>NC_059342.1:5000000-5625000 GCF_018350155.1 Leopardus geoffroyi | reverse complement strand
GTTGGCTGTCTTTCTGCGTTCTCATGAATTCCAAGTTGACCAGAGATCTCTGAAGGACTCTGATTTGCACTTGCCTTGTAACTCCCTCACCCTTCCCAGCAGGGTACCTCACACAAATTGGTACCAGAGAAATCATTTTGATTGACTGATTGACTGATTCTCAAGACTGGCATGGCTCCTTGAAAATGGTAACAGTGATCATCCTGGAATTGAAGCAGCTCCCTAAGAATTAATCCTTTATCTTCACTTTCCGACTCACGATTATAAAATCAAATTCTCCTGTCCTGTCAGATCAGATTTTAGAGCAAAGTAACTCCGAGAGCAATTCAGTGGTGTCGATGTAATAGCACTGGATAAAGGAAGTGATATGTAACCACCAAATCCGTTTATTTAGCTAACACCGAAATTCACATAAGCAACTTGATAACTTCCAGGTAGGTTGGCAGAAAAGCAGATCAAATCAAGAGCGTCTGAACTCTCTATTTATGTAAGATCTCGATGACTTGGGACTTCTTTGAACTCATTTGCTGTTCGTCAGAGCACTAGGAAGAAAGGGGAGATGAAGAGGGTTTGACATCACTTCCACCTTCATTACACCTAGAAAACCATCTGGCACTTCTCTTATCAGCTTTGTCATGTATATAGTGAAATTGGTCACGTCTATATCTGCAGTGCGAATATCAACCTTTTCTTCTGATTCGTTGACAGGAAGAAAGAGAGATCGATCGGCTTAAAAAAAATTCAGATGCTGAGCATCACAATTGCCTAGGGAGACACCTCAAGGACATCACATCAGAATTTTTGGAGAGGGCAATCAAAGGTTAGTACTCCATAAAAGCTTCCCAGGTTATTGTCATAAGTACTCAAGTTCAAGAGGAAGTGCTCAAGAAATACAACGATGTTATTATTCTTCGTGGTCTTTAATTATCTCCGTTACAACAGTGATGTGGTAAAAACACTAACCCGTTTGGCTACTTGGTGAAATGTTAAGTTATTTAGCTTGTACGGTGAAAAGACAAGAATTTTCCGAGTTTTAAATTAAAATGATACCCTCTGTGGCTTTTAGGAGTCCTATTTAGAACAGAAGGATGTAGAAAGTCTAAAAAAAGAAAAGATAAAAGAACTCAGGAATGTCAACCTTAATCACATCAACTCGAAATAGAAGCCATCACCAACCGATGAACTAAACGTGTCATTTCCTATTGAGGAAAGAAACGGTGGAAATTTCAAACTATGCCATGTATTCACAGACTGATACATTATCACAGCAAATGAATTCAGAAGGCACTAAGATATAAGGAGATGCTGACAGAAGGATCACTGTTGTGGAAACGTTTAACCTGTTTTACTCAGTCTTTTCCACAGTGTTGCCCCGATATTCTGCGTATCCACATCCAAGCATCGTGTGATGCTATTATCGGTTATCATCTAACAGATAATCTATTATCTATTATCTGTTGCTAACTCCAACAATCCCAGAACATGAATACAAGCACATTCATGAATCAGTATAAGAAATATAAAAAGACAAAATACATTTAAGTTACAGCAACTTTTTGATTTTTTTTTTTTTAAGTTAGAGCGGGAAGTTTTCAACAAGATGGGGAGTATGTATTGTTTCAGAGGTCATTTTCTTTCCTGAGCTGTCTGTTCATGAAGAGCTCACTGTTCAAAATGACCTTTAGCTCTGAAAGTCTTCACTGGTTCCTCATTCTTCTCAAGTCTTTAGTGATTACTACCTAGAAAAGAGAATTATTTGTGTTTTTAAAAAACTGATTTTCCAGGGGCGCCTGGGTGGCGCAGTCGGTTAAGCGTCCGACTTCAGCCAGGTCACGATCTCGCGGTCCGTGGGTTCGAGCCCCGCGTCGGGCTCTGGGCGATGGCTCAGAGCCTGGAGCCTGTTTCCAATTCTGTGTCTCCCTCTCTCTCTGCCCCTCCCCCGTTCATGCTCTCTCTCTGTCCCAAAAATAAATAAACGTTGAAAAAAAAAATTAAAAAAAAAACAACTGATTTTCTGGTTTCTGGTGCCACACGCAAGGCGCTTGGAAATCATCACTCACCCTAACAAGTAAAAATCTGAACAGACTGAAAAATCGACAACTCTTCCCGGATCTGTAAGGCAAGAGAGGACACGGGGCAAACCACTGCCCCCTGACAAACCAGTCACCTGATTTGTGGGCTGATAGGAGCAGAGAATCCGCAAGTGGAAACCACTGCAGAAAACAATACCCAGGTAGGAAAGCCAGAACTGTAACTGATGCATCGCTGAGGGTCAGTGCAGGCAACTCGGAGGGTTAAAAACTCCCGGGAGGCCTACTCATCCGGAGCCTCCATAAGATTGTGAGATTTACCCCCAGGCACTCTAGCAGGCTTCCATGGTAAATATCAGACAAAAACCCCTTTCTGGCAAGGGTAGGTGTAAAAGAACCATGTTGAAATACAGCAGAGAGATGGAAATCCTGAGAATAAAAAAACAAAAGGAAACGTGAGCGATAAATGAACAGCAAACAACAAACACAAACCATCACAACAGAAATGGAGAATGCCTTCGAAGGTGACGAATAGCAGATTGTGCTACCCTAAAATATGCCCCTTTGGTATACGGATTATTTTGAATTCAAGGCCCTGGAATAGCAGCAGATGCAACAGAAACACTCTGACCTTCCCCCCTGGCCTTTTTTTTTTTTTTTTTTTTCTTAAAAGCAGATGAAATTCCCATGTGATAGATGACCTCCCCGCACCGTAAGGAGAGTAACCTTGTTATCACCAAAAACAGGAAGTGGAGACCGAGGGAATTCTATATGACCTTGTTAAAATAACTTCTCTCCCTGCAGCCTCCCCAGAGTTAAGTTACTTTTCCACAATTGCCTCCCTTTGTTCGACCTGCTATAAAAGCCTGCAGGCTCTGCCATGTCTTTGGGTCTTGGCTCCTTGTGAGGGCTCCGTGTCATGTGAAACTTGTGTGCTCTTGTGTGGGTCTTTCTCACGTCAACTGAAGTCTCAGGCACAGCCAGAAAACTCTAAGAAGGGAGACGGAAAAATTTACCCCTCCCCACGACGGGCTCATTAGCAGACTGGACACGGCTGATGAAGGAATTGCTGAATTTGGGGAGAAGTCAACAGATCCCACAAAAGCTGGAAAGCAAGAAAAGCCACCGAAGAAAACAACAGCAATATCCACGGATTTTTGGACGACCCCAAAAGGTTTATACCAGGAGAGAGAGAGAGAAAGGAACAGAGGCATCTAAAACAGGAATGACTGAGAATTTCCCCCAAATCAGTGTCAGACCCAAACCTCACCTCCAGGCGACTCCGACAACAGCAAACACGATAGATGAAAAGACCAAGACACAAAAAAATGACGCCGAGGCATATCATTTTCCATTACCGAAAATCAAAGATAAAGCAAAAATCCTGAACAAAGCCAGAGGAAGAAAATACCGTAGCCGGGGAGGAACAAAGACGAAGAATTACAGCCCACGTCTCGTCAGAAAGCACGCCAGCAAGAAGAGAGTGGAGTGAAGTATTTAAAGTATCGAGAGGAGAGGGGAAAACAAAACGACTCTAGAATTCTGCGCCCTGTGAAATTATCCTTCAGAAGTGAGGGAGACATACCTTCTCAAACACACAAACCTTGAAGGAACTTGTTGCCATAAAGTGTTACCAAAAAAAAAAAAAAAAAGAAAAAGAAAGAAAGAAAGAAAAAGAAAAAAGAAAAGAGAAAAGAGAAAAAATTCCTTTAGAAAGGAGGAAAAAGGATGTAGGTCAGAAATGGGGGTCTGCATAAAGAAAGGGAAGAGTTTGAAGAGGGATTAAGTGAAGGTAAAATTAAAAAAAAAAAAATTGCCAGCCGTCCTGTAGTAGGGCTCCTTAAAATTCATCTCCTCAATTACTCAAGAAAGCTACAGACTTCAGACCAAGGAATGTGAAGCTGTAACACCCTCCACATAATGTTTGTACTTGGTGCAATAATCTTGATAAAACCATTTCTCTAACCGAGAGGAAAAGGGTGAATCGTTATGGGAATTCTGTTCCGGTATAGGAAGCAATTGGAAACAAGCCCCCCGGGGCTCCAGTTCACTCTCAAGACAAAAACAAATACGGTTCCACTTACTCCGGAGAGCAGGGCCTGAGGATCATTTTCTCCTCCAGCATGACAGGCTCTCCTTTCTCTGGTGTATTTTTTATGATACTTTCCTGAAGACAAATGGATCTGGGATCATCAGCACAGATCGAGCCAAAGGACTTGTTCAACAGCCCATAGGCTCTCAAGAAACCTACAGGGCACTGGAACCCGTGAGAAAGGAGACGGGCCCTCTGCAAGGAGACGGTTGTCCCCATTCCGTCAAACAAAGAGCTGCTATGGCAGACCGGTGATAACTGAGGCTTCTGTCTGTAAGCAGTTCGGACGGAATTTTGGACTGAAGAGTTCAGATGCAAGTTCTGTAGGTCGGGGGGGGGGGGCAGCGGTGTGTTGCAGGGGAGAGGCTCCAATTTGCATCCGGGAGCTCCCACTCTTCAATGTTCGTCTTACGGTTCTGTCTCTGGTGCCTTGTTGGGAAAGTGGGTCCAGAGGTGTTTTCTCCCTTGGGCCCTAAGGGCCCTGAAATGCAGAACACAGCCCTGCCGAATATCCCTCACATAACATAAGCCGGTCCAACTCCTGTGGGACCAACGGTCTTTCATTGCACACACCCAGGACGTTTTATAATCAAGGATACATTGCAGCTGGCGGAAAGAGAAGGGCACCATAAAGTTTTCACTTCCTTACGCCTGAGGAAAGCAGAACTTGGAGGCTGCCATATTGAAATGAGCCAGGCCAATTCTCCCCACGCACCAGAGGGCCATGCTGGGCTACTGAGGTATCCGCATCTGGGGTTCAGGTCGGCCCAAGAGGGATCTCCATTTTGAAAACTGGGCAGCTTGGGATCAAGGGAAGAATGTTTCTTCATCGTATCGGAATCCCTGACACAGAATATCAAGCAGAAAAATGTTTTTAAAAATCCCCACATTCATTAGGTGTAAAAATAAAAACAAGGACTACGTCCCACACAACACTGAGTTGATTTGTTTTGTCATTTGGGGCATCTTTTTTACATTTATCTAGGGCCCGTGGGCGTAGGCTTAAGTGAGTGCGTCTTTATGAGGGGCCTGGTCAGTCCGTGGCCATGAGTGGTAACGATAAAGCAACATTGGTTCAACCTGGCTTTTTGTTTCATTAATTGGGAAGAAAAATAGATGACCGGGCTGACCAGAAAAGTCTCCTCAAAATATGCATTTTAAGAAAATTCCCATTCCATGCTACCGGATTTTCCTCTCTTCTCCTCCGGGTCCATTAATGTGAATCTATGATTATTCCACAGTCATGGTAGGGGGCCCATCAGCCCCGAGCTGGGAATCACGCTAACAAGGGCATGTGTATATTTAGAGTAGAGGTCATGCGCAGGGTGAGGGACACTGAATCTTGCAAGAACTGGGGCCAAAATACACACAGAGAGCATCTAACGGAGACAGACACCACACACTGTGAAGGGGAATGGCCAGGGCCACGATGGGGGAGGTGCAGGAGCGCAGGGGGCCCCGATCCTGCGAAGCTTGACCGTCTCTTCACCGGTAGGAATTTGACTCACGCCTCTTTTCTGAACCCACACAGGGGGGCCCCTGGGTGGCGCAGTCGGTTAAGCGTCCGACTTCAGCCAGGTCACGATCTCGCGGCCGACTTCAGCCAGGTCACGATCTCGCGGTCCATGAGTTCGAGCCCCGCGTCGGGCTCTGGGCTGATGGCTCAGAGCCTGGAGCCTGTTTCTGATTCTGTGTCTCCCTCTCTCTCTGCCCCTCCCCCGTTCATGCTCTGTCTCTCTCTGTCCCCCAAAAAATAAATAAACGTTGAACCCACACAGGGTCCCACGCAAGTGGAGTATTAATTAATTCCCCACTGACTGATGGCCCCACTTTCTCTTCCATATAACAAATCCAGTCCTTCCTTTCTCTTTCCAAAAGAAGGTAACACCTGCGTTGCTATCAGTAATATTTCTGTGGGTTGTTTCACTGATACGCCTGAACTTCATGAGCACTCAGGATTCATTCATCCTTGGGCCCTGGAGAATTGCTGTTTCACGCGCAGGCCAGTGCGAGGCACCCAGCGAGTCTTCCAGAAATATCTGTGCACCTGTCGTTGATTTTCAATTTCCGCCAAATCTCCTGTCATTCTCACGGTCGTAAAACATGAGGCAAAATGTATACGGCCCCCTTTTGGACCACACGTAAGGAGCTAAAACTTTTGCTCCTCAGAATGCGGCCCAGCCCAACCGCTGGGTCCAAGGAGCTACACCACCAGCATTTCCGGAAGACCTGCCTGTGTTC
Source organism: Leopardus geoffroyi (assembly GCF_018350155.1). NCBI lineage: Eukaryota > Metazoa > Chordata > Mammalia > Carnivora > Felidae > Leopardus > Leopardus geoffroyi. Next base: position 5,618,637 of record NC_059342.1, on the reverse strand, counting down.
AGCTGATCTGGTCAGAGGGTGAAAGACGGCAGTAGTGAGTGGAGGTTGGTGGTCTTTTCTCTGCCTCATCACAGCTGCTAAAATTCTCCCATCACCTTGGAAACTCATAAAAAAGGAATCAGTGGCAAAAGAAACAGGGAAACCAAGAACACACACACACACACACACACACACACACTGAAATACCGAACGGGGGTGCTTTTGCAGGCTCACAGGCACGGACGTGGGTAGCCTCCCTCTCTGGACTCAATCTCATGCTCTATGATGTTGTGCAGGTAATTTTATTTTCCTGAACATTCGTCCATTTACTTAGAAGAGCAAAATTTTTTCTTAATTTAAAAATAACCTCATTTTTTCAGGACGCCTGAGTGGCTCAGTTGGTTAAGTGTCTGACTCTTGATTTCAGCTCAGGTCACGATCTCGTGGTTTGTGGGATCGAGCCCTGAGTTGGGTTCTGTGCCCACAGCGAGGAGCCTATTTGGGATTCTCTGTCTCTCTCTCTCTCTCTCTCTCTGCCCCTCCCCTGCTCTCTCTCTCTCAAAATAAATAAGTAAACTCTTTCTCTCTCTCTCTCAAAATAAATAAATAAACTTTAAAAAATAAAAATAAAATTAAAATGACTCCATTAAAAAATTTTTTTAAATATTTACTTGAGAGAGAGAGAGTGCAGGGGAGGGTCAGAGACAGAGAGAGACACAAATTCCAAATCAGGCTCCAGGCTCTGAGCCGTCAGCACAGAGCCCGATGCGGGGCTTGAGCTCACAGACTAGGAGATCGTGACCTGAGCCAAAGTCGGATGCTTAACCCACTGACACACCCGGGCACCCCTAAATGACTCCATTTAAAAAAAATTAATGCAGGGGCGCCTGGGTGGCGCAGTCGGTTAAGCGTCCGACTTCAGCCAGGTCACGATCTCGCGGTCCGTGAGTTCGAGCCCCGCGTCGGGCTCTGGGCTGATGGCTCAGAGCCTGGAGCCTGTTTCCGATTCTGTGTCTCCCTCTCTCTCTGCCCCTCCCCCGTTCATGCTCTGTCTCTCTCTGTCCCAAAAATAAATAAACGTTGAAAAAAAAATTAATGCAAATATATTTACTTGGAGAGACGAGGTCTCACGGGTAGCTTGGAAATCAGTTTAACTCCTTAAATAAATAAATAAATAAATAAATAAATAAATAAATAAAACAATAAATAAATAAGTAAAACAAAAGCCAGTAGGAGGCCTGTGTGTGTGTGTGTGAGTGTATGTGTGTGTGTGTGTAACGAAAACAATGACTGATCGATAGGCCAGAATACCCTTTGACCTTCCTGCATAAAGAGGGAAAGCTGAAGAAAGACTTCCCATTCCTCTACTCCCCCGCCTCCCCCCCCCCCCCGCCCCCACATCAAGAAAACACTCAGCTTTGGACTATGATGTTTTCATTACATTTAGGAAAACATTTGATGTTTATGAGTTTCAAAAATTGTAAATATTTTAATAGGATAAAATCTTCAAATCAATTTAGATCATATCAATTCAGTCCTTGTCCAGCAGTCTCCTGGGGATTGTATGTAGCACGAGGGGATATAGTTCCTGTCATGGAGAAGGAACTGAATTGGAGAAATCAATGGTCCCAAATTTGTCAGTTTGGGAAATCTGTGTGTTCTTCAAACTTAGGAGACAGGGATGTCTGGGTGGCTGACTCTTGATTTTGGTTCACAGGATTGAGCCCCGAGTCAGGCTCTGCACTGACAGTGTGGGACCTGGTAGGATTCTCTCTCCCTCTTCGCCCCTCCCCTGCTTGCATTCTCTCTCTCTCTCTCTCTCTCTCTCTCTCTTAAAATAATTAAATAAACATTTAAAAAAACAAGCAAACTTAGAAGGTTTTTTTCTCCCGCAAAACAAATAAACACTTAAAAACATAAATAAGCTTAGAAGACATAACTGCTTTTCTTTTTTTTTTCATTTTAGGACTGTACAGACACCCATCAAACATGTTTGCTCCTTTCCTCTGTTCTGTGCTGAGTCTCAGAACATCAAAAACGTTTCCAAAATGTCACACATGATTCTGGGGCAAATAGGTGCGTCCAGGTCATGGGGCTGATTCTTTTTCAATCACTGCTGACAGAAGAGGGAAGAGCTGATCTCTGTGCCAATTTGCCCGGAGTGGCGGGCTGTTTTCTGGGGTGGGGAAGGGGGAGTGGGGGCGGGGCAGAGCAAGTGTACGTTGCAGCAGAGTCAGGGGAGCAAAAATGATAAAAAGCAGGAAGGAGAGCTGGGTCCATCAGCGTGAATGCAGTTGGACCGGTTGAGTCTGCTGGCTGGTGGCCAGCAAAGTTGGGATGCTATCTTCCCAGAGCCTGGGAGACAGGGCCCCCAACCTTCCTGATGATTACATTTCAAAGGAATGGCTTTCGGGTCCTTGAGAAAGACATTCCATGGCTTCGGGAGATCCGTGCGTTTCTATCTCAAAGAAACACGGGAAGATTTACTCTTGTCAGCTTTCAAGACAAGTGAGGGGTCTGTTGTCAGCTGTCGACTACAACAGACAGTAGAGTCTTTTACGGTCTTGAACTTTTTCAGATAGAAACTCAAAGGGGAGCTGGGTCAGCCCAGGGATTCGGCCTTGGGGGCCAGGAGCTGTGCTAGGGTCAGTCGAGAGCCCTAGGGCAGGGCTTGGATGGACGTTCTGCCCAGGGTCTTAGAGCTCCTTTGCATCACGCCTGAGGCTCTCAGCTGCTCTTAGGATTCACCTCATCCAGGAGAGGGGAGATTGAGGAGGCTTCCCAAGCCATGGCCACATCCCTCCTTCCCTCCGGAATTGCCCTGGGAGAGGCGGTCAGCACCTTCTGCAGGGCAACCGTCCTGCATCAACACGTGCCCAGCTTTTCCAGGGAAGACAGGGCCTGGTGCCCTTTCGGATGCTCCTGTGCCCTCAGGATCCCACCAGGAAAGTGCTAGTTGGCCCGATCCCCCGTTCCGCTCTTGGTCACTTCTGTGCGTCTCCGGGGTTCTGATTTCCCAGCCAAGCAGCCTTTGCAGAGGTCCTGTTCCCACGCTCCTTGACTTTTCCCATAGGAATTACACGTGCAGAGAAAATCCCACAGGTTACCACCAGCAGATGGAACAAGCCTAAGACGGAAGTCCCCACTGAGGTCAGCACAGCCCCCTGGGAAAATGCCATCACGAGGCCATGATGATTCCCGGGAAGTGGCATTAACTGGGAGTGTTGGCTGGCTTCTAATATCAACCTTTATCCCTTATTTGCATGATGGCTGCTGCTCAGGCGGAGCAATCCGTTCCCAGCATATGGCAGATTGTTCTGGAGAGGGTTGTGGCATAACACCAAATTAGTTTACTTTGCTGACGCTCCTCAAGGTTCTGTCAGATACCTGTAAAGGACAAGTCTCTTAATATCTGAAGGTGTTTTCTCCAGGAAAATTCTAAGCAGCATTAGGAAAGCTTCTATGACTTTGGCAGGTTTAATGTGTGCTTAGTGCGCACATTAACGTGTAAACCCGGATCACCCAATTTTCCGTAGCTTCGCACACCATTTTACTCTCCATATGTGTTCTAGCCACTTAAAGTCGATTGCATTGCCTTCCCTCCCCATCTGCCCATTTAAGACCTTTCGAAGGATTTGTTAAGTGGTAATAAAACACTTCTGCATATGCACAATACAAACTTTATCTATTTAAGCAGGAAATAGAGAATCAGGAAAGAAAAGAGAATTCACCCATTCATGCATTCTGTTGAAAGAAAGAAAGAAAGAAAGAAAGAAAGAAAGAAAGAAAAGAGAGGAATTAAGGAAGAAAGGAAGGGAAGAAGGAAGGAAAGAAGAAAGAAAGGAAAGAAGGAAGGAAGGAAGGAACCACAAGAAAATTCTAAAAGTCTCCTCTTAAGGAAATCTAAAGAAGTTATACTTCTGAGCAATTCAAGTAGCAGACTTAATTATTTATTAGATTCTCTCATTTTTTCTCCTTATTCAGGTGACCACTTGCAATGCACAATAGAAGGGCATCTTGCAAGTACCTGAACAAAATTGAAACACATTTCTGGTTGAGTGAAATGGATTGGCCTCGAGCCAGTAAAGAAGTGGACCCCCTTTGCAAGCAGTTTCTGTGCTAGAGGTTCGCCAACCAGGAGAATCTAATCAGCATTGGGTATCCAAAAAAATATAGACAAGATCAAAATTCTCCATCGTTTATAATCAAAGAATTGCATTGAAACCTGAATCGTTTTCTGAGTTGTTCATAGAATGGAATAAATTCTCCTCCCTAGATGGATAAGCCGTGTGTACGTTTCTCCGGACGTTATGCCAATTGTTGAATTTTGGCTTAATTTCAAAACATAGCTTTGAAGGATCAAGTGCCACCTGTTAGGATAAAAACGCTTTCTTAAGATGAGATCATACACGGAAAGGTTTTATGGAAGACGCACGGAGGCAATTCTGCTCTGCCCCGCACAATCTTGCTGCCCCCACAGTTGCCCCTTCCCCCCGCCCCACTTCTGGGCACATAGACAGGAAAGGCACCTCACCAGGTACCTAAATTCTAGCTCAATGATCCGCATCAGTTATGATCTCCGGGTGCCTCAACTGCCAAGTGAGTGGAGGAGGTTCCTTTTGCCCTCCGAAGTTCTATGTTTCTATTTCAATTTTTGCCTAATGTCTTAAAGTGGGTGGATAGCTCCTTCACTCTCCTAGAAAATGTGAGAAGCGCTAAACATTGTGTGTATATTTCTAACCAACTGCTAACATTTTTGACCACAGTCTGGTGTAGAAAAAATGTAAAAAGAAAGATATTTCAAATAAGGTATTTCGTATTCAAATCAGAAAAATTTTTTAAAGGGAGTATAGTTCAATTTAAAATTTTTTGTTACCGTTTATTTATTTTTGAGAGAGAGAGCGTAGGGGAGGGGCAGAGAGGGAGGGAGAGAGAGGATCCAAAGCAAGCTCTGTGCTGACAGCAGAGAGCCCGATTAGGGCTCAAACTCACGAACTGTGAGATCGTGACCTGAGCCGAAATCAAGAGCCAGACACTTACCCGCCTGAGCCACCCGGGCACCTGTAGAGTTCAATTTTAAAACTGAGATCGTTGCAAAGCATTAAACCAGAAGGTGTAATATTCAAACTGTCCAGAATCTTTCTCAAGTCATGAGCTCTAGATAATTGCTCATGTGGTAAATACTAGTAGATTTTTTTTTTTTTTTTAAATCACCTCATCAAAAAGGAAAAGGTAACAACCACAGCTGCCTCGCGTCCCTACCTCTTTGCTTCCATCCTTCCCTGTGGCCACTCTCACATTTTAACATGGGGACTTGGGGCAGCCTGGGGCGGCATGTCCGGGTTTTATTTACACTGTGGCTCATGAGAAAGTGACGGATAGAGAAGTGGAGCCAACCTCGAGGCTTTGGAGTATTAAATGTTCATTTCAGGTGTCATTCAGCCATGCCCCACGGAAGAAACATGAAGTCGTTGAGCGTCTATCGTATTCCAGGCACAGTACAAGGTGCAGAGACGGAGCCCGGTGAAATGTGGTCCGTGCACTTAATGTGCACTTGGCCCGGAGGTAGTCATCCAAAAGACAGGTCTAACTCCTGTGATGGAGGGGAAGGAAATAAGATTGGGTAGGAGGAGTCCTGGGCCCCGCCGTCAGAAAGTTTCCTAGAGGGAATCCTCGAGCCAAAGCTGTTAAGAATCCTGCCTCTCATGGGAACAGGCTTGCATGTAGCCTGCTACTCCCAGTCATTGGCCATCTCAGGATTGCGTCCTGAGGGGCAGTGCTGGGGACGCCAGTGAAAGGGGTTACTTGTAACAGAAGGTCTGAGCGGTGCGTTCGCAGGGCTGGCAAACAGGAGAGGTGTGTGGCTTACCCCGAGATGAGCAAATAGGATGGGGAAGGGGTCGTTAAACTGTCCTTACATATTTAGATCGCTTCTCATGATAAGCGAGAGAGGAAGTTGGCAAGTGAAAGTGACAAATAGCCTTGAACGTCCAGGTGAAATTGGACTTTATGGAATTACAGTGGTCCAGTTGCTATGGCTCATGGGCTTTTCTCTTACAAGATTCCATAGCCTAAGGGGAGAAGAACGTGGAAACCTGAGCATTTGAAAAAAAAAAAAAAAAAAAAAAAAAAAAGAAAGATCTTAAAAGGATTCAAGAAAAGAAACACTTTATTTTCCTCTTTGCTTTGTTTTCTAAAACTCCATTTTTGGCTAGCTCCTTCCCTCCCTTTGGGTGAAAGTCTCAAGCAAATCCCGTAAAATTTTAGGGTGCTATTAAATCATAGAACATTCCCTAATCATCTTGGATTCTGAGAGGAAACCCGGTTTAGTACTTAAAGCACACGGGTAGCTTAATAATCACTGAAGCCGAAGCCTCCCCGCCTTACCAGGTCAGATCTCTGCCTTACTACCTTCTCCTCCCCCTCCTCCACCTCCCCCTCCTCCTCTTTCTCTTCCTATCGCTTTTCCTCTTCCTCATGCCTCCCTGGCATCACTCACTCTCTCACCGATAGCATGGGTAGGGGGGCGGGAGGAGAAAAGATTTCCAGGTCAAGAAAGTTTCTGAGTGAGGTATGCTACATAGACTTAACACAGCTTTGTGGGCTAAAGGGGTATCTAGAGCTGACAATCTCTCTCCTAGGAAGCAGGGTGAGCGCACTGGTGTTTCTCCACTGGAAACTTCCAGCTATAGTCCCCCTAGGGCAGCACAGGCATCTGGCGGGTTGTTGGCTATCTCCACCACAGCCTCTGCGTCCAACAGTACCTCTAACCTCTCTTGGTGGAGGTTTTCTTGCCCCTGGTGGAATTCTCTTTGGGCAAAACCCCTCACCAAAAGGGAAAGATAACTCCTTCCCACAGTTCACATGGCCCTTGAGCGTCACTGTGGAAATGCAGCCTCTTTGAAGGGCGGCGTCTTCAATCTGCCCAAATCTGGGCAGACAGATCGCCACACGTCCACCCCTCAGGCTCTCCAGGCATGGAACCAGCTCGCATCGACTGCTTCCTCTGAGGTCCAGCAGACACGTACTGAACTGTCCAAGCAGCCTTCTCGTTCCCCACCCCCCCCACCTCACCAAGCTTGAGGTGAGTGGAAAGGTGCCTTATGACGTGGAGGGTTGACATAGAACTCTAACTTTCTCCAAATAAATCCTTTCCCTCTCTCTCTTTAACATCGACCCTTTTATGTCCTTGAAGTAATGGGATAATACCAGATGTCAGTGTCTGGAAATGAAGAAGGTAACAAACTCACTCAAGGGTTCAAAGGAGCTTAATGAAGGGGGGTGGAGGAGCCACGTGGGAGGAAGAATATGACTGGAACCTGGAAAGGGCTGTAGCTTTGGGGAAGGGGCTGCTTGCCTGGACATGTGGATACAGGTAGAAAAACACCCACTGCCGAAACCTCAGGAAAGTAGGAAACAAGCGTCTAGACTCTCTCATCCCATGTGCCGATATCTTGTGGTGGCCCTTCTTGGCTGACCTCAACTAAAGCTCAAAAGGCAAGGGAATTCCATCCACATAGCCTACACTGGCTTCTTTTCCACAGAAGGATCTACCTCTGGCTCAGGTGAAACACAACCACCCTTTAGGCCAGCAGACTCAGGGGTACAGAGCGTCTCCAGCGTTGATCTCTCCCCCTGTGTCACTCTCAGAAGAGCCAGTCAGAGCATCTTGCTTTAGTTTTTTTCCATGTGGGGGTCCAACATCGGTGCGTTCATCCCACAGAGTCGAGGAGGTGCCGGTCACCTCCTCACCATGTTCCCTTGAAGGTCCTCTCATCTTCGGGTGAAGGGGAACCCTCCCCACTCTCCGTCTTACACCCTGAGCTGCAGCATGGTGCCATGCGTACGACGCTGTATCGCTGCGTTAAGATTCTCGCCCAAAGACGTCATCCATTCTGGCTTCTTCAACCCCAATCCTGACCCAATATAGCCAGGCTGGAAGCGTGATTACACTGATGTCCTACGTGTGGAAGGAGATGTCACTGGGGGAGACTGAGAAACAAGGAGTACAGGAACATAAAAAGGAAATCTAGTTCGTGATTAGAGAGAAGGTGTGGTGACCAACAGCGAGAGACGTAATGATGAGGTGTCTTGAACGTCTCTAAAACGTCATAATAAATCCCTGAAGACTCGAAGAGAGAGTCATCAGGACAGAGAATTTGATTTTATAATTATTTCATTTTAGCAATGGGGTCCTCTGTGTGTCTGTCCAACACAACACATTCCATCTGCTTCATCGGTATGGTGGCTCTCCTCTCGGATGGTCGGGTCACCACATTGTGGGCGGAACGGTGGACAAAAACTGGTGTTTTTTGTTTACTCTACACGATCACGGATGTCTCTGCATCATTTTCGGGAAAGACCATTAGCAACTCCTGAGGTGATGAAGCTTCCGCGTTCAGCAATGCCGAGAAGTTTCCACGGAAGCTTCCAGCATATTCGGAGGGTCCCCCAGCAGACACAACCTTCTGAACAGGCACAGACACTGAGATGATGGAAAGCCGCAAACATAATTATGTTATCTTCAGGCAAGTATCTAAAATTTTACAGTGCAGCTGTTTAAAGATTTAAACACTTATTTAACATCCAGAATTAGGAGGGTGGTACCACTTTTAGCCATAAACATAATGAACAACACATGTAATCCGGTGACACTATTCTAAACTGCAACATTTAACAAAATTATTATCACAGGGTTTTGTGTTTTTTTTCCCCCCCAACATTAATTCCTCAATTCCGATAAAAGTGTCAACTCTAGAAAGAGCCTTCTCTCTGGGCTTCCAAATTTTCGCATTCCGTTTGTTGTACGGAGGCTCTTATAAAATAAAAATAATGAAATACGACTGAAGTTAATGTACCCCAGCTGTACGGAAAACAGAGTAATCTTTCTGAAGCATGTTGGCTCGGGGGACCGTCTGCAGGAGTGAGATTGGAGCAAGACCGGCGGGACGGCAGAGGGGGTCGCAGACCTTGGGAGGGGCTGGGGGCTGGCGAGGAGGACAGCACGCGGTAAAAAGATGTGTGACATGTCACAGCTGTCGCTAAAGCAGGCCCCCCTAACCGGGGGCCCCATGGGGCTGTGGTATAGGGGGACAGGACAGCGGACTGGAGGTGGCCGTGCTGAGCCCACCCCTGGCACCTGCCTGCCGTGTGACCCGAAAAGCCATTCACCCTCTCTGGTCCTCATTGACCATCTTTCAAGGTTCAAGAAAAGGGAACACAGATTTTTTGAGGTGATTCCTGGTTCAGAGCTTCCCTTAATATTTCTGAGGGTTTTTTTTTTCAGTCCTCGAGCAGAGGTTAAAGGCACTTCTGGAACCGGACAGGGTGGGCTTGTACCTCAACTCTGCCACTCACCGTCTTGGGGAACTTGGATATGTTTAAGTGCCATATGATAGTTCTTACCAACGAGATTGTTGTGTGGAATAAACAGGTCGATATTTGCAAAGTGCCCAATATAGTGCTGGCCACACACTAGTCAGGCGCTACATGAGTGAACAAGAGCCCACGGCCATTCCTTCCGAGACCCAAATCCAATTGCCACGGATGAGGTTCGGAGAGGGGAAAGGTGGGGGTTATTTGCCGGGCCCGGAAACAAGGTGTGCCAGCCTCGCCGCTTGGTCTGGGTCAGGCCAGAGAGATGCCAACATTTTCACGCCCCTTCCTCTACTCAACAGACATGCCCAGTGATAATATCTGCCAGGCTTTGCGGATGCACTCGCAAATGTTAACACATTTAAATCCCTATAACTGCTCCAACCTAGGGCAGAGCAAGACAGGGTGATGCCCCATCATAGACTTTGGGTTGGCAATGATAACCGTAGTAGCTTTCTGTTGCTGCCGTAACAAATCCGTGCATATTTATTATTTTTTTAAATCTTTTTTTAAAATTACACTTATTGTATTTTGGAGAGCCAGAGGGAGACAGAGCGTGAGCGGGGGAGAGGCAGGGAGAGTGGGGGACACAGAATCCGAAGCAGGCTCCAGGCTCCGAGCTGTCGGCACAGAGCCCGACGTGGGGCTCAAACTCACGAACCACGAGATCATGACCTGAGCTGAACGCTTAACTGACTGAGCCACCTGGGCGCCCCTCTTTTGTCTATTTTTTAAATCAGAACATTTAACATGAGATTTCTTCTTGACACATCTTAAAGTTCATACTGTTACAACCACAGACCCTACATTGTCCAACAGATCTCGAAAATCTGTGCATCTTGTATGACAGAAACTTCATGCAATTTAGAATACAGGAAAACCTTGGATGGTGGGTACCTTGCTCTGTGAGTGTTCCACAAGATGAGCAAACATTCTAATAAACTTGGTGTCTTGCAATACAAGTAGTACAAGATGCCAAGCATCACGTGATCACAACTGAGCTCATGGTTCTTGAAATTCGCTTTGCTATACGAGTGCTTTGGATCACTCCTCGTTTCCGGGACGAGTTAGGCTCGCAAACTGTGGTTTTGCCGTATTCCCCACGCGTCCTCCCCTTAGTCCCTGTCGACCATCATTCTGTTCTGTGCTTCTGTGACTTTGACTGTTTTAGATACCTCATATAAGTGGATTCATACAGAATTTGTCCTTCTGTGACAGGCTTATTTCACTTAGCAGAATGTCTTCAAGTTTCATCCATGTTGTCCCAGTTGGCAGGGGACTTCTTTTCAAGTCTGGTAATATTCCAATGGATGTGTCTACCACATAAACACGTTTTCTTTATCCATTCGTCTGTCAGGGGACACTGGATTGTCGCCATATCTCGACTATTTTGAATAATGTTGCAGTGAACAAGGTGCAGATATCTGTTCAAGATCCTGATTTCAATTCTTTTGGGTGCATACCCAAAGGCAGGATTCCTCAATCATATGATAGCTCTAGTGTTAATTTTCTTGAGAAACTTCCATATTGTTTTCCACAGTGGTTGTACCATTTTGCACACCCACCACCAGCACATAAGTCCCTTGGCTAAGATCGAGTGTAGTATCAATGGATCATTAATAGATTAGCCCAGCATGGCCTAATTAATAATTGTTGAAAAGGTCGGAATAGCGAGTTAGATATATGTTCTAGCAAGTATACAGGAAATAAAAAAATATTCCATCTAGGGGCGCCTAGGTGGCTCAGTCGGTTGAGCGACTGACTTCGGCTCAGGTCATGATCTCGCGGTTAGTGAGTTTGAGCCCCGCGTTGGGCTCTGTGCTGATGGCTCTGCTTCTGATTCTGTGTCTCCCTCTCTCTCTGCCCCTCCCCTACTCATGCTCTGTCTCTCTCTGTCTCAGAAATAAATAAACATTTACAAAAAAGAAAAAAAAAAGAAACATTCCATCTAAATACTGTTTCCAAAGAAACTGGAAGGTAGCATAAAAAGTTTGTTTTATTATATTTTTAAAATTAACATATGATAAATATGATTTTTATTTCTGGTCTACATTTAACAACCTTCTTGACTGCAAATCTCTTCCCCCACCCCCGCTCTCCCCGACTCATGTCTTTGGGGGAACCGGAAACAACCTAGGAACAGTTTGTCTGAGCATGTCTTACAGACAGTTTCTAGGAATACGTAACCTTTCGAAATTTGCTCCTTTCATGCGACATGTGCTTCTGCTACTCAACCAAGTTCTTGTATGTGTCGATAATTTGCTTTTTTTTTTTTTATGGCAGGGTAGCATTTTATTATATAGATATGCCACCGTGTATTTACTCCCCCAGTGAAGGACATTTGGGCTGCAGGTTTTGATGAGTATGAATAGAACTTCTTTCGTGTTCATCTGTAAGTTTCTGGGTGAACAATTTTCATGTTTCTCAGGTAAGTGCCCGTGTGTGGGATCACGGGTTATGCGGTAAGTGTACGTGAAACTTTGTAAGAAAAGCCACACTGTCTTTGAAACCGCTGTCTGTCCCTTCCAGCAATGTGTGAGAGACCCAGTTGCTCTGTAACCTTGCCCACGTTGGTATCGTCCTTACAATCGCTCCTTTTTATAATTTTCGCTCTTCTAATAGGTGTGGAGTGGTATCTCATCACGGTTTTAATTTGCATTCCCCTAATGGCTAATGATATTGAACATCTTTTATGTGATTATCTGCCATCTGTATATTCTCTTCTTCAGTGAAGTGTTTGTTAAAGTCTTTTGCCCCTGTTTTTAAATTAAGTTGCTTTCTTACCGTTGCGTTTGAGAGTTCTTTATGCATATTCTAAATAGAAGCCCTCTGTTAGGTATGCAAATTGCAAACATTTTCTCCCAACCTGTAGCTTGTCTTTTGATTCTCTCTTACCGAGAAAAGGGTTTTAATTTTGATGAGGTCCAATTGACTATTTTGTTATGTTATGGGTCACATTGCGGTCATGTCTAAGAACTCTTTGACGAACCCCACACTACAATGATTTTCTCCTGGTCTTTTTTTTTTTTTTTTTTTCTTCTAGAAGTTTTATAGGTTTACATTTTACACTTAGTCTATGTTCCATTATTAAGTGATTTTTGTATCATTTAATACATTAATACATTTAATTAATGTGTGATGTTTAGGTAGGGTTCCGTTGTTTTGCGTGTGGATGTCCCATCGTTCCAGTATCATTTGTTGAAAATGTTACTCTTTTCATCGAGTTAATTAAATTAGATTTTCACCTTGGTCAAGAATCAGTTTGTTTGGGTCTACTTCAAATTCTATTCTGTTCCATCGAGTCTGTGTGTATCTCTTCATCCATACCACACGCTCTTGGTGACTGTAACTTCAGAGTAATTCTTAAATTCGGATAGCGGAAGTTCTTCAAATTTGTTTTGACTTTTTAAAAAATTGTTTTGAGTACTCTGTTTCTTTTGACTTTGTACATAAATTATAGAATCAATTTGTCGGTATCCACAAAAATCCTTATGGGTTATTTATCAGAATTTTAAGAAGCTTTAGATAAATTTAGGGAGAATTGACATGTTACGTATACGAACTCTTTCATCCATGGACACATTAAGATGTCTCTGAATTTATTTACGTCTTAACTTCTTTCATCAGAGTTTATTTTCGGCATATAGATGTGGCTCAAATTTTGTTACCTTTATATATACCTATCTCTTTTCTTGGAGTTACAATCAATGTGCTTTAAAAAATATTTTGGTTTCCAATCATTTGTTGCTTATATGTAGAAACGCAATTCATCTCTGTGAAGCGATGTTGCCTCGTATGACCTTGCTGAACCCACTGATTACTTCTAGGAGTTTTTCTTTGTTTCATAGATGCTGGGAGACTTGTACATAGGCAATTGTTGCAGTCATCCCACAGAAGTGGAGTGGACCCCCTACCCCGAATTTGATGTTGATGTCAAGACCAAGGGAGCACCAAGAGAGCTTGAAAACGTTCACGATTCACACAATGAAGCTCCCTGCGGAAGGCAAGTGAGGCTCCCAAGTAGGTCTGGAAATGCCGTGAGCAGTGAGAAGAGACATCTTGATTTTTGTGGTGGCTGTGCGGTGGGGCCGGGGTAAGGGCTCCTGCATGCAGACTGGGGCTTTCCTTGGTGGCCATTCCCTGGGCTTTCTTATTGTCTTTACCAGATGCGGGGCAAAAGGGAAGAAGCGAGAGGTGGCACTTAAAAGCCATCATCAAACATAAAAATGGAGTCATATTCTTTAAAATGCACACACGTCTATGAGTAGGGGCAGCTTTTTATCTTCCTTTCCAATCTGTACACACTCTCTCTCTCTCTCTCTCTCTTTTTTTTTTTTTTTTGCCTGTTGCACCGGCTACAATTTCCAGGGTGTTGAATCAGACTGGTGAGAGGAGACATCCTTGTCTCGCTCAGTCCTAGGTGGCAAGCATTCAGTTTCTCACCATTTACTATGATGTCAGCTGCATGACGTTTAGCTACCCTTTACCTCTTACCTCGTAAAGAATCTTCCCTCTGTCTCTAGCTTGCAGGTGTTCTTGTCATGAAGTGAATAATGAGCATTTTCCATTTTTTGTCTACATGTATTGATAGGATGCTGTAGCTTCTCTTCTGTAGTCCGTTAGTATGATGGACTACATTGTTTGATTTTCAAGTTACACGTATGGTTATGACAACACGCATTTGGCTCCTGTCTTTTATTTATTTTTTTTTTTGTTATTCTTTTTCAGTTAATTCTGACATTCTCTGCCTTTTAATCATGTGTTTAGTCCACCTTTATTTAGTGAAATTATTTATATATTTGGATATAAGTTTATCTTATTTATTTGTTTGTTTATTTATATTTTTATTTTAGAGAGAGAGAGAGAGAGCATGCATGCATGCGAATGAGGGAGAGGGGCAATGGAGAGAGAGAGAGAGATTCTACATTCAGCACAGAGCCCAACACAGGGCTGGAGCCCAATGTAGGGCTCGATCCCATGACCCTGGGATCATGACCTGAGTCAAAATCAAGAGTCAGACGTTCAACCAACTGAGCCACCCAGGTGCCCCAAGTTTATCATCTTATTATGTATTTTTTTGTTTGGTCCCTTTAGTTGCTGTTGTTGTATTTGGCCTGTGTTTCTCCTTTCTTTCCTTCTTTTTGGATTCTTTGACATTTTTAGTATTCTATTTTCAATTACCCATTCAATTTTGACTATATGCTTTTGGATATTGGGGAAGGAGTAGCACAACGAATTACAATATGCCTTCTTAACCTCTCACGGTCTACTTTTACCATTCAGGTTGAATGGAGACCTTTTCCTCCCATATAGGTACATTTACCCTTCCTTCTTTATACTAGAGTTGTAACATCTACATACAGGAACCCCTCTTCAGACAATGTTATAATTGCACTTCAGTTGTCAAGCATATCTTACAGACCTTAAGAGGATAACAACAGATTATTACATTTACTTCCCTATTGACAATTTATGTTGCTTTTTCGTTATTCCTGGTGTTCTAAATTTCCTCCCATCGTCCTTTTCTTTTCTTCTGGAGAACGGAGTTTCACATTTCCAGTAGATCCAGTCTTGTAGCAACAAGTTCTCCTGGTAGCCTTCATTTGAGAAAATCTAATTTCACCCTCGTTCATGAAGGTTATTTTTCCTGGATATAGAATTCAATATTGCTTCATTCTTCCTTTTCTGAATCTTACCAAAGCTGTTCTATGGCCATTGGCCTCCATGCTTTTGATGAGAGATCTACAGTCATTCCAACTGTTATTCTCCTGCATGAAATGTCATTTGTCTATAACCGTCTTCCAGATTCTTTTCTTTTCTTTTTTTTTTTAATTTACAGCACTGCTAGCCTTATGTGTCTAGAAATATATATTTTCTTAGTTTATCCTGTTTAAGATTTGTCAAGCTTCTTAAGTCTGTAAGTTTATCTTTCACTGAATTTGGGAAGTGTTCAACCATATTTATTCAGATGTTTGCTCTGTGCTGTGGTCTTTTTCCTCTCCCTGAGACTCTAAGACCTGATTCTTAGACCTCTTACTATTGTCCCACAGGTTGCTAACATTTGTTCATTATTTTTAACATTTGTCTCTGTTGTTAAGATTTGATCATTTCTATTGATATATCTGCATGTTTAACGCACTGACTCATGCCCTAGTAATTTCAGAGAGTGTTCACCCTTACTTCTTAAAGCATGGTTTTAATAGCTGCTTTAACACTCCTAACAATCTGAACATTTCTGTCTACTCAGAGTTGGTGTCTTTGTTTCTTTGCTTGAGAGTTAAGATTTTCCTGGTTCTTTGTACATAAAGCAATTTCAGATTATAATCCTGGGTATTTTGAATACTGTTTTCAGACTCTGTTATTGTTTATATCCTATGATGTGTTCAGTGTTTTATTTCAGCAGGCAATACACCAAATTAGGTTCCAGAAACAATACAGATTCCTATATAGCTTCTGTGATCTGTAGCTCCAATATTGGCTCAAATTTTCAAGTGGTTTGCACTGTTATTGTTTCCTTCTTGTTTTTCGAGTCCAAATTAATGATTTCCTTTTGATCGGGGCATAATGAATCATACTCATATTATGTTAGGTGATTTTTATCCCTCGTGAGCTCTGACTGATGGTGTTTTCGCTCAGGGTCTCTCAAGGTCCAATTCTTTGTATTGCTGCAACACTAAGGCCAGGAGAAATGCTGTTCCTGAAGAAATTAGGCTACCTAATTCTGTTCTTTTTAATAACAGCTTTATTTGTTATTTGTTTATAACTTATTTAATACGACGTTTGTGTATGTCATTTACATACCATAGCATTCACCTCTCCTAAAAGTACAATTCAATTTTTTAATATTTAGAGAATTATGTAATTATTGTCATGATTTATTTTAGAACATTCCATCATGCCAGAAGAAACCTTGGGCCCACTCTTAGTTACTTTAGTTACTTCCTATTCCCACCCCTGGCTGTAGGCAACCACTCACCACCTACTTTTTCTCTATAGATTTGCCTTTTCTGGATGTTTCATTTAAAAGAAATCGTACACTTATGCAATTAATTTGCACACTTGCCTTCCCCTCATCTCTGTGATCTCCCTGAAACTTTCTGGGCTTCTGGTTTGCAAGTTGGGGCTTTATTTCCCCTCTTCTTCAACGAATGACTGGGTCTGCTTCTGGGCCAAGCTGCAAGAGGAAACAGAGAAAGGGAAAACCCCCCACAGATATCTGCCCTTATACACTTGGGACCACATACCCTTAGGCCAGTTTATACTCCTTGGAAGTTTTAGGCTCTGGGGTGCCTGGGTGGCTCAGCCGGTTAAGCCTGTGACTTCAGCTCAGGCCATGATCTCTCGGTTCGTGAGTTCAAGCCCTGCATCGGGCTCCGTGCTGACAGTGCAGAGAGCCTGCTTGGGATTCTCTCTCTCTCCTCTCTCGGTCCCTCCCACTCATGTCTCCCTCTCTCAAAAAAAGAAAAGTTTTAGGCTCTTGGCTGGCCCCTGTGGTATTTCTTGGAGTTTGAGGCAGGAGGGAAAGAAATAAAGACAGTAAAATATTTTCCTCACTTTCTAACCATAAAGTCCCTCCTTTCTGTTCCTTGTACCATTATGCACAGTATCAGATTTTGGGTTCTCTTTGAGACCATGCCAGGCAATATCACAAAAGGAAAAAAGAGCGAATTTACTGTCATTTCTGTGGATTCTTAATTCTGGTCTTATTTCCCAATCTACCTGCTACCATGGACGCTTTTGTTTCTGATAAGCTTTGTAAATTTTTGTTGTTAATTGTTTTACATTGCGGTTAGAACACTTCATATGAGATCTATCTTCCTGGCAAATTTTTAAGGGCACAAAACTTGTTTTGTTTTGTTTTGTTTTGTTTTGTTTACTATAGGTACAGTGTTATCCAGCAGATCCCTAGAATTTATTTACTCCACCTGTGTAGCTATTGAAAAATAAGATTCAACTGAGTACATTTTAAATATATATATTTTGGGGCGCCTGGGTGGCTCAGTCGGTTGAGCGTCCGACTTCGGCTCATGTCACGATCTCATGGTTCGTGAGTTCGAGCCCCGCGTCAGGCTCTGGGCTGATGGCTCAGAGCCTGGAGCCTGCTTCCGATTCTGTGTCTCCCTCTCTCTCTGCCCCTCCCGCATTCATGCTCTGTCTCTCTGTCTCAAAAATAAATAAAAAAAAAAAAACATTAAAAAAAATTAAAAAATATATATATATTTTTTACCGTTTATTCATTTTTTGATAGAGACAGAGCATGAATGGGGGAGGGTCAGAGAGAGAGGGAGACACAGAATCCGAAACAGGCTCCAGGCTCTGAGCTGTCAGCACAGAGCCCAACGCGGGGCTCGAACTCACGGACCATGAGATCATGACCTGAGCTGAAGTCAGACGCTTAACCGACTGAACCACCCAGGCGCCCCTCAACTGAGTACATTTTAAAGATTTTATTGGCTTTATTCAATGATTCATGAGTCGGGTGGCATCCAGTCCAGAAGACAAAAAAGAGCTCTGAGGAGCTGTACAAAATAAAAGATTTTTATGGCCATAAGGGAGCAGGAAACAAGGAAGTTGTACTAGGCAAAAATGTGGGCCGGTTATTGTCAGGTTACTTCCTTTTTGGGGATGGCAGTGGTCCATCAGGCAGACTCCCTAACTGGTACCGATCAGGTAATTCCTGATTGACTGCTTTAAGATTCCACTTCTGGAAGAGCTGAAACTGTAAGAGTTAAGTCTCTGTTGGGTGATGTAGGGCTTAGCACGAGCAACTCCATTTTGGGTCTGTTGTCTTAACACCTTTAACTACCTATCCATTGAATAGCACCTTCTATTTCCCCCTCTTTCCACTCCCCAGCCACCAGCATTGTATTCTTTATATCTATGAGTTGGAGTGCTTTAGATTCCGCATGTAAATGGAACCTAGGTTCAAATATACAGAAAAATCGTCGCAATTCCCACATATCCTACCCCTGGTTTCAACCAAGATATTCTTGCGTTTCAAATTTTTTTTTAATGTTTATTTATTTATTTATTTATTTATTTTTGGGAGAGAGAGAGGCAGAGCTTGAGCAGGGGAGGAGCAGAGAGAGAGGGAGACACAGAATCCGAAGCGGGCTCCAGACCCTGATCTGTGAGCACAGAGCCCGACGCGGGGCTCAAACTCACAGACCGTGAGGTCATGACCTGAGCCGAAGCTGGATGCTCAGCCCACTGAGCCACCCAGGCACCCCTCAACCAAGATATTCTTAACATCTTACATTAGCATGGAGGTTTGTCACAACTCATGAGACAATATTGATGTTTTATTCACAATTAAAGTCTATCCTTTCAGAAAGGTTCCCATCCAAGATATGGCATTATATCTAGTTGTCACGTCACCTACTGATGGTGATGGTTTCTCAGACTTTTCTTTTCTTTCAAGATCTTGAAAATTTCAGGGAATGCTGGTCAAAATTTTGTAGACTGTCCCTCAAGTGGGATTTGTCTGATAGCTTCCTCATGATTGGACTGTAGTTATGGGGTTTGGGAAAAAGGCCACAGGGGGTAAGTACCCTTCTCACCACATCATGTCAGTACTATATACTATTAACACAATTTGCCACCGTTCATATTAACCTTGTTAATCTAGCTGAAATAATCTTTTCCACATTTCTCAACTGCGAAAGTACTCCTTTTTGTCCCTTCTGTATTGTACTCTTTGGAGTACATCCTTTGGCGTACTCCTTTGGAGTTTCCTCCTTTGGAGGAAATCAAGTGCAATCAAGTTCAGGAGCAAGAATACCCATGTAAGTTATTTGTACATTTTCTATACATAATTGTCTTCTTTCTTTCTTTCTTTCTTTCTCTTTCTTTCTTTCTTTTTCTTTCTTTCTTTCTTTCTTTTTCTTTCTTTCCTTCTTTCTTTCTTTCTCTTTCTTTCTCTTTCTTTCTTTCTTTCTTTCTTTCTTTCCCATTCATTCATTCATTCATTAAATCATTTATTTGTGTTAGTATGGACTCATGGGTATTTATTTTATATTTTAAGTTATAATCCGATGTTACATTGTTTATTTTATTGCCCAGATTTCAGTTGGTCTTGTGACCCTTTGTCATACCCCCCATTATTGGGAGATTTTTGTGTGTGTGTTTGAGTACTCCCTTACTTTCTGTCTCTATAAGATACTCCAAGGCTATGTGTGGTTTTTTTTTTTTTTTTATGTTATTTATTTACTTTGAGGGGGCCTGGTGCAAAGAGAGAGAGGAAGAGAGAATCCCAAACAGGCTCTGCGCTGTGAGTGCGGAGCCCGATTTAGGACTCGAACTCACAAACCTTGAGATCGTGACCTGAGCCAAAATCAAGAGTCAGATGCTCAACTGGCTGAGCCACCCAGGGCTCCCTCCAGGGTTATTTTTGTATTTCCTGCCCCAGCCCGAGAGTAAGCCGTTTCCCCATTCTCCTCTCAGTGGAGAATGATTAGAAACCAAGGTCTGGGTGCTAGATGGGCTCACTACTACAGGGTCATTGCTCCTGTCAGTTGACTGAGCCAGGAAATCCACGTATATTCTCCCTCTTTGTTTGTGCACGTTACTGTGTCGGTATATCCATCTGTATCCTAAGCCACACGTGAACCCACAGTGATGTCTCCAGCTCTAATCCATCGTCACATGGATTGTACAAACGTATTCCTCCGGCTTGTCTGTAATCTCCCTCTCCATCGGTGAAAACCCTGGCTCCTACCGTGTGCCGCCCTTGTTATTTCTTGTTCGGTTCCAGCATGCATGTTCAGTGTTTTCAGGCTCGTCACCCCGCACCCCATGGGAAACAACTTCATCTACTAGAGTGCTTATACATAGTTCCCTTGCCTTTAGTCTCAACAGAGTCCACTCATATCCATTGCTATCTTACCCCCCACTACGTCACTGAAGTTGTTTCATACATGTGTAACAGTTACATGCTTATGACACGGTCTTTATTCCATCCGACTGTCCTCTGACCTCTTAAATGATTTTTTAAAAAAACGCGTGCTCCTGAAGTTTCATTCTTGGCGATATATAAAGTTCTATGGGTTTATGATCCATGTATATGGACATATGTCCAACAGTACAATATCACACAGGATAGTTTTACTTCCCTAAAAACGCCCATGCTGAACCTGTTCAAACGTCCCCTCCCACCCCAAATACCTGGCAACCACATAATGGATTTACCATCCCTCTGGGTTTGATTTTTCCATAAGGTCCTAGACGTAACCATGCAGTATACAGCATTTCAGACCGGCTTCTTTCACTTACCAGCTTGAGTTTGATATTCTTACGTATCTTTGAGGGGACTGGCAGCTTATTCCTTTTTTTGTAGATGAAAAGCATTCCGTTCTATGGATGTAGCACAGTTTAGCAATCGGTCCACATATTGAAGGACCTCTTGGCTCCTTCGAGTTTCTTTGTTTCTCCTGTAAACAAAGCTGCTGTAAATATTAGCGTTCCAGCTTTTGTATGGACGTAAATTGTTCAATCCATTTGGGTAAACACTTGGAGCATGATTGCTAGATTGTGTGTTACGACTGTTTGTCTTTGTTAAGAAGCCATCATTCTGTCTTGCAAATTGTACCAGCAATTAGTGAAAGTTTTCATTGCTCCCCTTCCTCACCAATGATTAGTAGTGTCTGCTCTTAAATTTTTATTCTAGCCATTCTACTAGGTATGTGGCGGTATTGCATTGTTATTTTAATGTGTATCTCCTTGAGACAAATGATGTTGTACACTTTTTCACATGCTTACTGGCAACATCTTTAGTGATATGTATCTTGCTCATTTTACAACCGATTGTTTCTTTGTTTCTTTTCTTATTGAGAGTTTCAAGAGCTCGTTGTATATTTTGTGACTTTCAGAGAGTACGGTTGTTGTTGTTGTTTTATGTTATTTTAATAAAGTCCAACTTACCAATTTTTTCTTTCAGGAATCATGTTTTTCGTATTGTACCTAAAAATTCGTCACCAAACCCAAGGTCACCTAGATTTTCTCCTATTCTTAATTTTAGAAGTCTTGCGGCTTTGTTTTCTATTTGGGTCTTTGATCCATTTTGATTTAATTTTTGTGAAAGATCAGTTGTTTTTCAGACTCCCCAGCTGCTCCGTACCTTCTGTGTAGTATTTATAGCTGCATTTTATGGTAGAAATAGGTAGAGGTCGTTTCTTTATATTTCTGAGAACCACTCGTGAACACTTCATATTTTATTTTAGAGGTTTTTCTTTTGTTTTCCTTTGTATTTAAACTTCCCAATGTTTCTTTGTATTCTCACCGCCAGTTTCTATGTAGAATCATAAAGTACATGAATAAAGTATATCAAGGAAACAGTAACTCTCATTTACTGTAAGTCCTGACATTTACAGAGATTATCACAGACCAGATTTTCTCCACTTCTTCTGATCCAAAACACTATTTTTTTTTTTTTTTGAGGAACAATCAACAAGCTACAAACTCAGAGAAATAAGACAGTATTTCTTGTGCTATAGGAATTTAAAATTCCTCTGCTTCTCTTTAGAGAAAAGCTCATAACAACTGTCAGTTCTAGAAACCCATACTTTTAGATTCTGACTCTGGCTCTGTTCTCTGCCTGACTCCTCAACACCAAGTTGATTCCAAGACATTGGAAAATGTCTGCTACTTTAAATCATAAAGAGAGGCATTCGGCAGGAGATTTTAAACTAACATTTACCACCCACATAGTAAGGTAAGACTGCTTTCGCCTGACCCATAACCGGCTTCTTAAGATGTTCCAATACATACAAGGAGAAACATGACCATGAAACCAGTCTGTCCAGAGAAATTCCTGACCGACCCTAGCCTTTTCCAATTACCTGCCGTGATGTCACCCCCCTGAGCTGAGCCTGTTCCTCACCTCTGCCACCTCCTAATCTACCAAGGCCCCAATAGATGAGAGAGGGTTCTGACCGGTAGTAATTTGGGATTTTAGCCATACATCTAGGGGTGGTCAGCCTGCATCACATCCCTCCAACGTCCACGTCCTATTTGCCACATTGGTTTCTGTCTCCTGCTGCAGATTCTACAAATGCCTTTTTTTTTTTCATTGAAATGAAACTGACATGTAGCATTTTGTTAGTTTCAGGAGTACAACACAACTATTTGATATTTGTGTATGTTGTGAAACAATTACCACATAATTGAAATGAACTATAAGTTTAGTTCATATCTAAACTTATAAGTTGTCTTGTGCTGAGAACCAAATGCCCCTTAAAGCATCTGGTCTTTCATCCTTCACTTTTTCCCCCCAAAAAGTTGGTCCTATGCTGAGGTGCAGACATGATTTGCTTAATCTGTAACTGGCTCTGTCTCCTTTGCACCAGACATTTTGCATAGCGACATATCTGCCCTTTCCCCAATCCAACATCTGTAGAGCCAACATAAGGCAACAGTTAAGGTTACCTAAGTCTCACACAGCAGATATGATGGAGGCGGGGGAGGCTAACCCTAACTGTGTCTTAGTCGCCAAAAAAGAGTAATAAATTCTTAGCTGAAAGAAGGCAAACTATCGCTGGGTATTAATAACTGTTGGAAAGGAAATGCAGGAATCTTAAGAGGAGTACTCATCATCATATATGGGTTCACAGGGCAGAAATACAGATCTTCAGATATTAAGGAATATCTGACTATTTACCTCACTTCTCAGCCCTCAGGCAACTCTCCTCTCCTGAGTGCATTCATTCATTCATTCACTCACTCACTCATTCATTCACGTCTTAAAAAAAGGAGCAAATACACAGCACCGAATGGTCACTTTCTGCTCAACCCCTTCCATTCACCTTGAACTATTCTTTACTTGTTTTCTCTGTGAATTTGTTTCCTCCAGAATGAAATTTCAGTCCCTTGAGAGCAGTCATCTTACGAAGGTCAGTACAGACTGGTCTTGTGACCGATTTGTTTCATCGAAAGGTAAAGAAGTCCCCCAGTGTCTCATGAATTCAGACCGCTGGGCCCCTCCACCTGCAAAGGAGAGACAGATTCTCTTAACATTGAAGGGTTTGGTGCACTTTGTCATAGGAACAACTCAAGTTTACCTCCTTTTCTTTAAAAAAATATTTGACTTCTCAGGCATGATTTTAGGCACACATTCTTTTTTTTTTTTTAACTTTATTTTGAGAGAGAGAGAAAGAACACAAGCACGTGAGGGGCAGAGAGAGGGAGAGAGAGAATCCCAAGCAGGCCCAGCACTGTCAGCGCAGAGCCTGATGGGGCCTCGAACTCATGAACTGTGAGATCATGACCTGAATTGAAATCAAGAGTTGGACGCTTAACCTACTGAGCCATAATCACCAAGACTTAAAGGAAACTTTTTTTTTTTTTAATAATGGAAATGTTTGGGATTTCATATATGCACATTGTGGATGTTTAGCTGCAACCCTGCCCATCAGAAATTCCGTAATTAAGATTATAATAGAGCCGGGGCGCCTGGGTGGCGCAGTCGGTTAAGCGTCCGACTTCAGCCAGGTCACAATCTCGCGGTCCGTGAGTTCGAGCCCCGCGTCGGGCTCTGGGCTGATGGCTCAGAGCCTGGAGCCTGTTTCCGATTCTGTGTCTCCCTCTCTCTCTGCCCCTCCCCTGTTCATGCTCTGTCTCTCTCTGTCCTAAAAATAAATAAATGTTGAAAAAAAAATTAAAAAAAAAAAAGATTATAATAGAGCCAACCCCACACATCCGGTGCCTCCCCCCGCCCTCCCCACCGCCCCCCAGGAAAGGGCTGTGGCAGGACCCTCACCACCACCTGCCACACACACTGTGTTTTGCAGTCCCTCTTGCAAGTTTTCAAGGAGCCTCGATAAACACAAGACATTAGTCACCAGCGTAGACTAAAAAGCCGAAGCCGTTCCCTTCTTATTTATTGAAGCCGTTTTAAGTTAGGAAATAACAACAAAACACGATTGTAAAAGTGACCCGTCGCTACTTACAAAATGTATTTCATAGCAAGAAAATCGCTTTCCGGCAACCGTCTTTTAGGCTAAGTTTTAACACAACAGTGATTTTTTAAACCGTCACCAACCCCCGCTGACAAAGGTCTCAACTCTGTTGGTGATGGCAGGTGCCACTAAAATACTGTTTTGTCTTAGCGTTCCAGAGTGTCTCATAAAGCAAATAATTATGATCGTTTAAAAGCCTGCTCCCAGAGTGAGCCCCGGACCCGCAGCAGGAAGCGTGTTGTCTGAGAAGAATATAAAGCAACTGGGATTTTATCTGCCAGATACAGCAGTGAATATCTAAGTTCACGGAAAGTCAGCACGAGCGCCACCAAATTAGTCTCATGACCCAATACGAAGAGCAAATAAAAATCTATAAAAAAGGCAACGATTTCTGTGCAGCTCTCGGAAGACCCTCAAGACGGTTGTGCGAAGACTGATTTCCCCTTCCCCCATCCCCACGCCCCCATTTATGTGGCTTGGCAAGGAAGGTGCCAGCCTGACCCTGAGCTCAGGCCCCTTTCTGCCCACAGTGCTATGCCCTTGGACAACATTCACGTAGTTCCTCTTTTCCTCAAACACTAGTACTAACTCTCGCCCTCGTCATTATTGATTTGCTAATTAATGTGTTGAGGGATGGGGTTCTTGGGCAAAGAGCTAAGCAAGAATTCTTGAGACGTCTTTGGTGCAAAGGGGGATTTTATTAAAGCACAGGAACAGGACCCGTGGGCAGAAAGAGTTGCACTGGGGCCTTGAGGGGTGAGTGATGATGTGTTTTTAGGTGTGTGGGGGTTAGGGATAGCGTAAGTCTCTAAGGAATTTGGAAGCAAGGCTTTCAGGACCTTGAGATAAGGTTACTTTCAGTCTTTAATAAAATAAAACCATCACGGACGTGGGGCAGCCATGAGTTGCCTGAGGAAGGTCTCGCTCTGCAGGTTTCAGGTATGTGTCGGCGGGCGGTGGGCTCCAAGATTTCATTTCTGTTCTATTTCTCTTGCCTTGGTTTCCCTCATCAATAAGCAAATCAAGAGGTTGACACCTGGCTCTAAGCCCTGATAGCCGTCATTTAAACCGAAAGAGAAAAAGGAGGAAGAGGAGGAGGGGGAAGATAAAGAGAACAGAGTATGTGAAAGGATTTTAGAAAGACCCTTAGCGTAGTAACTTGCTAAGATGCTTACAATAAAACCCAGCTTCATTAACGACGGCTGGCCAGGCAGCTCCCGTGATCTTGCCTCTGGCTCCTTCTCCACTATGACCGGCTCTCCCCCCATCACTCTGTGCAAATGGCCCACGTGTCCTTGCTGCTGCTCTGACTTGATAAGCGTGCAGCCGCCTCAGGGAGTTAGCACTTTCTGTTCCCTCAACCTGGACCGTCCTTCCTGAAGCTAACTCCTTCCATGAGGGGTCAGCTCTGAAATAAAATGGCATGGCCTTTATTAAGTGCTCTTTCAAGTTTGCAACGAAAGCACAAGCTGACCAATAAAGAAAAATACAGGGGAAAGGTAAGCCTGAACAACACAGACAAACATAAATTTAAAATAGTAAACACACAGGGTTTGTTTATCCTCATTAAACTGAGCAACCTTGGAACAAGATTTTATAGCTACAACGAGGATGCCTCTCCCCGCCCCCCATCAATAATTTCAGGGTCAAAGTGAAACTGGAATAGTCATGTCCTGCTGGTGATATTTTATTTTTTATTTATTTATTTATTTTTATTTTTATTTTTAATAAAAAATTTTTAATAAAAATTTTAATAAATTTTTAATAAAAATTTTAATAAAAAATTTTATTTATTTATTTATTTGTTTTTATGTTTATTTATTTATTTTATTTATTTATTTTATTTGTTTTTATTTATTTATTTTTTATGCTGGTGATATTTTAAAGTTTATTTATTTATTTTGAGAGGGAGTGAGAGAGGGAGTGGAGGAGGGACAGAGAGAGAGAGAGAGAGAGAGAGAGAATCCCAAGTAGGCTCATGCTGTCAGCCCAGAGCCTGGTGCAGGGCTCAAACTCACAAACTGTGAGATCATGACCTGAGCCAAAATTACTAGTCAGACTCTTAATGGACTGAGCCACCCAGGCGCCCCTGCCTTTTTTTTTTTTTTTTTTGAAGTGTGTTTATTTATTTTGAGAGAGAGCATGAGAGCGAGTGGGGGAGAATCAGAGAGAGGGAGAGAGCTTCTGGTGACATTTTAACTTGCAAACATGTTTTGGGGGAAAATCAATTGGCTATATTTATGTCAAGAACTATAAAATGCTTCCGACCTTTCACACATAAAAATCACTTTCAGAAATGATTCCCGTAGAACGCCAGCTTCTATGTATTTTCCCAATTCAAGTATAACAAGATGATTAAATCTGCGGTGGTTGAACAACAAAATTCTAGGAAGCAAAGCCTAGGCTATGGTAATTAACAAGGCTATGTAGAAACTAGAAAGAATCTACTTTGTTGCAGAAAATGCAAAAGCGAAGTGAAACTTACTGGCAGGAGGACAAACACGGGAAGGTGATCCATGGAACATAATGAGGATTTTGCTATTAAAATGTGTATTTCATGTTCCCTTCTGACACCTTTGCAATTTCAAATGAAGAAACACACTGACCCCTGACCCCGTGTCCCCGTGTCCATTGGTTGTTCTGTTTCCTTGCTAGTTTCTTTGCCAAAGGTATCAACTCTGCCTTAAACACTTCCTAAATAATTTGTGTTCTCATCTGCAGACCCTAAGACTTAGCACATGCCTGGGCTGTCCGGACAGGGGACAGCCTGCCTCCTGAGCAAACAGTGATGAACAGCAGCCAACAGCTGAGAAAATCCGAGATCCTCCCATTCCCTTTACCTCTAACTGGGTTAAATTGCAATCAAGTTGACTAAAAAGAAAGCATATCGAACATGACAGCACGGCGAGGGAATGCGAGAATATAGGGTTTCTGGGGCTTTAACGAGTGAAATCGTTGCTAATTCTCTAACGATGTTTGCCCTGAAGAAATCCTCATGTAATGTGGTCCTTCATCAGAGTTAAGTAAGTGATGGTTCTCTTTTTCTGTGGATTTTATGTGTTCATTTTATGTTGGGTAATTGAAATGATGCAGAGGGGAAGGCAGAGTCGGCATAGATTCCAAAAACGTGAAAAATAATAGCAATAACAATGGGGAGGATTTATGGAGGAGAGATTGGGAAACTAAACGTACATTATCTCGCCGGTGTGTGGAAGGCAGGGGCTCCCCAGACAGAGGTGACCGGCATGCAGGTCAGTGAGGCATCGGGACAACGTGGCTTTTGTGGACCTTCAAGCCAGGGCAGCAGAGACGGACCTGAGAGGTAGAAAGAGACAGCTGGAAATGGGCTTCCCCAGGCTGTGCGAGGTAATGCAATTTTATCCCAAATAGGTAGGAAGACATTGAAAGCCCTGTAGAAAGAAAATACTATTTTTGCAGTTTTCCCCAAAGAGGGGGAGAAAATGCCATGGACCACATCCACAGAGCTCCTTCTACAGATATATGGGAGGTATCTGAGTTGTAAAATATGGTCTAAAACTGCAAGAACTCCATGAAGGAGAAACAGCAATAAAAGTTTTGGAGAAAATATTGGCTGTGGAGACTGGCGGTGTTATTCCAAGCTTCTTGGGTCTTGAGACCCCAGAGCCACACTGTGTAGTGAACATTTGCTGTTTTCATGTGGCCCGTGCAAAAAAAAAAAGGGGGGGGGGGGCTAACGAGTGTTTCCTTCTGCTTCGGAAGAGCCTCATTTGTTCCCCACGGGCTCCCATGCGCCTTGGTTTGAGGCACATCTTGCATCACCATGAGACACGCTACTTCTGGAAGGGTCTTCTGAGCCCCTCGTGTGAATTCCGAGTCCACCTAAATGCATTTCGGAATAGGACCGATGTAAGAGCCCAGGCCAGGCGGATGAGAGTCCCTTTGAAAATCCGCCTCTAGCTGGCTGCCTGACATCCAACCTAGTGTTTGCCCAACCGAAATCAGGACGTATCATCTAACAGCGGGTAGTTGGCAAATCTGGGATCTGTGGCCAGTATCCACCATATTTGTGGGTCCGCAGGCCGAAGAGGCCGTCCTCTGAGCGGGTTTCCAGACTTGGCAAATAAAAATACAGGATCACCCATGGGGCGCCTGGGAGGCTCAGTCGGTTGAGTGTCCAACTTTGGCGTAGGTTACGATCCCATGGTTCGTGGGTTCAAACCCCGTGTCGGGCTCTTTGCTGACAGATCAGAGCCTGGAGCCTGCTTGCGATTCTGGGTCTCCCTCTCTCTCTGCCCCTCCTCTGCTCACACACACTCTCTCCCTCTCTCTCAAAAATAAACGCTAAAAATTTTTTTAAAAAATATAGATCACCCAATTAAATATTCCTTTCAATACAGGTATATTTCAGATATTGTGTGGGAAATCTTTATTTTTTAATGTTTGTTGAAATGTTTGTTTTTAATGTGTTTTTATTTTGGGGGGGGGGGGGACAGAGAGAGGGAGGCAGGTGATCTAAAGTGGGCTCTAGCTTCTGCACTGACAGCAAGAGCCCCATGTGGGCCTCGAACTCACAAACTGCGAGATCATGACCTGAGCCGAAGTCAGACCCCCAACCGACTGAGCCACCCAGGCGCCCCTGTGTGGGAAATACTTGTACCCAAACAGTATTTGCTGTCTGTCTGAAATCAAAATTTAAGTGGACACTCCGTATTTTCTACGCTGCCTTTACCCTCGAGGCCTCAAAGGACTCCAAGATGACGACAAGCCGACGTAGCAGACGTGCGGGTGGAGGGAGAGGAGGCTCAGGCATCGTCCTGTGTCTCCACTCCCCCAGGGGAACACACCTAGAGGACCCGCCCTAACCGGGACCGCGCTCTCCGGGAGGGGACCCCCAGGCTTTTAGCAGGAATCCCAGGCTTCAGACAGCCATCTTGCTCGGAACACGAGCACGGTCACGTCAGTGCTTTTGAATCTTGACCACAGAGGTCAGGATGGAAAACCTCATCCAGCTTCATCCACAGCCTGACGGGTTTGTGCCCTGGCTTTCACGTTCTAGTCCAGCCTCTCTACCATTCCCTTGCTCTCTTTTTGCCCTCTCCTTCTCCCTCTCTCTGCCCCCCTGCCCTTTTGCCAGTCCCGACCCACGAGTGTCCATCTCTGAGCTGCCCTGAGCTGTGATCTAAGTTGTCCGCTTCTCCAGTCCCTTCTGGAACCCCCGGATGCATCACTGGCTGCGGTGGGGTGTTTTCTGACGCTCCTGCTGTTACAGGAGTCGGGGAGAGACCCTGGTCCTGTGTCACGGGGTCGAAGAATGAATCTCGACCACAGAGAGTGAGCAAAGCGATAGAGTTTATCGAGGGAAAGAGTAAAGCTCTCAAGAGTGACAGGGGTCCCGACCGGGTAGCCGCTGGGGATTTCGGTCCCTGACTTTTTATGTATCAACCCATGCCAACAGATGTTGGCATTTCTTTGACCTTGGCATAGGAGCGAAAGCGAATGGTCAGTCTTCCCTGGAGAGCCTCCAGTTCCTTGAGTGCCCGGGAGCGCAAGTTTGTGGTTGAGAGGATTGTTTCTGAGACAACTTCACAGCCGATTCTACTTGTTGAACGGTTCTTGACCACCTTTTCCCCGGTGAGCATCTTTTGATAAGTTTTAGCACTCTTTCTACGAGAGACCTGATGCTGGGTTTTAATGATCTTCTACTGCGAGCTCGGCAATAATAGTTGCCCCTCCTCTGTGTATAACCATCCTGAGGGCTGAAGACAGTGTCCGCGAGTCAGGCCGCAGTGTTTTCCTTGGGAGAGTAGGTGGGATTGAGTCTCCTTTAGTAATTGACATGGTGGGTGAGCTATTTTCCGAGCCCCAGTAATTACAATACCCAGTAATTCCCCCAAACTCGCACAATTGTTTATCTCTCTTGGAGTTGGTAGTACTATAGTCTCTAATTCAGTTATAATGTCCCTTCCTAGCAAGGAAGTAAGGGACATATCTGGCATTATCAGGAAAGAACGAGAAAAGTTGGGTTTCCCCCTATGCATCCCAGGGGCGGAGAGAAAAATTTGGTCGTAGGTTTTCTGGAGACTCTAATTGTTATGCTGCATTGGGATAGTTGGCCCGGAGTGGAAAGGAGGACAGATGGGGGGCGCCTGGGTGGCTCAGTCGGTTAAGCGTCCGACTTTGGCTCAGGTCATGATCTCGCGGTTTTGGGCTCGAGCCCCGCGTCAGGCTCGGAGCCTGGAGCCTGCTTCAGATTCTGTGTCTCCCTCTCTCTCTGCCGCTCCCCCACTCACACTCTCTCTCTCTTTCAAAAATAAATTTTTTTTTTTAGTTTAAAAAAAAAAGAAAGGAGGACAGACAATGTGGCTCGGCTATCAGGATGGAAATCAACTGGTTTTCCTTCTACATCCGGAGTTACTCGAGGCTCTAGGTTTCCCAACAGACAGTTGACTTGGGGGGCCACCACAAAGAGCCCCAGGCCCTATCAGTCCCTTTCAGGGACACTGGTTACCTGAGCCCTCGCAGATAGAGGTCCCCAAGGGCATTCAGGCATCCGGGGATGGTCTCCACATCAGGGGCATGGCTTGTAGGGCTTCGACTTCCCTTGTTCCTTCTGAGGACATTTTTGTTTCCAGTCCCTGAACGGCCACATACTTGGCATTTGGTGCCAGGACCTCGGGAAGTCGGGTCTGACATAGTATGTAAGGCCACAACTAAGGCCTCAGATTTTTTTTTAAGTCTGTTCTTTCCTCTTGGTCTTGGTGGTAATATACCCGACTGGCAGCTCGTGAGAGCTTTTCCGGGGTCCCTTTTGGGCCAAGGGCCAGTTTTTGCAGATTCCTCCAAGTATCTAGGGCTGAATGAGTGACAAATTTGTCCTTTAAAATTGTCTCAGCCTCAGGGGCTTCAGGGGAGATAGACATATAGTCAGGAGAGCCTCCCTCAACCTCTCCAGGAAGGCCATCGGACTCGCGTTCGGTGTTTGTAAAATAGTGGCTAATTTAGCATAATTTAACAGTTAACCTTAGACAAATAATGTTTCCAGAACACAAGCTTGCAAGTGGTGGTGATATCATTCTTCAATGGGACAGTCATAGTCCCATTTAGGATCTTGGGATGGAAGTACCTCGGCCCCAGCAGGAACCTGGATGCTCCCTCTAGGACCCCAGCCCCATGGTAACTAATGAGTTGCTTGTTCCCATGTTTTTTAGCCGCTGCTGGAACCTCCGGCTTCTTCGTCTCATTAAGAGTCTGTTTTAACAGAAACACTGTATCATTTCAGGTCACCTCAAAAACATACGTATTATTTTGAAAAGCCTCCTAGCAAAAGCCTTTCTGTGGTGTCCATTCTTTGTATGGCACGCTTCCTTGGCTAAACAGAAACCACACAAATGTGCAGGGTTTGGAGGCCAGCAGTGAGGACATCACCACCGTCTCCCCGGCCCTCAGATCAGAGCAGGGGTAATGTTAACCAAGGCCGGAGCAGAACAACTCGAAAGGGAGTGCCGTCCTGCCCCTTTGGTTAAAACTCATAGTTCTTTCCATATTTGGGGGCAGACAAAAGAGACAAAAAAAAAAAAAAAAAACACCTTTGTCTGTCTACCTTTTGTTTCTATTAGTGTCTCAAAAGCAGGCCAACAATCCAAGAAAACTTTGAGACAGACAAAATTAACCATTATTTCAAGCCACCTTTTTGTTGACAAATGGCAACAGAGATATTCGTGGGCTGATGCGACGTCTGTAAGGTACTGCAGTACTGGGTGGCCCCTGGGGATTTCTGTCCCTGACTTTTTATTGGGACTTTATCAGCAAGTTTGTGACACTCGTGCATGGTACCCAGCTCGGGCAGGTCTGGAGTACGTTTATCCTTTTTTTTTTTTTTTCTCCAACCCCAGGCTGCTTCTTCAGCATCCCGTTTGCAGCTGCGGTCTGCCTCCCTTGAGGGTCCCTGACGCTTCCCTGCCTAACGTTAACCCTTTCCCTCTTCCCTGCCAGGCAAGGTCTCGGTCACGCCTGTGCTCCGGACCGTGCCAGTCCCCATAACTGAGAACAGTGTGAGGGGGCCAGCCTCCCTATGTCCCTGCCTGCCCCACCCCCCTCCCCCCCCAGCTACAAGTACCTTGTCTCTGAGTTGACAATCAAGCAGAAAGAGAGCAGGGTCAAACATCCAAAGCACAGAATCAGAAAAGATGCAGAGAAGCGAGGAGGTGGGGGGCAGAATCTAATTCTGCGTATCACTTACAGGATGAGGAACCGGGCCATTGAAAAGAAATCTCTCGGCAAGCCAAGTCTGGGCAGTCCGGGAGCTGGCGACCTGCATCTTCATTCGGCTCTAAATGGAAATGTGAGAGCCTGAAGTCCTCCCTGCGCACCCATGCCCAAAACCTTCCCCGTCCCGCCACGAAAGGAAAACGATCGCACAAAGTCAGGTGGACGCTTAAGGGATGGTAAGCATCGGTTTTCAAACAGTGAAGAAAGGTAAGTTTTCTGAAACAAACAAAACTTCTCAGCCTGTGTGGGGGACGCTGTTGGAGCAGAGACTCGGGGCGATCTAATTTCCGGTCTTCTGGACGCTGCTTCGGTGTCCAGGGCAAGATGAGGGGGGCACCCTGCACGTCACAGCCATCCGCAGCTCGTACCCCGTTTCTGTCCCTTTGGCAGGTTTTATCTGGTGGCAGCCAGGTAGCATATCTTCTCTGGATGGGCCAGCAGGTGGTTCTGGTCAGGAGGTCACACGTAACTCCTAAAAGTAGGGCATGATTTAATGGTAAAGTGGGAGTGAATTGATCGACACACAGCTCCTTAGGGATGGGTTTCATGTCAGCTACACTCCCTCGGCCCCACTCCCAGCCTTCCGCTTTCTCTTCGAATTCCTGCATCCATCTCCGACATTTTCCTGCGCCTCGTCCTATCCAGCCTTTGGAGAAACCACAGGTGCCTCCACAGTGACTGTGGCCTAGTCCATTGCAAAAGCAAAAGGAAAAACACACTCCTCTCCAAACTTACACTGTATCCAAATTCCAGGACGGGAGCTCCTTTGATAACTGGGGGCACTGTTCTGCTGTTCTTTCTACGTTGGCTGCTTTGCCCACAGTTGTGTTGATAGTGTGGGGGTGCCTTCAGCGTCCCGCCCATGGCCAGGATGCCTTGGGCCGCCTTCAGAGCCCTCCATCCAGGGGAGTGTTCAATGGCCATCTGCTTGTCACCTGCTTCCAGAATTCGACCAGTCCTTACAGGTGATACAAAGATAAATAAGCCAGTGTCTACACTGGGATGTGTTGGGATCTACAGAATACTTGGAGAATTAAAAGGCATAGATTTAGAAGACAGATGAGAAGGAAAAACGAGAGGCAAGAACTTGGTGTCTGAGAATAACCATTAGATGTTTATTTATTTTTGAGAGAGAGAGAGAGAGCATGAGCAGGGGAGGGGCAGAGAGAGAGGGAGACACAGAATCCGAAGCAGGCTTCAGGCTCTGAGCCATCAGCACAGAGCCCCATGCAGGGCTCGAACCCACGAACCATGAGATCGTGACCTGAGCCAAAGTCGGACGCTTAACTGACTGAACCACCCAGAAAGGCCTTTAATACTATTGAGAGAAAGACCTCTCCCAACCGGAAGAGATGATGGCATTCCAGGCAGGGGACCTGGAAGAACAAAGACAGGACATTATCAAGTGAGGCCAGAAGGCTGGCCACAGGAGACTGTGCCAAGTCAGGATCCCACCAGCCTGGCTCTCACCTCTGCAAAAGCATCCTTTCTGTTCTGCTTCCAGGCCCAGAGATGGTTCCTGGCCACAGCCGAGGCCGAGTTACGAGGCCTTGAATCACATGCTCTATAATATTCCCACGAGGCACTGGGCAAGGCAGCTTCGCGCAGGTGATCACACGGAAGAGAGCCAGGGCAGGCATACCTGTGCCTGTGCTTCGCGTGGAGAAACTAAAAGTCCAAGAGGCTCAGCGACACAGCTTGGAAGAGGCACGCTGGAGGCCGGGCCCTGGAGCTCTGAGACACGCACGGCAGGATGAGGCGTCACAGAACCATTTGCAGGTGTCCCTTACACAAAACGAAAGCCCGAGATGCATGTGGCCTTCTCTGGAGCTCTGCAGGCCAGACATCTGATACTTTAAGTTTGGCGGATAATGCAGATGTGCACCAAAGTGGCGGACTGAACGAGTCCGGAAGACAGACGGATGGTGGAGGCCTGCGACTCCGATGGTGACTCTCTGGGCCCTTCCAGGCACTCTGTTTCAGGGAAGTCTGTGGTTCAAAATCTCCATCGCTTTTCACGTAGGGCATCCACAGAGCACACGATGGCCCACCCAGCGCTGAGGACTGGCGCCCTTTCTACGTGTGGAGAGACAGAAAAGTGTTTTTAAGGAGGCGAGAAAAGTACTTTATGTAGGGTCCTCATCATGTGCCTTCTTGAGCATCATCCAAAGAGCTCACGGCTTCTGAATGCATTTTATTACTCGGGTCTCAATCTCTAAGCCATTTAAGCATAAGCCAGGTGTGGACACTTGTCACTTCGGGCTCTGATCCAGTCAAAATTGTGAAAGGGAGGCCCCTCCGGCACTCCCCCGAAATAATCTTTATTTCCTTCTGGAGAAACGCCAAACACTTTTCTGATTGATTTTAACGTTTTGTGGAAGCACAGTCTTAGCAAACCAGTGACAGAAGACAACTTGGAGGGAGAAGGATATGCACATTTCTGCGGTGTTTTTTTTCTCTTTACGGGAATCTGTAGTTTTCCATCAAAATAGCGTATTTGCATTGTTTTTTTCTTTAAAAAAATTTTTTTAAGTTTATTTTATTATTGAGAGACAGGGAGAGATAGAGCATGAGCAGGGGAGGGGCAGAGAGAGAGGGAGACACAGAATCCGAAGCAGGCCCCAGGCTCTGAGCTGTCAGCACGGAGCCCGACTCGGGGCTCGAACTCACGGACCGTGAGATCACGACCCGAGCCAAAATCAAGAGCTGGATGCTTAACCAACTGAGCCACCCAGTGCCCCCGTGTGCGGTCTTCTTATTCCAAGTGAGACCCCTCGGGAGATCAGGGGGACAACCTCAGGAAGGCCCCTGCTCCCCGGAGTGCGTGTGGACCTCGCGTGGCTCCAGCAAAGCCCGCGTCCTCTTCGGGGTGGACGCGGTGAGCACCATGCACGTTCGGGGGACAGAGGGTGCACTCGGGGAGTGTGTGATGAATCTCCTGCGAGTCTGCAGACCCACCAAGCTGCAGACAGGACCGGACTGGCAGCGTTCACAACGCCAGACACGGGACTCCCGGGTCCGCGTCAGAATGCGCAGGAGGGCTCGTGTTCCCACTTTAATTTCACGCGGTGTGATGATGTGATGGAGGGTGTTCATCCCCAAGCACGAAATTTCAGCACCAATTCCGGTTCCTGCCAGTAACCGCGGCCCCGCCGGTAAATCCCAAGTGGCCTTTTCCCCTGTGGCTGCTTCCCACGGCATCCCCGGTAAACAGATGGGCCGGAAAAAACCCTCTCAATAGTGGCCGTGGGAAGTCTCTTTTCCATCTCATTCTTAAGAAGATGGTCCATGGAGGATAAAAATGCTACATTATTTCAGGAGGAATGTTATTCTTCTGCCTGAATCAGTTGGCACAGGGCTCCCCGGATGATGTCCTCGCAGGGGATTTTACTCCAGACTGGGAACCCCAGTTCTCCTCACTTATGATTTAAAAATACATCTTCTCGGGGCGCCTGGGTGGCGCAGTCGGTTAAGCGTCCGACTTCAGCCAGGTCACGATCTCGCGGTCCGTGAGTTCGAGCCCCGCGTCGGGCTCTGGGCTGATGGCTCAGAGCCTGGAGCCTGCTTCCGATTCTGTGTCTCCCTCTCTCTCTGCCCCTCCCCCGTTCATGCTCTGTCTCTCTCTGTCCCAAAAAAATAAATAAACGTTGAAAAAAAAAAAATTAAAAAAAATAAAAAATAAAAAAAAATAATAAAAATACATCTTCTCCGGGCTCCTGGGTTGTGCAGCCGGTTAAGCGTCTGACTCTTGATCTCGGCTCAGGTCATGATCTCACGGTTGGGGGGTTGGTGAGTTCGAGGCCCGTGCCCGGGCTCTGTGCTGAGGGCACAGAGCCTGCTTGGGATTCTGTGGCTCCTTCTCTCTGCCCCTCCCCTACTGTGCTCTCACTGTCTCTCTCTCAAAAAAAAAAAAAAAAAAAAGAAGACTTAAAATTAAAAAAAAAAAAAAAATCTTCTCACTGTGAAAACCAGCTGTCCCAAAGAAAGAACAGACGACTGAACATTTTCTGGGAACTCTCATCTCAAAACGACTTAAAACCTCTGATTGTAATTAGCCCACTTCCTGAGAGTCAAGCTTAACTTTATGTCAGACCTGCTCAGATAAAATGGGAAGAAAACCTTTCTCAGAAGGGCAAACCATACCTGGTCCCGATGAAGAATATTAGTAAGAGGTGAGAGCAGCCCATCACGAAAGGGCTAAGGGGTGGGGGTGGGGGGGGTGGAAGGACCCCCACGTTCTGTCTAAGGTGGTGCAGTTTCGCGCGGACCTTGAGTTACGACAATCGATCGCAGACTCAGACTCGGGAGAAGGAGAGTATAATGAATTGAAGCCCTGCGTCCCAACCCGGGCTGGCAG
Organism: Leopardus geoffroyi; assembly: GCF_018350155.1. Taxonomy (NCBI): domain Eukaryota; kingdom Metazoa; phylum Chordata; class Mammalia; order Carnivora; family Felidae; genus Leopardus; species Leopardus geoffroyi. Next base: position 5,581,725 of record NC_059342.1, on the reverse strand, counting down.
CCTCTTGATTCAGACGTGGTTCTGTAACTTTCTGCTCTCCAACACCCCCCCCTTCCCAAAGCCCCAAATGCTTCTCCGGCCCCAGAAGCGCTGAGCCTATTTTATTCTTCTGCTCATACATTACAAGGAGAAAAGAAAGGAGACCGTGTTCTGCAAATCATTTCTGGCACCTTATTTTGTTCTATTCTAAAGTAATAAGTTCACAGCAGCAATGGAACAAGACCTCATCTTAGCCGGGTAGGAAATAAAAGGGAAGGGAGACGAAGATCACGAAAGTTAATGAAAGTCACTCCAAGGGCCGAAAGAGCCCAGGCTTTGGAATCAGATGAACCAGAGCATCACAGCGGCTGGACTCCTTACCGGTTATACGATATTGACCAGTCACCTTAAATGCCCCAAGCCTCCATTTCTTTCAGCTGTGAAATAATAACCAAACTGTCTACCACACGACGTTGATATTTTAATTTCTGTGCCGGAAGCTCTGGGTGGAACGCGTGTCACAGAGCCCCTGTGCTTTGAACACGTTTCCCCCCTGCCTCAACGGGGATGGAAAATATCGCAGGAAAGGAGAAAATATGTGCATAACTATACTCCGTAACACATGCGTGGGGGACGCGAGGCTGTGTCGGGCAGATGTTCTCTAGGATTCTAGGTCCATTTAATCAACCCGTGGCATTTAATGGCTGCCCACATATCCGTAAACACACACCTGCGGTGTGTCCTCAAGAGTCTGTTTTTCCAGAAAGGCAATTTATTTACTTCATACCAGCAACAAACTGGTATTTCAAAACTTTCTCTTTTCAAAACTATTCCTTGTTTGTTGTTTAGAGTAGCGTTAGGGTCACAGCAAAATCGAGAGGAAGATGGAGATTCCGTTTCCTCCCACATGCCCAGCCTCCCCTGGTTATCAACTTCTCCCGCCAGAGTGGGGCATTTATTATAACTGATGGACCTACATTGACGCATGGCAATCACCCCAAACCCAGAGCTTACTTTAGGGCTCATTCTTGTACATTCTGTGGGTTTGGATGAATGTGTAAGGACACATACCCACCATTAAATATTATACAGAGTAGTTTCACTGTCCTAAAAATCCTCTGGGCTCTCTACCTATTCATCCTTCCCTCCCCCAGAAGCCCTGTCAACCACTGATCTCTTCACTGTCTCCATAGTTTCGCTTTCTCCACAGGGCGTCACATGGTTGGAATCAGATGGGCTTCCTTCACTTAATAATATGCATTTAAGGGTCCTGTATGTCTTTTTCTGATGTGACAGCTCATTCATTTTTCAGCGTTGAGTAATATTCCATCGTCTAGCCGTTCTACAGTTTATCCGTCTGTTCACTTACTGAAGAACATCTTGGCTGCCTTCAAGTTTTGGCTAATTATGGGTAAAGTTGCCCTAAACCTCCTCGCGCAGGTTTTTGTGTGGCCGTGCTTTCGGTTCCTTTTGGGAAATAATCAAGAGGCACGATTGCAGGATCGTATGGTAAGGGTAGGTTTAATTTTGTAAGAAACAGACAAACTGTCTTCTAAAATGGCTGTGCCCACCAGCAACGAATGTGAATTCCTGTTGTTCTGCGTTCTTGTCGACACTTACATGGTCAGTGTTCTAGACTCGGGTCGTTCTAATAGGTGGGTGGTGGTACCTCATTGTTTTAAATTGCATCTCCCTGATGACATATGGTGTGGAGCATCTTTTCACATGCTTATTTGCTTAGTGAGGTGTGTGTTAAGGTTGTTGGCCCATTCTGAAAAGTTTACTTATTTTTGAGAGAGAGAGAGAGAAAGAGAAAGAGAATGCATGCAAGCAAGTGGGGGAGGAGCAGAGAGAGAGGGCGAGAGAGAATCCCAAGCAGGCTTCACACTGTTAGCTTGGAGCCTGACATGCGGCTCAATACCACAAACCGTGAGATCACGACCTCGGCCAAAATCGAGTTGGACACTTAACCGGCTGAGCCACCCAGATGCCCCTCATCGGCCCATTTTTAAATCAGTTTGTTTGCTTCCTTATCGTTCATTTCAAGAGTTCTTTGTGTATTTTGGATAGCAGTCTTGGTCAGACGTGTCTTTCGCCAATATTTTCTCCCAGTCTGCGGCTTGTTTTTTTCATTCTCTTGAGTTTCAGTTCTTCTTATACGATAGGGCCGCAGTTTGGGTTATTATGTAAACTGAACGTAATTCCAACATACGCTATAAATGATAGCAAGCGTGTGTGTGCTTGTGCGTGTGAACCTTTGTACTTGGGCAGCATGATGGCGCTGGAGATGCCTGGCCAGGCAAGGCTCTGGTCGTGGAGGTGCTGATAACACACCTCTGAGGAGTAGGAAGGCTGCCTCCCTCCTGGGCTGTGTGATCTCTCCGCTGCCCTTCTCAGTACCAAGCGCATTAAGCTCTAGTGGCGTTGAAATGATTTGGACTTATTAAATTAGGCTCCTCGACCCAATTTCAAGGAGTGTACGCAGGGAAGGGGGGAGGTTTCCCCACACCTCCAAAAAGCAATGCTCCAACACCAGCTGACTGGCTTACAATTCAACTCAGTTTAACTTAATTGTGACGTCGTCTACCCAGAGTTAACATCAGAGTCCACAAGTTAAGCGCTCGGTCTTACAAGACTGCCCCCCCCCCGCCCCTCAGACCCCAGTCAAAAGCCCAGGTTGTTACCTGTGCTTCCGACCAATTGGCTGCGCAGCAGAGGTTCCGCTGACCCCTCCTTGGTCTTCAGACCCCAGTCTGTGCTTCCAACTGTCGGGCTATAAATCAGAGGTTTTCTTGACCTCTACTTTGGGTTTGATTAATTTGCTAGAGCAGCCCACAGCACTGAGAGAGACATTTTACTTATTAGATCACCAGTTTATTTTTATTTATAAAAGGACAGAACTCAGGAACAGCCAGATGGAAGAGAGCATGGGGCCAGGTGTGGGAAAAGGAGTGGGGCGTCCATTCCCTCTCTTGGCACTCCTTGAATCTCCTTGAATCTCCAAGTGTTCACCAACCCCAAAACTCTTCTGATCCCGTTCTTTTGGGTTTTTATGGAGGCTTCATGGCAGAGGGATGATTGACTAAGCCGTTGGCCATTGGAAAACCAACATCTTGCCCCTTTCCTCTTTCCGGAAGGGGGGGTGGGGTGGGACTGAAAGTTGACTCCCCTAGCAACCAGCCCCCATCCTAAGGTGTCTTCCAAAGTCACCTCATTAATATAACAAACTACACCCTTCTCTTGTTGTTACCCAGGAAATTCTAAGAGTTTTGGGAGCTCTGTGCCAGAAACAGGACAGAGACCAAATATATATCGCTTATTACAAATCAAAGTATCACAGGCTAAGCTGTAAGAGACTAAGCTATAAGAGATCCAGCCAGCACCTGAGTGTTTTGCCTGGGAAACTTGGGCTTACAGCAACGCAAATGCATGAGCTCCTGGTTCTGAAGGTCAGAAATATTGTGTGCTGGTTTGCATTCTTTCTGGGGGCTCCAAAGGAAGAATCCGATCTCTTACTTTTTCCAGCTTCTGCCGTTTGGGGGCCAAAGCTGCCTTCCTCCGACTTCAAAGCCATCAGTGCAGCAACTTCAAATGTCTCTCTGACCTTGATCTTCCTGCCATCCTTCCACGTGGATCCTTCCGGATCTGCATGTGACATTGAGCACATGCAGACACTTGAGGGCAATCCCCCCAGGTCACCATCTTTAATTTAATCACGCCTGCAAAGTCCCCTTTGCCATGTAAGGTGACATTCACAGGTTACAGGAATTAGGACGTGGACATCTTTGGGCGCCCCTCTCTCAGCTAAATTTTTAGATTCACTAAATACCTCGTATCCTATGAACCTTAATCTGGTTCACCCTTTGGGAAAAAAAGTTTTAGAAAAAAATTTCCAATGATCTTGAAGCACAGCAATCCAAAAGGGATCCCTGAAAGACACGATATTTCTGGGGCACCTGGGTGGCTCAGTCAGTTAAGTGTCAGACTTTGGCCCAGGTCATGATCTCCTGGTTTGTGAGTTCTGGGGCCTGCTTCGGATTCTGTGTCTCCCTCTCTCTCTCCCCCCCCTCCCCTACTCTCTCTCTCTCTCTCAAAAATAGATAAACATAAATGGGGCACCTGGGTGGCTCAGTTGGTTACGCATTGGACTCTTGATTTCAGTTCAGGTCATGATCTCATGGTTTGTGAGTTTGAGCCCCCCGTGGGGCTGTGCGCTCACAGCCTGGAGCCTGCTTGAGATCCTCTCTCCCCCTTTCGCTCTGCCCCTCCCCCACATGCACTGTCTCGCTCTCAAAATAAATACTTTTAGGGGCGCCTGGGTGGCGCAGTCGGTTAAGCGTCCGACTTCAGCCAGGTCACGATCTCGCGGTCCGGGAGTTCGAGCCCCGCGTCAGGCTCTGGGCTGATGGCTCAGAGCCTGGAGCCTGTTTCCGATTCTGTGTCTCCCTCTCTCTCTGCCCCTCCCCCGTTCATGCTTTGTCTCTCTCTGTCCCAAAAATAAATAAACGTTGGAAAAAAAAATTAAAAAAAAATACTTTTAAAAATAAATAAATAAACAAACATTAAAAAGAAGAAACAGTACTTCTGAAAAAGGACAGCTCATTTGTCCACTACCCTCTGCTTTCTTGTGCTGCTTCGTTGTTTACAGTTGAGTAGGGGTCCCACGAAATGTTAGTACATTTAGCCCTTCAGATAGCGATAAGCATTTCTAAATGTTTCTGATTAGAATAAAGTTCATTTTATAGTTTTTATTTATGGTAAATCTACCATCATGGGAGGGTCAAGGGAGTCACGTTGATAAATGACCCCTCACCCCCCATCTCAGGGGACAAAGGGTTTTAGACGCTTCTTCCTCCGCCAAGACAAATAGTCCCAGATGAGGTTTGATTGATGAGTTAGAGTTTATGCATCTGGGCCTCACTCTTTACGGTATTTAAAATTAAAATTCTCATTAGTGCTGGCAAGCTTGGAATTTAGTTTTTAAATGGAACAATATTTGCATGATTTTGTAAAACGTCCTGATTATCATATACAATTGAATTCAGCGCAATTCAATACCATACAAAAAGAGAAACACCAAACAAATTGCATTTAAATATTTGTATTCTTTGTCTAAAAAAGAAGAAGAAGAAAAAGAAGAAGAAAGTGGAAAGAAAGAAACCTTCAGGGCACCAGAGGGCCAGCCCACAGCTCAGCTGGGAATGCGTGGAGGTCTGGACATTTCCATACAGATGTGCTGTCTTCACTTTGACAGGAGGATTCAGAGAACAGACCTGGGTATTGAATGAGTGGGTCTCCCCCTGGGCACCCCCAAGCTGCTTCCTGGGTCCCTGGCCCTTTCAGGAAAAAAGTCTGGTCAGAAGCGTGGCTACATTCACAGCAGACAAGCACTCACTCTCTTAAGTCAAAACAGAATGTTTAGGGGCATCTGGGTGGCCCAGCGGGTTAAGTATCCGACTTCGGCCCGGCTCGGGTCACGGTCTCACGGTTCGTGGGTTCGAGCCTCACATCGGGCTCTGTGCTGACAGCTCAGAGCCTGGAGCCTGCTTCGGATTCTGGGATTCTGTGTGTGTCTCTCTCTCTCTGCCCTCCCCCGCTCACGCTCTGTCTCTCTGTCTCGAAAATAAATAAACATTAAACAAAATCCAGAATGTTTAATGTGGGGGAAAATCAGCAAACACTGGGACATGTGAGCACGAGACCCTGCTGCTGCTGTGGCTGCACATCATCCCAGGAAGGGTTCCAGGACAAGCAGCTAAAGCCAGCTGTCCCCTCCCGGAGCACTGACGAACGAGCGTGCCTGCCTGGACGCGTGTACCTGGGACAGCAGCCGGGTGCCAGAGAGGCACAGGCAGCGTGCAGCTGGATGGCCTGGGATTTTTAAATGCTTTGGGCCGTATTCCTGGCTTGGAGGAGAGAGAGCCTGGCGAAGTGCCCCTAATGGGAAAAGGTGCGTATCGTGAACTTCCAGCGACCCCATAAGACGAATTTTGCAAAGGGCGATGAAGCTCCTGTCCTGGGTCCTTGCATAGCAAGCAGGTCACAATTTTCACATGAAAATTTCATGAATGAATTACCGTTTGATCAGACAGCTTTACAAATCCAAGAAACGGCACAGAGCCTCCCGGCGACAACGTTCATCTTGGGCAAACTGCAGAGTCGGGCAAAACTTTCCAGAGCCAGCTTTCAAGCCATGTGTAAGAAAACAAACCTTCTATTCCATAGACTCCCCATCCTACTTGGATAAAACACAAGGCCGCATGTGTAAGTAGCCTTTTTTTTTTTTTTTTAAATCAGATTGAAAAAATGCATCGAGATCCCACTGTGTGCCCAACGTCGTGTCGGTCCACGCCAACGTGTTACCTCATTCCGAAGGCACGTGCGACTGAGACGCCACAAAACACGAGGTTGTAAAATCAGGAAAATCACATGCTACCGTCCTGTGTCCAAAACAAGTGAAGATCATCACACAGTTGTGAGGGTTGATGCGGAAGCACCGTGTTCGAGATTTCGGGGTTGCTCACGGTGCATGTGTTGTCCTCAGTGTTTCCTGAAGTCTACCTAGACTTTGGTGGACAGTCCCCCGGTGGTGGATGGCTTGTCCCTGGCCCTCACTGGCCCTGCTCCTTCCCTTGTCCTCGTGGGCTCTACTGCTGGCTCCTTGCAAAGCCCACGGGTCAGGACTTTCACCTGCCCTGCCCCCAGCTCCTTCCTCGGTGCCCCCAGCGGCGCCCGGCACTCAGGAAACTCCTCAGTCGATATTTCTTTCTTTCTTTTTTTAATCTTTATTTCTTTGGGGGAGAGCGCAAGCAGGGGAGGGGCAGAAAGAGGGGCACAGAGGATCCAAGCGGGCTCTGCGGGGATAGGCTCACGGCCGCGAGCTTGATGCGGGGCTCGAACTCCCCAACCGGGAGATCCTGGCCTGAGCCGAAGTTGGGACGCTCAACCGACTGAGCCACCCAGGCGCCGCCCCCGTCTTCAAGAGATACTTCTGAGCAAATATATGATGGGACTCTTCCCAGGCTGCCTGGGATATTTCTCGGAGCCCTCATCAGAACAGAAATGCTGGGAAGGCCAGCGCTGCGTTCATTCAACCTACCTCCTCCCCAGAGCCGCCTGGTGATTTGCACACTGTCAGCCCTGAATGAGTGTGTTGAATGTAACAAATTAAGGGATCGCATCATGGGCATTAAAATTATTTTAAAGTGAAAACGTTTGTGCAGAAAGAAACCTTAGCTGCGCTTTCTTTGTCTGACCACCGCAGAGCCTTCGGAAAATACGGCTGCGGCTGCCGTTAACCTGCCTCCGGAGAGTTTGCTGCGAGTCCCGTTGTCATAGAGACAGATTGCTTATTGCCGTTAGCATCAGAAAGCTCACGGAACCTTCCAAGCAGCGATGCCCTAAAATCCCTCCCTTCTTGTTAAATTGGTGTGTGTGAATCTTTGCTTCTGGGTAGCTGAGGACACTCGTTACTGGGCCAGTCCACCAGCACCTGTCAGGAAACCTTGCATTTTCTCCCCTGAAGCTGTCAGTTAACGCACAGGCCCTGGATCCCAGAAACGCGGTGGCGGAAGACAAGACGTCCTCCCAACCCCGACACAACTGTGACGAGAGAGGCTCTGTTCACTGAGTCCAAGTTTCTTGCTTTCGATGGCTGCTTTCCAGACCACACGACTACTTCGCTTGTTTCGCTGCCAACTGAGCCCCGACGTTCACTGAGAAGTTATCAAAAGGCCGCAGATTATCTGCAAGATGGTGAGTTTGGTAGAGAGAGACATCCACCGCGTGAAGACGACAGTATGGGTTGTCAATACATTTTCGCCACTGGAGAGGTGACGCTCAAACATCGCCGGTCCCCGGCGTCCTTTGCAAACCACGCTTGCTGCTTCTGAGCGTCCGCGACGATCGTAGTCCTGCCCGGGGAACCGTCTGGGCAGCATTCCTGACTATTCTGGACCCGCAGGCACTGCTCTGGCCCCCGGGCCGGGCGCATCCCTTTTGACTTGGCCCTGGAAGAAATGCCACGACCCTCTTATCTCTGACTTCCAACCAGCTGGCCCTTCGCTCGCCCCAAAGCTTGCCCAGAGCATGAGGCTGCCGTCTACTGCAACCCAGGTGGGCAGCAAGGCTGTGGCAGTCAGCACGAGAGAGACAGGAACAGGGCCGGCTTCCAACAAACCTTTTCCTCTGGAAGACGGGGCCTGAGAAACGTCGAGGAGGGACGGAGGCTAACAGAATCTTTGCTTGACCAAACTTCCACCAGACTCCTGAACCTTCTCTCGGTCCGGCTGTGCTCGTGTAATCCAGTTGTAGCCCATCACCAGACCTGCCTTCAGCAAGAAGCCTGTTAGGTCAGCTTAGCCGTGACCCCCCCCCCTGAGCCCGAAGTTTCTTCTCAGTGATTTTCCGTGCACTGGCCCCCACCCTGCTCCTTGTGTCGAAACTTCTGCTTGCCCACCCTATATTCTGAGCTGAGCCCAGTTCTACGTAGAAGCTTCTTTTCCCCTAGCACAACAATCCTGAATAAAATCTGTTTTTGTCAGTTTCCTCTCCAGCTCTAGTTTTTCTTTGGCAAGGCCTGATGCAGGCAGGACGGGTCCGAGGACCCAGAGGGGCTCCCACAGAACCAGCCAAGAGGGTCCTTGCTTCGGGCAGGACGGAAATCAAACGCGAACCAGCAGGAAGTGAGAGCAGCGTGTTAAAAGATACGTAGACAGCAGAGAGGGACGGACCACCTGGGACACTCAGGAAGGAGAAGGGGCGTGAGGCTTGCCTGTGTTCGGGGCCCCAGGGGTTTTTCTTGATGACTGTGGTCTGGAGCCGGTGCCCTCTCAGACATCCAAGAACTGGCCAGAATAAGGACAGGAGGCAGATGTCCATCATAAGTCACTTATTCCTTGAAGCCAGGGGTCCTTGGGGTTGGGATGTGCAAACCACTGGTGTGGTTTAGATGTTACCTGTTGGCGCTGGAAGTCTCCAAAGATATCATTCACTCTGCCCCTTACGAGCGGGACATACATTGAGGCACGTGTAGGGTGGGGGTGCAGGACCTGGCAAGACTAGAAGCAGGAGAAAAAAAGCAGAGGGGCAAAAAAGATTAGCTTTTTCTTTCATGGGTCCCTTGGGTTTCCCTGTCCCGGGCCCACCCTTTTCTTTATTTTATACATAAGCGTCTAAAAAGCTTAGGTATAAAATTCTAAAAAGCCTCTTGGTGGGGCGCCCGGGTGGCTCTGTCAGTTGAGCATCCAACTCTTGATTTTAGCTCAGGTCATGATCCCGGGGTCGTGGGATCGAGCCTTGTATCTGGCTCCGTGCTGAGCTTAAGATGATCTCTCTCTCCCTCTGCCCCTCTCCTCTGCTCATTCTCTCTCTCTCTCTCGCTCAAAGAAATAAATAGATAAATAAAAACCCTCTTGGGTTACCCACGTATTCCATTATTTGTTTGAATGCTTGACCCACTTTAGCACCTTAAAACATGTATGATTATCGTTGTTGTTAACCAGATTTATCTCCACTGTTCAGGAGTGTCACATTAAACTGACTTACCCACTGCCAAAACATGTGTTTGCTTTTATGTAGACACAAGTACGGGTTAGCATTTTTTTGTTGTGTTGTGCTGTGTTTTTCTTTCTTTAGATCATGTAATCTACAAAATAGTACTTTTTACTTATTGAGTAAATGTGAATTGCCTTGTGTTGTTAAAACAATTCCTTTCAAATATTACAATTTCCCCTACATTTCACAACACACACACACACACACACACACACACACTGAGATTAGAAGGAAATTTTGAATAGCTTTAAAAAAAAAAAACCAGCAACCAAACAGTTTAAAAATTCTAGACAGGCTCCTGTCTGCCCTACAAGTCTGTGTGGTCAGAATGCCCGCTGGTCCTTTCTCAGGGTGAGCTGACCCTCCCTGCGGACTCAACCATCATTCTCTCTCACTTTTGTTTCCACTAATGATTTCTAAAGCTCTGATTGCAAATGTACATCTGTGCCATGTGCATACTTTAAAAAAAAATTTTCAATTCGACTGAAAAGGACCTTGGAAACTTACTACATTCCAAGTAATGGTAAATGTTTAGGGAATAGAAAGATGAAAAAAGGAGGGGGAGGAGGAAAATAAGAAGAGCACCTATTACATAGGTTTAGAGCGGGGAGCGCAAGGCTCGTACTGACCGAGCTGACTCTCCGAGGTGCGGCACGGAAGCCAGGTGGAGACATCACAAAGCGACGTCACGAAGCGGCAATGTCGTGAAGTGATGATGTCATGAAGTGATGACGTCAAGAAGAGGCGCCCTGAAGCGATGGAAGCTGGGGGGGGAGGGTTGGGAACTGCAGTGGGAGAGGGTAAAAAAAAATCCTCATTTCTTGGGCTTAAAGACTGTTTAGTCTTTGGGTCAACAGGCACGGAAGGGAAAGGCCTTCCAGATAGGAGTCAGCGAGCCCAGAGAGAGAAAGTATGGGGACCCCAGGGACTCCAGCATCCTGAAGATCTTAGCCTGGCTACGGATTGAAACCTATTCTTTAGGTCCTAGAAACTCCAAGTGTTTTGGAAGGTGGTCATGCCGTGGTCAGTGTTGAATTCTCCTAGGACACCTGCTTTGTCCACTGTCTTTTAACTGCCACACTAAGCTCCAAGCTGGCGAGAAGTTGAGTAGCTAAACATTGTTATTTATCCAATATTTTGTCCCTTCTGTGCCAGCACAGAAAACAACCCAAGTCATTGCTTCTGAGAGAGTTTAGTAGCCTGTGTTCATCTGGTCTGAAATGCTCTGCTGCTCAGAACAGAGTGAACGGCACATTGGATGAACTTGTTTCGCAAATAACGGTCAGTGGGGCATATTGTTCCATCATATTGCAAGATTAAGAGGATTACTCTAAAGATGGGGAGATAGAACGACTCCCGTTTGATACAAATGCATATTCACGTTCAATGTTCAATCCTGAGCTGTGATGGAAACTGGAAACCTTTAAAGAGAGTCTTACTTCATTTATTTTGAAAAGAAGGGACCCAAAATAGGCAACGAAACCTTTTTGTTTTTGTTTTTTTTTTGGCCTGTGTCTTCTTGATGGCCCTCGGTGTATTCTATTTTTTGAATACCACTGTTGCGAAACAAATTTTGAACTTTCACTGTAACTTTCCATTTGGAATATAGAGACGCATAACAGACAATGTCAGCCTTTTGATTTTCTGAATAGAAATTAAACAGCCTAGGCAAGAACCTTCCGTAGCATTTTCTACACAAAACAGCCTGCTCCAAAATTGCAGCAGTAAAAATCAATGATTTGCATTCGTATAAACAATTAAAACTCTGCCCTCTGTACCAACCTCCAATGTTTCGTTTCAAAGAAATTTCTTTGCTTTAAAAAGGATGTAATTACCAAGATTTTATGTAGAATACTGGCCTATTTCAAATGGGCCAACTACAGGAAAGTGACTTCAAGTAGAAGCCATTCTTTGGTTAATCTATTTATAGCAGGTAAATAGATTAAGACAGACAAATGGCCACATTTACATGTATTCACAGGGATCTGTGGCTTTCATATTTCTTCATGTTTTACAATGTCTTCCTTTCAAGCTAATAGAAGAACATAAAAACAGCACACTCTGAAATGCGCACCCGACTGAATCAAAGCAAGACGCCCCATTCAGGGAGCAAATCCATTCTTGGCGACATAGTCACCAGCACCACAGGAATTCAGTTTGTAACTTCCTCTATTCATAAAAAGCACAAGGCCCCTGGGATACTAAGGTATGTCCTCAAGTCCCTACACTACAAACCTAGAATAGAAATTGAGGAATAGATTATAGGAAACTGTTACTCCTATAGCCATCAGATGAAGAAAAAGGAAGAGCTTATATTTACACTTTTGTTTATATATTAACTCTCCCATGGTTCTATGTTTTATAAGAAAACGACAGTGTTTTGGCGCTCTTTTGTCGATATATGCTAATGTCAGCACACAATGAAAAAAGACATAATAAGGAGAATCAAACAACTTTTTTGCTTAGTAATTATCCGCAATCAACAATAATCAAGGTATCTTAATAGTTCTCTACATTATTCCACATTTTTGCCTGTGAAGACTCTTTCTAATTCAGACAAGGACAGAACTACACAGGAATAAAAAAAAAAAAAAAAAAAAAAGGTCTATATTAGTTTATAGACCAAAAAACAAACAAAACAAAAAAAGAAAAACACACCAAAAAACCAAAACAAAACAAAAACCCCAAAAAACTGAGATGGCACCCTGAAGGGTCATTTCCTCTTTTGTAATTTCATGCCCAGTGGCTGGGTCTCGATGGGCTCAAATGCACAATTTCCTTCTCTTTTTAGGTCTCTTCCACTATTTCCCGATTTGAAAATAGATCCCAGGGTTTCATTTACTTTGATAGGCAAATTAAATTTATCTTTAATTTCCTTTGATAGGTAAAACTACCTCCCCTAATGGGATGCCCTAGGCTACTGGAAATTCTAACCACTGTGGGGCGCTCAGTATGCCTTCGTTTCACCCCAAGGATACCAAGGTTGCACTCAGGTCAACACCTGAAACACCAAGGGAGTGATGTCAGCAACGCTGCGGAACAGGATAGCCCTCATCATACCCATCTCCCCACTTGGCCATCAACAACAATTTGGCATCCACATACAGGCAAAACTGGCTTTGTGGGAGCTGTGGCATCCAATGCCGTGTGCCTGGAGACCCAGGAGAAGTCTTGTCCATGCATGTATTGGGTGATAAGCATACAGATCTCAGCTCTGTGAACCAGATCCAGCCCCTTTTGGCCTCAGTCCAGAAGCCCTGAAGAACACATCCTTAGACAATCACTCTTGGATGAGAGACCTTTTGTGGAGGTCCCAGTGTCCGATGAAAACATTCCAGCAGTCCATTCAAGCACACACCAAAAACGTGAATTCAAATGTGATAAGTGGTTTGACTTTGTCCTTGTCACCCCTGCCCAAGGCGGCATGACTCAGTATGAAGCAAGATCTTATCCCATGATTGTTCTCAAGAGGAAAAGTGAGAGATTGTGAATGAGAGTCTGGCTTCCTCAGTTATGTAGGAGGACGACAAAGAGGCTCCTTTCCCTCCAGTCCCATCCAGAGTAACAAGTCATGGGCTGTCCAACTTTGGTGAGGGGTGGGGGACAGGCTGGGAGAAATTCAAATAGGACTCGTGCAGGGCATTGAAAGGATGTGGATCCTCACTGCATCCTGGACTTTATCAAGAAGCTCATAATCTGGTGGAGAACCCCCTCATACAGGGATCCCTTCAACTGGCCTGCAGGCACTCCCGGCACTCCACATGCCCCATCCATACACCCTCCACTCTGTGGCTGGATCCCTGTGTGTCACTCGCCATCGGCAAGAGCAAGCTTTGGTAGACGGCTAGTGACCATCTTCAAAGAGCTGGGCTGAATGTGTGGAAAAGGGAGAGACCACAAATTTGAGCTTGAACTCCAACATTGGAAAAGGAAAAGGGGGGCTGCCAGCACTCAGCCTCGTGCGTTGCCCGATCAACCAAGAGAAGGCACAGCTTAAGAATTCTTCCACAAGAGGGAGCAAGAAGCTTGGAACAGGCATACCCAGAGAGGGTTCGAGAAAGCCTCAAAATCCCTATCAGGGTTGATGGAAGGTTTTTCCCCCAGACCCAGTTACTAAAGATTGAGTGAGGTGACTACTACTGCTGACGGGATTACTGTGTTACAAAGACAGCAACACAAGCCTTCCAGGAACTTGAAAAAATCAGTGAGACACAGCACCGACAAAGGATCCTAATAATCTTCCAGCAACCAGACCCAAAGACCTGCAGACCTGTGCATTACCCAAAGAGAAATTCCCAACAGCCGTTTTAAGGAAGCTCAATGAACTGCAAGAAAACAGGGAAAGACAAACGGTGAAATCGGGAAAATTGATACATGAGCGAAATGAAAAGTTTAACACAGCTAGAAATCATCAAAAGGACCAAAGAGAAATTCTGGAGCTGAAGATTACAATGAATGAATGAAAAGAAATACACACACACACACACACACACAACCAAAAGCAACAGAGAACATTGACAGCAGAATGGATCAAGAAGAAAGAATATATGAATTTGAAACCAGAAACTTGGAAGTGAAAGAAGACCAAAGAAAAAAGAATGAGAAAGAGTGAAGAACGCCTAAGGGAACCATCATCAAGGGAAACAATCTATGAACCATTGGAGTTTCAGAAGGAGAAGAAAGATGGGGACAGAAAACTGATTTAAGTACGTGATGGCTGATAACTTCCCAAAGATGAGGAGAGATTTGCAAATCCAAGTTCGCAAAGCCATAGGTCACCAAACAAACTCAACTTAAAGAGATCTTCTCCAAGACATATTATCACAAGACCATCATATTTCAAAGACAAATTGAGATTCTAAGAGCAACTAGAGAGAAGTTACGCTTTGAAGTTACATGAAAAACCCCATTAGGCTCTCAGCGGCTCACACAGCAGTAAACATTCAGGCCAGGAGAAAGTGGGATGATATATTTAAAGTGATGGAAGAAAAATATTGCAAACCAAGAATACTCTATCCAACAACGTTGCCCTTCATAAATGAAGGTGGATAAAGACCTTCCCAAACAAAGCCGAGGGATTTCGTCACCACAAGACTTCCCTTACAAGAAGTGCTGAAGGGAATTCTTCAAGCTAAAAATAAAAGTTTTCTTACTGGTGACATGAAAACATCTAAAAATATACAACACATGAGAGAAGTAAATCCCCAGTGAAATTCAGAATATTCTAATGCTGTAACATGTGGAATGTTAACCACTTAACTCTAATACAACAGCTAAAGGATGAAAGTATTAAAAACTATTGCTACACTATTTGTTAATGAATATACCATATAAAAAGAGGTAAATTGTCACATCAAAGACAAAACAGGGAAAACTGAAATGATAAAGTTTTGTATGCAATGAAACTTATTATTCGCATAAAATAAGCTGTTATATCTATAAAACTTGTTATGTAAGTCTCAGGACATCTACAAGGCAAAAACCTACAGTAGATACACAAAAGATAAAGCCACTACAGAAAATCATCAAATCACAAGGGAAGGCAGCAAAAGAAGGAAGAAAGGAACTTTAAAAACTGCCAAAAACAAAACGAAAAAAATGAATAAGATGTCATTAGTAAGTTTTTATCAGTCATTAATTACTTGATGTAAATGGGTATGTGTGGGTATATATGACAGTCAAAAGTCATACAGGGACTAGAAAGATTAAAAATTATGATTTAACTATATGCTACTTACAAGAAACTCACTTCAGCTTTAAGAACACATAGGCTCAAAGTAAAGGAATGGAAAAGAGATATTCCAGACAAGCAGAAACCAAAAGAAGCAGGGATGATTATACTTATATCAGAAAAAATAGACAACAAGCCAGAACCTGTAACAAAAGACAGTTATTATATAGTAATATAATAAGAAGGTTATTATATAAAGGTAAAGTGATCAATTCATTAAGAGGATATAACAGTCTTAAATATATGTACATTTAACATAGGAGAACCTAAATACATTATGCAAACACTAATGAATCTAAAGAAACAAACAACAACACAATCCTAGTAGGGGACTTCAATATCCCATTTTCAACAGGGATAAATCATCTAGACAGAAAATCAATAAGGAAATGTTGGACTTGTAGTATACTTTAAAACAAATGGACCTAAAAACAACATAGAGAACATTTCATCCAACAGTAGCAGGATTCTCCAGCACACCTAGAATATTCTTGAGCATAGATCATATGATAGGTCACAAAACAAGTCTCAGCAAATTTAAAATTGAAATCATACCAAGTATCTTTTCAAAACACAGTGGTATGAAACTAAAACTCAGTGAGAGTAGGAAAGCTGGAACATTTACAAACATGGAGATTAAATAGCACACTCTCGAACAACCAGTGGGAAGAAAGAAAAAAAAAATGCTTCCAAACAAATGAAAATGGAAACACAACACACAAAAACCTATGGAATGCTGCAAAAGAAGTTCTGAGAAGGAATGTTATAATGATAAACAACTCCAGTAAGAAAAAAGAAAGCTATCAAATAAACAACATCAACATACCTCAAGGAACTAGAAGAAGAACAAACTAAGCCCAACGTTATCAGAAGGAAGAAGACAGCAAAGATCAGAGAAGAAATAAAGGAAATAGAGACCACAAAAATAGTAGAAAAGATCAGAAAAACTAAGAGATGATTTTTTTTAAATGTAAATGAGATTGACATACTTTTAGCTAGATGAAGGAAAAAAAAGAGAAGAAACATTATAACTGATACCACAGAAATACAAAAGATCGTAAGAGACTACTTTGAAGTATTATATACCAACAAATTGGATACCCTAAAAGAAATGGATACACTCCTAGATATATATATCCTACCAAGATTGAATCATGAAGAAATAGAAAATCTCTACAAGCCAATATTCAGTAAGGAGATTGAATTAGTAGTCAAAAATATCCTAACAATAACAACAACAAAAGCCTAGGGCTAGATGGTTTTCCTGGTGAATTCTACCAAACTTTAAAAAGTGATTAATGCCAATCATTCTCAAACTCTTTCAGAAATTTTAAGAGGAAGAACACTACCAAACCCATTCTATAAGATAATCATTACTCTGATACCCAAACCAGATACGGACAAGAAAAAAACCAAAAACCAAAAAACAACCATAATAGCCCAGTATCCCTGATTAACGTATGCAAAAAATTTCAACCAACTACTGGCAAACCAAATTCAACCATATGTTAAAAGGATTGTACACCAGGATAAAATGGGCTATAGCTCTGGGATGTAAGAGTGATTCAACACACACAAATCAATAAATGCTATGCAGCACATAAATAAAGATTTAAAAATATATTATCATCTAAAAAAAGACAGAAAAAGCATTTGACAAAATACAGCATCCTTTCACGATAAAAACTCAAATAGGTTAAAAGTAAGAGGATAAAAAAGAAACAGCATGTAGACAGGAACCCAAGAAGATCTGGAGTGTCTACATTAAATATCAGAAGAAATAGATTTTAAGACAAAATTGTTACTAGAGACAAAGAGGGAGATTTTTTAATGCTAAAAGTGTTAATCTATCAGAATGTCTACATTAAATATCAGAAGAAATAGATTTTAAGACAAAATTGTTACTAGAGACAAAGAGGGAGTTTTTTTAATGCTAAAAGTGTTAATCCATCAGAAGATATAACAATTATAAATCTATATGCTCCTAACAACAGAGCCCCAAAATTAATGAACAAAAGCTGACAGAAGTAGTGGGAGAATATCTGTTAGAGTCTCAGATATCTTAAACAGTGTTACTTCATTGTGTTTCTTCCATGAGGTTATTTTGGAAGGGTACAGCTTTAAAATAGATTTGTTCATCGATGGGAGAGAGAGAGGAAGGAAGGACAAAAGTCTGTTATGGGAAGATCATTGTGTTTTCCAAGTCTTGAGGTGGCTTCCAAAATGCTTGAAATGTGTTATCTTTCATAATACCGTAGAATAGGTGTTGGAAAACCATGTCACCTGTTTCTGTAAATAGTTTGTTAGAACCCAGCCACACCAATTCATGGTGTATTGTCTACGGCTGTTTGGACTAAACTAGCAGGGAGTTGTGACAACGATTGTATTGCCAACAAAGCTAAAAATAGTTATTACCTTGATTTTGATGGAAACAATTTGCTGAACTCTGTTCTACTAGGGCCGTGACACTGAACTGTTGACAAACAGGAGGCGGAGACACGGCTGAGAAACCACAACCAGACGCCTTGTCCATTGCTGCAGTCCCAGCATCTAGAAAAGTATCAGTGCACACTCGTTGCTTTGTCTGTTTACATCGATCATGTACCACGCTCACATCTTCTCAGCCTAATAGCTACCCCTTGTTTAACCTTTACTAGACTTTTTATCTTTCTGTTACTTGCATGTTGCCAATCTCAGATTCTAGCCCGCTGAGTGCTGCTGGGGGGAAAATGAGACCAAGTTAAATTGTACCAAAACATTTTCATGACACACAATCTCCGTTGGGCTTCCTCTGCAGTTCTTTACTCCATTTCTGTTTCTCTATGACATTCCCTACCGTGTTTTTGCCAAGCCTCGTTTCCTCTCCTAAATCTCCTTCTGCACCCCACTGCATTCAAATTCTGGAGATAACACCATTATTGACCTGTTGCAGATTGTATTTTCCAGGGATGATTACCGTACTATCTCCCATTCCACATTTTCTAAAACATGCCTGTTCCACATCAAGGAGCGGAGTTTAATACCCCTTTGCTTCTAACCAACAATAATGTTGTGTGATGCCCAAGACTAGATCACAAATGGTGGTGATGCTTCCATCTTGGTTGGTGGGATTTCCAACAAGAGCCAGGCAAGCAGTCTTCCTGCCAGAGGCAACCGTGTTGTGAAGAAGCCAATGAGACTCCAAGTCAAGCCTTCCCCAGATTTATAACCACAGAAATCATGCCAGACAAATTATTGTTATTTTAAGCCACAGCAATTTTAAGCCATGAAGTTTGGGGGTAATGTTTTTTCCCTGACAAAAGATAACAAGACAAATTTTGGCTTATTGCTGCAACAAAAACAAGAAAAAATAAACCTTTGACACAGGATGGCAGATAGAAGCTAGAAGAGCCTTGAGGAGATGATTAGTGAAGCCTAACGAGCCTCAATGAAAGTGTCACTTAGGGCATAAAGGAAGGTAAGGAATATATTATTGGAAGCCAGAGAAAAAGGGACTCTCATTCCATACTGGCAGAAAGTTGGACAACAATGTCAACTTGAGAGAGCAAGACACAAGTATGAAATGTGTGTCATGAACTCAATGATCTAGTTAAGGAAATTTCCAGGCAGATTATTGAAAATGCAGCCTCTTTTGTTTCTATTTCTGCGAAGGAAAAAATACAACAGAAGAGATAAGCACTAAAAAACAATTATTCAATTCTGAATTCCTTCAGAATGGAGCTTAGAGGACTTTTCTTCCAGAACCTTCCCTGACATTCACCCCTGATTTGACCAGTCCCATAGCTTTTTACAACTTACAACGCATCTTGTAAGTGTGCTTTGCACCCTTCAGCTGTGTGCTCTGTAAGAGTGGGTGTGAGGCTTCATTTGCTCCCTGTATGTGGGAGCATGATGTGTCTTCAAGAAATGTGTCTTAATGAGTTAATGAACAATTAGCAGGTAATGCTAATTCAGTGCTAAGGATGTGTCAAGAGCTTTTGTCCCTCTGAAAATCCACATGATTCCACAATCTTGTTGACATTGCCTCTGTAGCAATGTCCCTCTTCAAAAGTGATATAAAGGTGACATCAGCCCTGACCTGGTTCCAGAATGTTAGGAGTGGAGGGCATCTCAGAGGGCGTGTGGCCAACCCTCTTATTTTACAGCCAAGGACCTGAGGCTGGAAAGGTGACTCAACTTACCCATTTGGTGGCAGAGCTGTGCTCTTTTCTTCTACATGACTGTGACTTGATGATCACGAATTCTTTGGTAGAAAATTAATAAGCACTGTTTTAAACTAAACTTACCCCAATGGCTTTCCAGCACTTTCAAGAACAATTAAAGATTCAGGAGGCCTTTCCGCATGCTCGCTTCTCTTTCTCCCACTGCGTCAGGCTGTCCTGCTTGTACCTGCTTCCCCGTGCTTCCACAGGGAGCTTCTCCATTGCGCAGCCGCAGACCCCATTCAGGTCCGTCTGAGTCTGCGATCAGGCACGGTTTGTTCTCTAAATGTTTTCCATTTTAAGGACTAAAAGTAATTTCGCGCTTTTCTCCCCTCCCAAGGCTGGAGTTTTAAGTTGCTGGCGCTGCTCAATCAGTTGCTTAGGGAAGAAATTAACAACCTTTCTGGGTGCTGATTAAGTTTTGTGCCGCGTTTACTATTTGTTCTTTTACCTTGAACACAAAATAACTCCAAGCATCGAATTATAAAGCAACATTTTTTAAGTGTCAAGTTTCTTACAATTGTTAGCCTAGTCTGTAAGAGGGAGGCAGACACATGTGAAAAATTATAAGCCATATGAAAATATAAAAATTTGAACGCGACACAAAAACAAATTTGGAGGCACTTCCGGAAATGGATTGTGCTCATGAGTGTCAGCCTCGGAATATCTGGGGCATCAGAATTCTGAAATCATGGTCTCCACAGTGTTCAACTTAGTTAAAACGTACACAGGGCAAAAATGGCAACGTCCTCGGGGCAGAGAAAAATGAAGCTTCACAAACTTTAAATTCTATGTCGTATTTATACCAAACAGATGCATATAAATTCCTATTTGCTCCTTGGAAGTGTAGTAAGCCAAAATCTAAATTTTCTGATTTATGCTTTGTTCCTCTATTCTCAGGGAGCCCCTCGCTTCTTTGGGAAAATGAGGCATGATAAATAAATTTTTGCCAGAACCGATCTGTTGATATTCCTCCTCCAACAAACTCCACATCTTGAGTTTGTCTGTCTTCTGTACAAGCCTTCTCACTCTTCACAACATTTCACGTACAGCCATCAACTCACGTCTCAGCTTCTGGTAAACTATCATAATGGAACGAATTTCACTCATAAATACCGTTTCTAAGTGTTACATCTCTCCTGGGCTTTTTTCTTCCTCTGACCCGGGTGCCATCTTGGTTAAGTATCCATGTCAGTCAACTGCCCACCAGCATCGTCCGTCTGGGCGTCTGTGTGTCTCCTAGAACGTTACCTGCATTTATTACTTTCTTCTCCTTTTCCCTTCCACACAGTTCTTCCACACGGTGTTTCCCAACACCGCGTCTTTAAGCTCTCCCCTATTGCTGCATTTCTAATGACGTCTTTAACTGCTACATAGAATGTCGTAGTATCCATTCATCCATCACGTTTCATTTACCCAACCTTCTCATGATACCAAGACGTGACCTCAATTCCCCACTGCCACACACGCCACCCCTGCGACACCATTCCTGCATGGGTCCCCTTAACAGACCTGCTCAGAAAACCGTTTTCTAGAAGAGACTCCCAGGAATGGCATTTCTGGGCCAACAGACACACGCACCTCCATCTCAGGTGACTTTCGGGAGCTGCTGCAGTTTACATTCCCGCCTGCAGTACATGAGATTCTCAGCTCAGCCGTCCTGCCGGAATTCACTCTTACTCATCCTTACAAATGTAAGGATCTCTTAAATGCAAAAAATTTACGATCTGTGAAGGACGTTAGATCCCGGACATCTGCCAAAATATACGACACATTGTCAAGCTTGCCTGTAAAAGGTTTGACTCATGGTCAGCCTGTAACTAGTTCCAATCTGCCCTGGATCTTCATCAGTTTATACGTCAACTCACTGTGGCATCACCCTCTGCTCGAGGCCCAGTCTTACCATCCGTAAAACAAGGATTATGTTCCTAATGTCGGGAGTGGCTCTCAAGACAAGTGAGATAATTAATGTAAAGCTCAGTTCTTAGCCCTGACAGCAGGCTGACTAACACCCCCATTGCCTGGCGGGGTCCTTCCCAGGACCCAGGAATTTTAGCGTCAGGTCCGGGGCAGTCCTGGCCAGACTAGAACCATTGATCACCAAGGAGGCAGATGCAGATGTCCCGCTGAGAACCTGCCCCTCCCCCCTACAGAAATGACTCCCCCGGAGAGTGGGGTGGCTTCTTGAGGGTCCACCTCAGCTTTGAGCTGGAGTCACTCTTCTTTGAGAATTTTCTTTTAAGTTTTTATTTATTTATTTTGAGAGAGAGAGAGAGAGCGTGCGTGAGCGAACATGAACACAGAGACAGAGGGAGACACAGAATCCGAAGCGGGTTCCAGGCTCTGAGCTGTCAGCACAGAGCCTGACGCGGAGCTCGAACCCACAGACCACGAGATCGTGACCTGAGCCAAAGTCGGATGTTTAACCGACTGAGCCACCCAGGTGCCCCTCCCTGTGTCTTGTCTTATGTGATGTGGCTGCAACTCATTTCCCTGCGATGTCCACAGGTGGCATCATTCTGGGCTTCTCATGGCTCGTACTGCCTTATGATGTGGAGACGTTTAAGACGTGATACCCAGATCAGGACAGAGTGCTTGCCATGGGCCCAGGAATGCAGCCTAGAATTGTAGTCATTTTTGGGTTTTGGCTTGGGTTTTGGTTTTATGTAGTTAAAACAGCTCATCACACTGTTGGGCGGAGGGCCAACAAACACCCCTTCATTATCCCTTTACGTGAACCGTGCTGAAGAGGGTCCTTCTCTCCAGTGTAGTGACTAAAACCATGAGCCGGGGTAAACAACTAATGGGATGTCCGTACAACACTCTCGTACAATAAAAATTATAACACCGCGAATCTCAAAATAATTTTACCGAGTGAAACAGACCAGGAAAAAAAGGGGTATATATTATATATTCCCATTTCTGCAAAATTCTAGACAATTCAAACCGATCTTGGAGTTACAGAAAACATCTGTGATTGCCTGGGGATGGAGGGAGTGGCAGGAGACAACAATGACAAAAAGAAACAGGGAAGCTCCGGGGGTTGATGGATATGTTTACTATTTTGACTCTGGTGGTGGTTTCACAGGTGCATACCCGTGTCAAAACGCACCAGACGGTACACTTAAAATAGGTTCTATACTGGATGTCAGTTATACTTCAATAAAGCTGTTTTGCAAAAGCATTAGGGTGCAAAGCGATACGTGAGTAATAGTCATTTTAAAATAAGCAAGACAGACAACAGGTGCAATAGATGTGTCGAGGGGGAACCTACGACGACGACACGTGGGCAGGGAGGGTTTGCAGTGAATCGGGTCCAGGAGGAAGGATGAGGCCAGGCGGACAGGGTATTTCAGCCGAGGACATGGCCCTTTGGAAGGAGAAGGAGGAGACCGGAGCAGGTTGGGAAAGGTGGTAGATTTGAATGATACGGGTTTTCAGATGTCAGGTTAGGAAGTCTCTTATTTGTGACAAAGAGGAGAGCAGAGAAAGAACACCGGGGCCACATCTTGCTGGGAGATCAGGCACTTCGGCTGTCTTCCTGGGAATAGCGCTTAGTCACTGGACTCAGTAAATTGGAAGGTCACAGTTGTGGCTGGAAAATAAAATTCTTTATTTTTTTATTTTTTATTTAAAAAAATTTTTAATGTTTATTTTTGAGAAAGAGAGACACACACATTGCGAGCAGGAGAGGGACAGAGAAAGAGGCAGACACGGAATTGGAAGCAGGCTCCAGGCTCCGAGCGGTCTGCCCAGAGCCCGACGCGGGGCTTGAACTCACGAACCGTGAGATCATGACCTGAGCTGAAGTCGGACGCCTAACCGACTAAGCCACCCAGGCGCCCCAAGTTCTTTATTTTTTTAAGTTTATTTATTTATTTTGAGGAGGGGAGGGGCAGAGAGAGAGGGAGAGAGAATCCCAAGCAGGCTCTGCACTGTCATCACAGAATCCGATGCAGAGCTCGATCCCGCACTATGAGATCAGGACCTGAGCCAAAATCAAGAGTCAGATGCTCAACTGACTGAGCCACCCAAGGCACCCCTGGGAAATAGAAGTCTAAACAACGTTTTGGAATTTTATCCTATTACGGAACTTAGAGAACACATAATCTGTACTCTTCTGAACTATCTCTATTAAGTTAAACAAGAGGTGCCTGAAACCGTGGGAGTTTTAGAGCTGAGTATACATTTATTTAATCAGCTCCTTTCCTGTGTGGGGGCCCATGATGAGCGCCTGGTCAAAGTGGTCAGTACCTGGTGATGCGCGTGGGGCAGTGACTGAGCCATTGGCATTTTTAAAAAAGTTGTACAACTTAATATTTGACTAAGTGTGATCATCCTTTATTTACAAGCCAAAGTAAGAAAACACAAAAATTTTGTCTTTGCCACGAGAGGTGCCCCACGCGGGGATTTTCCTGCCACATTGTTTCTGATACCACTGTTTCCAAATGGTTGAATAATTCTGATTTAAATAGAGAAAATATTGGATAGGGTCAAAGATGCAGAGAAGGTTTTGGAAGAAAAGCGACAGAAAATCTGGAAACGAAGACCATTGTGGAAGCTTCTTGGCGAGTTTGAATCAATAGATGTTCCGCTTACCAAGAACCGATGACTTTTCAATCACACAGAAATGCTGGTCCAAAATGTTTACGAATGAAACATGCTTTTCTTTTTGGTCCATAAGAGCAGTTAGTGGGAAAGCGACTCATACCCGTCTCATTTCTTTCCTTCCCAGGCAATGCTACTGTGATTTCCCTTATTCTGTTCCACGCAAAAATCCCAAATAATTTCCCACAAAACTCTTTAACCGATTGTTTTTTGTAGTCTTGAGAACGTATTTTACTGTCGTCGATTGCAAAACTAAGAACGAAGAAAGAGCAGAGACTAATAAATGGAAACGTAAGTCAGTCTCAGGAGTTCAGGTGACCTCACAGACCTCGGAGAGACTGAGATCCCAGGCTGAATTACAACTACCCAATTAATCTCTCTGAACCTATTACCCACTGACTGTTCAATACCTCCACATTCACTTTTCTGATTACAAAAGAGAAAAGAAATATGACTGTTTCTGATAAAAGAGATTTTTGTCTGCATCTCAATAAAGCAATTTTGTTTGTGGATTTGCATTGTATATAGAGCTAAAGAGAGTACTGAAGGTTGCTCTTTATTACTTCACGTGCTGGTGGCACTTTATTTTGTCCGCTTGGCCCCTCCTTCATGCCACTTTAACAGCCGTGTCTCACTGTGGTCCAGTCGGGGCTTACATGGTTTTCTCCCATTCCACAAGAGCATAGAATTCACATGAGTGTAAAATCGTTTTTAGGCATTTTGACCAAAAAGGCTGAAAAATTGCGTGCTTTTTTTTTTTTTTCTAAATAGCTTAAAGGAAACAAAAATGTTGAGACTCTGGCAACTACCTGAAACCACCCTGATATGATGGATGATCTTGGATTGTCTTCATGGGGAGGTGTCCAGACCAATCACTGACATGTAGCAGCTTGGCAAATGTGGGCTCTCCCCAGGGACTACCATCCCCCTCCCCTCTGATTTTTTTCTAGAATGGCTGCTCTGGATTGTGTTTTCTGTGCCAACAAGGGCAGTGAGTAAGTAAGACATTTGAATTTGATACTGGAGAGAGCCTCCATGATTTGCAGATTTTGATTCTATTAAATACATATCTGAGGGTATTTGTTAATTAGCTCCCAGAGGTATATTTAAAAAAAAAATTTCTCCTAAATTTTACACATTCATATTTACTTGGAAAAAGCATATTTCTTTACCATGCTTTTAAAATATCTTTGACTTTATTTCTTGTTTTGGTTTGTTCATTAAAAAACAAAACTGGTATTATTTTCTCTCATTCCATTGGCCTCAGGGGAAAGGCAGAGGGGAACAGCTATCCCGAAAACTTGTTACCCTGCTAATGGTTGGCTGAGGTCACTGACACCTCTTCAAGTAAGACCATTTGGTTTCTGGTGAAAACAAAAAAGAAATCTAATGGTAAGCTGAAGGAAGAGGTCCCTGATGCTCTTTTAAAAAAATCCACCCAAAAGATCTTCCTCCTAAATCTGCCCAACATCTCCTGGCCCTGTGGTCACTGCATAGACATCCGCTGGGGACTTGCTTGCTCTGCAGATCTGTTTCTTCTGCAACCATTATCACAACCCCCAAGTCAGGTCCTATCATCCTTCTCTTTAGAGTTGAGGACCCCTTACCTCAAAATGTCAGGTCAATGCTCAGGATCACTTGGAAGTGGGTAGGCAGAGCCCACGTTCTTGCTCATGGACTCCTGGGACCATGGAGCCCATAACAGAAAGATCTGGAATCTAACTCACGCACATAAAGAAAGACATGGCTTGACTGAACAAAAAGAAGGGTGTCAGATGGGATTATGGATGTTCCCCGAGCGGGAAACCCAGGGGTAGCATGGGACATGGCTGGTGGAGACTCATAACCATTAGTTGGAGGCACAACATGTGCTGTCTTCCCAGGGGGAGTCTCCTCGGACTGTTCCAGATGCCCTGTTTGAAAAACTAAGGTAAGCTTTCCAATGAGTTAGCCCATTTTGAGAGGCAATTTGGAAAGTCGTTCCTGAACATTCCTGAGAGGGAAAATACACCCACTACAGAAAGATATTTAATAGAAGGCCAAAAACAAAAACAAAAACAAAACAAAACAAAACAAAAACAAACAAAACGCCTAAATGTAAAAACCTCGTTCTGTTCTTTATTATTTACACTTTGGGGAATAATAAAGAGAAGCCATGATATTTAAAAAATGGTTTGGGGGGCGCCTGGGTGGCGCAGTCGGTTAAGCGTCCGACTTCAGCCAGGTCACGATCTCGCGGTCCGTGAGTTCGAGCCCCGCGTCGGGCTCTGGGCTGATGGCTCAGAGCCTGGAGCCTGTTTCCGATTCTGTGTCTCCCTCTCTCTCTGCCCCTCCCCCGTTCATGCTCTGTCTCTCTCTGTCCCAAAAATGAATAAACGTTGAAAAAAAAATTAAAAAAATAAATAAAAAATGGTTTGGAGTCTTCCGTGTCACATGTTCTGCCTACATATTACCTATGCTTTGGGATAAACGCCTTAAAAACCTTCAGCTCTATTTCTCACCCCGTATTTTCTGGGTTGAGTGGGTCGGTGGGTGAGTTGTCCCTTTCTCATTGTGCCACGTCGTCAGTTGTGGAAAAGAAGATCACCGTCCCCACTCTTGCTGCCGCGGATGTAGCTGAGGATGCTTGAAGACAAACGGAAAGACACACACCCACATGGCCAGTGGGACACATCGGATCCAACGCAAATTACTGCGAGTGCCCATTGACATCATAATCAAGTGGAGACTTGGGTTACATTGAGATTCCCGCATGCTTCCTCACGTGTGGAGGTCAGCAGCCCATTATGGAGTGGACACAAAACTCTGGCACAGGGCCAGATCCAGCCCGTGGACTTAACGGATCTGACCGTATTGCGTTGAATGGTATGGATCGGTCATCAACGTTTTTAGGTGCTCTTCTGTTGACATCAGCCGCCACAGGCCAGCTTCTCTCATTTGTTAACTGCTGTGCCCTGCTGCTTGAGACCTAAAGGACTCCCTTCTATGCGCGTGGCTGCAGAAGGAGAGGTGTTGGTGATGGTATTCTGCTCCAAGAGTCTAAGCTCCTTGCAGGCTGCCCCAAAGTCTATAGAGGACAGGCCGCAATGGAAGCCAATACAGCACCATGGCTACGGTCGACATTGCTGCACAGTACATTAAAAGTTGCAGAGAGTAATTTCTTAAAGTTCTCCTCATGAGGAAAAAAACCCATATTGTTTGCTTTTTTGTGTGTTTATGAGGCGACGGATGTTAATAAAACGTACGTGGTCATCGTTTCATAATGTATGTACATCGAATCATTATGTTGTATACCTAAACCTTATGCAATACTGTATGTCAGCTATATCTCAATAAAACCGAAAAAGAAAAGTGTCGGTGTTGTAGGGGCACCTGGGTGGCTCAGTCCGTTGAGTGTCTGCCTTTTAATTTTGGCTCAGGACATGATCTTATGGTCGTGAGATTGAGCGCCATGTTGGGCTCCGTGCTGGGCCTGGAACTTACTTAAGATTCTCTCTCTCCTTCTCTCTTTCTGCCCCTCCCCTACTCTTTCCCTCTCTCTCTCTCTCTCAAAACAACATTTGTGAATGTCTTAAAGAGCAAAACCCGTGTGCTATGCCTCTCCAGCTGAGGCCCCTCGGGCCCCTCCACACAAACAAGTTGTTTGTTCATCTGACACAAAAACTATTGTTCCACTGCCTCTGCCATCTAGAGTCAAGGTACCATCCCTTTGATCACCATCCAGAGCCCTTCCCACTCGCCCACCCAGTCACACCCGTGGTGAGTCCATTCCTCACGTGTCTCCCCATGGGGTGTCTGCACCAATCGTGGTGAGCAAGCAGGGCTCAGTTGCTAAAGAAGTGAACTTGGAGTTCTGAGTTCTGAGAAGACTCACAGGACTTGCAATGAACACGATTACCAATTCGCAGCTCATTGCAGGGGCAGGATGCGCCGTGGCAACAGCATTGGGTGAGGGCGTCCGTCACCTGCGAGGCAGGCTGTGGGCTCTCGTTGTCAGCCTACTGACCTGGGCACAGAGCCCTCAGAACCAGAGTCCAAAATGGAGTCTCGGCCTGGGTTTCTCATCTCTGCTGATCGCATATACATATTCTTTCTACATAACCAGCCCTAAGACAGTGTTGTCTGGGCATCTCACCAAGACCGGGTGCAAATTACCAGTGTCACCCTTGTCGATAAACCACATTGACCACCACTTCTTGGGCATCTGGTCACAAAGCAACATTACCTGTCATGCTCCCCCCTGCCTTGGCCAGAACTCGGGTCTTCCAGAAGCTTTAGCAAAAGCACTTAGGCCGAGCCCGGGCCCGCAGGTCTGGACCCTCACGGCACACATCTGCTCACGATATGTCTTCCGACCTCAGTGATCTGCTTCCTGGGCCTGCATTTACCTGGTCCAGGCCTCTGTCCTCTGCACCCAGAGTAACTCACGCTCGGAAGAGTCTGCACCTGGTCTAATATTCTGCCGTTGCCATTTTGAAACCCTTAATGATTTTTATAAAAGCCTGTGGCGTTTTTGTCACGTGTCATCGAAGCAGCCTTCCTCATAACTTAGTGCCTCTTCTGATGGAACCTGAGGTTTGCTCCAGGAGCCTTTGTGGACCTTTGAAGCCGACCTCCATCTTGTGAATTCAGATGACGGAATGAACACCTGAGGTTCTATTGTCCCCGGGCGTGGCTGCACCGCCCAGGGACAGGCACACCCAGGCCCCAGACCTAGGAATGCTCGCTTACCATTCGAAGGAACTGGAAGGAAGGCAGTCCCACTAGCTCACACACCCGTCAGTAGTTAGAGTACATCCGGGCGGCCTACCAGCACTATCCTGAACACAGAAGCACCAGAGACATCTCGTGAAATATCTAACATAAAGAGCAAAGACGCGGGGCGCCTGGGTGGCGCAGTCGGTTAAGCGTCCGACTTCAGCCAGGTCACGATCTCGCGGTCTGTGAGTTCGAGCCCCGCGTCAGGCTCTGGGCTGATGGCTCAGAGCCTGGAGCCTGTTTCCGATTCTATGTCTCCCTCTCTCTCTGCCCCTCCCCCGTTCATGCTCTGTCTCTCTCTGTCCCAAAAATAAATAAACGTTGAAAAAAAAAATTAAAAAAAAAAAAATAAAGAGCAAAGACGCTTTTCAGATTCTAAGTTTTTTGGAATGCAACAGACCTCCGCGGGACCAGTTGAAACAGCACCGGAAGCAACTAAATAACTCTGTCAACATGACCTCATGGGTCTCTAATCAGCAGCAAGGACTTTCTCAGAAGTCCGCTGCCCCAAATCTTGCCCTTAGAAACCCTCACTCGTAAGCCATCGGAGAGTTCCAGACTTTTGAGCATTAGTCGCTACTTCTCCTGGGTCGTGCCACACCAGTGAACAGTCTGTCTTCCTGTCCTGCATCAAGTTTTACTGGTTTGTGGCACATCGGATGGATGAACTCTTGTGTGGTCTGGTTACATCCCCTCACCCACCAGACACGTACGAGACCGCTTACCACGTGTAGTCAGACCCATTTTCGTCAGCTGGTTCCTGCAACATCAATGTCTTGCCAGTGCTTGGTCTGTTATCAGTCTGCACACATGATGTATTAATAGGACAAATAAATAACTTCTGCCCCGTCTAGCTCAAGGGGCACAAGCGACTCTAAAAGTGCTTTAAAGATTGTAAAATGCCCAGAGATTTTAGAATATTCATCCTCTCGATGGAAATCTTTGATAAATATAAAACAGAAGCATAAATATCAACCAGTTCTTGTTTAACTAGCTGTGGATATTGAGTAGAATTTAAAGGAATATGGAAATTGGAAAGTCATTAGGTCCGTTATTCAGTGAACTAGTGGTTTTCTATCCACTTCCTTGAATCTTGTTTGTCTCTTGCTTAAGTGGAGATAATTCACATTGATTTTCCCAGGTTTGTATTAAGCCCCTCCTAACACTTGTGTGTAGCCCAGAAACGTTAAGGAGTTACACCATCAAAAATAATTCTGAGGTAGTACAGGACGCCTGGGTGGCTCAGTCTGTTAAGTGTCTGACTCTTGGTTTTGGCTCAGGTCGTGATCTCATGGTTAGTGGCTTCTAGCCCTACGTTGGACTCAGCGATGACAGTGGGGAGCCTTTCTTTCTCTCTGCCCCTCCCTGGCTCTCCGACTCTCCCTGTCTCTGAACAAATACATAAACTTAAAAAAAAAAATGATTCTGAGCCTGTGTTTCTTCAGCTGCCTCTGTCTTCGTGGACATCCTGGGCCAGTTGCTCTGCCAACCTGGGGGGGAGGTCACCGTCACAGGAGGGTGGCCTTTGCTGGCCTCGCAGCTGGCCCTCTTCAGCAGCCGGTAGAGCCCTGCCTCGGAGAGTGGTGGCAGCAGGAGTAAGGACTAATGGTGCTTACATGTCACAGCAGCAGCAAGAGGAGGAAATGATGATTCAACAGTGAGAGATGTCATTGGGGGCAAAGAAAGTGGGTGTCCCGCAAATGTGTTTTGTTGGGCTGAATAATGTTAAAAAAATTGAGCCAATATATATTTTTTAATTTTTATTTTTTGTTTATTTATTTTTGACAGAGAGAGAGAGAGATAGAGCATGAGCAGGGGAGGGGCAGAGAGAGAGGGAAACACAGAATCTGAAACAGGTTCCAGGCTCTGAGCTGTCAGCACAGAGCCTGATGCAGGGCTCGAATTCACAGACGGCGAGATCATGACCTGAGCTGAAGTCAGACGCTCAACCGACTGAGCCACCCAGGCGCCCCAAAATTGAGCCAATATTAAAAATCAGATGATTTTTGCAGAAAAGCTAAGATGTTCAAGTTCTTTAAAGAAGAAAGGCTGGGGGAGCACCTGGGTGGCTCAGTGGGTTGAGTATCTGACTCTTGATTTTGGCTCAGGTCAGGTCCTGATCTCATGGATTGTGAGTTCGAGCCTTGTGTCGGGATTCTCTCTCCCTCTCTCTCTGCCCCACCCCTGCCCCCTGCTTTCTCAAAATAAATCAATAAACTGAAAAAAAACAAAAAAAAAAAAAAGAAAAAAGAAAGTCTGATCTGACACCATATCTGGACTACAGCAGCAGACACGTACAGGTGACAGGTACACGTTTGTTGGTTTGCAGAGCTTTGTGGCCCTTCTTCCCCTTAGTGCCTGTTACCACTGATGGTCGCCCTTGCATTACCCCGAGAAGAAATATGGTAAAACCTTGGCGTGCGAGCATAATTCATTTTGGAAACATGCTTGTAATCCAAAGCACTCATATATCAAAGCAAATTTCAAGAACTAGGGGCTCAGTTGTGATCATGTGACGATTGGTGTCACATACTACCCTTATTGCAAGACATCGCTCATTTATCAAGTTAAAATTCATTAGAAATGTTTGCTTGTCTTGCGGAACAGATGCAGAGCAAGTTACTCGCAATCCAAGGTTTTACTGTACTTCTCAGTTCCAATTCCTCAGAAGAGAATAACAGAGATGACAGCCCTGTGACTGCAGATTGAAATGTCGGGAACCTGCTGGCAGGTAAAATGTGCTGTCACTGATTCTGAGCTGTCTTCTGTCTCTCGCATCAGTTTGACCAAGGGCTTGCTTTAGCATGAATTCTTGAAACAAAATGAAGCAAAATTTTCTCCGTAAGCTCCCTTGGCATTCATCCTATAACCAGGATAAAGGAATAAACATCCCATGAAATTTTGAGACAAGTAATAAGGTAGTTCTTCAGAAATAATCGTTACATTGGCCATTAATGAAGGACGTGGTGAACTTATTTTGTTCCTCAGTTTATGATGGTCATGCAAGAACTGGTTTAGAATATATAACAACCTGTCAAAAAATAATTTGCTGGAGTTGTGTGTGTGTGTGAGAGAGAGAGAGAGAGAGGAAGCCTTAAAACATAATTGACTAAAACATAACATTATAATTAATTCTAGCTTCATCTACAGAGCACTTCAGATAGGGCCTAATGGAGCAGCTTCTTTTCTTCCTTGCTCACGCTGAATCCCAAATCCTTGGGCTAATCAAAAAAGGCAGCATGTTAGTGAAGAGTCGACTTTGGTCCTTTTAAAGTCTTAATCATTAGAAAGGAAGGTGCAGACGAATAATCAAAGCATAAGAACTTCATTGTCCAACAGGCTGCATATGCCTGGGCTGCGGTGTGACTTCGAAAGTTCTGGGAGGCTTGAGTGAGGACGGACGTTCTCATCCAGCCTGGATCACCAGTCAGCAGGGTGAACTTGGGAGAGTAGCTTGTCTGTCTTCAGCTCATGTTTCCATGTGAGAATGAGACAATAGGATTGGCTCCACGGGGTTGTCAAGGAAATTAAATGAGACAAAAAAGCCTTACAGATATTGAGGTGTAGAATCCAATGTGCAAGAAGGACCCGTCTTTGACCGTCTGTAGAATGGAGTTCTCCATTTGTAATGTATAAAAATATTGAACCCCTATGTTGTGCACCTGAAACTACTACAATATTATATGTTAATTATTCTCCAATAATTAAAAAAAAAAAAAAGAATGGAGTTACTCAAAGCTCATCACACTGGCACTTTGTCCAGACCCTGGTCATCAGCAGTCCTTGCCAAACCTAGGATGACATCGACATGGTCAAGAGGCCTGTCCTCGCTGCCTTTACTGACACTCAGGGCCACGAACTAGTGAATTAGTTTCAATTTGGTCCAATATGACTGATTTAATTCCTAAATTAAGTAAACCCTCTGAGAACTGGTATTGAGCCAAGCCCAGGGATACGCACACAAGAGGTGTTCGTTCAGACACCTGCAATTGACTGACTGCTTCTGGGTCTAGGACCACAAAAGGGCATTGAACTGGCCTACTGAGGTAGCCTTGTTTCTTTCTTTTCATGAAAGAGAATGGACCCTCATCTGCCATCAGCTGCCTTTATAGGGAAGGGTCATGAGATACTGATGAACATCCGGGAATGTGAAAACTTGTAAAGATAGTGGCTGGAGCCCAGCTTACTAGCGAGGATCTGGTGTTTTGGTTGGCAGAGAAATTCCGAAATGGATCTTGTCCTTGGCCAGGGTGGACTCTGTCTTGTAAGCCAGGGTAGTTGATATTTAGATGGACCAATACTGCAGTGCCCTGGAAAGTGTGCTCGTCTGAGATCAGGTGTAATGGGCACCACAGAAAATAGTCCCTTTAGATACTGACATGCCACGCATAACCAATGAGGTTTCCTTACCTTCTCTTAGCAATGCCAAGATTTCTTTGGAAGTGGGGGACATTTTCCTGATATTTTATTTGTTCCTGAGAATCCTTGGTAGGGAAATGTGGATGATCCCTCCCTTTCTTCTTGAGAATGTTGGGGATTCTCCATCAACCAGGATGGTCATTACCCAATCAGTGGCACCAAAGGATGAAAAATACTGATGTCTGGGTCATGGGCCACTCCCCTGCCTCTGGGGTGGGTTCACAGTGGGGGAGAGGCTTTTCTCTAAAAGAATATTAGGGCACTGTAGCCACAAGAATCAGCAGTGGCTGCTCTAACCCACTATCAGTGCTAGTAAGACCCTCCCTCCAGCACGTCACTGGCTTCTTTTGATCTTGTGCCCTGCTGGAAGGCTTACATATGCAAATACCACCAGCTATCTTAAAAATATCTCCAGGAGTTTATTTGTGGAGTGTGTGGAACACTAAGACCAAGACAAAGGGGCTTTGCCACGAGGAACAAAATGATTCCATTCCAGCGGTGGGGATGAAAGGAAAATGGGAGAAGGTAGGTAGGCAGTTTCCATGGAAGTATTAAGAGGTCATCAAAGACAGAGTCACAAAGTTGATTACACAGACTGTCCTCCATTTACATTTCAGTACTTTCAAAAGCCACACTCTTTGGCCTGTCTTGAAATTTCCTCCCTGTGTTTAGTTTTGAAATCCCCTATTCATTCACCTATGGCGACTAGTAGTTGAACTGCTAAGATGGAAAACTCTGGTTGGCTTGTTTAGGGAACCAGCTAGAAAGAGGGGGGATAAAGAGGCAGAACTTTATTCTGACTTCATTTTTTGCAAGGCAGTGTGGTAGAGATGACAGGCCAATAGGGAGATCTTAGCAAGTCTTTAGCCTTCCAAAGGAGGCTGATGACCAGGGCTCTAGAGGGTTACCTGACGGCCCCACCTGTTACTTGGAGTGAGACGATTTGTACCAATTGTTTATGCCAGTTCTATAGTCTTTAAAAATAACAACTACACAAAAATAGTATTATTGGTTAAGAGAGTTGATTGATGTATTCATGTTTCCATAATCTTACCTGAAATGATAATTGAAGCATCTCAGAAAACTTGGCATTTCATCAATGTTTCACAGACATTCTAAATGAAAACTGTGTGTTTTTCTAGGCAAACGCAATTTCCGGAAACATTGCACAACTGTCCCCACCAGGCTGCCATTACGCAGGATCTCCGTATAGCAGTTCCTAAATTGCTATAGAATTCACGAGTTCTCTTCATTTTATCGAAATACGATTCTACCTCAAGGTTTGATTGCTGATGCAGACAACCTATTCCTTTTGGCTCTCAATGTTTATGATTTTATTGATTTCTTATTAGAAAATAGCACCTCTAGCGTGGGAAGCATGGAGGTATAAACCTGCTTCTTTTCAGTTTTTTTATTGTAATAAAAATTATATGTAGTAAAATTTAACATTTTAACCATTTCAAAGTGTACAATTTCAGTGGAAATTGTATTCACCATGTTGCTCAACCATCACCGGTATTCATTACCAGAAATTTTCCATAACCCCCAGGAGAAACTCTGCAATCACTCCACAAGTTTCCATCTGCCCCTCCCCTCATCCCCATGAACCTCTTTTCTATGTCCTGTCTCTAAGAACTTGCCTATATAGGTAACTCCTATAAATGGACTCAGAAAATATTTTTTCTTTTGCATCTGGCTTATTCCACATAGCACAATGTTTTCAAGGACCATCCATGTTGTAGCATGTAGCAGAATTTTATTTATTTTTAAGAATGGATAATATTCCTTTGTATGGCTATACCACATGTGCTTATCCAGCTTATCCATTCATCTGTTGAGGAACATTCGGCTTGTTTCCACCCTTTGGCTATTGTGAATACTGCTGCTATGAACATTGGTGCAAATATCTGAGTTCCTCTTTTGGTTCCTTTGAATATATGCCCAGAAGTGAAATTGTTGGGTCATATGAAATTCTATGGTTAACTTTTCGAAGAATCACCAAACTATTTTCCACAGTGGCTGCATCGTTTTACATTATGACCAACAATGTACAAGGGTTCCAGTTTACCTAGATCCTCGCCAATTCTTGTTGGGGTGTTTGTTGGTTGGTTGGTTGGTTTTGGATAATAGCCATCCTAATGAATGTGAAGTGATATTTCATTGTGGTTTTTTTTTTTTATTTTTTTTTTTCAACGTTTATTTATTTTTGGGACAGAGAGAGACAGAGCATGAACGGGGGAGGGGCAGAGAGAGAGGGAGACACAGAATCGGAAACAGGCTCCAGGCTCTGAGCCATCAGCCCAGAGCCCGACGCGGGGCTCGAACTCATGGACCGCGAGATCGTGACCTGGCTGAAGTCGGACGCTTAACCGACTGCGCCACCCAGGCGCCCCTCATTGTGGTTTTGATTTGTATTTTCCTAACGACTAGTAATGTTGGACATCTTTTCATGTACTTATTGGCTATTTGTTTATCTTCTTTAGAGAAACACCTGTTTAAGTACTTTGTCCATTTTTCAATTGGGTTGCCTGAGTTTTTGGTGTTAAGATGTAGGAGGTTCTTTGTATATTACGGCTTAACTCCTTATTTAATATATGATTTGCAAGTATTTTCTTCCTTTCTGTAGGCTGTCTTTTCACACCCTTGATAGCATCCTTTGATATACACATTTTTTTAAAATTTGGATGCAATCCAGTGTGTCCATTTTCTCTTTGTTGTCTGAGCTTTTTGTGTTCTATCCAAGAAATCATCGTCAGATTCAATGTCATGGAGATTTCTCCTATGTTTTTCTGCTACAAGTTTTCGTTTCAGCTCTTCCATTTATGGCTTTGGTCCATTTTTATCCAATATAATTTTTATATATGGTGTTAGGTAAAAGTTCAACTTAATTATTTTGCATGTGGATATCCAATTTTCAGACCACCACTTGTGGGAAAGACTGTTCTTCCTCCCGTCGAACTCATATGGAACCTCAGGGGACCCCAAATAGCCAAAACCATCTTGAAAAGAAAGACCAAAGTTGGAAGCCACACTTCCTGATTCCAAAACTTACCACAAAACTACACAAATTGACACAGTATGGTACCAGCACCAAAACAGACGTATCGACCATTGGAACAGAGTAGAGTGCCCAGAAGTCCACCCTCACATATAGGGTCACGTGATTTTCAAAAGGGGGCCAGTTTTTTTTTTTTTTTTTTTAATGTTCACTTCTGTAATAGTCCTTGTGCCTCTGACAGAGCTTGAAACTTTCCTGCAGACACACTCAGGACAGTTAAAATTCCATCTCTGCCCAAACCTGTACCTGCCAGACAGGTGCTTTGTGCTTACGCCCTGTGACTGGGCCATGAGGTGCTTTGTGCTTACGCCCTGTGACTGGGCCATGCTCCTCTTCCCATGTGAGACAGTGGAAACAGTCAAGGCAGGGACACAGGGCCACAGGTTTAGATCAGGGATCAACGAACTATAGCTCGTGGGCCCAGTGTGGCCTACAGCCTATTTTGCAAAGAAAATGATATTGGCCATACTCGTGTATTGCACCCATTGTCTGTGGCTGCTTTTATATAACTGCAGGGACAAAAGAGTCATCCTGATGGGGACTGTATGGCCCATAAAGCTTACAGTGTTTATTCTTTGCCTCTTCGCAGAAGATGTGTGTTGACCCCTAGTCTACAGGTAGAGTTAGAAAAATGAATGCTCTTAGGAACGTTGTTTTCAAATATAGAGGATGTCAGCGTATTGAAGAAAGACTGCACATTATCTTTTGATTTCTCTACCTTGATCCTTCCAGTATTAATATTTGAACACGACTAAGATTCATCTACAAAGAAAATATTCTTTTCATTCAATATATATTCCAAGTGATATTTGACAGTCCATTTCTGTAGCGACGTG
Source organism: Leopardus geoffroyi (assembly GCF_018350155.1). Classification (NCBI taxonomy): domain Eukaryota; kingdom Metazoa; phylum Chordata; class Mammalia; order Carnivora; family Felidae; genus Leopardus; species Leopardus geoffroyi. Next base: position 5,544,579 of record NC_059342.1, on the reverse strand, counting down.
AAATGGATTATAAAACAATCCAATTTTGCTCAGAAATCCAACCCAAGTTTGTTTTTTTTTGTTGTTGTTGTTTAACTACATTTTATTTCCTTAATTTCTCATATCAAATAGGCATCTAATTTGTACCTTCGCTGTCACTGTTCTGCTTCAGGGAATATAATAAATAGATTCAAAGAATAAACTCAAAGATCCCCATCCACACAAGGAACTCTCGAGTATTGCATGAGTGGAATATGCTTGTGACTGTCCTAATTTAAGTCTTTCATTTTTCGCTGGAGATTCATACTCCTGGAAGGCAGGAGTCTGAAATTCAGTAGATCTCAGTAGTCTAGCACTAATGGAAAGATTTTAAGTGTATTCCCTTTTTTTTTTACCTGGTCATTTTTTTTTTCCTACTAAACTGGCGGCATGTACCAATTGAACTAGCCTCAAATTCTGATGAGGAAAGAGATCTGGAGAGGAATTCTGCTCAATTAGTAAGAAACAGACAAAAACCCAGGTATCCACCTAGCTTCTGCCCGGGATCAAAGGCTCCTCCTGGAAAATACATGGCCGTAGTGGGTAAAGATTTTAATTCCGAGACGTGCCATCCTGGCGCCTCGGGCTCCCTGTGCTTTGGGTCCAGGCCATCTCCCCTCCAGCTACCCTGCACAGGTCCGCTCTCCCTCCTCACCAGACTGCCGTGCCCTTCCCAGCGCAGGTCTGGTGAGCCTCGGAAGGTGTCGAGGAGCAGGGAAGGTGAACCTTTACCTCCAAACTACGATGTTAAGTCACTCGTTATAAACGAAGGAAGACAACTAAAGCTTTGCAATCAGTGAGCTGGAGAACAGCATCTTCTCCAAAAGAATTTCCTGGCACTGTGGCCAGGAACCACATAAGGACCTCAGGTCTTAGTCAGTGGGTGTCCTTGTCTCCCTATCACTGAAGGCCACCTGCGAGTTTTGTTTGCATGCTTTTATTTATTTATGTTTAATTTAAAAAAATGTGTATTTATTTGAGAGAGCAAAAGAGGGAGGGCGTGCACGAGTGGGGGAAGGCCAGAGAGAGAGGGAGAGAGAGTCCCAAGCAAGCTCTGTCTGCACTGTGAGCACAGAGCCCGACGCAGGGCCTGAACTCACAAACCACGAGATCGTGACCTGAGCCAAAACCGAGAGCTGGACGCTCAACTGGCTGAGCCACTCAGGCACCCACACAAACCGTTTTTTAAAGTGATTGTACTATTTCATGTTTCTACCTGTAGCATATGGGAGTTCTTCCACACCCACGCCAGAATGCAGTCAGTCTTTATGATTTTAGACTTTTTTTTTTTTTTGGTTTATTTATTGATGTATTCATTTTGAGAGAGGGGAGGGGAGAATCAGAGAGAGAGGAGAGAGAGAGAATCCCAAGCAGGCTCCGCACTGTCAGCTCAGAGCCCATGTGGGGCTCGATCTCACGAACTGCGAGTGAGCTGAATGGAAATCAAGAGTTGGACGCTTAACCGACTGAGCCACCCATATTTTCTCTTAGTCTGTGCCTTCTCTTTAATACTCCTAGTAGTGTCTGTTGAAGAACAGAAGTGTTTAATTTCGATGAAGTCCAACTTACGGAGTTTTTTATGTAGTCCATGCATTTTGATCCATCTCTAAGCAATCTCTGCCCGACTTCAAACCACAGGGACTTCTCTTTTAGAAAATTGGTGATTTCAAGTTTTTCATTCAGGTCTATGATAATTTTGAGTTAGATTTTGTGCTTCATTCAAGGGATGCATCAGAGATTACTTTTTGTGTGTGGCTAGCTAAGTGTCCTAGAACAATTTGTTAAGGACAGTTTTTCTCTACTGGACTGTCTCTTCATTTATGTCAAAAATCAACTTCCATGTATGTGTGGGTCTCTTACCGGACTCTATCCAGTTACATTGGTCTGTTGGTCTATCTTGATGACGATACCACAGTCTCTTAATTACTAAACTTTCGTAATTGATCTTGAAATCAAAACACGTTAACCTTTCAATTTTGTTGTGTTTTTTGTTTTTGTTTTTGAAAAATAAAAATAAAACCGTCTTATATGGGGACCGGCACATTTTCATGTAAATTTTAAAGATTTTTTTAAGGTTTATTTATTTTTGAGACAGAGAGAGACAGAGTGTGAGCTGGGGAGGGGCAGACAGAGAGAGGGAGACACAGAATCTGAAGCGGGCTCCAGGCTCTGGGCTGTCAACACAGAACCCGACACGGGGCTCAAACTCACCAGCCGTAAGATCATGACTTGAGCAGAAGTCGGACGCTTAACCGACTGAGACACTCAGGGGCCCTTGCATTTTCACATGAATTGTAGAATTCATTTTTCAACTTCTACAGAAAACAAAAAATCTACTAAAATTTTGATTGGGATTATTTTGAATCTGTAGATCAGTTTGAGAATAAGTGACAACTTCTTAATACTGAATCTTTTAACTTCCAAACAAGCTTTTTCTTTCCTTTTATTTAAGTCTTCCTTAATTTTTCCCAGCCATGCTTTTCTTAGTTTTCCATGTATAAGAGATCCACATCTTGTCTCAGATTTATCCCTAAATATTTCTCTTTTTTTGACATTGCTGTAAATGATCTTTTTATCTCAATTTCTGAATGTTAGTTTTGTTTATACAGAAAGTGGTTGGTGGTGTTTTTGGAGGGAACAGAGGCTAGAAGTTAATACAGTAGGCTTTGTGGACGTCATGTTGTAATTGTTTCATATTCTCTATTTTTAAAAATTTATTTAATGTTTATTTGCTTTTGAGAGAGACAGAGACAGGATGCGAGTGGGTAGAGAGAGAGGGAGACCCAGAATCCGAAGCAGGCTCCAGGCTCCAAGCTGTCAGCACAGAGCCCGACGCGGGGCTTGAACCCATGAGCTGTGAGATCATGACCTGAGCCGAAGTCGGACGCTCAACCCAGTCGCCCCAATAGTCTCTTAAAACATAGAGAGAAAAAATTGTTTGGACCACCTTCATGCAAATTGGCCTTACTATTGACAGATCTGATGGTTTGATTGCAAACAAAACTGTAGGAACAATTCCTAGGTCACATGCTGTACAAGGGCAGGCTGGGGGCTAGGTTTGGTCTGTGAGCTATATAGTTTGTTGACTCTTAGAGTATAATTGATTTTTGTACACAAATCTTGTGTCCCGAAAACTTTCTAAGCTTGCTTACTAGTTCTTGTAGCTTTGGGTGGGTGTGTGTGTGTGTGTGTGTGTGTGCGTGTGTGTGTTTCAGTGGGCATGGACATGACTCTATCCTTGATTAAACTCTAATCAGACTCCCAGGAGCCCTCCAGGTCTCAGCCTTGGCATCTGCCCTGGTCAGGGCTGTATCCCCCCTTGTAGCAAGAATCTTGCTACATGGGTTTAGAGAGAAGCCCTCACCCTGGATATCTGATCAAATTCCTCACGCCCCAGGGGATGTCTGATCCCTCTGGCTGGCCCTCAGCCAGAATCCTTTCCTGTTGATTTAGCCAGACTCCCCCACCCATACCCCTGAGGCTTCCTCTTAGTGGATTTCCACCCTGCTCCGTGGCAATAAATCCCCACTGTCCACACTCTGTTAAGGATCAAGCCCAGTTCTATACCAAGATCTCTTCCCTTATTACAAGAATTCCTGAATAAACTCTGCTTTCATCGCCTTAACTTCTGCCCAGTAATGGTTTTACCATCAGTTTCCTACAAAGGAACACCATACTGTCTACAAACCAAAAAAAGTTTTATTTTTGATTTCCAAACTGGGTCGACCTTTATTGCTTTTTCTTGCCTGCCAGCAATAGTTTTGAATTAGAAGTGAGGAAACGGAACGTCCATAGGTTGTTCCTGATCTTGAATCTTGGAGGAAACACAATTATCCTTTTTCTACTTAGTATTGCACTAATTGTAGGTTTTTCTTATTCAGGTTCAGAAAGTTCCCTTCTATTCCAAGTTTGCTAAGAATTTTCATTAGGAGTGGATGTCGGATTTTTTTTCGAATATATTTTGCTACTATTTCTTTTTTTGCATACTAATACTGGTGAATTTCACTGATTTCCAAATAGGCAAACCATCTTGTGTTCCTGGTATAAACTCCATTTGGTTGTGAGGTATTGTCTTCTTTATATATGTTGTTGGATTTGGTATCCCAAAATTTTGTTCAGAATCTTTGAATATATGTTCATTAGGGATATTGATACCTGGTTTTATTTTGTTTCTTTTCTTGTAATGTTTTTGTGTTTGGCGTCAGTCTCATACTGGTTTTATAGAATGATATGGCACACATTTCTTCCTCTGGAATTTTCTGAGCTTGTGTACATGGAGTATTACTTCTTTCTTAAATTCTTGGTACCAGTAAAACCTAGAGTTTTCTCTGCGGGAAGTTTTTAAACTGCGGCATCTTTGGGGCGCCTGGGTGGCTCAGTCGGTTAAGCGTCCGACTTCGGCTCAGGTCATGATCTCGCGGTTCGTGAGTTCAAGCCCCGCGTCCGGCTCTGTGCTGACAGCTCAGAGCCTGGAGCCTGTTTCATATTCTGTGTCTCCCTCTCTCTCTCTGACCCACCCCTGTTCATGCTCTGTCTCTGTCTCAAAAATCAATAAACATTAAAAAAATTTTAAAAAATAAACTGCGGCATCTTTTATAAATTTAGAGTGACTCGAGTTATCTGTTCTCTTCAGTGAGCTGTGGTTGTTTGTATCTTTTCAGGAGTGTGTCCATTTCATTTATGTGGCCAAATTTATGGACATAGAATTGTTTGTATCATCCATTTTTTATCTTTCTCCAATTTGTAGCCTCTGTGGTGATGTTACCTCTTTCGTTGCTGATATGATTAATTTTTGGTTTCCCTCTTTTTTTCCTGAGGTTATCAATATAATCGATCTCGTTGACAAACCAGCACTTAGTTTCATAGATTTTTCTGGATTGTTTTTTGCACGGTGTTTATTTGACTGGTTTCTGCTCTGATCTTTACTATGTCTATTTTTTATGTATCGTGGGTTTCATTTGCTTTTTTTAATTTTTAAGGGAGAATCTAAGGTCATTGACTGAGACTCTCTTTTAACACAAATGATTAATGTTGTAAACTCTCCTGTAAATACAGCTTTTGCAACGTGCCACAAATTCTGACGTTGCATTTTATTTTCACTCATTTCATTTCAGTTCAAGTATTGTCTACTTTTGAGGCTCCTGGGTGGCTCAGTCTGTTACACGCCTGACTGATGATACTGGCTCAGGTCGTGATCTCAAAGTCATGGCATTGAGCCTCACGTTGTGCCCTGTGATGAGCGGAGCCTGTTTGTGATTCTCTCTCTCTCTCTCTCTCTCTCTCTGAACCTCCCCCACTTGTGCACATGTGCGTGCTCTCTCTCTTTCTCAAAGTGAGTAAATAAACTTTCAAAAACAAACAAACAAACAAAACAAAACACTTCCTACTTTCTGTTTGGGTTTACTCTGTAAATACACCTGTTGGTAGGTATTTTCCAATCACATATCCTTTGGGGTTGACAATTTCAAACATAGTATTTTCTCCAAATGGCACCCTGGCACCTGCTTTCATCTGAGTTTTCCTTCATGTGGGGTCATGACTACACTTGAATGTACTCACCTAAAATTACTTGAGCTTCGAGCTGCCTGTGCTATGAAGGCAGAGATGGCTACCACAGAGGGGCTTTTATTCTTCCTTAGTGGGGCTGACCTGATACGCAAGCATTTTACTTGGTGATGAGAGATGCTGTTTGGCACAGCCATTGACTCTATACGATTTAGTGCGTCTAGTCCCCTACTGTTTTAAGACCACTGTACCCAAGGGCAATTTAGGAATGAAAAAAAGCTCTAAAGATTTTTTTCCCCCTGAAAACGTACATGTCTTCTAAGCTATAAAACATGATTTACCAATTTTCGTACTTAGCGTTTCTTAAATCTACACCATAGTGATAGGGGATAGGTTCACATTACGTATTCCCTTTCCATCCCATAGCAGCATGCTGCCTTCCAGAATCTGTTTGATGCTCAGGATGCCTGAGGATGCTTTCTGTTGGGTAGGGACAGGTTCATTTAATCTTCAACTCGCCAGAAGAGAGCCTTACTTTCCCAAACATCAAAGGCTTCTTAGTATGCTGTGCAAGGTCCTCAGGTCAACATCCTCACTGCACTTAGGACTCGTTGACTTTGCAGAAGAGTCCTCCCGCCTCTTGGACTTTAGCCTTGAAGGTAGGGGTGGAAGGATCCTTCCAGTATGAGCTTATAAGGTGGGAACAAGACTGGAGAATGGGAGAACAAGGAGGCTCTGAAGACCAGCCTGGGAGATGACGCCGGGAACAGAGGGACTTCCTGATGCAGGAATCGCCACCCGGGCAGCCCCCGTTCTGGTGTCAGGGGCAGCCTTCCAGAATCTTGTTCTCGCCAACAGTGGGCTTTCAACAGCAGTTCTTTGGCTCCCAGGGAAACCTCCTGCTTTCAGCCTCTTTTCTCCTTCTTCCCATTCCTTCTGCGGGTGCCCAGGCCCAGGCCACCGGGCCAGGCTGACTCCACGGTTTTCACTTCCAGAACCATCTGGGCGGTAGCTTCCGGGTGATGGATTTACCAGACAGGAGCTGAACAGCCAACCCCCACATCTCCACTCCCAGTTGTCACAAAACCCATCTGCAACCTGAAGACTGTGCTGTCTTTGTGCACTCTTAAGACTTGTTTTGTATTCACAGACCTTCATGGCTTCCCCTGTTTAGTTTCCAGCCCGGTAAACATTTTCCAAGTGAGAGGACAAAGTCTTTCACGTCAAGGACAAGAACATATGCAACGAGGACATACTTTGTCTTAATTTTTGGAACGTGTTTCCTAATACGGCGATAAGGTTGTGGTTTGCCAAAAGGAAGGGGGTTTTCAGCTACAGCGTCTTTATTCGTCACCCCAGTATCATTCCTGTGAGATGTCATCGCTGTCTCTGGAGCAGCTGCTCAGACCCGGATACCACGGGGATTTTCTTCAACACGTGGAACACTTCAATGCTTTGCGTTCATGCAAAATGCTGGAGCACGTGGGGGAAAATTCCTGGGGCAAGGAGACTCTTCCGAGATCACACAGCCGTTGGACAGAGATGGGACTCAGCACCAGGTCGCCAGATACTAATGCCCCCGGCATTGTTTCCAGGTCATGGTGTCCTTTTCTGCTGGGGCATGTTTTCTATCACATTTTGTAGAGACACGTGATCATACATTCTATCACATTTTGTAGAGACATGTTAACAGACATGTGTTTCTATCACATTTTGTAGAGATACGTAATAACATGCATGTCATAATGTTGGCATCAACAGTGACACCAGCACAATGCGGGGGGCGGGGGGGCAGTGACACTAAGTGAGGGTGTAGCCATTTCAGCCTAGTGAGTGTCCCTGCCTGTTTGGGAGTCTTTGGAGGGGTTTCCTTGGGGACCTGGGACTCTCTCGTTCCTGTGAGTGCCATCTGGAGAGAGGAGTTGGCCCAGGGAGTTGGGGGGTGGGGGGCAGGTGCTGACTGGGGGAGCCAGTAGGGGAGCCTGCAGTCAGAGAGGACACCGAACTCGGGATTATTCTCGGGCAAAACAGCCGTGGCTGACCTCAAGGCCAGCAGCTTCGTCTTTGGTCCCTGCCCACCTGTGCCAATCTGCCGGGACTGCAGACGCAGCCGGGGCCAGCCGGGACGCGCTGCCCCTCCTGCCCCTGCCCCACCAACCCTCCCTTGTCTTGAGGTCTCAGTCCAATGTCACCCTCTCTGGGGAGCCTATCCTATTGTCTCGGCCATCTCTCGCTTCCCCTAATCCTGTCCTTTTTTTTTCTTTCTTTCTTTCTTTTTTTTTTTTTCTTACTTCCTAACACTATTTGCTTATGTAGCTCTTGACCATTTTACTGCGGGTGATGCGTTTATGAATGCCGGTGGTCCTCTGCCAGGTGGGAGCCCCTGAAACCAGGAGCTGAGCCTCCCAGCAGATCCGGGGCCAGCGGACTGTGCCCTGTGGAGGGATCGGGGTTTGCTGTGGGACCCAGGATGCTGGGTTGCATGCATAGGTGACCCAGAAAGCTAGGCCAGCGCCCTGCACGCTCAGGGGGTGTGCGCAGTGGAACCCAAGAGAACGGAGGGGCACTAGAGACAGGGAGTCCTGGGGAGGAGCGGCGGACCCCGGGGAGTATGAGCCCCACGGACAAGACAGGGAGGTCTGGAACATTTTTTTTTTTTTTTTTTTTTTTTTTTTTTGCTAAACCCAAGCGCCTCCTGTGTTTTGTATCCTGGGGACTTCACCTGGGGAACTTATCCTGGGGAACTTAACCTGGGGACTTAACCTGGGAACTTAACCTGGAAAGGGGGGGACAGAGCAGGCTGGGCAGCTTCTTGGAACAGCAGGTATTATTAGTAGGATGGAGACAATGGTTAAAACCTGAGGTAGTTGTGTTTGCTATGAAACAAACCAAAGAAACTCCAGCATGCGCTGCTCCCAAGGCATCTGCTTGTTGGATTTCTTTGGCTGGTTTTGGCCACAGCGCCCCTGAGGAGGGCAAGAAGATGGGTCCTTCCTAGGAAGGAGCTAGAAGCCCACGCCTACCGTAGTGGCTGCCCTTTACCCTACATTGGATGAGGCCTTTTGCTGTTCATTCAGATTAATGGTCTAAACAAAAGAAAGCCCCTCAGGACAAGAACCTTGCAGGAATCCAGCTTTTATGGAAACAGTCTATTGTCTGGGGCCATATTTGCATCTAGTGGAGATTTTCTTGTCGAGATTTCCTGGGGGGAAATCTGGGAGGAGAAGGACCAGAAGGAGCTGAAGGGGGAGCCTGGATGGGCGAGGAGAGGAACGAAGCCTGAGACACACAGAAGGGGGTCTAGACTGTGGGGAAGAAAGAGCAGTGAGGACGTTGACCCAGGACCTTGTCCAGCAAACGAAGGACCCTTGTAGCACCCCTCTTGCTAAAGAATGGCCCTGCCTCCCAGCTGAGAGGGCACTCCAAGCAAAGTCTGTGACAAGAACAAGTCCCTGGGGCTGGTGGCCGTCCTTTTGGTGACAGACCCACGGCTGGTGGGTGCGTGCTTTATTTACTGTCTGAAAGGAAATGATTACCACCTGAAGCCTGAGTCTTTCCTTTCTGGAGGCAATTTTATGCCCCCTGGCTTGGGAGGAAAGTTGATGCTTCCTCAGAGGAAAATTATCCATGCTGCGCAAAAGAGGACTTTGTGAGGTCAACAACACGACAGCACAACAGCCGCAGGAAGTGCTGCTGGACAAAGATGGCTTCCACTTGTCTCCTCCCCGCTGTCTCCTTCACCCCCGCGTATGTAGGAGTCATCACAAGCCGTGGATCTTCTTCTAGTTTGATCTGCCACTTAATATAATTGGTACCACCAAGTCTGACTTAATTTCCCTTTCTTTGAAGAGCACTTATCAGGTAGCAGATGCCCCGTGGGCATTTTACATTTGCCAGCTCCCCGACCGTCTTGACTTTCCCACAGGCTGGGTCCCACTGCTACCCAACTCTGCCTTTTCCAGATCCCACAGCAGGAGGAGGGGAAGGGTTTTGTTTTTAATTTTTCTTATTTTCATTTATGTTGGAGAGAGGGCAAGTGGGGGAGGGGCAGAGAGAGAGGGAGACAGAGGATCCGAAGCAGGCTCTGCACAGACAGAAGAGAGCCTGATGTGGGGCTTGAACTCATGAACTCACAAACTCATGACCTGAGCAGAAGCTGGGCACTCAACCGATTGGGCCACCCAGGCGCCCCTGTTTTATTCTCGACAAAGGCAGGAAAGTATCTATGATCCAGATTCCCCTTGGTACCCACAGCTCTGCAGTGGGGGACGCAGGCTTCCTCATGGGCATCAGGAGCCCTGCCGGGAGCATCCTGCACATGTCTGGCTCCCGGGATTGGGGGAGGGGGGAAGGTGGCTTGACGACACCCTGGTCCCGGCAGCGCCGGGACCATTACCGCGGGTAAACTTCTTGCCCACTTTCCCTGTCATGATTCCAGAACTTTCCTTCTGTGGAAGACACTCTGTGACTGTTGGAAACACAGCCCGTGATAAGGGAGGCTTGTTTCCTGATGTCTGCCCAAACATCATAACTTGTGTCAGACTTCTGAGGAAAACTGATGATCGGCAGAGAAACTGGAAATGGAATGTCACTGAAGAAAGATGGCTCTTGTGTGGCAAATTCAATATAAACCCATCTACGGCTCTGCACACCTGGGACCGGAGAATCTGGTTTCCAAAGACAGGCACTAAGGTTTCATTAGGATTGCGACGCCCATCCCTTTGTGTGTATTGAGGGTTTCCCAGCAGGGTCCTGTTTCTCTTTTCTGCTTTCACTGTGACGTTCCTTCTGGAGGTACCAGAAAATAAAAGCAACGCTGAGGAAATTAGGCTCTAATTACTTGCAGGAAAGCTATTCTTGGCTAAAATTCGCCTTCTGATTGATTAAAAAAAAAAAGGGATTTGGGGGTACGAGGGTAAAAAGATATCCTTGATCAAAGACGGGAGGAGAGACACCACGTTTCAATGACAAAGGAGCATGTAACGTACAGGAGGCTCGAATTCTCGAGAACCCTGCATCCGTACACAAGCAGTTGATAGAGCAGGGAAACATCTTTCCAAGCTGGTAATGAAGCCTGGTCTCCTCAGGACCTTTTCTTCCAGTAATTGGTCACCTGCTCCTTCATTACTGCATTTCCTCGCAAGTAATAAGGCTGAACTTGTTCAGAAAGAGTCTGTGGCTTTTTCATGCCTCCCAATTATTCTGAGTCTGTGACTGTATAGAGCAGAGAGCGGTGCAAATAAGGATCTCGCTCTTTGGATCTCAGCAGGCAGGGGCCTGAAGCACTTTAAGCCACAGTAGGCTCGACGTGCCTGCATTTGCTATCCCCCCACCCCGGCGTCTCTCTGCTTTTTAAATTGCCCCTGCAGGCCCCACCACCATCGCCCCACCCCCCCCCCCCCAACGCCTACACCGGTTTTGGATTCCCTGCGCGCCCAAGGTCTGTGAGCCGTGAACGCAGAGCTCCTTCAACCTCACTTCTCTGCTGCTGCTACTTCCTGGATTATGGGTCGCGCCTCGTGTCTGGCGGCCAAGCGAGGCCCAGGCATCTGTCTGCGTTCACCTTGCTCTGTCCCCGGGGACAATGGCTGGTCTAACCCTCGTGGGCAGAAGCTGGTGGCAGGCAGGATGTGGTCAGCCTCCCTGGAGATGATGCTCTGATTCCGTCATCCATCTCCACTCGCCACCCTTCCTTTAGAGACTTCGCTCTGGTCACATGAGCCAAAGTTAACCGAGCTCTAAAGAGCATTTTTTCTAGCACGCAAGGGCTAGGCTGCAAAAATGCATAGCACCTTCAAAGCATCCTTCATGCAGTGCTTTCCAACTATCCCGTGTTTTCCAACTATCCCGTGCTTCGGGAGAATGTTCGACCTGATTAGTTAACAAGGGTCGCTCTCCCTTGCCCTCAACGTAATGTGTCCCAACTAAAACCAAAATGATTCAGAACTGTGTCAAACTCTTGAGCAAATATTTCCCAATAGTCATTGGTATTTGTAGATTTCCTGAGTTAAAAAAAAAATTGCTTAAGTCACTTTCGTTAAGAAGAGTAAATTGTTAAAATGTATGCGCTGCCGTGATTGATGTAGCACGCCGCTATCAAGAAGGGACCGCTCCCCTCAGCTGAAAACTTAAGTCACCCCAGAACTACTCACAGAAACCGATGAAAATGTTTCCTAGGAAGGAAGTAAAATCCGCCTACCGGCTCCTCAAGGTCTAACTGGCCTAAGGAAATGAACAAGCTCCAGCCACATTGTGAGTTGCAGATGGGGGGGGGGGGGTGCCCCGAGGATGGTTCTGGCTCTCGACACTCTCTCCGTGAGTGGGGCTGTCCCCATTGTTCAAATGCGAGGTGAGTTTATTCGACCTTTTGCTCCGCTTTTGTGTGCAGATTTAGCCCACCCAGGATTTCTTGGAAAAATTCTGTGATCCAAATCCCCCATAGTAGGATGCGTAATTGAGCAGACTGCTGAACTGGTCGCAGTTAGAACTGAGAGCTTGTCCGCAGCGTATTCGTGTTAGATCAGCAGGGAGGGCTTGTCACTCGTCTTACTGATTCCCCCTCCTAGGAGGTCACCACGCAGGGTACTTGTCACCAGCTCGCCACGCCGCTTTCCAGATCTAATGCTGGCCAATAACTGGTCCTCACGTGTCACAAGGATGTGGGGAGACTCATAAAGGAATAGGTGGGAAATGATTTCAGAACTCTGGGTACAGGCACTTTATAAACTCCCATTCGCTGAGGAGGCCTCTGACCTCTCTTTGGCAGTTAATCCTTTGGTTCCATCTTGGCTGGAGGCGTGTGTCTTTTATGTACTCAGGTAACTTTCACACACCTTGCTCGGGGACTCATGTCATGGTTGTGCCCCAAAAAGTGTTAGTTGCGAACCTGACGTGCAAGCGGAGAACCAATTAAATCAGGGGCTGGAGATAAGCCCCGCATGTCTAACTTTTGCAGCCCCTTGGCATTTCCCCGCCCAATCTGGAAATGTTACACATCCCACAGCACTAAAATCTAATCGAGTTTTGAGAAAGTGGAAAGAGTTTCTAAATTTTAGAAAGACGTAAAATACTTTGGCTTTTTCTCTCATCCTAAGTAGATTTGCAAGGTAACCAGAGGGATTTCCCTAGCACAGCCGGGTCATCTCAGTTTTCCTTGATCGTGGATTGCACTATTGAACAATTATTGCACTTTCTAACCACAAAGTACACATGGTTTGCCAAACTGGCAATTGTTTAGACACAGTCACATAAAGTTGCATCATTCTGGAGAATTGCCTAAATACTAACATGCGTACCTAGGCTTCTATTGACTGTCAAATAACTTTATGGGAAACCATGTTAAATCAGATAGTATATAATAACAGTTTATGCTGGGGTTTCATTTGCAAGGTTTGGTCTTATTTTGATCGTGGAGGGCGACAGGATATGTTTGTGCACAATGATGTGTCAGTGAGCAGTGCACTAGCAGTGAGGTGATTGACTTTCCTAGCTTCCAAAGGTCCCTGAATTTGGAATTATTTCCACCGTTAGTTTCATGCTATTAGTAGCATTCTGTATGGGAAATGAGGACGTCAGAAAGTAGGTACAATTCTTGGAGAAAACGGAAAATTCCTCTCAACTTCTTTAAGTTGGTGAGAGTTGCTAAAGGCATTCATCAAGGTCACTCCTTTCCAACTTTAATTTCACAGCATCGATGGTGCTATTATGGGATAATCACTCTGACTCATGTGTCATGAGTCATGGTTCACCATAGACTTCAAAAGTCAAGAAGACCTCATACCTAGCGTGGTGAGTTGTTGCTGTTCACAGGGCACACCAGTGAATTAAATCCTTCCCCGGGTGTAGATGAATAAGGCAGATATGGCACTGTTACTCTGCTTGATGGGGAGTAAGAGTCCTGGCCTCCCCTCCCCTCCGCGCCCCTCCTCACTGAGTCAGAGGCCCTTGGTGACAGCTGCCTTATCACAGGGCTTCATCTCACTGCCCCCCAAGGTCTGGTCCACTGCACTGTCCTACCGTAGCCGAGAGCTCATCCTGCAGTTGGCTAATTATTCTTACTGAGAAAGAAACAATTATTCTTAGCAAGTGAAAATACAGCTTCTAATAGTTCCGTAGTGAAATAACCAATCTCCCGATCCGGCATCCAGTGAAAGGCATTGCGTACTGATGAGGCTAATTGCAAAGCTCGGAGATCAACATAGCTATAGTTTGGCCACATTTTATCCGAGTGTGGAGTATCCCCTGCGTACAGATGTGCTCAGAGACAAGATGGCACATTTCCCATGAATCAGATCTGAACTGCTAATTGACAGAAGGTCACGCCTCACCTGTCTACACTCTCGGTCCTAATCAGATCACTGCTGATTCCAGAGTCAGAATAGGAAGACAGAGTCAATGCCTCCTTTAACAAGAAGAAAAGAGTGACACATTGATAGAAATGTTTCACTTTAAAGTCATATTGTGATCACTGCTGTTATTAGAGTTCTTGATATCATCGTTGCATTTGTTTCTCAAAATTGTCAGTCACCCTGAAGACTCCCCTCCAAGTTAGACCCTGGTCCATTCCTGCAGTGGCGTCATACCCATGGGAACCGAGGTGTCATCAGCTGAGATCCCAGGTAGCCCTGGAGAGAGCAAGAGGCCACGCTCCCCTCCATGGGAGAAGCTTCTCTAAAGATCTTTCTTCCCCCCTCAAGGACAGCGTGGGATGTGGTCAACCTTTCCACAAAAACTCTCGTGATAAGGTGCTACGCACATCCTTGGCCAGTGCCCCTAAGAGGCATCTCATCTACACAGAGTCCAAGTACAAGCCCTGACCCCAGGATGGATTGCAGCTGGACACTGGGACTGGCATGAACCCTGGGCACAGCCTGGACAGTTAGCAGAGCCTGGACATTGGACACAGCGATGCCACTGAATCAAGTAATGAAAGTGAATGTCCTTCCCTTGTTCCTGATTTTTGGGGGGAAACAGTCAATATCTCACCATTAGGCATGATATTGACTGCAAGTTTTTTGTAGATTCCTTTTGTTAGGTTAAGTTTCCCTTTATAAGGCTAGGTTTGCTGAGGGTTCTTTTTTACGTGTGTGTGTGTGTGTGTGTGTGTGTATAATGAATAGATGTTCAGTCTTTTTTCTGCATCTGATAAACTGATCACGTTCTCTCTCTTTTTTTTTTTTTTGTTTTTTCTCCAGTTAAAGCTTAATCATATTTGCTCAATATTGGGAACAGTAGTATATGTGTGGACTGCATCACAATAAATATTTCTGTGATTAGGAAACTCATTATAATCCAACTAGTTTGCTCAAGCCTTATTTTTCATAATCTGTAAATAATGTTGGCATTACTTCGGCACCACGATAAACATTAAGGCTGTTTGGAAGTGAATGTGCTAGTTTAGGAGCCCGCCTAACAAAGCAAGCTTATTTACATTATCGAGACATAGGATATAGAAACAAACACAGTCTTTTGCATTTCACAAACTAGGCTGACATAGTCCATATTATCATTACACTTGTTTGGGGAGCAAAAGTTATATAATTGTTACACCAATAATCTGTTCTGTAGAGCTCGTGTTAAGAAACACATTACCAAATGCTTGCTTGCTTTCTGATGTAGTTGTCACACAACAATGTGTTAGTTTCAGGTGTAAAACATAATGATTTGTTATTTGTCTATACTGCAAAACGATCAACAGAAACCATCTAGTTGGTATACCTCACCATACATAGTTGCAAAAAAATTTTTTCCCCGTAGGGACAACTTTTAAAACGTAGTCCCTCAGTAACTTTCAAATATACAGTAGAGTATTATTAACTATCGTCACCATACTGTACGTTATAGGAACACGACTGATTCATTTTATACTGGAAGTTTGTACTATTTGACCCCTTTTGCCCATTTTATCCACCCGTCCCCCCATGCTTCTGCCTTTGGCAACTGCATATCTGTTCTCTGTACCCTTGAGCTTGATTGCTTCTGTCTGTTTTAGATTGCACAGGTAAGTGAGAACATGTGGTATTTGTCTTTCTCTTTCTGACTGATTTCACCTAGCATAAGGCCATCAAGACCCATCCATGTTGTCATAAATGGCAAGATTTCCTTCTTTTGATGGTAGAATAATACTCCATTGTGTCTGTGTATCATCTTTTTCTTATCTATTCATCAATGAACATCTAGATGCTTCTTTGAATATCCTTGAATATTATAAATAACAATGCAATCAACATGGGAGTGGATATATCTTTTTGCGTTAGTGTTTTCATTTCATTTGAATAAATACCCGGAAGTAAAATTGCTGAAAGATATAGTAGCTCTACTTTTAAGTTTTTTGAGGACCCTCCGTGCTGTTTTCCATGATGGCTACACCAATCTGCATTCGCACCAGCAGTACGCTAGGGTCTCCTTTACTCCACATACTCACCGACACTTGTCATTTCTTATTTTTTGATGATGGCCATTTCAGCAGGTGTGAGGTGCTTTTTCATGTGGTTTTGATTTGCATTTCCCTGATGATTAGTGATGTCAAGCACCTTTTCGTCTCGCTGTTGGCCATCTGTATGTCTTCTCTGGATACATGTCTATTCAGATCCTCTGCCCATTTTTTAATTGGATTTTTGTTTTGTCCTATTGAGTTGTATGACTTATCTCCCAACACGTTTATTTGAAGAGACTGTTTTTTCCCCAGTATGTATTTTGGCTCCTTTGTTGTAAATTGATCATATAGGCATGGACTGATTTCTGGGCTCACTCCTTTATTTTACCTATGTGTTTGTTTTGATGCCAATACCATACTGTTTTAATCATTGTACCTTCATAATATGGTTTGCAGTCAAGAAGCACAATACCTTTAGCTTTGTCCTCCTTTCTCAAGATTGCTTTGGCTAATTGAGGTCTTTTGTGGTCCCATACAAATTTTAGGATTGTTTGTTCTCTTCATGTGCAAAAAATGACATTGCAATTTTAATAAGGATTACTTGGAATCGGTATCTTGCTTTGGATAGGATGGACATTTTAACAATGTTAATTCTTCTAGTCCATAAACATGGAATAGCTTTCCATTTATTTGTGTCTTTTCAATTTCTTTGATCGATTCCTTATAATTTTCAGGGTACAAGTCTTTCACCTTCTTGGTTAAATCTATTCTGAGATATTTTATTATTTTTTAATGCAATTATAAATGGGATTGTTTTCTTAATTTATCTTCCTGAAAGTTGATTATTGGTGTATAGAAATGCAATTCTGTATATTGAGTTTGTGTCCTGCAATTTCAATGAAATTTTTTTTACCAGTTCTAAAGATTTTTGGGGAGGAGACTTTAGGATTTTTTATATATAATGTCAAACACCTGAAAACTGACAGTTTTGCTTCTTCCTTTCCAATTTGGATGCATTTTATTTCTTTTTCTTGCCTCAGTGCTCTGGCTAGGGCTTCCAATAATGCCACGCTGAATAAAGGTGGTGAGATGGACATTTTCCTTGTCTTGTTCGTGATCTTAGAGAAAAAGCTTTTGGGGTGCCTGGGTGGCGCAGTCGGTTGAGCGTCTGACTTCAGCCAGGTCACGATCTCGCGGTCCGTGAGTTCGAGCCCCGCGTCGGGCTCTGGGCTGATGGCTCGGAGCCTGGAGCCTGTTTCAGATTCTGTGTCTCCCTCTCTCTCTGCCCCTCCCCCGTTCATGCTCTGTCTCTCTCTGTCCCAAAAATAAATAAACGTTGAAAAAAAAAATTAGAGAAAAAGCTTTTAGCTTTCACCATATGCTACTAGCTGTGGGCTTATCATATATGGTCTTTATTATGTTGAGGTATGTTCCCTGTATACCTACTTTGTTGAGAGTCTTTATCACAAATGGATGTTGAATTTTGTTACATGATTTTTCTGCATCTATTGAAATGATGGTATGATTGTTATCTTTCATTTTGCTAATGTGGTGTATCACCTGAAGAGATTTGCGGACTTGAATCATCCTTACATCCCTAGAATATATCCCACTTGATCGTGGTGCATGGTCCTTTTAATGCAGTCTTGAATTTGATTTGCTGATATTTTGTTGGTTTTTGCATTTATGTTCATTAGGGATATTGGCCTATATTTTGTTTTCTTGTTACATTCTAACCTCATTTTGGTATTAGGGCACTGCTGACCTTCTACAATGAATTTGAACATGTTTGTCTTCTACGTTTTGGAAGAATTTGAGAAGGACGGGTATTCATTTTCTGAATGTTTGGTAGAATTCACCAGTGAGACTGTTCTGCTCCAGGACTCTTGTTTGTTGGGAAGTTTTTGATTACTGATCCAATCTCCTTACTAGTCATCTGCCTGTTTAGATTTCCCATTTCTTCATAAGTCTGTTTGGTACGTCGTATGTTTTTAAGAATTGATCTATTTCTTTTAGGTTGTCCAATTCATTGGCATATAATTGTTCATAGAATTCTCATATGATCCTTTATATGCCTGTGGTATTAGTAATAATGTCCTCTTACATTTCTGATTTTATTTGTGTCCTCTTTGTTTTTTGGTTTTTGGGTTTTTTTTGGAGAGTATAAGCTGAAAGCTTGTCGATTTCCTTTATCCTTTCAAAACGTCAGCTCCTAGTGTTACTGATATTTTCGATTATCCTGTTGCTAGATGTTTTGTTTTTCCTGTTTGTTCTTTTTTTTTTTTCCTTTTTCCATTTTCTCAGGGTTCAATTGAACATTTTTATTATTTTCTTTGTTTTTGTATTGACTTAGTATTTGTACTTCTTGAAGAAGAGCTTTATGTGGTTTCCCTAGTGTTCACAATACATACATGTAAATGATTTTGAAGTAATAATCAAATAATGTTATAGCACTTAACATGTAGTTCATTTCTCACTCCTCTGTGCCATCCACTGTGCATTGTTCTTATACATTAAAAATTCTTTTAATATTTATTTTTGAGAGAGAAAGAGAGAGTGCGAGCGGCGGAGGGGCAGAGAGAGAGGGAGACACAGAATCTGAAGCAGGTTCCAGGCTCCAAGTTGTCAGCACAGAGCCCCATGGGAGGCTCCAACTCGAGAACTACAAGATCATGACCTGAGCAGAAGTTGGATGCTTAACTGACTGAGCCGCCCAGGCGCCCCTAGATTGTTTTATATTGCTCACCACTCTTGGATGCTTTTTCTTTGGGATTTGTTTCCTATTTTTTGCACAATCATTGGATAATTTCTAATGACTTATCTACAAGTTTATTACTCTTTCTCTGAAATGCTGATTGAAGGAACTCTTCATGCTGTTACTGTGTTTTTTATTTCTAACATTTCCA
The DNA here is from genome assembly GCF_018350155.1 of Leopardus geoffroyi. Lineage (NCBI taxonomy): Eukaryota > Metazoa > Chordata > Mammalia > Carnivora > Felidae > Leopardus > Leopardus geoffroyi. The sequence continues at coordinate 5,525,775 of NC_059342.1, read as the reverse complement.
TTGGAGCCTTATGGTCTCTATCACTCCACTGAAATCTACCCGATCTTGCTTCTTGTCTACATCCATTAGAACTGGCTCATGTGGCATCCCATGATGTCTTTACTAAGTAAGCAAATGCTCAGATCCTGTTTCTTCCTGCAGGCAATATGGTGTCTCTCGGGATTTTGGGTCAGTTTGTCCTTCAACGTCAGTTCTCTGATGGGTTCAGTTACAGTCGTCAGTCTGCATCTTTTTCCTATAGTAAAGATGGGAGCAATGCTCTTTCTACTTCTCTACATCCTTGGGTTAAAACCTGAGGTTTCCCTAACTTTCTCTTAAATAGTAAGAAAAAATTTCACCTATGAAACTGCAAATTTGGACTTGCAAGTCGTGCTAGGTGGAGGTTCTTTGTCTTGTTGGGAGTGCTCACGCTGGCTAATGGCTTTGTTATCATTTTAAGAACGCTCAGAGTTCGTAAGTATATGCTCAAGTGAACATTGACAAGCGGCCTAATCTTCTTAAGATATTTGTCCTCACCAAACCCATAACTCTTGTTAGTGAAAATCATTCCTGGTAATTTATGAGTATTCTAACATTTTCTCTGGAGTCCGAACCGAGGGCATTGTGTGTCTCTTCTTTGAAAAGATGTGCATGTGTCATCGAGATACCTATTGTCTCTGGTTTTCTATGACATAAGAATCCCTTAACCAGGTATAATATTCTGAAAATAATATATCTGGAGTGCAAAAGAAATGGTAAATAATAAAAACGTTGCTTCGTGCCGGCATGCTCGTGAAGACATGGAGATATAAAGCAAGAAAACAATGTAAAGTTGCTCCTTTCTTAAATATGTCAGCTTCTTAGTCATGGGAAATATGAATCATGAGTCAACGGCATGGCCTATTCCACTTTTATAAGTCCTTCAGAAGTACTAATTTTGCTTTGCAATTTTTTTTATGCTTTCTGTCTATGTGAATCATTAATCCTGCTACAGAGTCACAACTCAGTAAAAATGCATCATAATTGGTCCTATTCAATCAAAACCAAAACTGAACTGCCACATTTATCCAAGTTCCATGTGGACACCTTAGTTCCATTTCATTAAATAAAATGTTCAAGACCCCAACCTCTTCCATGGTTGGAACACCAGTCTCTTCAACTTGTGCAAGTTGATTCCCCAATTCTTTTTTTTTTAATTTATTTTTAATGTTTATTTTTGAGAGAGAGAGAGAGAGAGCTGGTGAGGGTCAGAGAGAGAGGGAGACACAGAATCCGAAGCAGGCTGCAGCCTCTGAGCTGTCAGCACAGAGCCCAACGCGGGGCTCAAACTCGCGAACCCAGAGATCATGACCTGAGCCAAAGTCAGACAGTTAACTGACTGAGCCACCCAGGTGTCCCTATTCCCCAATTCTTATACTCAGGTTGTGTTTTCAACACACCGGTACATTTAGCAACCTGGCTTCCCTTTAGTATTCACAGCAGCAACCAAATAAGAAAATAAGTAGACAGGAAATAACAAGAAAATAAATAGAAAAAAGCCACAGGGTGCAGACTCAAGGCACATAGCTCTCCGCCCCCCGCCCCCCCACCAAACCCAGGCAAAACACCATTCGGAAAAATAAATAAATAAAGTAAATATCATTTAATCTGATGGTTAAGTATAATTTACCTTAATTTTATATTTGGAGTGGTGGGAAAATGACAAAAGTAAACAAGTTTCCATCGAGCGTGGTATTCTTCTTCAGAGGAAAGGGAAGGACAATGAACTAGAATATTATTTGTATTTGGGGAACTGCATTCAAGTTCCAAAACCAGCGGTTAAAAATTTCTTGACTTCTCTGAACTTTAGTTGCTCACGTCCTTACCCGGGTCATTGTGAGTTGTCAAACAACTGCATCATAAACATAAAGTGCAATTAAATTGTTATTTATTTTAATTTTACATTTCCTTGTTTAAATCATTTGAGCAGCTATGACAGTAGGCAGGTCCTGAAACCACATAACTTGAAGTCCAAAAATTCAGTCCCTCTTAAAATATTAGCAACTACATTAATGTGGTAGGAAGATATATGCATCCAACTTCAACTCAGGACACGATCCTGGGTTTGTGAGTTCGAGTCCCGCATCGGACTCTGCCCTGACAGTGTAGAGCCCGCTTGGGATTCTCTCTCTCTCCCCCGCTCTCTTTCTGCTCCTCCCCCACTTGCACTTCCTCTCTCTCTGTCAAAATAAATAAATAAAAACTTAAAGGATTCTTTACAAAAAAGAAAATGATTCCATCTGTATTCCAGAAATAGAGCAGGGGTAATCCAGGGAGTCAGAGGAGTAGAGACCCAAATTCTCTGTAACAGTGGTTTTCAAATCTCTGATTAATTACTAAATTATGCATAAATGGAACAGAATTTAAGCACCTGAACTAGGCTTAAAAGAAATAAGTAGGGGGCGCCTAGGTGGCTCAGTCGGTTGAGTGTCCCACATCGGCTCAGGTCATGATCTCACGGCTTGTGATGTCGAGCCCCGCGTCGGGCTCTGTGCTGACAGCTCAGAGCCCAGAGCCTGCTTCGGATTCTGTGTCTTTATCTCTCTCTCTCTGCCCCTCCCCTGCTCACACTCTGTCTCTCTCTGTCTCTCAAAAATAAATAAATATTAAAAAAATTTTTGAAAAGAAAAAAAAAAGAAGCAGGATATGAGCCTGTACTGAAGAGACGGATTTAGCTTTTTGTGTTCAATCGAGTCAATTTCCTGGTAAAACAAATGAGCCAGACCCCCAACAGTCTTTGGAGAACAATAACAGAGTCCCTGCAATATCACTTTACCCTGTCTAGGATCTGATCCCAAATCACTTGATACATGAGGGGAAAAGAAGTTTCCTATTATTAAGAGAGAAACCAACTGAGAGGCTGACTGTGAGTTTACAGATGTGGGAATTTGGAGGCAATGGTTTCACAGCTGCTATTAGAACTATGGTCAATAAGATAAAGGAACTATGTTCATAACAAATTTAAAAAGGAAATGTCTTCAGAGCAAACAAGAAAAAAACCATGAAAAAGAATAAATAAAAATTCTGCAAGTGAAAAATTCACTATCTTAAGGAAACATACAATATCTTAAAAAGTTGTCAACCGATGGCCTTCACACTGGAACAGAAACAATACAGGAAGCAGTGACTTTGAAAATAGGTCGGTAGAAGTTGTGTGATCTGGAAAACAGAGAGAGAAAAAGATTTCTAAGGAAAGGTGCAGATCCTTGGTGTTTGTGGAACGGTATCAGAAGGTGTAACAAGACAGCTGAAAAAAATAGTAGTAGACTGTGTTCCTGTCTCTCCTATTTTCTCCAAACGTAGCGCGGAACAACAAGGCGAAATAAACCTTCACGAAAACCATGTCCTCAGAATCACTTGCCCAAACTTCAAAATATCTTTAAGGAAACAGGGAGAAAAAAATCAATGAATTTCAGTCTGTGAATTCTCACATTTTCACCTTACCCCTGAATTTAACAAAGCCACGTAACCAGGCTTTTTGACAAAGACAGAATAAAAACAATAACAACAACGACATCCGTGACAAAACACTCTATACGAGATCGAAAAAGAAAGCCCTCAGAAAATGAAGTGCGATCTGAAACTCCTGGCAGAAAGACTAGGTTCGTATTAGGTACAAAAGGACGAAAAATGTACCTGGGTAGTTCAGCCAGTGGGCCTCAGAGAAAAGACATACAAGTACACCCTGTTTGAAGAGACATTCCTCAAAACACAGAGCTGCTTTGGGGCAAAGAAGGGCAAGTAGAAAGAAGCTTGCCTTGGCAGTTGAATGCAAAAGGGGACCCAGTAAAAGGGGCATATATTCCATTTTTTTCATGTCTATGTATTTATTTTGAGTGAGAGAGAGAGAGAGAGAGAGAGACAACAATTGGGGAAGGGCAGAGAGAGAGGGAGAAAGAGAATCCCAAGCAGGATCCACGCTGTCAGGGCAGAGCCCTACTCAGGGCTTGATCTCTCAAACCGTGAGATCCTGACCTGAGCTGAAATCAAGAGTCAGATGCTTAACCCAATGAGCCACCCAGGTGCCTCAGTAAAAGGGAATATTTAGAGTTCTGAAAAACAAAAGAGAGTCAAAGAAATAAAGGACACACGATATTTTTCCCCACTAAAAACAACAAAAAAATAACCCACTAAAGTATCTCCCAGCTTGGCTAGACTGACAGATAAGGAAGAAGTTAAACTAGGAATCTTGTAAAATAGCCCAAAGTTACAGAATTAACAAGGAAGAGATTAACCAATCCACATGGTGCTATTGTCAAGTCTTAGAAAACAAAATTCAATGCAAGTCAACTGAAGAAAACTCCCATCACAGAAATATTAATGGACAGAATAAAAGTCTAAGGCAACATCCCACATGGAAATAAACATATGTGAACAAGCATCTGAGTGCATTGAAAAAAAAACAATGTTGAATTAGAAATTGAAAAACAAAGAATAGAAGTGGACAAAAAAGGAGGAAGTAATGAAAAGAGAGGTGATTGAAATCAGAAAAAAAATGAAAGTAAAAGACAAAATTACATTAGATAGAATAAGAACATGGAAAATATAAAAAGATACACAAAATGATAACATTCTATGACAAAGTTAAGACTAAATATGTCAGCCATGTCAGTAAAGGTGAATGGACTTAACTCACCTATCAAAAGGAAAAGGGCTATTTTCAATCTGGCTCATATATACTCCATTTAGGAGAAACTAAAAGAAATGATTTAAAGAGGCCGAAAACAAAGGAGTGGACAAAGTCAGACAAAAGAAATGGAAACTCAAAGGCAGTTATCCCGACATCGGACAAAGTAAATTCAAGTCAAAAAGCACGAAATGTAAGCAAGACGCATACTTTTTCATACAAAAGCCGCAATTCGCTAAGTATAATATGTATGAATATTTATGAGCCAAGAAACATAGCAAACCACATTATAAAGCGGCAAATTCAGGAGTTGGAAGGAAACACGGCAGAAATACACTAATAATAGAAGATGCTATTATATTCGCAGGCCAAAGCAGATCACGTGAACAAAGAGCTTGAAGGACGAAAGAAAGCTAGCCAACATTGATATGCTAGATCTTGAGGACGTATGGAGAACACTACACCAGACAATAGAGCAGCTCTTATTTCTTATTTTACGCCCATGAGACGTGTGTGTGTGGCTATATGGTCATAGGGAAAACATCTGCATGTTCTGGTCTGCAGTAAAACTGGAAATTAAAGCACAAAGGCCTTTCCCCTTGGTAGTTAATAAACCCCTTCTATTGAACCACCCTTGGGCGAAAGAGGACATTAAAGCTGAAATTACAGAATTTTCTAAAAATAAGATGATGAGAACACCACACACCAGAAAGCAACGATCAGGGGGAAATTAATAGCACTGAACACCATCAGCATGCACATTTACATAATTAAAATTACTGAGTTAAATTCCCAGCTCAGAAAAAAAAAAAATTAGACAAAGACAACAAAATAAACTAGAAGAAGGCATGGGGAAAGAAATAAAAATAAGAGCATAAATTACTGATGTGGAGAATATACAGCAGCAGACTTAATTAGTGAAAAATGCTGGGCTTTGGAAATATCTATAAATAGACAAATTACTAGCCAACTTGATTAAGAATATAAGGAGAAGGCCGGACATACAAAGTAAGAAGTGGTGAGGACATACCATTGAAATATGTATTTTTCATTATTTGTTTATTTATTTATTTATAAATATATGTATTTTATTTTGTAGTTTTTAAGTTTATTTATTTACTTTTGAGAGAGAGAGAGAGAGAGAGAGAGAGAGAGAGAGAGAATCCCAAGCATGCTCCATGCTATCAGCACAGAGCCTGATGTGGGGCTTGATCTCATGAACCGTGGGATCACAACCTGAGCCACAATCAAGAGTTGGATGCTTAACCAACTGAGCCACTCAGGCACCCCTAGAATATATATATATATATATACATATATATATATATATATATTTTTTTTTTTTTTTTTTTTTTTAACCCCCGAAGAGTACTTTGACCTCTATGAAAAAAAATATGTGAAAGTCTAGGTAAAGTGTTAAGCTCCCTCGTCATTGATGACCCTACCAAGCCTCTTTAATCCAACTCCGCCCAAGTAAAGCTTTGGTATTCAAGGTACAGATAGCTTCCAAAGCATCTCTCTGTGTCTAAGGGGCTTCCTTGGAGCAAGGAAAGATCTTGAATATTTGGGATCCATTAAATTGAAATGATAATAATGCTACATATGTTTGGTTTGTCCAAACTTTTGATTTATCGGAAATGTGCTTGAATCCTCCGTGGGAAAGGGAAAGACAGAACTGCAGTGAGCCACTGTAGCACACAGCTGCATTTTTAAAAGGCTGGTTAATTTTTTATGTAGACCAGCTAAACCGAATGCCAAGGTTGTGGGGGCTGGCAGGACTCCATGTACTGTTCTTCCAGGAGTTTTGAATATCAACGAAGGAATATGTATTAAACTATCGGATGGACTGTTTTATACCTTTGGGCAGGGGGGTAGAGCCAGAACAATTTAAGTAACTGTATTAATAGTTAAAGGGAACATAAGAGATAGAGCTCCTAGGGAAGGAGCCCCTTGTGGTTTGCTAACACTGACTTCAGCTTTGAGGGTCACCCAAGACCACATACCTGAGATGATCAGGCTGTCACTGCTTGCACCCACCATTAATAAACATCCTGTTAATAAAAGCCCGTTATTAACCTTGTTGTGCGTTGAAACGTGCCTTGTCAAAAATAAAAAAATGTCATTAAAAACTGATCAGCGTTCAAACTGCGATGGGTCACCGGCCAGAATAGCTTGGCCCTACCCTCTGCCCGTGAATGTCAACATCAGGAGGCATCAGAAGGGCCACAGATGGAAGGTTGGCGTCTGTTGCTGTGGCACACTCCTTTCCCGCAGTTCATTCGTAAATGGAACTGACTTGAAAACCAAAAAGAAAAACAAACACGAAGGGAGAGATTCTTGAACAGACACAGAAGCTTTTGGAAGATGGTCCTCACGGTTCATGAACGAGACCCTGATCACAGCTGGAATGAGAGACCAAGGTGCCTTGCTTTATGCTCCTCGGACACAAGCCACACCTGTAACAGGGTGTCCCCCCGGGAAAGAATGCCCAGCCCAAAGAGTAGTGTTAGCAAATAGGACATAACCAGAACGGGGCGGTAGCTTCAGCGGGACTGAAGGCCATTGCCACGTGGGACATCCACCTCCTGTGAGCTCGGATGCGGAAGTCTGCACGATGATTGATGAACATTTCCAAAACTCAAGTCCAAGGTACACGGCTAGGTTAAATCCTCTGGAGGAAAGCTTTCAGTTAAAACAGCATATTCCTCATTAGGTTTTAACGCAACAAATAACCTCAATTTAGGCTTCATCTCAAACTCAGGATTAATCTCATCAGCCCTCGCAGTGGTTCGTGTAGGCAGAGACTTCCTGTCCCTTCCAGTTTTTCCTGAGAAACCTGCCTCCAGCCTCTTCTGCCCTGTGCCCTTGGGGGTCTCTCTGTTTCCCTGGGCTTTGCACCCACTGTGATCGTGGCCAGATGGGACCACGGTAGCCATGCCTGTCTTATCCGGAGTTGCGCATTTGTTGACCTCTGGCTATTTCTTTCACGACAGTCCCCGATCCTGGATGAACCCCACGTCTCTCCTCTCTACGCTTCTGGCAAAAATGACAAAATAATACAAACACACCGCAGCAAACTCGGTCCTGTGCAAATTTATAACTTCTAGTATCATTGGTTTTGCCCACGGTTTTGCCCAGCATATAAAAGTCTACGTTGTGTGTGTGTTTTTTAATGCCCTAGGAAGTCCAGCGACATAGTCTTCATATCGCCTAGTTCATGACCACCTTCCTTGCTCCCGGCTCTCCTAAGAGAGCATGGATCTGGATATGTTTCCTCAAATTCCACTCTCCCAACCTCAAGAAGTCTCCTTTTTCAACAGCTCCTCTTTCTGAGCAAGATCTCCAGTGATGCCTGCTCTCGCCCACACACAGTTGTCTTTACCCTGCTTCCTCCTGTCAGCTCTGAAAATTTGCTCCATCCATTACTCCAAATATCACCTATATCTCATCCCTCTTTCTTCACTGACTCCTTTTCCTCAGGCTAGAAACAAATCACCCCCTTGCACCACACAGATCTCCGTATTTTATGTCCGCCTCAAAAAATCGAGCACTTTAGGTAGCATTACCTTCAATAAGATGTTTAGACAGAATTTTAATATTATTATGTGAACTTGAAAGTTGATAATCCATGTATGATTAATATAACTCTCAATCATAAAATGCCCTTCCTTATTCTGGGAACAGATAAATTTCCAGCAGACATTCAATTTTAATACAAAATTTATAGGGTAGATTTTATTTGGACTGTGAAGTTGTTTATGGCTGAGTGCTACATGATATTCATTCACTTGTCATTTCAAAAATATTGCTTGCTGTTTCTGCAGTACATATTTGAAAAGTGCAAGAAAGTTATATATTCTGTTGGCTAATTTAATAAGAAATTCTTTGGTTTAACGTGGCACTAGTCATACAATGATAAACACCCAAAACTGGATTTTCCCAAGAGAATTTATAGCTTAGAAAAAAGTAAACCTACAAGGAGATGAACCACTTGACCTACAAGACAATGAATCTTGACTCAATTAATATATATTCGTGTCTTTTTAAAACTTTTTTTAAATGTTTATTTATTTTGGAGAGAGAGAGAGACAGAGTGTGAGCAGGGGAGGGGCAGAGAGAGAAGGAGACACAGAATCCGAAGCAGGCTCCAGGCTCTGAGCTGTCAGCATGGAGCCCGATGCGGGGCTCGAGCTCACAGACCGTGAGATCATGACCTGAGCTGAAGTCAGACACTTAATCGACTGAGCTACCCAGGCGCCCCTATATTCGTGTTTTTAAAAGTTAAATTTAAAAGTGGAGAGGTGAATTTCTCATTCTTAGCAAAGAACATATGCATTGACATTTCCATTCATATAATGCTGAACTTTTATAAAACTCGTAAATGTGCCATTTTCAAACAACCAAATGTGAAGGCATTGACTAGAATGTACACAGATGAGTGATATTCCTGTTAAAATAAGCTTGTTTTTAATTAGCAATTCTAATTTTTTCCTTCTCATTTGTCATCAAATTGTCTTTAGGTTATTATTCAAATTGTCTTAGGTTAATGGAAAGTTTTTGGGGATGTTGTTTCTGCATTTTCTTATTAAATATAGGAGAACCACTCTGTTATTTCAGTAAGGAGTTTTGTTCGTTTGTTTTATTTTTGAAATTTTACTATAGAATAAAAAGTCAACTAAAGAAGCTTGTAGGGTTGGCCTAAAAATCTTCTTAGGCCCTTAACAATGAGAGTGCGGGTGATCATTTATCAACAGAAATCTAAACACTGTGTTCAAAAACAAAATTCAACTAAGTAAATGTAAACCATCTAATTGGCTTTATGAAATGATTCATGAGCAAGCCGGCATCCTACCAGCAAGTAGAGGGCGTTCCAAAGAGCTGTACAAAAAGGAGGCAATGAGAGGGTGGGAAAAGGAATTTATTAGCAAGGAATGCATTGTTTTAGGCAAACTTCCCCTCCTGAGGAATAGAAGGGATCTATCAGGGGATTACCTCCTAGTGTTGACCAAGAAATTCCAGTTTGGTTGGCTAAAGGTTGCATTGGGATGGGATTGGGACAGCAGGGCGGGAGTGAAATGGTTAGGTTAGGTAGGTAGCAATTCCTGATTTACTGACGTGGGTCCTTCACATAAATGACAGCATTTGGGGCCTGTGGTTTTCTTTTTAACAACCGGAGCATATACATTTTTTGACGGTGAGAACTTTAGCACTTCAACGAAAGTGAAAAATTGAGGCAAATCGTCAAATTGGGAAATTTGTTTCCTTCTTGAGAATAACTTGAATATTTCCTACCTTAAGATTTCCCTCAATAAGAAGGAAGTAAGATCCTTCAACTAAACTTATCAGTGTAAGGAAATGGAGACAGCAAATGATGTATTTACTGATTTTACTTCTGTGCACCCAGTTTTAATAGATTTTATTCATTTTATCCCACAAATACGGCAATGATAGCTTTTAAAAAATATAACGGAGGGGCGCCTGGGTGGCGCAGTCAGTTAAGCGTCCGACTTCAGCCAGGTCACGATCTCGCGGTCCGTGAGTTCGAGCCCCGCGTCAGGCTCTGGGCTGATGGCTCAGAGCCTGGAGCCTGTTTTGGATTCTGTGTCTCCCTCTCTCTCTGCCCCTCCCCTGTTCATGCTCTGTCTCTCTCTGTCCCAAAAATAAATAAACGTTGAAAAAAAAATTAAAAAAATATATATATAACAGAACATGAAATAGAATGTTGATAATAAGAACCCACTGTAGAGAAAAAGATCAATCTGAAGGGTCTCTTTATCAGCAGGAAACGCACAATCCCACCCCAGAGGTAAGCCAGACACCTAGCATTTCGCCACCTGTATACAAACCTGCACACCTACCCACACACCACCAGGACCATACTGATACTGTGTTTCTTATCTTGCTAGCTATCTAGCCAGCTAGCTACCTTGCTTAAAAAAGGAAGCAAATAAGAACAAATGTATTTATTTTCTTAGAGCTCTGGAGGCTGTCAGTCCAAGATGAAGATACCAGAAGGTCTGGTTCTGAGTCTGCGAGGGGAAGTCTGTTTCAAGTTTCTCTCCTAGATCCTGGTGGCTTGCTAACAATCTTTGGTGTCCTTTGGTTTGTTGACGTGTCACCCGGATCTCTGTCTTCATGTTCGCCTGACATTCTCCCCATACGCGTGTCTGTCCCTGTGTCCAAATTCCTCCTTTTTATCAGGACACCAGTCATATTGGATTAGGGACCCAATCTACTGCCCCATGACCTTGCCTTAACTATACAATAAGGTCACTTTCTGAGATACTGGGAGTCAGGGCAACGAAAGTTGAGCAGAATCACAACTCGACGTATAACACTCACCATGTGTTGCTTTTATGGAGAAACAGAGCTGTCGCACAACTCATCACTGAGTTGGGTCAGCCACCCATATGTACCAGTCCTGAGTAAGCGAGGGTTGGAGCAAGGGCGACACATCAGTAAACCAGTAAGTTGCAGATCTGGGGCGCTGGGGGCAGGGGGGGGCTCAGTCGGTTAAGCTTCCGACTTCAGCTCAGATCATGATCTCATAGTTCATGGGTTCGAGCCTGGGGTTGGGCTGTGTGCTGACAGCTCGGAGCCTGGAGCCTGTTTCGGATTCTGTGTCTCCGTCTCTCTCTGCCTCTCCCTCTCTCATGCACACATGCAAGCTCTTTCTCTCTCAAAAATAAACATTTAAAAAAAAAAGGTTCCTTGCAGATATAGCTTGTCCCCATCAGAAAATGGTCACACGTGGTAGCCAAAGAGGGCAGGTATTGTCATGTATGTTGATGATGGGGCTTGGGGACGAAAAGCCTTGACTATAAAATCTAAAGTCAAATCACAGACATAACAATACTTAAGAAAGTGAATAAAAATTATACTTGTATTCGATCTCTTGAACTCTTGCTGGAAGAAGCCATTGGCTGTGATCAACTTTCTTTATTTAAGGATGTGTATTACTTAAGTATAAATGTGCGTGCATGTGTAGACACGTATGTATACACAGAGAGATAGAAGGAGGTGTGTATACAGACACGTGTATTTTTACATATGACTTTTTTCACGCTTCTTGAACGTTTGTTGATCTGTAATTGCTATACTCTTACTCATGATGACATTTGGCCCACGTGCTCCTTTAATTTGCTGCGGAAAGATCACCTGTCTCGCGGTGCGACGTGAAAATGTTCGACCTACTGGCGATATTTTCAGTTATCAACAAGGTTGTGGTTCCAGAAAAATGTATGAGTTAAGAGTAAGAGGCCTCTGAATTATAGAGAATTTGGGGTGTACTTCTAACAACAGCCTGATAGAATTTACATGAATTTGGGCTGGGGGTCAGGAGGATTGGTTGCACAGGGTCAGAATTTTTCAGTTTGGTTTGGGTGATCTCAAAGCTTCCTTTTGGGCTTGTACAGTATGGGGTTGATTCATGAAGCAGCATCTTCTCTCGCGACTACCATAGTGTAAAGAGGCTTTTTTTTCTTAGTTAATGAACTTGACTTTTTAGAGTAGGTTCATAGCAAAATTAAACTGTAAGTACAGAGATTTCCCAAGTATCCCCAACCACAAGCCCCTCTTCCCCCCATGCAACATCCCTACCAGAGTGGTGCCTTTGTTAAAATTAATGAACCTACATTTACATGTCGTAATCACTGCAAATCTATAGTTTACAACAGGGTTTACTCCTGGCGTTGTATATTCTATGGGTTTGGACGGATGTATGCTGACATATCCATTATTGTAATATTATACAGAATAGTTTCCCTGCCCTAAAGACCTTCTATGTTCTGTGTTTGGATCCCTCCGTCTCCCTTTTTTCTACCTTCCCCCACAACCAACCCACATCTAATCCCACCTTGGAGGTAACCCAGCCATCTCCTACCCGTTTACAAACTGACACGCTCACTCATATACTATTGGGATCATCGTTGACGTGACGTTCTTTATCTTGCTTTTTCTAGTCAATAATATATAATGGAAAAAATTCCACATACCTATAATCTTTAAAAATATGAATCTTAAATCCAGCAGACTGTTAGTGAACCTTCTTCTCAGCGGCTTCAGAACCTGCCCAGAGAAGCTGTGGTTGGCGAATTCTATGGGATTCCTAGCACTCTGTGCCAAGGGCATTTGGGAGGCTTGCGCTTGGACCCCATTCTCCTTCCTTCTCTTCGTCTGCAATGCTGCCAGAATGACGGAGCAGAGGCTTTGGATTGGGGGCCGGGGTCAGGAACTCCTCCCTCTCGTGGCCCTGTGGTGACTTTGAGGGTTCTAGACATTTCTGCCTCGGTGGACTCCTTCCTTCAAAAATAATATTAAAAATTATGCTTTGCAACTGCATTGGTATACCGGCTGGCTGGATTATAGTCTAGGATCATGACGATTTTTCTTCTAAATTGTAAAAGGAATTAAAACACTTCGTGGCCCTTAACATTATCGTGTGTCCCAGGACCTGTGCCCGCTTCGTCCGTGAGATGTCAGCCCTGACTCCTCGCTCTGAGAAAATGCCAGCAAAGCTGAAAAACCGCGTCCTCACCTTGAGCAGGCAATGTGCACTGCTTAGATAATTACTGAGTGATCCCATATTGCAGGACATTTAGGTTTCTCCTAATTTTTTATTGATACAAGTGTCACGGAGGGGGGAAAAAAAATACTGGTTTAGTAAGTTTCCCCCATTTTTAAATTAATTTCCTCAAGGTGCATTTTTTTAATGAAATTACTCTTTAGAAGAGTGTGCTGATTTCAAGACGTGGGGATGTTGCCAAAAGCACATTTTTTTTAACCAGAAATTATGAAATTGGCTCTTTCTCGCATCAATATTAATTTCTAATCTTTTAAAGTTGGACAGGCAAGACATATATTTCTCTTGAATTAATTTGCATTTCTTTCATTTCTGCCGGCTCACGTATGTGCCCCGTCGTTGTTAACCAGTCGTGTTAACTCTTTTGTGAATTTTTCATTTGTATTCTTTCCTCACTGATTCCATGGCCTCTGCGTCCCTCACTGCTCTGTTCACAGCATCTAGTCCCCTCTCTGCTTCATAGAATGTGACTTTCATTTCTGTGCAAAATATTTTTCTCTTCCATTTTTTTCCCTCAATCCCTTTCATCTCTTTCTGTGCCTTTTTTGTTTTTAAATCTGTTCTGATCCTTTATTTCAAAGGGAGCTTTTATTTTTTAATTTCTTCGCGTGCCGGGAAAGTCTCTGTTTATAGCTTTTGCCTCCTTCAGACCATAGATTTTTCCGGCGGGTGATCTGGTCCTCATCTGCCTTATTCTTGCATTTCTTCATTTTTCTGTTGCCTCTTTGCCTGAGACGCTTGCTGTCTCTTCTCCATGACCACTTATGGGTTCGCGGTAAGGAGCCGTCCTGCAAAAGGAGGAGAAATATCCCAGGGACAGCAGCTCAGAGCCATGTGATAGAGGAACAGGGACCGCAACACCCAGGCGTGGCCACACCGGCCTTGACCTGCAAATGCCCAGACAAAAACAAACCGTATTTGATAAGCTTGGTGCCATTCTGGTGTCTGTCACACCAGTGGGTCCTACGTCCCGTCACTATCACCCTGGCAGTCTGGGCCACGTGATCACTCCTCTGCCTTATTAGGATAGTCTCTTGATTGGCCTTCACTTCTTCCGCTTTTCCCCTTTCAATCTGTCTTCCCAAAGATTTCACAAACCTCTGTCTGACCACATCACTGCTGTTCTGTTACCGAAAAGGTGGTGTTCAATCTCCATAGTGTCGTGACAGACCACTGCCCGGAGCCCCTTCTGCCACTGCCTGCCCGACCCAAACCTGATGCCATGGAGATGCCAACTGGCCATAAACCCAGGTTCGCAACGCACAAGGTGAATTTGTGTGAACTGGGGAGTTCTGCCCAAACTGTCTTCTCCTGCCTCCAGCCCTCACCTCCTCAGTCTGGAAGATGTCCCTTCAGGCGTCCACATTCTGCGTAGGCGCCACATTCTCTGTGAAGAAGCCCTTGTTGGGGGCACCCGGGTGGTTCGGTCGGTTGAGCATCCAACTCTTGATCTCGGCTCAGATCGTGATCTCATGGCCCGTGGGTTCGAGCCCTGCCTCGGGCTCTGCGCTGAGAGTGTGGAGCCTGCTTGGGATTCTTTCGTTCCTTCTTCCTCTCCCCCTTTCCCCCACTCACATTCAGTCTCTGTCTCTCTCTCTCTCTCTTTCAAAATAAATAAACAAGAAGAAGCCCTTCTCTCTGCAGTCTTCACCACGCATGCCCCTACAGAGTATACCGTGCCTCCTAATAGTCTTCCAAACACACTATATTGTATCTGTTGACATTTCTGTCTCTTCATCCAGACTGTAGGCTCCTTGAAGACAGGAACATCATCATGGCTGTTTATCACATTCCTCAGCATCGGGCACAGAGCCAGCTTTCCACTGGCGGCCAGTGTGTGAAGAACTGAACCAACTCCAACTCAGTGGCCTAGGAAGAGTAGGTGATGCTTTGTTTTATTTATTTTGATCATTACTTTCTTTCTTTTTTTTTTTTTTTTTTTTTTGAGTTTACTTTATTTTGAGAGAGAGAGAGAGAGAAATCCCAAGCAGGCTCTACACTGTCAACACCGAGCCCGATGTGGGGCTTGAACTCACGAACTGTGAGATCATGACCCGAGCTGAAACCAAGAGTTGGACACTTAACTGACTGAGCCACCCAGGCTCCCCAGTCATTACATTCTTTTAGCTATTTAATGAAAATTAAGTTTATGGGAACAGGAAATTGCACATTTCTTCCATCACGACGTGATTTATATATATTCAAAGAAGGACAGATTTAATTGTTCTGGACTTTTTTCACTCAGACTATGCAGAAATGTACCAATATGTGGAAAGTGTGCATTGTGGAAGCATGGGTGATTGCCTTTTATATTTTCCTTTTCTGTTTTATCCCAAGATCCACCACCATAAAAAATATGACTTTAACGATTGAAGAGAACAAAATCAATTCTATGTACTAGGATGTTGTATGGAGCTTCTTTTTTAACTCCTGAATGAGCACTCGGGCACCACGGCTAACGCAAGAAGGTTCTAAGCATCAGGTATTCTAAAGAGGTCCGTCCACGTGTGGCCGGACCTTCCTCCCACGGACGAGTAGTCGTAAGAGTCTCACTCAAGTCAATGACTCCTCACCACATCCCTCCCTTTATTCTATGCCCGGAGATCACTGAGAGGGTTGTCCCACTTTAGAGTGAAGAAAAGATCTCAACAGTTCCAGCGTCCCACCCAAAGTCACATGGTGGAAAGAGCTGTGCGCTGCTGAAGGGAGGCTGCCTCTCTCTAGAAACATCTGCAGTGACAGAGGGGCCAAGATAGAGCTGCATATTACCTGGAGAATCGATACCATCACGTGGTCTCATTAGAGAGAAAACCAAGCAGCAGAATCCCAAGAAGTTACCAGTTCTACAAAGAAGTCTTCCCCTCCCTATTCCTTTGATTGCACCCCCACATCGGAAATGGAGGGGGTGGGAGTGTATCAGATGTGGACTGAGACCCTCACCCTCTGCAGCGTTTGGGTAGGAGGCTTTCTGCTGATCTCTGTAAGGGGTGAGAAGGGCAGATCTGCTGGCAGTAAAAGGGTAAAAAGATGGCAAGATGAGATAAAGCCGGATTCTGGTAACACCCCCTACGCCACAAGTCGGATTCGGTTCTCCTAAGGTGAACTCTTCTATCCATATGCCAGTTCAAGTCAATTTCGCCCTCAAGGAACATCCAAGGAACAAACACCGTCTTCTCCAGGATGAGTTTCTTCTACCTCTGCTTTCAGACGATAAGTAGACTCTCCTTGACGCCCCCATGGAGAAATTCCCTTAGAAGAAAGCGCTTGAGTAAAAAGATCTTTTGTATCAACTGAGAGTGATTTTCTGTTTGATATTCTAGTCTACCGAAGGCTCGGTAACACAGATAAAAGCAGTACAAGTGCCCTTTCCAAGGAGCAACATGTCATTTCTAGACAAATAGAAATAGATCAAGGGCCAATGCCGCTCCTTTGTTCTACTAAATCCGTGTTTTGAATACACGGAAGAACACGAAGGTGAATTGCTGTAGGAAACCCTGAAATTATTTGTTGTGTTTAAGTACAAGGCCAGAACATGGTACACAAAACGAGGGGTAAATGTACGTGCGTGGCTGGTCTAGATCCTTTTAGATGACTTCTGTAAAAAGGAACCCTTAGGGGTGACTTCCACTGATTACCCCAGGTCCCATTATTAGTAATTTGAAGAAATGATTATTAAATTAACTGATGAAAACTAAGAGAAATAAGAGATTCTATTTTATGTGTATTCCTTCTCTAGGATCCTTCCTTTATTTACGCAGATCCAAGTTTCCGACCGATACTATTTTCTTTCTTCCTAAAGAATTTCTTTTAATATTTCATGCACGGCAGGTCCACGGGTGACACATTCCCTTGATTTTTGTTGGTTGGAGAGAGTATTTTTCCCTTTACCTTTGAGTAAATCGAGGTAAAAATTTGCTGGAGACAGAATTCCAGGCTGGTGGCGTTTTATGGGTCTGTTTTCGTTTTCGATACTTGTAAGTATTCCACTGGTTTTCTTCTTGCTCGCACAGTTTCTACAGAAAAGGCCAAGGCGACGGTTTTCCTTGCTCCTCTGTACGTAATTAGTTTTTTTTTCCCTCCTCTTCCTTCTTTAAAGATTTCTCTTTCTCTTTGATTGTCTGCAGTTCGAATCTGATATGGCGAGGTATGGGATTTGGGGTGCTCCTCCTGGTTGGTGATCTCTGAGCTTCTCGGACCTGTGGCTTCATGTTTATCGTGAACTTGGAGAAATTCTCACAAATGATTGATTCCGTTGTTTCGTTGGTGCCTTTCTCTCTTCTCTGTCAGTTATTCTCGGTAACTGTATGTCACACCTTTGTTTATTTATCTTTTTATTGAAATGCAAGTGACAGACTGCATTATCCACTGAACACTCTACTGGTTGCATCTGCAAAAATCAGGGCACCAGACAAGGGTTTAGACTCTTTTCTAGAAAGTTCCAGAGAGCTGGAGCAAAGCAGGGGGAGGCTGCAAAGACGGTGTCTCCTGGCCCCCATTCCCTGAAAGCACCTCCTTAGACTCCTGTAAGTATGACAGACCAGAAGTCTGTCCCTGAGGCCAAAGCTCCTGGACAAGCAAATAAGCCTCTTTGTCAGAAAGACTGGGCAGTGCACTGGGTGTCTACCCAGAACTATCTCTTTCGCTGTCACAACGAATCCCAAGCAAGCTCTGTACTGTCAGCACGGAGCCTCGTGCTGGGCTCAACCCGGGTCTCGAACTCAGGAACTGTGAGATCATGACCTGACCTGAAATCAAGAGTCTGATGCTTGACTGAGCCGCCCAGGCACCCCTGATTTCTACTATTTTTAATACAAAGTTACCTGTTTGGAGAGTCTGGGTAGTTCAGTCGGTTAAGCATCCGACTTCAACTCAGGTCATGATCTCACAGTCTGTGGGTTCGAGCCCCGGGTCGGGCTCTGTGCTGACTGCTCAGAGCCTGGAGCCTGCTTCGGTTTCTGTGTCTCCCTCTCTCTCTGCCGCTCCCCACTTGTGCTCTCTCTCTCTCTCTCTCATTCTCTCTCATTCAAAAATGAATAAACATTAAACACTTTTTTAAAAATAGGAGTTACCTGTTAACTTTATTCAGTTCTCTTGTATGTAATGAGTCATTTTCCTCTTGCTGTTTTCAAGATATTCTCTGTGCCTGGTTTTCAACATGTTGAGTATGATGTGTAGGAGTGTATGGTCCCCCAAATCGTCAGGAAACCTACTTTGGGTCACTTCTATTTCGAGTCATGGTAACTATTCCAGGCAGGAATTTTAGCTTCAGGGATCTGTGCCTTTGCCTTCTTCATCTTGTTCCTACTTCAGACTTGTTGGGTTTTAAAAATATATATACCCATTAATCCTAATTCTAGGAATCACATCTATCATTCTGAGCAAGCCCCTCAACTTCTGTCACCTATAAAAATAAGAACAAGACAATTGAACCTTCTTCAGTGGATCTTTAAGTTACATTTCAGTGACTCCAGTGGATTAATTGTTGGTATAAGAAACAATTTTAGGGGCGCCTGGGTGGCTCAGTCGGTTAAGCGGCCGACTTCGGCTCAGGTCATGATCTCACGGTCTGTGAGTTCGAGCCCCGCGTCCGGCTCTGTGCTGACAGCTCAGAACCTGGTGCCTGTTTCAGATTCTGTGTCTCCCTCTCTCTGACCCTCCCCCGTTCATGCTCTGTCTCTCTCTGTCTCAAAAATAAATAAACATTAAAAAAAAATTTTTTTAAAAAAGAAACAATTTTAATATGCGTTCATATAACTGTGAGTGGGATAAACGATTTGAAAGTACTGTAAAAATGTTGTTCTAGGGCACCTGGGTGGCTCAGCTGGTTGAACATCTGACTTTGGCTCAGGTCACGATCTTGGGGCTCTGAGTTCAAGCCCCACGTCGGGCTCTCTGCTGTCAGCGTGGAGCCCGGTTTGGATCCTCTGTCCCCCTCCCCCCATCTCTGCCCCCCTCCCACATGTGCTCTCTCAAAAATAAATGAAAAAATTAAAAAAAAAATGTTTTCCCTTTGCAGATTTCGAACTTCAGAAGCATTTCACATGTATGCCGTTTTGATCACTGTAGATTCTCGGGGAGCCATCTAAAATGTTACAATTAGAGATTCCAATCTGCCTTTCGAAAACCATGTGAAACCAGTTCCAGTTGAAGCAATTTGTATCCAAAGTTTTAATTCAAGATTTGGTATGTGGAAATATAAGAAGACCCTAGGGTTTTCCCAGATACCTTAACTGAAATAATTCTGGCTTATTTAAAGAGCCAAGTGGTAAGATTTTATGAAAAAGATTATTTTTGGCATAATCTTATCTTCCCAACAAGGTAATCATTTTCTTTCTTATGGGAAAACAATACATCCTTGATAACAGCTCTGTGTTTTAGCCAACATCACAGAGTGCCCCAGTATTGTCTCCCTGAAAATAGTTTTGTTTTGCCTTTTCCCTCAGGAAACCTGTGTTAGAGATGATGCGTGGGTCACCCAAGGCAAATATTCAAGCAAAGTACCAATGGCAATTTTTAAAAAATTAAAGTAAGTCTATGAAATATTATGATGTCAAGTGTAATATAAATAATTGCAACTCTAATGAAAAGTTGATTGTCCCATTTAGCAATAAATTTAAGGACAATTATTTGAAAGTATTATTGGGGTTAAACAAATTGCCACCATGCTGAGGCTAGGAATAAAACAACAATAAAGTTTGCAAAATAGCATCAGAAAAATCTGGATACGTACTCAGTTGGATATGGAACCCCTCAGTCACATAAGTGTTAGTAAATGAAGTAAGACTATGGCCCAATTACTCTATATGACGCGGTGCATAAAAATCATTATGTTGGGGCGCCTGGGTGGCGCAGTCGGTTAAGCGTCCGACTTCAGCCAGGTCACGATTTCGCGGTCCGCGAGTTCGAGCCCCGCGTCGGGCTCTGGGCTGATGGCTCAGAGCCTGGAGCCTGTTTCCGATTCTGTGTCTCCCTCTCTCTCTGCCCCTCCCCCGTTCATGCTCTGTCTCTCTCTGTCCCAAAAATAAATAAACGTTGAAAAAAAAATTTAAAAAAAAAATCATTATGTTGAGTCGAATCCATGCTTAAAATTATTTAGAATCAACATAAGCTATTTTAAAAATTACTTTCTGTTGGCTTTTCATTCCACCGCAGATAATTTAAGATTTTATCTTAGATAATTGGTGTTTAATTTAATAGATGCTAAATTCATGTACTGGAATAATGTAAACCTAAGTAATTTCATCTGCATATACATTGATTATAAAAAAAAAAAAAAAAACAAGTTCCAAAAAACCTTTTTTTCCAAAAACTTTTAGTTTCACAAAAATAGTATCTGGCAACTTTTGCCACCTGTATTACACCAGGTTTTTTAAACAATACCTACTACTTGTTGAAAACAATACCACTATTTGTTGAAAACTCACCAAATTCCAGGCATATTACCACAGAACAGTAATCAGAGTTCATACTGCAAAATTGACTGCCTCGAATTTTTGTTAGATGATTCCGGGCACCACTCCGAGCGTTTTTCATGTATTAATTTCCTTAGTCTTCGCGTTATTATCACGGTCGCCTAAGTAAAGCCGAGGCACGGAGAAGTTAGCAACGTGTCCAAGGTCACATAGTAGAACTGACATGCAAAACCAAGGCTGAGCAGAACCTGACCATGGTGCAGTCCTGCCCATCCTGGGGTTATGGGAACTTGAATTTGGCCTCTTGTTCTGCTGTTCCCCAGGTCTGTAAAATCGGGCAAGTCACTTAGATGCTTCAAGCTCCACTTAATTCCTGTGTAAAATGGGTGCTAATGCCAATGAAGACATCCATCTGAGAAGGCCTCCTAAGAGAAGGGAATAAGAACTGCAGGTCAGATACAGACCACATTGCCTAGCCTCTGGTTCATGGCCAGCATGCGCCCGCCATTCACTATCTGTGATTGTGTTTATTATCTTCCCAAAGTCCTCACGTTGATATCTTATCTGCTGTTCTCCGTCCTGCCATTCGTATTTTTAAGATATCCAAAAACCCTACCGCTACCCCAGGGCTTTCAAGTTCCTTGATTTTGAAGACATCATTTACGACCAGAACAGTACAAAATTAATAATAGTTGTAAAGAAACAGGGACAAGGGAGCAAATGAGAAATAATCCCTTTATAAATATACTTATCAACTGTGAAACGCATCTCCGTTTCAAGAAAGGCATTTATTGATTGCCTCGAATTTTTTCCTAGATGTATGAATTATTTGTGTAAGTTAGAACGTTACATTTTTCTTTTTTTTTTTCCTTGCCGTATAGCTGATACACGACGTACATTAATTTCAGGTGTACAACATAGTGATCTGGCAATTCTAAACATTGTGCTGTGCTCACCACAAGTGTAGGTACCACCCGTCACCATACAATGTGACTTCATTACCATTGACTGTGCTCCCTACTCTGTACCTTTCGTCCCCATGACCTGTTCGTTCCATAACTGGGGTCCTGTATCTACCTCTCCCCTTCACCCATTTTGTCCATCACCCACCTCCTTCCCTCTGGCAACCATCAGCTGTTCTCTTTATTTATGGGTCTGTTTCTGTTTGTTTACTTGTTTCGTTTTGTTTTGTTTTAGATTCCACATATCAGAGAAATCATATGGTATCCGCTGTTCTCTGACTTATTTCACTTAGCATAGACAATGTTATATTTTCTTTGGCTATAAATCTTTGTTGTTTCCTATCTCATTCTATTATATTCAATCAGTGTTACATAACCATAGCTTTTACAAATGACCTGGCCTTCTTGGCAAATCTTATGGAAATGCGTGATGTTCGCTATTTAATATTGTTATTTTTTCTACATTAAAACAAACATAGCCAAGATGCGTTATAGAAATGTAAATCATACTACATAAAATTCCACTGACAGAGAGAAGTTCGGCGTTCTAAACGTATGCCTATCGTACACAAGGTAGGAAAATTCACAGGTAGGTTATTTTGATGCCAGAACTTTAAATGACAGCAACAGAAATGAAATTCAAGTGAGTTTATGAGCAAAAAGGAATTTATGTTTACTTAATTTAGAAGTCCAAGAGGGATAGATTTGGCTTCAGAAACATGGATAGTCAAGGGTTCAGCAATCAGGTGTCCTCACTCTTCGGAGCTCTTGGTTTCGTCTTCCTAGACAGTAAAACCTTGGATTGTGAGCGAATAGTTCTGAGAGTGTTCTGCAAGATGAACAAGGCTTTTAACTTGACACACAGGTGATATCTTACAATACGAGTAGTACGTGATGCCCAACGTCCTGTGATCACCACCGAGCCACTGGTTCTTGAAATTCGCCTCGGTATACAAGTGCTTTGGACTGCAAGCATGTTTCTGGAATGAATTATGTTCGCAAACCAAGGTTTTACTGTATCTGGTTTCAGGAGGGTCCCCGCAACTCCAGGCTAAAGCCCTTGATAGTTAACATTTTGGTCTATCCTCAATGTTACGTGACACAGGTGTTTTATATTTGTGGTCTGTTTTTTATTAGAGTTATTCATATTTTACATTTTTGGTTACTCCATTTTAGTAAAGTTAACTCTTACGATTTTTCCAATTTTAGAACTAATTGCTTAACACGGTGTGAGGATGTTTGCCGCATTGTTTTGTCAGGAGAGGTTGTGATATATTTATGACATTGTTTGAGAAAGTGTACAAGGGTTGAAATATGAAAAATTGGCCTATATCTGGAATCTAATCGGTTCAAAAAAGAACTTCAACCACTGTAAAACTCAGTGCATCTACATAAGTGAAAATCAATTCAATTGATTTTGACAGACTTGCTCCAAAGCCTTCAATTCAAAACTCAATTACATGTCGTGTTCCAGAATACGATAATTATAGTGACCAACAGAACCAGGATTTTACTTAATTATGCAAAGGCCTTGCATTGTTTGAGTTTTCAGCGGAATGAAATGTTTTAATTCAATCACAGAGAGTATAAATCTATCATATGCTTCTACTCTGCAAGTGCTGCGAAATCTATTCTTCCATTGATGTGAGGATAATTTAAATGGACAATTACCACCACTAACGGCTTTGCACTTTTCTCCGTGCCTTCACAGCGTGTGCGCTTACTGTCCAAAGGGCTTTGATGAGTGTTTTATGAGCAACCTTAAGAATTTGACAGCAACGTTCCAGCAAATCTGAAGACTAAGTGCCTGAGAAGCAGGTCTACCAAGCATTTTCTCCTGTTTTCGAGAAAGAAAGAAGGCAGGTGAAGTGATTGTGTCAACTTCTAAACGTGCTGCTGAGAAACAGAACACTCCTTTCCTATTAGATGCTTTCAGCGCGATAGTCATTGTTGTTTAAAATTGCTAACGGTTTACAAAACCCCTGAAGTCTCTGGACTTACTGAGCCTGGTTGCCTGAGAAATGTGATATACGCTGTGCAACTAAGTCTAAAATGGGGATAATTCGCAACCCACAAGGCCTTTCTCGTATAAGTGAGGTGACCACACACGTCAGTTAAGACCTAACATGTCAAGGGTCGCCTGGGTGGCTCAGTCAGTTAAGCATCTGACTCTTGATTTCAGCTCAGGTCATGATCTCATGATTCATGAGATCTCGCCCTGTGTCAGGCTCTGTGCTGACATCACAGAGCCTGCTTGGGATTCTCTCTCTCCTTCTCTCTCCGCCCCTCCTTCACCTAGGCTCACTCTCTCTCTCGAAATAAATAAACTTAAAAAAAGAACACCTATTATGTTAACGTAAACCACAGCATGTTCAATGAAGGAAGAATCAACCTGGAAAGCCTCACCAAAGATCCTTGATTATCTAGGAATGTTTAACATCCCTTCAGCTTTGCAAGTTTTCATAGACAGAATTCTTTGTTGATGGGGTTTTCTCTCTTAGCGCTTTTGTGACGTCATTGCAAAGTCTTCGGACCTTCATTACTTCTGATCAACTGTTAATCTTACTCAGATAGCCTTTTACATTAGAAATTACTTTCCCCTTGCTACTTTCAAAACTTTGCCTTTCTACAATTTGACTATGACGCGTGTACATGGAGATCTCTTTATGTTGGAGAGTACCTGAGTTGTGTTGAACTTCTTGGAGTTGTAGATTAATGTTTTTCATCTAATTTGGGAAGCATCCAACTATTTTTTTCTTCAAATAATTTTTCAGCTTCTTTTTCTCTCTCTTTCCTTCTGGGACTCCCACTACCTCTGTGTTTGTACACTTACTGCTGTCCCACACTTCTCTGAGTCTCTTTATTTTTCTTCTTTTTTTCTTCCCATTATTCACATTGGATGTTCTCTATTGACTTATCTGCAACCTTGATGATTTTTTCTTCTGTCAGCTCTTTTGTTCTGTCATCATCTTTTGTTGGGCCCTGATAGTGATGTTTTTCACTTACACTGTTGTGTTTTCCGAGTAGACCGCATAATACTGTGGGTCTACAAAGAGCCATCAGTCTCAGACTCGCCCCTTCAGAACATCGAAGTCATTGAAACTCAAAACCCAAAAGAACCTGAGAGATAAATCGTGACAATATTCTCATTTTACAGAAATAAGGATAGGAGATAAGATCCAATAATTTATTTATCTAAGAGTTGTACATCTGGAAAATTGCAGAGATCGAATTTGTGTCCATCGGTCCTACATAAAGTGGCAGGGCCATTCCAACATGAGTGACACTAGGAGCTGTGACACGGGCACAAATCATTAGCGCAAAAATATCAAGTCATTCATGGAATGAGAAAGGAGTAAAGTGATAATACACCTCACGTGACACTTAATTTATCTCCATACTTGTTCACTGCAAACTTTCAGAACACTTCCTGTGTATTACCAACTTCTAGAATCATAACAGCTAATCCATGAGCATTTACAAATCTGTGGAATACTGTCCTGAGCGCTAGGACTGCACCCACAGATGACAGATTATGGGTGTAATCCCGAGTTAGGTGTGAGAACCAAACCACCAGAGGTTAATCATGACAGCATTATGCAGCACTGAGTTAGAAGCGGGTATGGAGTGTTCACTGAATCTTCATAATATCCTTCTAAACTAGGTATTATGATTTATGGCTACTTTTTGCATGTAACAGATAATAAACTAAATCACAGAAAAGTTAAATAACCTGCATAAGATGAGACAGGCTGAGAGTGGCCGAGTTACCCTCTGCACTCCAGAATCCCAGAATTCCTAACTGCACCCCTTAACTAACCATGTGAGACACTCTTGTGCGTGGAACAGCTCTGGCGTGGCTTGCTTATGCGACAGTCAGCTGTCTAAGTGCTACACCAGCCGCTAAAGCCACAAAATTAGTTTCCTAAGGCTCCTATAACAAAATCCCAAAAACTAGGTAGTTTAAGATAACAGCAATTCATTGTCTCAAAGTTCTGGAGGTGAGAAGTCTGAAATTAAGGTGCTGGCAGGGCCATACTCCCTCCAAGACCTCTACAGCAAGGTTCTTCCATTGCCTTCTAGCATCTGTTAGTCCCAAGCATTCCCTGGCTTGTAGGGACACACCTCCAATCTCTGCCTCCATATTCACATGGCCACATTTCCTCTCCTCTTCTTACAAGGACACAAATCATACTGGGTTAGGAGCCCACCCTCCTCCCGTGTGACCTCTCCTTAACTATTACATCGGCAACCACCCACCTCCAAATAAAATCACATTCTGTGGTACTGGAGATTAGAACTCTCACGTTATCTCTGAGGGTACAATTCAACCTAGAATAGCTATTGAATCAGAATCTCCCTCTGGTGAGGTGCACGACACATACACACACGCGCGCGCACACACACACACACACTCATACTTGTATATCGTACACTTACAACATTTGAAAAATATGTTAGGGTTTTGTTTTTCCTACTTTCCATAATTTTACTTTTTTTAAACTTTTGGTAAGTACACTTAACATGAGATCTACTCTATAAAATTTTAATTTTTTTTTTCAACGTTTATTTATTTTTGGGACAGAGAGAGACAGAGCATGAACGGGGGAGGGGCAGACAGAGAGGGAGACACAGAATCGGAAACAGGCTCCAGGCTCTGAGCCATCAGCCCAGAGCCCGACGCGGGGCTCGAACTCACGGACCGCGAGATCGTGACCTGGCCGAAGTCGGACGCTCAACCGACTGCGCCACCCAGGCGCCCCACTCTATAAAATTTTCAGTGCACAGCACGATGTGGTTGATCACAAACACTGTGCTGTCCAGCAGGTGTCTGGAACTTGTTCATTTTGCATAAGTGAAACCTGATACACAGAAAACCAAGGCATTAATACATTTTCTAAAAGGCTGAAAAATAATTGCTAAATTTACGACCCTAACAAAACCCCTGTTCTTAATTTTGCTTGATCCGTGTATACATATCTAACGATAGTAGAACTATAATTTATATGCTGGTTTTTACATATTTCTCATTTTTGTGCTTCTAAAAAATCTTCATAGATAACAAATGTATGACTTTCTAAGTTTACTGCTCCCTATTTCATTGTTTGGGTTTTATTTTCATTCTCTCATTATTCGATATTTAGTATCTTCTTCTTATTTCCGCAAAATAGGTAACGTTACCATTGACATTTTCAAAACCATATTTATTGCTTTTAAGTTATCACTTAAGATAAATTCTTAGGAGTAAGATTCGATACATAGGCACATTTTTACAAACTATAATGAAACGCTTTTTCATACCTGATTTATAGTGCTATTTTGTATTACCAGGGGCAGGGCCTGAGTCATTTCACCCCTTAAGCCTTATATCGCTTGGGTTGTAAGCTTCCCCAAAGAAATGAAAACGTATGTCCGCACAAGAACCGGTACACAAATGTATTATTCATAACAGCCCAGAGTGGAAAGACTCCAAATGACCATCCACTGAGGAACAGATTTAAAAAACTGTAGCATATTCACGGAAGGGAATGGGTCCTGAATGTCATGAAGGATGGAGTAAGTAGATGCTATGACATGGCTAAACTTTTGAAACTGTTATGTGAAGGGAAAGAAACCCCGCACACAAAGCCACAACTGTATGATTTCTTCCCTATGAAATGTCCAGAATATGTAGATCTGTAGAGACGCAAAGTAGGTTCGTGGTTAGCTAAGGTGAGCCCAAGGGTGGTGGGAAGAATGGAAAGTGTCTGCTGATGAGGGATGGGGAAAAGGCTTTCAATTTAGATTGTGGTGAGGCTGCGCTCCTCTGTAATACACTAAAAGCCACTGAGTTGTACAATTCATTTTTTAAGGTTATTTATTTATTTTGAGAGAGACAGAGACAGCGTGAGTGGGGGAGGAGCAGAGAGAGAGGGAGAGAGAGAGAATCCCAAGCAGGCTTAGCATTGCCAGCGCAGAGCCCAAGGCGGGGCTCAAACCCATGAAGCCACAAGATCATGACCCAAGCCAAAACCAAGAGTTGGATGCTTAACCCACTGAGCCGTGCAGTTGCCCCGAGTTGTACAATTTAAATGTCAATGGTATAGGGGCATCTGGGTGGCTCAGTCGGTTGAGCTTCTGACTCTTGATTTTGGCTCGGGTCATGATCCCAGGGTCATGGGATTGAGCCCCATGTCGGGATCTGCACTGAGCATGGAGTATGCTTTAAATTCTCTTTCTCCCTCTGTTCCTGCCCCCCCACCCCCTCTCTCTCTAAAAAATAATTAAAAATAAAAATAAGAATTTAAATGTAAATGGTATAATATGTGAATTTATTCCAAAAAGCTGTGAAGGGAAAAGGCTGGTCCACAAGATACGCGAGGGCAGACGGCACCATTTGTGCCAAAGACCCCAAGCAGTAGGAAGGAACTTGACTCAAGTTGAGAAGGGATTCTAATGGGTACCTTCTCCCCTGTTTGGAAAGTCCTTACATCCAGAAGGTGGGAGTAGGGATGTTTGTGATGAGGAAGAGTAGGAACACTTATTCCGCATTGACTGAGTGCTGAATCCTCTCCTCCAAAAAAACCCTTGTGAGGCACACGAAGGCAGGCAAAGACTATGCTCTTAAAAAAAAATTAACGTTTATTTATTTTTGAGAGAGAGAGAGAGAGAGAGAGAGAGAATGGGGTAGGGACAGAGAGAGAGGGAGACACAGAATCCAAAGGAGCTCCAGGCTCTGAGCTGTCTGCACAGAACTCTACCTGGGGCTCAAACCCATGAATCGTGAGATCATGACCGGAGCCAAAGTCGGAGCTTAACCAACTGAGCCACCCACGCGCCCAAGATACACTCTAGGGAGCAAAGACCATGTTCTCCTCCCTGCGGGATCCAAGGACCTTCTTCAGTATATGCTGCATAATAGGTGCTTAATATTTTTTTAAACCAACCTACCTAAGTTTAGTATTGTTTTCCTAATTTTATAGGTGTCACCAAGTACTAAAAAACAATGACAAATTTAGTTCCTTTCCCTTATTATTGATAGGGAAGGCTGAAACCTGGGTTTAAGGTTTGTTTTTCAAATTTTTAAGAAACCAACTAATTTCTGGAACAGTTTGTAGAACAAAGTGTGTGTTTATAGATAGCAAAAGGCTCAGAAATTAGAATATAGTGGTTGGTTCGTGGGTGTTCATTAAACATCCAGGCTCTCACCAAGAGTACAGAAAGGAAGAATTACGATGATCAAATAAATAGAACTTCTATCACGTCTCAAACGTTTGTCTTTGAAGAAAGCAATAATCCTGCTTGCATGTGTTGAGCAAATGAGCTTGATTATCCTTCGACTAATGAATGGGTTCTTTATTAGGAAGATGGTCTCCTGTAAGAAGTCGACTCTTTCTACAGAATTCATAAGATACTTAAGGGGAATTCTCCTTTGGGGCCCCAAAGATACAAAGTGTTTAAATTATGTCCCCATAGGCCTCATACCAATCAATCTCCCTCTCTGGCTGGGCCACTCATGGGGCCTCACTGAGGGACAGAAGAGGTAACCAAAAAGAGGTAACTACTCTTCCTCAGCCTTACAAGTTGAGGAAAAAAGCCAGATAAGAAATCCGCGTTTGAGGTCCAGCTCGCTTTCTAAATGATGACAAGTATCTGATGCGTTGCTCCAGTAGCAATGGCTGACCCTAGATGCTGCCTTAACATATTGTTAGTAGTTTCTGGGGTTTGCCCATTAATAAAGACACTCTCTGGGGAAATTCTCCACCGCGCCTTATCTGGTTTCAAGGATATTCATGTGACCTGGAAACACATATTTAAGAAGCACTTAGGGGAGGGGAGAGAGAGCTAGCAGGGAAAGAGTCTCCCGTGAGACAGATGTTAGGAAAAGTAAATGGATGGACCCACTGAGGACGTTGAGGATACACAGAGAGACCTAAATACAAAGAAAGTGACAAGGAGACAGAACGATGGTGCAAAGACGAGAGAGAGAGGAAGACAGGAGGAGAGGCTGAGTAGAGATGATGTTTGATTTGTTTTGTTAAGTCGGGGCTCTTTATTCTTCTTCCAGACGTGTTAGCACTAGTTTCCCAACACCGAGGAGTTAGGCTGGCAGGTGCACAGAAAAAAGCGGAACCCTGCCTTTCAACTTGGGGCACAGTTGCCATGGAGAAAGTGGGGCTGCCATTCAGGAGAAGCATCTCCTCACAAAGAGGACACCTCTCCAGAGCTGACCTCAGACTGGAACTGTCTGAAGAAAGGATTGTGGGAAATTATTTGAGGGCAATAGAAAATAAAGACCATTAAAAAAAAACCATTAAAAATTGTTTGAGTTGAGGGGCACCTGGATGGCTCAGTCAGTTAAGCAACTGACTCTTGGTTTCGGCTCAGGTCACGATCTCGCGGTTCGTGGGTTCGGGCCCTGGGTGGGGCTCCACACTGACAGTGCAGAGCCTGCTTGGGATTCTCTCTCTCCCTCTCTCCTGCCCTTCTCTCTCTCTTAAAGTAAATAAATAAACACTAAAATAAAATAATTTAAAAAAATAAAAATAAATTGAGTTGAATAGGTAAAAAGGAGGAGGGTGGGGATTAGGAGAGGCTAACACAAGAAGGAAGGGAATCGACATGAAATAATCATCGTGAAGAAACAGGTCACATGGACTGAAAGGCATGAGTTAGGAAATAAAATGCTACACTTGGATAAGTTGTGGAGGCATCTTGGCATGAATTTGTGCCATCGGTGCATTCAAATATTTCACTTGTAAATAGAATAACTTAGGAAAAATACTTTGTGCCAGATATATAATATATGTTTAACAAAGATCGTTGCAATTTTTTCATATATAAATTTAGATAAGCCAAGATAAAATATTCATAGAAATGAATACTGTATTTTAACAAGTGAAAATAATATCAAAATACATTCACAAGAAAATGTTTCACTTGTCACGTAGAGTTTACATTAAGAGATACTCTCTCCAAAGCTTTGGGACTTCTTTGCACTCGGACTAGATACATTAACACAGTAATTCTTAAATTTGTACATTGTTTAACACTTTCCAAATCTGGTGTTATTTCCCTTGCTTGATATAAACCTTTTGGAAGAAAATGGGACAGGAATCAGGGGGTCATTTGAATAATTAAAGAAAGTAACTTACAGAGAAATTGTTCTTATTTGAGGGGATAACTTCAATAAGCAACAAAAAGGGGATCAGACTGAGGTGGTTGCATTAATCTTTGTTCGTTCAGATTTGATATTCTCATTTTCCTCTTTTATACAGAGCTCTTTCCATTAAATCCTGCTACAACTTGTTTCTTTTTTTATCTATTTAAAAAAAATTTTTTTAAGTTTATTTATTTTTGAGAAAGAGTGTGAGCAGGGGAGGGGCAGAGAGAGAAGGAGACACAGAATCCGAAGCAGGCTTCAGGCTCTGAGCCGTCAGCACAGAGCCCGATGCGGGGCTCGAACCCATGAACTGCGAGATCATGACCAGAGCCGAAGTTGGACACTTAACCGACTAAGCCATCCAGCCACCCCTGCTACAACTTGTTTCTAAAGAGAAAAATGGTAAAATACTTCTACGCATGTGAGTGAAAGATGTTAGAACTTGAGTCTCCCATGCACAAGGAGTGCCAGTTTGAATAAAGGAACATTACTTGTTCTGGCAAATTCCCCAACATGATTGTGGGTGATTGCATTTACCTTAAATACAGTGACAGAAGATTAAAGGCAGGCCGCCTTCTTAGTTTGTTGTAAAACTGCTGACATTAAAATGAAAACAGGGGCGCCTGGGTGGCGCAGTCGGTTAAGCGTCCGACTTCAGCCAGGTCACGATCTCGCGGTCGGTGAGTTCGAGCCCCGCGTCGGGCTCTGGGCTGATGGCTCAGAGCCTGGAGCCTGTTTCCGATTCTGTGCCTCCCTCTCTCTCTCTGCCCCTCCCCCGTTCATGCTCTGTCTCTCTCTGTCCCAAAAAAAATAAATAAACGTTGAAAAAAAAAATAAAAAAAATAAAAAAATAAAATGAAAACAAAAGCTAGGGTGTTATTCATGGTCAAGAACAGAAAAAAAATTTAAGGGAAAAAAAATTTTAAACTAGAGATTCTGTTGGCACCCAGGACGTATGGATTCTCATTTAAAATTAATAGTTCCCGGGGCGCCTGGGTGGCGCAGTCGGTTAAGCGTCCGACTTCAGCCAGGTCACGATCTCACGGTCCGTGAGTTCGAGCCCCGCGTCCGGCTCTGGGCTGATGGCTCAGAACCTGGAGCCTGTTTCCGATTCTGTGTCTCCCTCTCTCTCTGCCCCTCCCCCGTTCATGCTCTGTCTCTCTCTGTCCCAAAAATAAATAAACGTTGAAAAAAAAAAAAAATTAAAATTAATAGTTCCCACTTACTAAGCTATTACTTACGGTGTAAACAACAGAAGGAAATAAATAGGTTTTTTCCGGTATATGTGCATCTTCCTTTTGTGTCATGTGCAGTGTGGCAGCAATGTGGAATTATTTGATTGTTTTTAAATCCTTGTTTTCGCGTTTTTCAACATTGTAAAACGTTGCTACAAACACAACCTAATTAGGAACAGACAAAAAGAGAGAGAAAGAGGAAAAAATGCTATTTTGTTTGTTTTCCCTGCTGAAGCATTTAGAAATGACAAATGCGTGCTTGGATTTTCTTTATGTGTGGTGGTTTTGGGTTCATAAAAAAGATAAACTATTTTGTCAGATCACTGGTTAGGCGCGCATTTCGGTGATGTGTTCGCTGAATAGATATCACATTTTTCTGCTCCCCATAAAAACACTTGTATCTTCAAGAGGAAATTACACCATAGAAATTGGTGGAAATGATGTTGAGCATAACAGTGCTTCCACTGACAATTCTTACAGACCTTAATGAAAGAACAAAAAAGGGATAAAAATACAGATTTTTTTTTTCAGTGGTGTAGAGAAATTAAAATATTAAAAAGGACAGATTCTCCACCAGTCGTGGTGGTGTATTGTCACCCACGTGTGTATTAGCTATTTTCGCATAATAAATCACCCCAAAACGTATGCGGCAGCTTAAAAACAACAAATCCAAGATGGCTCACACGGTTCCGGAGGATTGGGAATCTGGGGGGCGGCTTCGCCAACTGGTTCTGGCTCAGGATCTCTCATGAGGTGGTCGTCAAGGTGTTGGCCAGGCCTCTGAGAATTTGGAAAGTTGCTCGAGGGCTGCAGTTCCTCACCTCTCCACGGGCAGTCCAGCATGGTGGCTAGCTTCCCCAAAGACAGCACTGTGGGGACCCAAGAAAGAGAGAGGGGCAGAGCCATGCTACCTGTTATGACCTACTCTCTACGCCACACCACCCCTTCTCCTTAGTCTCTGTGTTAGAAGTGAGTCACTAAGCCCAGCGAATACTCAACAGAGTTAATCAGGTAAGGGTATGAATACCAGGAGGTGGGCAAATTTTCTTAACGGCGTAGAGGAATGAAAATACAAACCATGATCCCTGAACACAAGAAATAGCTCAGCCATATGTAATTAACTTCCTGGTTAAAAAAAAAAAAAATGTCCTCATCAGGTCCTGTGTGTTTCATTTTTTTCCAGACGTGAATTATGTTGTACCAGTGGTCACTCCTGAACTGGAACTTTGGCCTTTGAAATAAACCTTAGACCTTCCAGCTTCCACGAACATCCACTCTAAGTGAGCGTCTAGTGAGGCTGTTGGAATTCTCATCAAACTTCCCCTGGTTATAAAGACCCTTGATTTTAAGATTAACATTCTGTGAAGGAATACACGGCAGAAAGCACAGACTGTGAGAGGGAATAAGCTCCCAGACCACTGGCATTGAGTTTTCCCGAAGACGAGCGAGGCCCGGAAGGCTACTGGAAACACTTCATTTCTGTAAATAAAGATCAAGTCTCAATATTTAGATTTGAGCTAAATTTCCATGCAGTTCTGTTAAACTGGTGGCGTGTGAGGTACAGATTACAATTTTCCACTCTCCAGTTTCCTCTGTAAAATAGAAGTTAGTGACTTTGGTTAAAATAGATAATGAACA
The DNA here is from genome assembly GCF_018350155.1 of Leopardus geoffroyi. Lineage (NCBI taxonomy): Eukaryota > Metazoa > Chordata > Mammalia > Carnivora > Felidae > Leopardus > Leopardus geoffroyi. The sequence continues at coordinate 5,492,160 of NC_059342.1, read as the reverse complement.
TAAGGGGTTGAAAGAATCCTACGACCAGCAACAGCAAAATGTAACTGAACCCACACTTCTGGGTTTTGGTGTTTTTTTTTTAATGTTAATTTATTTTTGAGAGAGAGAGAGAGCCTGCATGTCAGGGGGGGGGGAGGGGCAGAGAGAGAGAGGGGGACAGATGCTCTAAAGTGGGCTCTGCCCTGTCAGCACAGAGCACGATGGAGGGTTCGAACTCCCGAACCACGGGATCGTGACCTGAGCCGAAGTGGGATGCTCGACTCACTAAGCCACCCAGGCACCCCCCTCCATGCTTTTGTTTAAAAATTTTTTTATATGCATTTATTTATTTTTGACAGAGAGAGATCGAGCACAAGTGGGGGAGGGGCAGAGAGAGAGGGAGACACCGAATCCAAAGCAGGCTCCAGCCTCCGAGCCATCAGCACAGAGCCCGACGCGGGGCTCGAACTCACCAACCACGAGATCATTACCTGAGCCGAAGTCAGACGGTCAACCGACTGAGCCACCCAGGCGCCCCATGCTTTTGTTCTAAAATAAGAGTCATTTTATCTTAAAGCAGTGGTACTCAGGATTTTTGTTTTGTTTTGTTTTTAGTCCCTCGGTTCCTTCACATTCTTAATGCCTTTTAAGGATCCCAAGGAGCTTTTATTTGTGTGAATTCTAACTATCCATCTTTACCATATTGGAAACTGAAATTGAGAATTTAAAATCTTTTTTATCGATTGATCTGAAAATAGCAACAGGGAGCACATTTTACGTTCGTAACATGTTGGCATTACCACGAAACGAATTCTGATTTCACAGGCGCCCTGGTGTCAGACGTAAACTATCAGTTACTTTTGGAACATAAAATAACATAATGAAAGCCAAAGCTTGAAAAGGAATTTGCTTGCCTTGGCTTATTTACCATAGTTCAAAAAGCTGTGAAAGGTGTTAACATCTTAGCAAAGTTTTTTCAGTTATGATGAACTTGTTTTCTTGGTTTGCTGATTATTACCTTTGCCTACAATATGAATCGTGCACTATTTTCTTTTTTTTTTTTTAATTATTTTTTTTCATGTCTATTTACTTTTGAGAGAGAGAGAGAGAGAAATAACAGGGGAGGGACAGAGAGAGAAGGAGACACAGAATCTGAGGCAGGCTCCAGGCTCTGAGCTATCAGCACAGAGCCTGATGCAGGGCTCAAATCCACGCACAGTGAGATCATGACCCGAGCTGAAGTCAGATGCTTAACTGACTGAGCCACCCAGATGACCCTTGTCTTTATTTTTAAGTTTATTTATTTTTGGGAGAGACAGCGAGTGGGGAAAGGGGAAGAGAGAGGGAGACAGAATCCCAAGCAGGATCCACACTATCAGTGCAGAGCCTGATGCAGGGCTTGAACCCAGGAACTGTGAGATCATGACCTGAGCTGAAACCAAGAGTTAAGCATCTGCTTAACTGACTGAGCTACCCAGGTGCCCCAGTGCACAGTTTTCTGTTGCCATCGTGGCATATTACCACAAACTTAGAGATCTGCAGTAACAAACATCCATTTCTTATCTCATAGTTGTGTAGGCCAGAAGTGGAGGACCCCATGGCTTATCCAGTTCTCCACTCGGATGCTCACAGGCTGAAGTCAAGGTGTTGACAGGACTTCATCCACTTCTGGAGAGCCTGAGGGAGAAAGGAGCTTTTAAGCTTATTATTAATTCAGTGTTGGCCCAAATCATTCCTTGTGGCTGTAGGATTGAACTCTGTTTCCTTTCTGGAAGGCAACTGGAGGTCATTCTCAACACCAAGAGTTTTTTAGACAAGAAGAATCATATAGGTCAGAAACTCAGATCCGCATAAAGAAAGAAAGAGCAGGGGAGAATGAAGAATTGTAGGTAAAATATAAAAGTTTTGTTTTTCTTATCCTAAAATGATTTAACAGATAACAGTCTGCTTAAAATAGTACTAGCAAATGTATTTAATCATGTATGTCTTTGTATACACAAAACATATGGAGATATATGCCTATGTATAAATGAAATAACAGCAATAATACAAGCTATGGGGGGGAGAAATTCGGCATTTTTTGTTACCATATGGGACTGGCACCATTGGTGAAGTAGGGTAGTGTTATTTGACATTGGAATGGAATTTGTCATAAATGTCTATTGCAAACACCAGAACAACAACTAAAAACTGTTTCTAAAAAGAAGGGTAATGGATATGCTAAGAAAGGGGAAAGTGAAAGAAAGTGGAATCCTATCATGCTCAGTTAAAACCACAAAAGGCAGAAAAAGAGTGGAGGACAAAAATAGGAACAAGAATTAACACCAATCTTCTTCAAACTCTTCCAAAACTTAAGGGGGAGGGAACATAGTCTAACTTATTCTATGAGATGAGCTTCACCCTAATACCAAACTCAAGACATGTTGAGAAAAGTGTAGACCGGTATCCTTTGTCAATAAAAATGCGAAAAATCCTCAGTAAAATCGTAGCAAAACAAAGTTAGAAAAAAAATTTTTTTTTTTTTAAATAAGTGGCACCTGGGTGGTTCAGTCAGTTAAGCAACCAGCTCTTGGTTTCAGCTCAGGTCATGAGATCTCACAGTCATGAGATTGAGCCCCGCATCCAGCTCCACACTGAGTGTGGAACCTGAATGGTATTCTCTCTCTTCCTCTTTCTCTGCGACCCCCCCCCCCCACCCCCGTCAAAATAAATAGACAAACTTTACCTATTTTTTCAAGTTTACTTGAGAGAGAGAGAGAGTAAACAGGGGAGGGCAGAGAGAGAGGGAGAGAGAGAGAGAATCACAAGCAGGGTCCCAACATGGGGCTCAAACCCACAAACTGTGAGATCATAACCTGACCTGAAATCAAGAGTCAGTCACTTAACTGACTGAACCACTCACGTGCCCCTAAATAAACTTAAAAAAAAATGATACACTATGGCCAGATGGCCAGGAAAGCAACAATGCCTCAACATAGGACAATCAATAAATAAAACATACTACATTAATAGAATAAAGGCAAAAAGGAACACATAGTCATTTTACTCTATGCAGAAAAACATTTTCGATAAAATCTAACATCCTTTAATGATAAAAACACTTAAAAAAGTAGAAATAGAAAAAAATTACATTAACAGAATAAAGTTCAGGTGTGAAAAACCCACGGCTAACATTATACTCAGTGGTGAAAGACTAAAAGGTTTTTCTCTAAGGTCAGGAACAAGACAAGAATGTCTACTTTGGCTACTGGTATTCAACATGGTATTGGAAGTTCTAGCCAAAGCAATTAGGCAAGAAAAAAGAAATAAAGGACATTCAAATTGTAAAGGCGGAAATGGACTACCTCTACTTACAGATGACATGATCCTACATATACAAAATCCTAATATCTATTAGATCGGATCCTTTGACACCAGCAAAATTACAGGGTGCAAGGTGAACACACAAAACTCAGTTGTATTTCTGTAGGCCAGCAAAGAACAATCCCAAAAGGAAATTTTCAATTTATAACAGCATCCAGAGGAATAAAATACTTAGGGGAAAATATAATCAAGGAGATGTAAATTTGTACACTTAAAACTCCAGGTGATGGTTGAAATCAATGGAACCCGTATCCCATTTTCATAGATCGGAAGACTAAATATTGTTAAGATGGCAATACTACCCAAAGGGCCCTAAAGCTTCAGTACCATTTCTGTTAGAGAGAGAGAGAATTTGGAAGGCTCACGTTTGTCCTTTCAACTTACTCTACAGATGCAATAATCAATATGGGGTATCAGCATAAGGATAGATATATAAGCCAATGCAGTAGAATTGGAAGTCCAGAAGGAAACCCATACGTCTTTGGCTAATTGATTTTCAACAAAGGGTATCAAGACCATTCAGTGTTGAAAAAAAATGTTTAATACCTGGTAGTAGAATAAATATTTACATGCAAAAGAATGAAGTTAGAGCCCTACTTCATACCATATCCAAAAATTAACTCCAAATGGATAAGCAATCTAAAATATGCAAACCGGAAGTATAAAACTACTAGAAGAAAGCAGAGAGATGAATATTTGCAAACTTACGTTTGGCAGTGGTTTTTTTTTTTTTTTTTCAGGTCTGCAGAGAGAGAGACCCACACACAGACTCTGAAGCAGGTTCCAAGCTGAGGGCAGAGAGACCCATGTGGGGCTCCAACTCACAAACCGCGAGATCACGATCTGAGTCGAAGTCAGACGCTTAACCAACTGAGCCACCCAGCTGCCCCACGAATATAGTTTTTGGGTGACAAATAAGTATTGGCGAGGATGGGGACAAGTTGGAACCCTTGTACATTTCTGGTAGGAATGTAGAAGACGCAGCCACCGTGCAAAAACGTTTGACTCTTTCTCAGAAAGTTAGAATTGTCAACACAGCAATTCCTCTCCTAGTTCTATTTCCCCCCCCAAATGGAAAATAAGTACTCAAACAAATCTTGGTCACCAATATTTACGGCAGCACAATCCACAATAGCAAAAACGTGGAAACAAGCCAAATGTTTGGCAGGAGTTGACTAAGTAAACAAAATGTGCCATCTACACACAATGCAGTACTATTCTGTCATAGAGAAGAAGGAAGTATGGATACCTGCAAATATATGCTGTAAGATAAACCTTGAAAACATTATGCTAAGTAAAGAAGCTGGTCACAAAAGGCAACATCTTGTATGATTCTAATCACATGAAATATCCAAGATGGTTAAGTCCATGAGGACAGAAAGCATACTGGTTACAGCTAGGGTCTAAGAAGCAATTGGGGTGTGACTATTTAATGGGTATGGGATTTTAATGAAGTGATGAAAACGTTTCAGAAATTGATATAGCTGTGGGTTATACAACGTTGGGAATGTTCTAAATACCACTTAACTATATATTTTAAAATAGTTAACTTTGGGGTGCTTGGGTGGCTCAGCTGTTTAAGCCTCCCACTCTCGATTTCAGCTCAGGTCATGATCTCACAGTTTGTGAGTTCGAGCCCCGCATGGGGCTCTGTGCTGACAGTGCAGAGCATGCTTGGGATTCTCTTTCTCCTTCTCTCTCTCTGCCCCTCCCCTGCTCGCTCTCAAAAAATAAATAAACTAAAATAAATAGATCAGTCAATCAATAAAATGGTTAATTTTATGTTGTGTGAATTTTACCTGCATCAAAAAATAAAAAGAAAGCACAAACTAAAGAAAACAACAAAGTTGACAAAATTGACAGGTGGATTTTTAGCAATCTATTTGTTTCGGATATAGTGCTTTCCACCTCCCTCATTAACAAACTTGTGGAAAGGAGAGTCTATATTCCATAATCACTTCCTTGCTCATCCATTGTAACCTAATGTTGCATCAACGCTCTTCTCCATAACTCCAGTGAACTTACTCTCTAAGCAGATAGAACTAGCCTCTCATTTTCTCAATCTCTTGAGCTTCCTCTGACTTCTCTGGTTCACTGGACATTTATGTGCTCTCGACAATTTTATAGAGTAATAGGAAATAAAGAATTGTATGTTCAAGTTTCACTACAAGTTAAATAGCTATTACTCTCACAGAAGAGGGGACGATTATTTTTTAGTGCTGGGAGGAGTGAAGCCTTACAGGAAATGTGACATTTCACTACCTTAATAAATGACAAGTGTGAGTGATCAATCCCATTTCAACAAACATGGGGGAAGAAAGGAGAAGAAAGGAGAAGAGGAAAGTGTATTTACAGATGGGAAAGACAGAGACTTAGGGAGAAGAACCACCTGACATTCACCATTTTTTAAATGTTTATTTATTTTGAGAAAGAAAGCACAGTGGGGGGGAGGGCCAGAGGGAGGGAGAGGGAGAATCCCAAGCAGGTTCTGCACTGTTGGTACAGAACCTGATATGGGGGTTGATCCCGTGACCACGAGATCATAACCTGAGCCAAAGTCAAGAGGCAGACGCTGAACCGACTGAGCCACCCAGGGGCCCCAAGATTCACCATCTTAAAAGTAAGATTCACAAATGTCTTTTCCCTCCTCATTCCAAAGGATCAAATTATATTTTAAATGGCATGATAAAGGTTTTACAATATCTTAAAATTCTTTATATTTCTTAATGGACTTGTGTAACTTATTTTTTAAAGTTGACGACAATGTCTTGAGGTGGTTGTTTTCAAGCTAAACAGGAATATATTATGACTTCGTCTAATGCTCTCCTGCACAGCACATCCTTCCTGTCTATTTTTTTCTGTTCCTTATTTCCTCCAGCATCACAGTGACTTCTGGCAAGTGACATATAAGAACGCAAATGGTAAGCTTGAACTTTGGCTCATGGGAGTGAAGGAAATCTCATATCATGCCGTCAAAAAATGAATCACACTGAAATTTTAACATTTAAAATGTTCACATTATAAAACATATTTCGGTGGGTCCCGGAGACCGGCGTTTAAGCAGGCTTTTACCTGGAGCGACAATTATTTTGCCTGATGACTCAATTTATACCAACAAAGAGGTCACTTCAATAATCCGAAGTTGAAAAGGGGAAATCACTTAATACATAAGCAGGCAGAAAACAGAACAAAACGCATTTCTTTCTTCATATCCTTTATTAAGCTTAGAAAATAAAGCAAAACAAAAGAAGATATTAAAAGGAGGTGGAAACGAAATCGGAACCGGAGAGGCAGCATAGAGGCTCCCCGATGGTTTGTACCAGTAGGAGCTACAGCCCGCTAACTTCTGGATAGAAGACACAATCTGGTTAAGACTGATTGATCGCTGGTTTGCATATACCCAACCACATCCCATATACTTTTATGGAGCGATCAACGACCGCCAGGCCCGTGGCTAATCCTCCGGAATTTAGCATCAGTAAAATATGAATCACCACCTCCCTCCAGGAACTCACAGTCATCTTGGGAAACCTTCACATAAACAGGAATCTATCATTTTGGCAGTATTCCTGTAAAACTGATGTGCGAATTTCCGCGCTTTCCTACGATGCGGCAGTTGTGTTTCTTGGTGTGTTTCCCACGGAAACTCTTGCATGAGCCCAAGGAGGCGTGAAAAAATATCCATGGCAGGCCTCATACGTAACAGTGAACAACTGGCAACAACCTAAACCTTCCTTAACAAAGCAACAGATGAATTAGATGAAGGCAGAACCATAAAACTGAGCACATTATAACACTTAAAAATATACATATTTATTTGTATATATGCTTATGTGGACATATACACATATGTACCTCCCCAAATAGATTTCAGTAACATCGTATACTCTTTCAAAGCTGTTCTTTCTAAAAAGTGTTTATTTATTTATTATTTTTGAGAGCAAGAGATAGAGAGTGAGCAGGGGAGGGGCAGAGAGAGAGGGAGACAGAATCCCAAGCAGGCTCCGCGCGCTGTGTGGGGCTCCAGCCCACCACCCGTGAGATCATGACCCGACCTGAAATCAAGGCAGAGACGCTCAACTGACTGAGCCACCCAGGCGCCCCCAAAGATGTTCTTTTGTGTAACTTACATAAATTCATAACATAAAAATAATATGATTTGTGGTTTATAAATACCCATTCATCTAAGTATTAAAATATGCCCAAAAGTTATGCATTAAATTCACGAGAGAGTTGCCTCCTTACGGAGGAAAGATTTCACGCATTCCATAATTGTTTAATGCGACCTTGGGGACAGGGTGCTGAAGTCACGGAGCTTGTATGTGAGAGCAGGGATGTGGACGGAACTCGTAAACAGAGAACAATGTCGGATGGTGAAGAAGTGGGATAGAGTCATGTGCTCAAGAGAGACTGCGGGGCTGCTTCAGACTGGGAAGCTGGGAAGAGCCAGAGGAAGGTGGTGTGAGAGGGCATCGGCCGCGTTAAAACCAAGGGGAGGAAGGAGCATTGCAGGTAGAGGGAGGACCAGGCGCCGTGAACTCAAGTAAGAGGTCAGTCCGGATCAGTCGCGAAGAGAGGGGAGAAGGGCAGCAGAGAAAGGCGAGGTACAGATCACGGTGACTGTGGGCCACACCATCAAAGAGAGGTGACTTCCATTTGAAGGGGAATAGGATGTATGGGAGCCTATGAGGCAAAGGAATGATGGGACATAGTTTACCTTTTAAAGACTCACTCTGGGGGCTGCTTGAAGAACAGCTTATTAAAGAATTGTGAGGGTTAGACTAGCCAGGAGGTTATTGTGGAGTCCAGGCGGCAGGCTAAGTGAGTGACGGGTGGACAGGGAGAGATGTGCAATGATGTGGTGTTTGGGAAAATGCCCAAATAGATTGGATTAAGAGAGAATGGGCAAGGAAAAGAGAAGAATTCAGAAAATCTCCTGCTTTCTGGCTTGAGGAAAGGCATGTGTCCTACTCTATTCGGGAAGTGGCAGGAGAACCGGGTTTGGGGACCCGGAAGTTAGGAGTTCTGTTTGGCCACATTAAGTCTGAGATGTTTATTACACGTCCGTGCATAAGTCGGTGTCATGAGTTGGACGTAGCCGTCAAGGTGGTGGCAAGAGGGAGGAGGAAGGGGAGAGTCATTGGCACGTGGGTGATAACTGAAAAGAAGGGGTGGACCAGAGCACCAGCAATGGTGAAAATTTAGAAATTTTCTAAAGGGGTCTTGGATCCAGAACTCCTTCTCCAACAGCATAAAACCAAGCAAATTGGACAAAAAGAAAAGAAAAAAAAAGAGCTAGCCAAGAAAGGGGAAGTGGAGACAAATGTCCAGGCAGCACAGAGGACAGATTCAAGGTCACGATCTCGTGGTCCGTGGATGTGAGCCCCGCGTCGGGCTCTGTGCTGATGGCTCAGAGCCTGGATCCCGCTTCGGATTCTGTGTCTCCCTCTCTCTCTGCCCCCCGCCCCCATTCACTCTCTCGCTCTCTCTCTATCTCTCAAAAACAAATAAACATTAAAAAAATAAAAAGACAGGCTCCACCTACGACAGAATGTTAAGAATACATGGTGCAAATACCAGTATTTGGCTTCTTTGTCCTTTTCTATATTTTACGCATTGTTCCAAAGGGACAGCACATGCTTGCACACACCTGTAATTATGGCGGGAGGGTAGCTATTATTTTCTGTGATGGAGCCAGGCAGCTGGATTTAATTTCAAGAAAGCAGTTCACAACTGGGTAGAGAGTGTTTGAGGGAGGTGACGACTTTTCTAGAGCTCCTAAGCAGTTCCAATTCTCCTCTTCCTGAAACATAAAAAAGACTGTGCTCCCCAGAACCAGGCAGATGGATCGACTCTCCTGAACGATTCAGGCCAACAGGTTACGACTGGAAGTGTCCTCTGTCGCTTCTGGACCAAACCCCGAGACGCTGGAGAAGCTCCCTGTGTCATTCTTCCGTCAGAGGAAACCTGACGCTTTGTGTGAAATGGGTCTTGAGAAGCCCCTGGCGACCCTGAGATGCCACGTGGAGCCTGGTTGCCCTGGAGATTTGCTCAGAATCACAATGAACTCTGCAGAAGCAAAAAAAAAAAAAAAAAAAAAAAAAGGACTTTCTTAGGTTAAGCAACTGAGGTTATGGTGGTGCTTGTTGTTACCCCAACACAACTCAGCCTCAACCTCCTACCATGTGAATCCGCGCGTACCTACCCCGGAGCCTAGAACCTTCCATGTGCCAAAAGAAGATGTCTGTTATCCCCTGTGAATTCAGCTTCTTACTAACCTGCCCAGAGGCTTATTTTTTATCTCCTGACATTGTCTCTTCTCTGCCAAAATCCTGTGGACTGGATAAAGAGGCCTTTCCAGAATGCTACGTGAAGAAATCCGTTAAGGCTGGAGAGTCAAGCCGACAGAAGATAGAATTTGCATAATCCTAAGGCTTCAGCCAGTGGACTGGTCCCCAGGTGGTATGGGTTGAATTGCAGCCCCCAAGTTTCTTCAGTTGAAGTTTTTTGTTCTTTTTTAAAGTTTATTTATTTACTTTGAGAGAGACATAGACCGTGTGACCTGGGGAGGGGCAGAGAGGCGGAGAGAATTCCACGCAGGCTTCCGGCTGTCAGAGCCCGATGAACCCAGGAAGCTGCGAGATCGTGATCTGAGCCGAAACCAAGGGTCGGACACTGAACAGACTGAGGCACCCGAGTGCCCCTCTTCTGTTGAAGTAGTAACCCCTGCACTGCAGAATGTGACAACACGGTGTTGGAAGCCTGTCTGACCTCTACCCCCGGGGGTCATCATGGCCTGAGAGACAGTGAGCCCTGTGTCCTGCAGCCAGGCGGCCGCTGGGCTCCAGGAGCAGGGGAGGCCAGGCTGTCCTCTCCCACTGCACTGAGCCTAGCCTGACCGTCAGCAAGTCAGAGACAAAGCACCATCTCAGGGGGAAGCAGAGACCAGTGGAAGGACGACAGGGCTGGCCTTTTTTCTTGCGGGAAGATAGCAGATGGGGCTAGAGTCTAACAGTCTGGTGCAAGCGTGCCCAGATCCTGGACCCGAGTGTCATCAGGGACCCAAGTCCCATCAGTGACAGGGGTAAATCCTAATGAGAAATCAGCAAGCTATGGGAAGTTTCCAGGGACCCCACAATGCCGTGCAAATGGGAGAGGTAGGTATTAAGGCCATTCTCCACTCATAGAAAATAGATGTCTCCCAGGTAATTTTTATTCTTGCCGATTAATGTTTTCACGCTCAGGTTATACATTAGGGAAGCTATTTCAGGGGCTCTTAAATGCATGAAACCAATTCCTGTGATTTTTCCAGAGTTAGAGTCTGTAGACTGCGGATTTCCACAGATGCAAATTGCTGTGCTAGAGGCTGAACCATGGGTCCCACCTGCCACGAACGCATCGTGCGTGTAAGTCAGGGACCGGCGAGAAGGTGTCCGAGGGTAGCTAAAGCCCATCAGACAAAATGAGTCACAACTATTTGTCTTAACGCCTTGTTTTCTCAATGATTTGTTTCTGGTTAAATGTCACCTACTGTTTTCTTACTTATCTAAGAATTTTATTTAAAATATGTTCATTGTAATGTCTTGTTGGCATAGGTTTAAACCATCTTAATCATCGCATATTATTATAGCTCATTAGCATCTTCCATGTTTTCGTTTGTGCTCATTCTCATTAAGTAAAATAAAAATGTAGAATTAAAAAAAAGCAGAGACTTTCTAGAGCAGTTTTAGGTTCATAGCAAGAAAACGTGCAGGGAATTACTGTATACCCTCTATCCCCATAAATGCACAGCCTCCCCTCCTGTCAACATTCTGCCCCAGAGTGGTACATTTGCTACAATCCACGTAGCTACCGTGAACCAACTAAGTCACGAGCCATGTCAATAGTTGAGTGTATTTTTGTGGGTCTATTTCTGTGCTGTCTATTCTGTTCCATTGACCTGTCTGTTTTCACATCAATACCGCACGCTCTTGATTACTCTACCTTCATAGTAAGTCCTTCCGCGTAGGATAGTGTCCATCCTCCAACTTTGTTCTCTCCCTTCCCTATTGTGTTGGCTATTCTGGGTGTCCACACAAATGCTAGATTTAGTTTGTCAATATCCACAAAATAAGTTGGTAGGGTTTTGACTGTGATTGTGTTGAATCTATAATCAAAGATGGAAGAACTAACGTGTCGACGACTTGCCGTATATGCATAAGTCCACTAAATGCTGGGAGTGGTATCCCATCGTATCCACGTCCAGGCCATACACAGTGGAGGGATTATACAGGCATGCACACCAGAGGTGGGAACTTCGGGGCTATCTTAGAAATGCGGCCATGACACTGCCCTATATTAAAGTGACTTAAGACATATAACCCATAAATGCAGTGTGTGGTCCTTGCTCGACCCTGGTTTGAACAAACCAGTTATAAAAAGACATTTGGGGGACAACTTGGTAAAGATCATAGGAACTGTTGTTAATTTTGGTGAAGTGATCATGGCTGTTTCAGGTTTTTTTTTTTCAAATATTTATTTATTTTGAGAGGGAGAGAGTGTGAAAGGGAGAAGGGAAGAAAGAGAGGAAGACAGAGGATCCGAAGTAGGCTCTCCACCATCAACGCAGAGCCCGATGCGGGGCTTGAACCCACGATCCACAAGATGATGACCTGAGCCAAAGTCGAAGTTGGACCCTTAACGGACTGAGCCACCCAGGTGCCCCGTGTTTCAGATATCTTGATTAAAAAAGTCTTATGTTTTAAAGTTCCCAACGGAAATATTTAGAAAGAAAGTGTCCAAACGTCTGTAATTCCCTTGAAAATATTTCTTCAAAAACAAGAATTAGAAGACACAATTATGGCAAGATGTTAATGGTTGTCGTATCTAGACGACAAATGCTTTCCATCGGGATTTTCAGTACAAAAAGACAAACAACAGAGAAGTGAGAAGAAACAACAAGGCCTCGGCACCAGTCTTTCGGAGTATATACATGGCCGACGGAATTTGTTTTTAATAACTTTTTATTTTAAAGATTTTTAGATTTGCTGGGAAGTTGCAAAGAGAGTAGAGTTCCAATCTGCCCTCGGCCCGGCTTCCCCCATGTTATCTTAGCCACCCAGTATTTGCCAAAACCAACATAAAGAGACTAGCATGGGTATGATCCAACTAAACTACAGATTTATTGGGATCTCATGAGTTTACTTTTTTTTTTTCTTTCTAGTGTTCGGAGGCTGCACGTTGCATTTAGTTTTGCATAGACTGTGGGGAACGTCAAAGTTTTTAGTATCATGGGAAAAGCTTGGAGAAGCCAGCTGGGTGCATCGAGCTTTCCCCCTCAGTAGAAGTAAGCTAAGAATGTAATTAATGACCGGCTGCATGCTTTACTTGATTTTTGCCCAGTGATTAGTAAAAGCCATTCAGGGATAAGAGTTTCATAAGGTGAATAGTAACTTCATAAAGTAACACAGGAGATTGTTCATATTTGAACAAATGGACCAGGAAAACACATCGCCACCACCACTACCGACAGCAACGACAAGAAAACAGAAAAAAACACTCTTCCGATTTACAAAATATTTGGCTTTTGCTTTTGGCTTTCCTGTCACAAAGGGTCGAGACAGAAATAAAATACAAGGGGTCTCTCATCCATGGAAAGGTTTTAGTCCGTATCTACCCTTGGCAAAACTGAAGCCTAAACCATGAGCGAGAGAGCCTTAGTTTTCTGCCTTCTGCAAGTCAGCTGAAAATTAATGAGTCGAATCAGTACTTTCAAAATTAGTAATGAACAAAGTCAACAATAAGCCTGGAAATTGCTCCATTAAAAATTCTTTTTCAAGGACAATGCCGGAAGAATTGATGTCTTTATTTCATTGGGGGGGAAATGAAACATTTATTCGTACTGCATACAATATCATTACAGAGCTCTCACTTTGCTGGTCCACGTGGGACCACATCTGCCTGGGGGAGGGGAGGGGATGACTGCTTTAATCCTTTCCATATGTGACTTTGACAATGGATCCTCAGGAGAGTACATTTCTCAACGCTGATATAAATTATAATTTCTGCCAAAAGACTGACATATTGGTTGGTTTAGAAAGGTCTATTATCAAATTCCAGATAAGCTTGGCAGTTTTTGATACTAAGTCACATGCTCAGACACTGTCACATTTGGAATCTTGCTGGAGATGTGGATTTAAAGCTCACTGGTGTGAATTTGAAGCCCGATTGCTTTACAGGTGCAGCAGCTTGACAAGGCAGTCTTCAACTGTCCAAAAAGCAATCAAATTGCTGTGGATGATACACATGTCCTTCACTCGCAGGGCCCCGTGAGCCTCAGGGTTGAATCAGAAGCGACTTCGTGTGGCTCTTAGGTTGTTCAAAACCAACAGAACGGCTTTTATTTCCAGGCCTAGCACTAAGATATCACTCTGACGAGACGGGTGTTTTTGTGAATTCCCAGTGTTTATTTCCTCATTGTGATTATGTGTCCACGTGAGAAGCAAAAAAACTGGTGTAATAATTAAAATTACACTACAAGGGAGCTATTAGAGGGGTTTCCCCTTTTCTCTTGGGAGTTAGATAAAATTTAATGAATTGCTCATTTCTGTGCTCTGTGGAATCTTAACACTTTCCTCCAAAGTCATGAAATTTTCCAGATGATGTAAGATCTCATAATCTTCCTGGATGATAATTTCTGCTTCCTCATTTCATAGATCACTTTGTATCCATGATACCTTATATCTTAACTCATAAATGAAACTAATTCCCCTCCTTAATTTCAACAACCACACTAATGAGGAAATAACAACGCAGTCATGTTAATGCTGGGTCACCAAATACAAAAATAGCCATTAGACATGCTGGAAATGTAAATGTAAAATGTAATTGTAAATTCAATGTAAAATGACATTGAAATAAAAATCAGGTAGACCTCAAAATAGGAGATGACTAGAAAAATCACCAGAAGTAGTCTGTTACAATAAAATTTATAATTTCAAATTTTACTCTGAAAAAAAATCTATCCTGAAACCAGATTTAATGTATTACGACTAGAACGAGGCTTACACTCTGAACACAGTACAGTGATATTAAGAAACATAAAATTAAGTAAAAGAGAGTTTGAGAGAGATTGAAAATGTCAATGGAGATAGATCACTGAAAAGCTATTAAGGTATGAGAAGTAGAGAATAGCAAAGAAAGAACATTCTTTTTTTTTTTTGGTCTGCCTAATTCCAAAATACAATACATCAGTTGATTTTGAACAGTGAAGTCGCTGGATAGATCCATTCGCAAACCTAGCTCTGTGCTGTTATTGGCATGCACATTCGACTTTTGTGTAAGTCCAATAATGTAGTGTTATAATTATCACACAATCTCATGCTTTTTAAAGTAGTTAAGAGAATAAATAAGAAGAAGAAATAAATAAATAAATAAATAAATAAAGAAGAAGAATCACTTCTAGAATATTTTGTAGTAACCCATATAGTCACCATTTTCATGGCTCTTTATTTCTTCCTATGGAGTTAATTGCCACCCGATGTAAAATTTTTTCCCAGACAAAAAGACTTCTTTTTAGCCTTTCTGATATGTCAATCCTGTTAGCAATAAATCCTTTCACCCTTGGATGATCTGGACGTGTCTTGATTTCACTTTTGGTTCCGAAGGAACGTTTTTCTGGAAATAGAACTCTTGGTGGCTCATCCCCCAGCAGTTTGACTGTGGCATTCCAGTGTCTTCTGCTTTACATCATGTCTAGTTAAAAACATGAAAAGAAAGAAGGAACCAAAGCCCACGCTCAAAATTAAAGGGGAAAAACAAAATCAGTTCATATATTCCCAGATGTTATACTTAAGACAGACTTTAAAGCAGCAACTACAGTTATGTTCAAACAAGAAAAATAAACTGGGTTCAAGGAATTATCATGTAAGAATGATCTCTATTTGAATAAACCAATAGAGATTCTAGAAGAGATAGAATTTATTTTTTATAAAAATGATCTAAGGGAATTTCTGTCGTTGGAAAAGGATAATAATTGGAATGGAAAAAAAATTACCTATGGGGTTTAACATCACATCAAGAGGGTGAAAGGAAAAGCAGAGAACTAGCATACAGATAAATAGCAATGAAAACATCTGCGGAACAAAGGAAAATGATAAAATAAACCTAAACAGGAGAAAGCTGTGGGAAACCACTGTGCACACCAACCTGTAACAGAAGCCTCAACCCAGAGAGGAAAGGAAAACCAGCAGAAAACATATTGTAAGAAATAATGGCCAACCGCTTACCACGAAGCTCAAAAAATCCCAAAGAAATAAATACAAAGAGATCCACACGTAGGCACATCCTGGTCCAAAGACACAAAGACAAAGAGAAAATCGTGGAAGCAGCAAGAAAAAGAAATGACTGCTCACACACAGGAAAGCATCGATAGGATTAACAGCTGACTTCTAACCCCAGATGCTATAAGTTGGAGGACATTGGAATGGCATATTCGAACTGCTGGGGGATGAATAGGACAGTGCACCAAGAATTCCGTTTCCAGGAGAGTGTTCCTTCGGAACCAAAAGTGAAATCAAGACATGTCCAGATCATCCAAGGATGAAAGGATTTATTGCTAACAGGATTGGCATACCAGAAATGCTACAAAGAAGTCTTTCTGTCTGGGAAAAAATTTTACATCGGATGGCCACTTGAGTCCATAGAAAGACACAGAGAGCCATGAAAACGGTGAATATGTGGGTTACTACAAAATATTCTAGAAGTGATTTTCTTCTTATTTCTTCTCTTAACTACTCTAAACAGCATGAGATTGTGTAAGTGATAATTATAACACTACATTATTGGACTTAGACAAAAGTCAAATGCGCATGCCAATAATAGCACAGAGCTAGGTTTGCAAATGGATCTATATTAGAGAACAGTTGTTATATTTTATCAGAATTAAGTTCTTGTTAATGTGAACTAGTTTGCAAAAATTAGGAAATAGTGTAATCCCTCAGCAACCATTAAAAAACCCTCAAAAATATAGTTAAGAATCAACATAGTCTTTAAAATGCTGCAGCGAAATAAATTTTTCACAAAAGGTATCAGCGAGCAGAAAACCAGAGGGTCAAAAGACAGGAGTGACACAGAAAACAAATATCAGAATGTTCTGTGACTGTAACAGAACTAGAAATTGGCAACAAAAAGAAATTTGGTAAATCTAAACATATGCAGAAGTCAAAGAATTCACTTCTAAATAACCACTGGGTCAAAAAAATTCATGAGAGATGGGGGTGCCTGGGTGGCTCAGTCGGTTAAGGTCATGATCTCGCGGTTTGTGAGTTGGAGCCCCACATTGGGCTCCGTGCTGACAGTGTAGGGCCTGCTAGAGATTCTGTCTCTCCCTCTCTCTCTGACCCTCCCCCACTCACTCTCTCTGTCTGTTTCTCAAAAATAAATACATAAATTTTAGAAACTTGCAAGAGAATTTTGGAAAATATTTTGAACTAAACGAAAATCAAAATACGACACACTGTAATTTATGATGTGGTTTCTGCAGAGCTGAGAGAAAAACATATGCATGTAAATGCTTATATCAGGAAACCAGAAAAGTCTCCAACTCACAACCTAAGCTTCCCCTCAAGAAACTGGAAAAACATGCAGTAAAAAGCCAGACTTCAGTTTTTGATGTTCGACTACTGATCATGTTTAGGCCTCACTGTCCCTCTTCCCCTCTGCCTGCCTTCTGGACAAGCTTCTGGAAAGTCCTGGTGCTGGGGCACCACGGTGGCTCAGTCAATTAAGGAGTTTGACTTGACTCAGGTCATGATCTCACAGTTCCTGGGTTCGAGCCCTGCATCAGGCTCTCTGCTGTCAGCACAGAGCCCACTTCAGGTCCGTCTCCCTCTCTCTCTCTGCTCCTCCCTTGCTCGTGCTGTCTCTCAAAAATAAATAAACATTAAAAAAAAAGGGAAAAGAAAAAAAATCAAAAAATAAAAACTGGGATCCCTGGTGTTCCCTCCTAGGCGTCCATGGGAAGTTTAAACCACACCTGAAAATCCGCACCCAACCCACAAATCCCTAACCACCGTTAGAACCACAAGCCATTCTCCTCGCCTTGTTTTCTCAAGCCATTTTCATTCCTGCTTGGGTGCGGCCTTTCCCTCTCAAGAAAGCATCGTTGCAATAATAACAAACATTTCATTTCTTCCTGGTGAATGCGTGGGGCATCATCAGTCTTGACATCCAGACCAAATTCTGGGTGTGGAGAAAATAAAAAGGAGTTCAGTGGATGTGAGGCATCCAACGAGTAGGACGCGGGCCGTCTGGATAAGAGGGGACATGCCCAGGGTTAACTCTGAGACAGTAGCAGTGGGTATGGCACCATAGAGTACCACGGGATCTAAGAAAGACAGGACTCAGGGTTTCGCATGAAGTGTCCAATGTGGCGTTTTACCCGGAACCTACACTGGAAGGTGGGAACCTCAGAACCACCAAGGCATCGCATCGCATCTCATCTCATCTCATCTTTTTCAGAAGTAAGTCATTTCTAACAGTTTAATCTCAGCTGCAGCTATTCAGGTCAAGTAGTCACGTGGCTTGGTCAGAAATGCCTGCGGGAACCCGGATTTCCGTGGATTGTCACTGCGTGCTTTGGAAACTCCTCTCTCCCCCGTGCCCCTGCAGGGCTGCAGGACCTCTCGTGGGGAAGAGGTCATCAACGTGGCTTCGCTGATAGAGTTTCGTTGAAGCGACAAGAGTTAGTTTCGCCTTACAACCATTGATTCTGTGTGTTCCAAGCAGATGTTTAGCAAAGATGGTCACCTTTTAAATGCATGATAAATGTACAAATATGTTCACGGCAACGCTTGGGTGAAAAAATGCGGCAATGATTTATTTCAGACGCTAGGCGCTTGTCAAACAATATTAATGTCTGCAAATCAATAGATGAGCACAGAAGAATTGCATCCAGGTCTGTGAGACAGATGGCAGCATAATGGAGTCCATCTTTCGTCGACTTAACCGAATTCCTCCCGTTCCTAATGCCTCGTCCCTTAGGAGGAACGGGCTTTGGTATGACATGTGCGCAAGTGGACTTCCTACTTAACAGCTGTGATGACAGCCAACAGCCAGATGGTTATTAGAGAGGCCCTTTGCATGAATGACAACTCTATGCAGAGGTGACAAGACGCAGCCAAACTTTTCATAAACGTTTTAGAAAGCCAGAGGAAACTGGGGCGCCTGCGTGGCTCAGTCGGTTGGGCGTCCGATTTCGGCTCCGGTCGCGATCTCCCGGTTCGTGGGTTCGAGCCCCACGTCGGGCTCTGTGCTGACAGCTAGGAGCCTGGATCCTGTTTCAGATTCTGTGTCTCCCTCTCTCTCTGCCCCTCCCTCGCCCATGTTTTGTCTCTCTCCTTCAAAAATAAACAAACATCTAAAAAATTAAAAAAAAAAAAAAAAAAAAGAAATTAGAGGAAACCAAGAGCTTACAAATAACATGGACGGAGGCTAAAAGCTGGCTGAACCTAGTTACCGTTTGGCTAATCAGGAAACTAGGGAAATCCAAGCCAAGGTGCCCTTTGAAGAAGCCATGAAGCCAAGCAGGGACTCCTGAGGAAGCCCTGGGCGGTGTAGCCGCACTACTGAGACAGGCTTAGGGGCCAAAGCCACAGAGCCTTGGGGACACATCAGGCTGCGAGCTGAGCCTCACTGCCAGGGCGTAACCAAGAGCGGCTGGAGGAGCCTTCTTGTCCCAGTTGCAAGCCAGCCTCACGGAGACTCTGCTGGTATTGAAGTGACAGCCCCCTGTCGTCGAGCAGGACAGGGTGAGCCCGTTCTGTACCGGATGACAAACCTGCAGGAGGCTCCGAGGTTGCCCTTCTGCGAAATCTGCAGGCCAGTCGGTTCCAGGGAGGAGTCACAGTCTCAGCTCCAGCCTTCCCAATGACAGTCTCCAGGGGACAGCGCTCCTGAGTCTACACGGAAAGCATGCACGCTGTGCGATTCTTATGCACCTATATTCTTTGAAACGATTTTTTTAATGTTTGTTTATTTTTGAGAGAGAGCGAAAGCAGGGAGGGGCAGAGAGGGACACAGAATCCAAAAGAGAGCTCCAGGCTCTGAGCTGTCAGCACCGACCCCGATGTGGGGCTCGAACCCAAGAACCTGAGATCATGACCTGAGCGGAAGTCAGACGCTGAACCAACTGGGCCACCCAGATGCCCCCTTGTGCCCCTGTGTTTAAAGAATGCTAGGATTTATTTGGGATCCAGAAGACAAGGAGAGCCCTTTGCCTGAATTTCTTAACTTAAAAAAAAAAAATCAGTCCCAAAAGTTACTTATCAAAACGGATTACATATTAAGCCATTTAAACGGAATTTTAACAGATACCGCACAATGCCCAGAAGCTAAATCAAGACATAATGAAGAAGATCAGGAGAATATCAACATCTGAAGCCATATGCTTTCACGCGAAGAAAAGCACAGCTTAGGGAAATAAAAGCACGAGAGCGATGCAGAAAGCAAAAGAAAAGAAAGCTCAACTTTATATTTTGTGTGTGTGAGAGTGATAAATAACTCTGACTGCCATTCAAAGAAACAGAAAATAGTAAAATACTTTTAACTTGGCCAACTGAAGAAACTATCGATCACTCGTTCCAGGATCTATCCAAACGAGGCAATGAGCAACGTATAGTTTAAGGAAGAGTTCACGAAGTACTAATTACTTTCTGGATGAATATTTAGTTATGATTAAATCCAGTTTTTAACGCACGATGAATTATCGTGCTGAAAAATACAATGCTTTCTGAAATCACTTCACTTAATAAAATTTGAGGTTCGCAACCTCCAAAATGCATCTAGAGACAGCCTATTAAAAAATGGAGCACAGAAGAACAAGTCAGATAAGTGATGAAATGATGAAACACACAACAGGTTTATTTCTATGAAGTTAGACAATCAAGAGAGACACGAACACAATTCGATGTCGCTGATTAAACATCAAAAACTTTAAGTCTTCTGGAAAATTATGACTCTGTACCAGAGAGAGAGTGTCCCATAGGATTTTTTTCTTTTAGAAGAAATTTCTGAGCCACATTTTATTCTTAAATGTACTATTTATAACCCAATCTAAGTTTCTGGTAAAAAGCTTTTTTTCCATAATGAACTATCATGTATTATTAAATTATATTCAATAAGTCATGATTTATTAAAATAAAGTAAAATGGAATGGAAATGCACAATTCTTTCTTTTCTTAAGAGCCCAAATCACCAGAATGACTTTTTTTAAGTTTATTTATTTATTGTTGAGAGACAGAGCATGAGCAGGAGAGGGACAGAAAGAGAGAGAGAGAGAGAGAGAGAGAATCCAAGCAGGCTCTATGCTGTTAGTGCAAAGCCCACCACGGGGCTCAGTCTCACAAACTGTGAGATCAAGACCTGAGCCGAGATCAAGAGTCACATGCGTAACCAACAGAGCCACCCAGGAGCCCTGGAAATGTGCAATTTTTAGTAAATATTTTGATAGAGTTAATGGTGGTGTTCTGAATTTACAGACTTAATCATTAAAGTCTTCTCTTTTAGCATTTTGACTATACTACTTTTTTTTTTAGCCTGGCTGGAGGCTTGTGCATTTTATCGATCTTTTCAAAGAATCAGCTTTTGGGTTTGTTGATTTTCTCTGCTGCTTTCTTGCTTCCAATTTCACGGATTTCTGCTCTAATTTTTATTATTCTTTTCCTCCTCCCTACTTTTAATTTACTCCTTTTTCTAATTGATTAAGGTGAAAACTCAGATTACTATTTTTTACATATTAGATCTAAATATAGACCTATCTAGATTTTGATTTGTAGATCTTAGATCTTTCTTCTTTTTTGACATACTCATTGAATGCTATAAATTTCCTCTGAAGCACTGCTTTTGCCGTACCCTGTCAACTTTGATAAGCTGTGTTTTCATTTTTACTTCGTTCGAAATATTTTATTCTCTTGAGATGTCTTTTTGACCCATGTGTTAGTTAGACGTGTGTTGTTGAATCTTCATGTATTTTAGACGTTTCTAGCTATCTTGCTGTTATTGATTTCTAGTCTGATTTCATTCTGATCGGAGAAGAGACATTGTGTTTATTTCCACTTTTCAAGAATTTGTTAAGGTGTGTTTTATGGCCCAGAATGTGGTCTATCTTGGTGACTGTCCCAAGCGAGCTTGAGGAGGATGTGTATTCTGTGAACGTTGGATGAAGTGGTTCATGGGTGTCCGATATGCCCTGTGGATTGATGATGTTCTTGAGATCAATTACATCATTACTGATTTACTGACATATCCATTTCTAATAGACCAGTGTCGGAGTCTCCAACTGCAATAAATCCGTTAATTTATCTTTTTCTCCTTGTAGAGTCATCAGTTTCTGCCTCACATATTTAAGTGCGGTAAAACACACTTTATCGTTACGTAATGCTTTTCTTTTCTTTTGTTTTTCAAGTTTATTTTATTTCTTTGTAATTTCTACACCCAACACGGGGCTCAAACTCACAGCCCCGAAATCGAGCGTCACATGCTTTACTGACTGAGCCAACTAGGCATCCCAGTGCTTTTCTCTGTTCCTGATAACTGGCTGAAATTCATACAACTACTTCTGTTTTCTTTTGATTAGGGTTAGCAAGGTATATTTATCGTTATCTCTTTGCTTTTGATCTATATGTGTTTTCTTATCTAAAGTGGGTTCTTTATAGACAACATATAATTGGGTCTTGGTTTTTGATCTACTGACAGTCTGTGCCTTTTAATTATTAATATAATTGGATTAGTGTCTACTATATTTTCTACTCTTTTCTATTTGTTGTCCTTGTTCTTTGTTCATGGTTTTGTCTTCCGTTCTTTTTCTGCATTGTGTGGCTTAAATATTTAATATGATTCCATTTTCTCTCCCTTCTTAGCATATCAATTACACCTACGCCTTCTCTTTTGTTTATGAATAGACTTTCATTACTTCAATCATTTTTATTTTCATTTTTTTACTTCCATCATTTTTAATTGGCTTTGTCATATTTGCGCCTTTCGGAATTAAGTAGATAGAAACAACAAATAAACCTATAGGCAGCATCAGGCTAATATATTTAGTGCAGGTAAGAAGATGAAAAGTCAGCTCTTTTAATCCAGGGAGAAATAAGAGGAAAAAAATCACCTTTAAAGTTAAAAACACATTTTAAAAATGCAAGTATTCAGACTGGTATTGCAATTGTGTCTTGACGTCATTTGATTTACGCCGTCCAGGAGCCTGAATTACAGAGTCAGGGGAAAGAGCAGAGCCAGGGTGAGGGGTCTCTAAACACCAGAGAGAAGAAAGTATCTAGTGATGTCAAAGTGTTCAGATAACCAGAAATCAGGACTGAAAATAAGGCACTGGACTGGGCAAATAGTGAGGTCCTCTCGGGGAAGAGGGCCGTTCATAAGCCCGTACAGAAATTTGATGTCGTTCCCATAGGGATGATGTCTCCCATGGTGGAAACTTGGCTGTGGCTCCTTTCTCTTGGAAGAAGTACAGAGAAAGCACCATTCTGTCTTAATTAAACCCACGCTTTTCAGGCTTTTCCCGCTTCCCATGAATTTGGATCATATTTATACAGTACTAGAATTAGCACCCGAGTAAAATTTATGCAAGAATTTCCGAGGACTACATACATTTTTTAAAGACTTTGAGGCTTAACGCATTCAGGTAAAATAAACAAAAACCATTCTCTTTAGTTGGATTATTAATTACTTAAATTGGAAGTCGGTTTGGAACATGGAGGTTTTGTGGAAAAGCAACAAAGCTTGCATTTGGCCTGAACCACGAACTCAAGAGGCTAAAAAAGGACTGAAATAAATAAAGAAAAATCCAAGACACTAAAAACGTGGGAAAGGTCTGACATAGCCATCTTCTGAATGCAGAGTTCAGCAGATAATGTAGACATAAGGAATGTGGTCAAATTAAATGAAAAATCTAGAAATACATTACTTCGACATTTTGCTTCCCCAACAGAGTCCTAGTGAATAGTGTCTGTATTTGGGTTGTGTTTCCAAAAGGTGTACGTCCGAGTTTTTCAGTTTACATATGGCGGGTGGTGGGGGGGCGGGGACGGAGGGGAAAAAAAGGAATATCAAGGGCTTCCAGTTCCATTCAATGGGTTTTAATCTTTATTCTCTCACCAAATATTTTTAAACATTTTTTTAATGTTTATTTATTTTTGAGAGACAGAGAGAGAGTGTGAAGGGGGAAGAGGCAGAGAGAGAGGGAGACAGAATCCGAAGCAGGCTCTCCAGGCTCTGAGCCGTCAGCACAGAGCCCGACGCAGGGCTCGAACTCCCAAACTGTGAGATCATGACCTGATCCGAAGTCGGATGCTTAACTGACTGAGCCAGTTAGTTAACCTGGGCCTCAGGAGGCCCTCAGCAAATCCTTTTCAAAAGGACAATAAATGGATTTTAAGAAAGACATATACCCACAAGACGACAGCAAAAAAGAGAAGATACAATTTTGCAAGCGAAAAAGCACACCCAGAGGATCCAATCCCAGACTGGCAGGGGGAAAGCTGAGAACACACACATGCACACTACGGGGGTCCCTGGAGCCTGGGGAGCCAGTGACAGCCCGTGTCCCCCACGAGTGGAGGCGAACCAGCCCTGCGGCAATGCCCCGTCCCAGGGAATGTTGCTCCCAGGTTTGGGTTCACCCAAACTCACAAGATCCACCTGTTCACGCTGGACATTTTCTCTTTGTCAAAGGCGAGGGGGGTTACACGGGGCGGGAACACCAGATGGCAGAATCATTGGAGGCCATCGCCGAGGCCATGCCTTCCTGAGAGACAGTCTCTGAGCAAAGACCATCTTTGGTAAGAATTAAGTGAAGTCAGCCTTAGAAATGAGAAACGTTAAATGTAGTTTTCAGAGCTTTGTCAGAGATGGAGATTGGAGAAAATAATAGAAAAATGCATTCATGCAAAAAATGAAGATGTTTCAAAAACCCCGCAGTATAGGTTGGTGTTACTCACCTGACTGATTTCTTCCGCTAAGATCAATGGACTGACTTTCAGACTCCCAGACTCCTGAATGGCTATTTTCAGAGGTGTAGATAAAATTTCCAGGTCTGCGAATGCTGTTTGGGCTCAAGTTCTCTTGACATGTTGACACTGTTTAATTATTTTCATTTATCATTCTGTTATAGTGGCAGATAATTTTGGACTGGAGTTGATGAGTTGATTAATAACCTTGCTTGGTAGGTGTTGGTTAATTATTACTGCTGTAATTTTACCCACTGTTTTTTAAACAATCATTATGTTCCTAAGCATCAGGTAAAACTTTCCGTTGTGATTCTAGAAAATGCCATGGCTTTAGAGATAGAAAGATAACCGAAGAAACGTGGTTTTTTTTTTTTTTTTTAATTTTTTTTTTCAACGTTTATTCATTTTTGGGACAGAGAGAGACAGAGCATGAACGGGGGAGGGGCAGAGAGAGAGGGAGACACAGAATCGGAAACAGGCTCCAGGCTCTGAGCCATCAGCCCAGAGCCCGACGCGGGGCTCGAACTCACGGACCGCGAGATCGTGACCTGGCTGAAGTCGGACGCCTAACCGACTGCGCCACCCAGGCGCCCCGAAACGTGTTTTATTAACACAATCACTTCTACTCTCTGTATCAAATAGACCTAAATTTGATTTTTATTTGTTTACCCTGATCAATTTATTCAGTGACAATTTTATGTAGTTTTGTCTTAGGGGAGCAACCTCCTTTGTGAGGAAAAAATAATCCACTCCAGGTTAAACAATCAGCCGTATCATACAATCTCTGCCAATTCTGGTTACACCTTAAAAGGCCATTATAGAACTCCGATTGCATGTATATTTTTTCAAATAATTTGTACCTTACCTATAAGATATTAAATACTGTTCACTATGTTGTGTAGTATTTCTTTCATATATTTTAAGTAATACACTCACAGAATATTTTATTCTAATGGCCTTCGCGGAGATGCTTTGGTTAAACGGGTAGGTAACAAATTATAATTATCCATATAATTCTATATAACACTTGAAATAAATAGATCTTGATGGGGCCTTTCTCTGGTAGATAGTTAATAATGAAGTCAAAACTTTTTTTAAGTTTATTTATTTCTGAGAGAGAGAGAGAGAGAGAGAGAGAGAGAGAGAGAATCTGAAGCAGGCTCCAGGCTCTGAGCTGTCAGCACGGAGCCCAACGTGGGGCTTGAACCCACGAACCATGAGATCATGACCCGAGCCGAAGTCGGACGCTTAACTGACTGAGCCACCCAGGTGTCCCCAAAAGTTTTTTAAAGTATGGAAATGTGAATTTGCTTTTTGGAACCAGCTCTCAAAATTAGCTAGCAATAGATTGTGCAGAAAATGTGTGTGCATGTGCATGTGTGTGTGTGTGTGCCTGTGTTTGTGTGAACACAGTGAGAGAAGCACAAGGAAATCTACGCCTTAATCTTACAGTGTTTGTGCTGTGAGTCCACGAGCCTACATTAGGCAAGAATCTTAATTACACTGCTTAGCAGGGTTTAGAGGCAGAGCCGTGAACTGAGGGTAGGACGACAGTGTACAGACTTGAACTCTTGAGTATTCGCTCATGAATACCGTTGGCTTTCGGCATGTCTGAGGTAGCGCTGAGATGGCCTGAGCAACGGACAAGCCCACAGCTCTGGACCCCCTCCACCCGGATGGCTGGGTTTTGCCTCTTGTCAGAATGAGAATGAAGACTGATCCTTTGTTCATTGTGGCTTTTCTAGCATCCTCCTTGGAGAACGCACAAAGCTGGAAGATAATTCTATGTGAATCATGGGGGCTCCACTGTTGTAACCAGACTTCACATAACAAATGACGCTCTGTTTCAAAGAGCAGCATGGGGACTGCACGTTCTCTGTGAGATCTTACTCGCCAAAACCTGCATACAGCTTTAGAAGTAGCCAGCTAATTTATTAAACAGAAACAGGAAAAGAGATAAAGGGGGACCATTATTTCATCAGTAGAATGATGGATGAATACACAGAAGGTTTCTGAATTCATTTATTAGTTCTAGCAATTTTTTGGTGGAGACTTCCGGGTTTTCTACATAGAGTATCATGTTGTCTGCAAATAGGGAAAGTTTGACTTCTTCCTTGACGATTTGGATGCCTTTTCTTTCTTTTTGTTGTCTGATTGCTAAAGCTAAGACTTCCAGTACTATGTTAAATAGTAATGGAGACAGTGGACATCCTTGTCTTGTTCCTGACCATAGGGGAAAGGCTCTCAGTGTTTCCCCTTTGAGGATGTTAATAGCTGTGGGTCTTTTGTATATGGCTTTTATGATGTTGATCAATGGGTAAATAAGATGTGGTATAAGCATGTGTGTGTGTGTGTGTGTGTGTGTATAATGAAATATTACTCAACCATCCAAAAGAATGAAATCTTGCCATTTGCAATGACCTGGGTGGAGCTAGAGTGTATTATGTTAAGTGAACTAAGTCAGAGAAAGACAAATACCATACGATTTCACTCATATGTGGAATTTAAGAAGCACAACAGATGAACACAGGTAAAGGGGGGAGAAAAAGAGAAGAGAGTGAAACAAACCACAAGAGACTCTTTACCACAGAGAACAAACTGAGGGTTGACAGAGGGAGGTGTGTGGGGGATGGGCTAGATGGGGGATGGGCATTGAGGACGGCACTTGTTGGGACCAGCACTGGGTGTCCTCTGTAAGTGATGGACCACGGAATTCTACTCCTGAAACCAATATTGCACTGTATGTTAGCTAACTAGAATTTAAGTTAAAAAAAAAAAATAAATAAAGGATTTAGGAATGAAAAAAAACAAAGAAAAATTTTGAAAAAGAAGAATTTTGAATGAAGCTGGGAGTACTGCCTGACCAAGGAATGGTACCTTCTTCTTGCAGACAGTGACATGTTTAGCACTCCGTAGGAGGAAGGAAAAGTAGACAGGGAGGAGAAGAGAACACAAAGAGAATGGGACAGGAATGGAGGACAGTGACAGGAAGCAGCAGACTGAGAGCTGCGTGGGGTCGGCACCTGCTCAGGGGGCGGGGCCTCCACGGAGACAACGCGCTGCTCTCTCGCTCTGCGTAGGGGTCCAGCCCAGCACCCCCCTACACAGGGGCGGTGTCATTTAAATACAGAACATCCAACAGCGGTTTGCTTGATGGCCTTCTGACGGCCTTCATGTGCAATGCAGGTGACCATGGCAAGTGGAGGTGGGAGCCTAACCTGAAGAAGAACACAAGAGGGTTCCACGGAAGCCACCGGAACCGTGCCAGCAAGGCCCGTCTACATAAGAAGGAACCTAATGCTCTGATCGTTGACTTTTTTAGCATTTTTCTGAACACACACGGCTTCTAGTCGGACTTAAGAATCAAGGAAGAAGGTTGCAGTCACAACTCCGGATGGGAAGAAGAAAAAGGCAAGTCGCGCCCTCGGGCAGCTCCCCCACGGCCTGTCCCACGTGCAGGCCAGCCCACAGCCTAGGTCTGCCCCAGACGCACCTGCTTCCACTTGCAGCGCAGGGCCCCACTTGAAACTACTGACCTGCCCTGTCTGGGTAAGCGGTGAGCCACCAGAGTGCGGAGTCGTCCCCCGATCAAATGGCCACGCCCCAGAGACCGATGGGACACAGTGGAGAAGTCATACATTCGCCGGGCCAGACAGGCGTGGTTTCCCTGCCTCCCCTTGGAATATAGGACTATGATCTCCTTTTTCTGATGTCTAAGATTCCTAATTTGAAACTCTTTTCAGGGATGCGGGGGTGGCTCGGTTGGTTAAGCATCTGGCTTCAGCCCAGGCCATGATCTCGTGGTTCCCGGGTTTGAGCTCCACCGCGGGTTCTCTGTTAACAGTACAGTTTCCCCTTGAGATCCTCTCTCCACCATCCCCACTTGCCCCTTCGTGCTCATGTGCTTTCTCTCTCTCTCTCTCTCAAAAATAATAAATTAAAAAAAATTTAAATCCTTTAAAAAATTTTTGTGGGCTTCTTCTCTACCTTGAAAGTGGAGACGAGATACGTAACACCATAGACTGCTAACTATTGATTGGTGAGTAAAAGAAAAGTAACGTGTTTTCATGACGATCGAGTACAACCTCCACAATTTAGTGTTTCGGAAGACGGGATTCTTCTTTAATACAACTTGCATTTCAATGCAGTAATGTTTATTTTCTGATGTTTACCAAAAACCTATTTCTTCTATGCTGCATCTTCTGTGTGACGGTATTTTGGAATCTAGGAAATACGGAGAAACGGGGCTTTTTCTGGCCTCGAAAAAGTAAACATCTATCGTTGGGAGTGAATGAGAAAAATAAGAAAACGATGTCGGTGAACATGATCTTTCATATAAAAAGAATGTTGGGGGGGGGGAGCATCGGGAAGGAAGGAAGCCTAGTGGTTTTAACCAGAGGAGGAAGTGGGGGAGAAGGTGGGGTGCCCTGTAAAGCTGCTGGTCCCCCCCGTTGTGGCGGGGCACAGATTGGAGGGCTTGCCGATGACGTTGGCACATGCAGTTGTGTGAAGTTAGTTCTTAGCTCGAACCCATTTATGATCCAGGCTGACATATTTAATAAAAAGGAGAGTCCTTAGAGCTTTGGGGCATAAAGCCATCGAGAGAGGGAAGGATCTTGAAAACTTGGAGGCTAGATGTCAGCAGCAGGCAAGGGAGACAGACTGGCAAAGAGGAGAGAGAAGGAGAACGGCCACGTCTAGAAAGGGAGTAATTAGCAGAAGAGACCTCATAGCCTGTTGGAGGACAGGCTCGGGAAGCAAGGAGGCGATGTTCTGCAGGAGGAGGAGAGTGCTGTTAAGGACGGTTTCTGTCTGGGACGGAACGTGTGACCCCCACTTGCAGGTCAGAAGAACATGGGCGTCCTCCTGACTGCTTTGTCCACAGCCGCGTCCAGCTGAGGGCACAGCTCGGAGACTGAAAACCAAAAAAGAGAGCAAGCAGTGTAACAGGCACAGGCGTCCACACCTCAGCGGGATGCATTATCTCACAGCCATCGCTAAGGAAAGTCCGCTGGGACTTTCCATAAGGACCACCGAAAGGGCCTTGCTTTACTTGGTGAACCCTGGTTCCTGGCCTTTGGAAAGGAGGCAGGGGAGAGGCACTGTGGGAGAAACAATGAGAAACAGAACTTCTTCTCGGCCGAGAAAACCTCTCACAAAGCAGAAGAAAAAGAAAGCATCCTTCTTATTGAGTAAGCATTGAGCTACACGCCGTGGGCCGCCAAGACAGTAGGAAAGATTGCCAAGACACTAGGAAAGATTGCCAAGACACTAGGAAAGATTGCCAAGACGGTAGGAAACCTCACTGTTCCAGAGAATAGGGCCGCTACGACCCTACCATGTGCGTAATCTCCGGGTCAAGGATAAGCCCTCCACGACAAGAGCTGGACAGCACCGTTGGCCACACGTAGTCTATCCCACATACACCTGGAGGTCCGAGTGGCCCTCCGTGTTGTTAGCTGGTTGTCTTTACGCAGAGGAAAACTAAACTTCTCGCACCTTGATGAAAAGAGATGGTTTTAACACTCAGCCAAGCAGTTCAGTCGGTCTCCCGTCCTCTCCCGGGGACAGGGAGATGGGACATGATCTTCCTTGTGGGTTACATTTTACAGATGGCCCCCAGGTCCCTGAGAAAAACTTCTTTGGGTTGTCATTTAGCAAGAAGCTTGTGTAGGCATTAAGAGGATTTACGTACGTCTCGAAAGCGGAGAGCAAGGATTTATAATTACAAGTTCCTAAAGTAAACGTTCTCAGAAAAGGGAGGGAGAACGTTCTTCTCTCATTTGCACCGGGGGCAGCCAAAACATTTTTTTAATTGGCATTTGCCCTACGGCACCTGAGCATCTGAGGTTTTACTTCACTAACAGAAAACTTCCAGGCCCTTAAAGGCCCCCCAAGCATGCTTTGTTTGCCCCAGGGAGGGATTAGATTCATTTTCTTAAATTTGCAGTCAAAATCTAAATATCAGAAGATTGCACGTGAAATCTAGACTTCCTGAGTCTCAGGAAACTCGGAGTGTTTTGCGGCAATCAGCTGGAGCTCAGATTAAAATATTAAAATGTCATCCCACTGTTATTTCAAAGTGAATTTATTTACTGCTAATGAGCTACACGCCAGGCTGAAATCTACGTTGCACGGCACCAGGGACGATGACATTTCTAGATACAATAAAAGCAATCATTTGTGGAGCACCTGTCACGGGCCATGCTGTTTTAATCATCTCCTCTTTGACAACAGCTTGGTAGCCACACACACTCACAGCCCGGGCAGGGGACGGCAGGGCACACAGCACTCAGGGCCACATGGGATGTGGCCTCGAGAGCAGACGGAGCCAGCAGGCTGGCGGGGGGGGGGGGGGGGGTTGCAGCTTGGTGGGGACAAGCGGGTGGGGCTACCCCCAGTTCCCGCAGGAGGATGAGATGGGCTGATCTGAACGATCGTGCAGTCTGGCGGGGGGCTGGTACCTGCTACTCAGGCAGAAGCTGCCATCTTGTCTGGCCTACTGGATGAGGGGGATTTTGCTGGGGGGCACCTTACCCACAGGTGCAGAGGGGGGCTTGGGGTCGGGCCATCCGAGGCCCTGCCAGCTTCACATGTCGCTCAGTAATAATATTAACTTTAGACCTATTGCCACACCTGCATATTGACTATTTTATTGCTTAGAGCCCCTCTATGACACAGTCTGGCGCTTACACCCAATTTGCAGATGGCGAAGGGAGGCTTGGCAAGGGAAGAGATTTAACCGCGATCACCGCAAGCTACAAGTACCCAGGATGAGTCAGGCTCCAGGGTCAGGGCTCCAACTCCTACCCAGTAACACTGACAGAATGACATCGTCCCCTGAGTTACATTTGACCAAAATACTAGCCTCGATTATTTACTCTTACCGTTGTCTTTTGGGGTCGTTCAATCATTTACCAAAATTTACTGTAGGCTTTTGACTTCCATGAATCAAAGTGAAGTGAAATTCTTAGGATGCCTTCAGTAATAAGCCAGAAATACCAGCTTTACAAATGCTGTAAGTAAAAAATAAGTATACAAAAATTAGAAAAACCGTCTTTGCCTATTGAGGTGAACAGGTTTCCAGAGTAAGCTGTTTGGATTCCAAAAGCTGTTTTTACCTCTTTTGAGCAAAGTCCGCGAGGTGATGAAGCAAATACGGATCTATGGACGTTCACGGACTAATGATTCCAGAATGCTGATAGTTCCCAAGAGCGGCTGTTGTGAAAAATTGAGAAAGACTCTGAAATGGGAAGAAGAGATTACCGGGTGTCATATCTAACACATTCCCAGTTACCTCTGTCTTTGATTCAGCTATTTTATAACGCTGCAAGTTGTACAATTGTTATAGTAATGTAAGTATTCTTCTCCTTAGAAATGCAAATCTGTCCCTAGAAATGCAATTGAGGATTGGCATGTGGATACGGAGCGGGTTTGCGTCAGTTGTATACATTTATTTTAGCATTCCTGGTGACCTGTAAATGTGTGTGTGTGTGTGTGTGTGTGTGTGTTTCGAGTTCTCCTTTTAGGTACTTGTAACATTCTGCCGGCTCCCTTGTGCTAAATAAAATCTTGGACTCGTGTGTATTTTGTGTTTATATGAGTCATGATTTACCCCTTCTTTTTTTTTTATAAGGTTATCATTTAAAACAACTACCAAAATGTTGCCTTCGATCACTGAAATTACGTGACACAAATTCACATTACGTTACAAGTTTGTCTGAGGAAACGTTAACCTGCGGTTTATCAGAAAACCGGATTCTACTTTGTGCTTGAAACATGTTGAAACGGGTTCTGGTCCTTAGAAATGAGCATCTAAGAACCAAAGTCAGTGAGGTACATGGGAGGAGGAAGTGGTAACAGCTGTCTTGTCAAGACACGTTGAGTGTCTAAGATTAGAGTCGTCACTTGGTGTCGCTACGGGAATCCGCGCAAAGGAAGAAACGAACTCAGACACACAGTCCTTCCCTCTAAAATAATCGCATGGCCAAAGTGCCCTCTCTTCCTCTGGGCGCCCTGGGTAAGCGCTGGGCTGCACGCTCACACAGCTGCTATTCCACGTCCGTTCCCTGCACACGGCGTGTGTCCTTTCCCCTTCAGTCCGTATTTCCAAAGAGCGCAAGCCATCCTCTCACCTCACACCATACAAGGACCAAAATCAGAATGTCTCACTCGACGCAACACCGTTCGCTGTCTGACTCACAATCCTTAGCCCGATGATGTCAACGGCACCAACGGTGTCCTGCGTAAGGATTTGTTTCCCTGTCCGGGACCCAGCGCGAGGTCACAGGTTGTCATATTCTTTCATTTTCCCTCCATTCAGAATAGCTCGTCTGCCTGTTATTTGTCTTTCTTGACGTTGACATTTGTAAAGATTTCAGGTCAGTCATTCTGCGGAGTGTCCCGTGACTGTCAGATGTCTCCTCATGATTGTCAAGACGTCGTGCGCGTTGGAAGCAACGACACAAAAGTGATACGTCCTGCTCAGCACACGGTATCAGAAGGCACGCTACGGCAGAGTGTCCCTTTACTGATCACTTGTTTCAGGTCAAATAAGCCTGAATTGTTTCATATGTACAATGCGGAGAGTTTAAGGATCTCATGATTAATCATCTCTTTCTTTAAATTTTTTGAACATTTATGTATTTTTGAGAGAGAGACGGAGCACGAGAGGGCGAGGGACAGAGAGAGAGAGAGGGAGACACAGAATCCGACGCGGGCTCCAGGCTCTGAGCTGTCAGCACAGAGCCCCACGTGGGACTCGAACTCACAGACCGGGAGATCATGACCTGAGCCAATCCAACTGAGCCACTGAGGCGCCCCTCATGATGAATCATCTTTATCAGACATGAGAAGTGGGGTCATTTGACATCAGAAATGGCATTTGATAAATCTATACTATGTGCGAGAAGAACTGAGCTCTCCTGCCCTTGAGGCTTGTGAACATGGCTCCCAGGCGTCACGTAGAAGACATGATGACAGGCATATTCTTCATACCTCCCAAGTGCACACCAGGAACACTGTCTGGCCAAGTTTAGCATATGTACAGAACCAAAGTGAATGGTTGCCTCTGTCTGTGCAGAATAACAACCCGAGAGTAAATGAGATCATTCTTCACTGTCGTCAAAGACTCCACAAAGCTGCCTTCCTTTTGGGTTTTGGTTTTTTTTTTTTCATTTTTCTGTGTTTTCCTTTCCTTCCTGCCTGCCTTCCCGTCTTTGTCAGTCTTTCTTTCTTTATAGCTATTTCTTCAAAGTAAAACACTCTTAAAGACACAATTATTAAACAGAAATGCCACCTGCTGCATAGACGTGTGCAAATCAATTATAATATGAAAATAGATCGTTCTATCGTCGTCTTCAGACACAATTCTTAAGTTTTGCTGATTTGCACTGCGTTTACTCTGCAAAGACAAATAGCGGTTGGGCCAACTGTGATTTGAGATGATGTATTGTGTTCTGACTGAGTCTGAGAAGCAAGGAGTCTTTAGTCAACACGTATCATGTACGGCTGTGATTTCACCATGAAAGCCTAGCACAGTCACTTTCCTCAGATTTATAAAATATTAATTAAAAGTAGTCAAATACATTTTGCTTCCAACAGTGTGTAGAGAGATAGAATTAGTTTTCCAATGTACCAATTTTGAGCATGTTAAATAGCTAGATGGTCATGAAATTTTATGCAAATAATGGTTAGGAGCTAACTCATAGGATATTATATATGACATGCCTAAAAGTGGATATAAATTACACTCAGCTTTCTGGTGGTATCTGGGGAATGAATTTCTGATTTAATTAGTTCTGTAATCTCTGTTGCAGAATTTATAAGTGTTTAAAACCATCCAATGGTTGCAGATAGCTTTCA
This sequence comes from Leopardus geoffroyi, assembly GCF_018350155.1. Taxonomy (NCBI): domain Eukaryota; kingdom Metazoa; phylum Chordata; class Mammalia; order Carnivora; family Felidae; genus Leopardus; species Leopardus geoffroyi. The sequence goes on along the minus strand of NC_059342.1, from coordinate 5,457,955 downwards.
GCGGGTAGAACTTTATTCAGTTTAGTGCCTGATATTTTGCAAACAATTTTGAACCAAATATTATATAACCACGTATGAGTCATCTTCTTTAAACTTTTTGATAATAAAACCATTTGAGGTTGTAAGAGGAAACATGTTCCTTTATGTTTTAAAGCATGACGCATTTCTCATTAATTTCGTGTAAATCATATTTCCTGGCATTTTAGAAGTAATTATTACCAGGAAATACTGTCTTATAAAGGGAAGAATGTGAGGTTCGGTCTTTTGACGCACTCACATTAAGACACCGCTGTGCTAGGGGGCACCTGGGTGGCTCAGTCGGTTAAGCATCTGATTTCAGTTCAGGTCATGATCTCAAGGTTCGTGTGTTTGAGCCCCATGTCGAGCTCGATGCTGACGGCTCGGAGCCTGGAGCCCGCTTCGGATCCTGTGTCTCCCTCTCTCTGCCCCTCCCCTGCTCATGCTCTGTCTCTCAAAAATAAATAAACATTAAAAAAAAAAAAAAAGACACCACTGTGCTAAGAAGACCAGAGTTGCAGGGCATTTTCCCTGTGACAACATAAAGGAACACAAATATGTATATTTCCATTTCCGTTGTTTCTGTCTCCTAACCACTGTGCTGTTGCAAACACACTGTAAGATGTTTTGGGGAACATCTCTTTGGGCTGCAAAGGTCAAGTCTGAAGTTCTTTCCTTCATAGACTGAGTTCTATAACCAAAGTTGGCAATGACTTTCATAGAGATTGACAAATGTGATGGGCACTAAGCAGGACTTTCCAGTCACTCAGTGACGCCAGCCTCTCCTTTTAGGGCCACATGTCAGGTTAAGGAGTTGTCGGCCTCGCTCTGTTTCTCCGCCTTCTGTTCGTACCCGTGGCCATCTGCTGTGTGACGTCCTATCTGCCTCGGGACAAATGGGATGCCGTGGGAGGTAGGAATTGAGGTTAGCCGCGCTGGTCACCTGCCTCTGTCTAGATTTTTCTAACAAGCCTGGCAGTTGCTAAAACAGTCACAATGTCATCGTGAGAGAGACAGAGAGAGAGAGAGAGAATCCTTGGCCCTGATGACATATGTCTTTTTTTTAAACGCTAGGAGTCACCTAGAAAGATTTTCCAGGGAAAAGCTAGCTATCTGGTCATGTTACGAATACAGGAGCGGGCCCTGGTGGCAGAGAGGCTGATGTCTGTCACCTGTTTGGACCCAGGAAGGTTGTTCCGTGTGTTAAGCTGAGGGGACATCGCTCCTGCGCCCTTCTCAGAGAAGCCAGCTCAGAGGGCAGTCATGGCAGTGACCTTGCTCACTAACCCCTCCGACAGATCCCTCCTGATGCTTCCAGGGGGCCAGGAACTGTGGGCTCACCCGCACACGTGGAGGCTGAACACCGCAGGCCCTGTGACCCAACAGGCCTTCTTTCCCCTGAGGAGATGGACACTGACAGGGTTCCTTCCAGAAGTCAACGCAGAAGACAATGTAAACAGACGGAGCCTGAGGGCAGGCCAGAAAGGTCACACCGGTTGAGTCTGGAGCGTTCAGTCAAGGAGGGGGCAGAGGATGAGCACGTGTGTGTCTGTGTGTTTGTATCAAGTATGCATGGGTGCGTTGTGGGGTGTGGGTTTGCGTAGGTGTGTGTGCACACATTTTCATTTTAAGCTAATCTGTGACCCTTCCGGTAGACGTTAGAGAATAAACAGATCCTTTCTTCTCCGCCATGTTTTCTCCAGTAGAAATCATTCCAGCTACTCTGGTGTCACTGCTGGTATTTCTAATTATTCTAAAATGTAGTGCCTGGGTCCAGGCAGAGGCGGGAGACCTCCTTCATCGACTTCGTCCAAGGAAGTCCACGTTGGCAAAGTCATGACAAGTAGAAGACAAGGGCCCCTGGGCCCTCCTGGTCCTCCCTCTGGTCCTCCCTCAGCCTCGCCTGCTGGTGAACAGATCTGACCTGGACCATGTGGTCCTCACAAGTGTGCTTGTGACCCAGACACGCTGGGGCGGGGCTTGAAGGGTTTTCTAACCCGAGCTCTCCAAGCAGAGACCTCCCTTGGGGGAACTGGCCAGCTCTGCACTAGGGCTCAGACCCCGCCAGGGCCCCCTCCCAGGACAGAGCTGGAGAAACCGGGAGTCCCTATTTCTTGGCATCTTAGTTTGGTTTCCCTTCTGACCTGTGCCCTCTGTTTATACATTTTGTCTTCAGGCATATGGAGACCATTAATTAGGCGATGTTCTTTTTATAACTTACCAGGATTGCATTACAAATGTTCCCCCCCGTCCCCCGTTTTGTCTCCTTTTTCCCTGGCATCATGGGGTGGAATTTTGTTTTCTGTTGCTGTGCAGTAGGTGAACCGTCATCATTTGCTTGTGGACCCCAAAGCTGTGTGAACCCCCAAGAGTCTAACGGAAACCACGGGCTCCCCCCAGTCCCTGAAGTGACGTGCTGTCAGTTGCATGCTTCTGAAGCACAGGATCACAGAGCACTCAGAATTCATGCTGGGGCAGGGCAGGGGCCTGAGCGTCCAGCAGGCAGCACGACCCCTGCCATGCCCCCGGCCCCACCTCTGCCTAGGCCACCGCACAAACAGGCTGCCCATGGACGGAGGGAGGACGTTGGCTGAGGTCCCAGCAACTCAGCAAGCACCCTACACCTGGGCTCCAGCCTTCTCATTGATCTGTGAGTTGTCTAATACTTTTCCAGTTAATTTCTTCTGCTGCCCTGGAAACGTTTTCCATTGCTCATTGTCCCGAAGCCTGATTTTTGCAGAAACGATCTGGGGGGTAGGGTCATTTTCATCCATTGGGAGCGTCAGAACCAGGATTTAGACGTGGGCCTACCAAGTTCAGACCTCACGTTTTTCTCTGAATTTGCTTACGCAAAAAATGGTAGTGGCCGGAAAACTTTTATCAGGATTTATCCTGTTCTCTCTTTACAGTATATTATTAACTTCCCCTATTTAAATAAAAATAATCCGTAGAAACTGGATTCTCCACATTGCCTTTCAGCCTCAACTATGCGTGCTTAATTCAATGTCTATAGAAAGAATTAAAAATAGAATTTAAGGGTAAATGGATTATTTCCTAGCTAATGTGAATATAGATGTTGATAAGAAATAGAATCGAGCTCCTTCTGGAAAACAACAGCAACAACAGAATGAAACAAAACACACGTACACGCAAATAATAGACCCAACACTCCCGTGGCGGTCACCCCGATCAATTTTATTACCCTGCAAATTTGCCTAGCTCTGGGAAATTTTGTGTCTCTCTTTACTTATTTACTTATTTATTTTTCATTTTTTATGGTTGGTTTTTTTTTTTTTTTTTCCAGAAAGAGAGAGACAGAGAGCGAGTGGGGTGGGCAGAGAGAGAGGGGAGACGCAGAATCCCAAGCAGGCTCCAGGCTCTGAGCTGTCGGCACAGAGCCCAACGTGGGACTCGAACTCACAAACGGTGAGAGATCATGACCTGAGCCAGAGTCGGATGCTTAACCAACGGAGCCACCCAGGCGCCCCTTGTGTTCCTTTTTAAGTTAGCCAGTGATCCTTCTATGTAGGATCAATACCTAAGAGACATTGAAAACTTGGGCACTGGATGTCAGATTGGCAGTAAAATGCAAAATCCGTCGGGAAAAATGCATGGGAATTGTGGCGAGCAGCCGCTGGGGACGACTCCCAACCTTCCCCGGTTCCCAGGACTCCCCCCACCCCTTGTGCAGTCTCCTCCCCCTGAGTGTGAGCCTGGCCGCCTCACTTGCACAACCAGGATACAGCCGAAGCGAGTTGGGTGTCCCTTCTGACAGTCCGTCACAAGAAGCCAGGGACGTCTAACCGTGGGCCTTCTTTGCTGGCCCTGGGGGAGGTCCCCGGAGCGAGCTCAGAAGCAGACCCTCTGCAGCCTAGCATCATGACACGGGGGACGGAAGGACCCAGATGCTTCAGCTGTGACTGTGGCAGGGCCCCCGCCCTGCCCACAGCTCGTGAGAGAGCCTATACCAGGGGCCTGCAGCGAAGTCATGCCCGGATTCATGCAGCTGAACTTAGTTGTTATTCCGGAAATAAAGCACACAGGACAAAGCGAAACGGAATGAATACTCGCGCTCTGAGGTTATAGTGGGAGAAAGGATATAAAATCCATTATTTTTGAGGCAGCCCATGTGCGCGTAAAAACGCAGCGTGCAGCAAACACGTCGATTGTGAAGCTACAACGTCTCCCTTTTATGTTCCTATCAACTCAGCAGCACCTGCAATTGTATCAAAACCTTAAAGAACCAACAGAGTTTGTTATGCGTTTAAATAGCAACCTTGTTCTCTTATATCTGCTATTTTTTTCTGTCTCACGGGGACTTGGGGACTTCGTTATCAGCTCTACAGCCACTAAAATAACCATTACAATTTGACACATGATATTAAGGGGCAGAGTCAATTGTGTGTGTGTGTGGCGGGGGGTGCGGGGGCGGGGGGCTGGGATTCTAGAATGAAATGCATAAATCCGAAATGCATAAGCCTTGGGTTGTAAGGCTCTTTAAGGCACTTGAGAGCAACTTGATAAATTATTGCCCAAGGACAGGAAAGAACACTTTGGTGACCCAAAGGACTGAGCAGCTCCAAAGTTAAAATTTGTTTCCAAGGAGCAGCTGGTCCCCTGGGAGAATCTGCAGGCATCTGAGTCAAGAATATTAACTTGAATCATCTATTTAGGTCTCTCTGGAAAAAAATAAAAGTTTTTGGAACTGTTTAGAAACAAACTAGACCGCTAGTGGAATGAAGTTACCACGGAGACCTGGTGCTTCCTAAGTCATATTTTGACTTGTACCCGGAACTGCGCGAGTTTGCTCCCCTCCCTGACACGACAGCTCTTTATTTCTCGGGAATCGTCTTCCAGAAATAATGGTAAGCCTGCTTCACACGTGCTAAGCTCTCCTTATGCACGTCACCATCTTGATTTTTTCTCCAGGTCTTCCTACACTCTGTGACACGGGGACTGCTATTATCCCACCTCGCAGATGAGTGAGCCCAAGCCTGAAGGTCATGTCGTGGTGAGTAGAAGAGGCAAGAACGGGCCACGTCTGTCTGATTCCCAATTCTTGATACGGGTCCTCTCCCCACGGGAAGGCCCTGCAATAATCTACTCGTACCATGAACGGCCACTGCGGTTGTCCTTGGCCAACAGGTACAGAACAGACGATTCATTTATCGTCCCTTCATGCTCCGTTAAGTCAACAGTTGGCCCAGAAACTGCTCCAAACCGAGGTGGACGGGTCAAAAGTCATTGCGCTGCTGTGCTCTCTGACTCTTTGATCTCTTTAGTCCCCTTATTAAGATTGATCTTGTGGGGTGCCTGGGTGGCTCAGTCGGTTGGACGTCCAGCTTCGGCTCAGGTCATGATCTTGCAGTTTGTGAGTTCAAGCCCTGCGTTGAGCTCTGTGCTGGCAGCTCGGAGCCTGGAGCCTGCTTCCGATTCTGTGTCTCCCTCTCTCTCTGCCCCTCCCCTGCTCATGCTCTCTCTCTCTCTCTCTCAAAAATAAATAAACATTAAAATGTTTTTTTTTTAAAGATTGATTTCATTCACTCACTCAAATATGTACAGACCCCGTACTCTGTACCTGGCCCTGTGCTCGGCCGTGGGTAGATGTAATGATAAACCGGGAAGAAATGGTCCCACCCATAGGGGACTTCCATTTTGGCCACGGAGTGAACACAATCCAGGGAGGGCCAGTTACTATCAGTGTGGAAGGTGTAATGAAAGGAAAGTCCAGGATCCCACTTGAACATTGTTTGGGACAGTCACACAACTACTAAATATACGCCATAAATATACACAGGGGAAAACTGGAAAAAGCACACACATCCATTAATGGCAAACACTTAAATGCTTAAAATATCATGAGCAACCTCTTCAATGCTAAGAGACAACTTCCATTTGATTCATGACACTTTGGGGGTAAAAATAAAGACGTGAACTTTGACCCAAACCCACGAGTTCAGAAGAGAGTAGAGACAATCTGGGACGAGAACGACTAGATTTTTCTTACAGAAAGAAGACGATGTCACGACTCTATACTCTGGCAAGTGCTAGAATGGTCTTCCTAGAAACAGTTATGAGGTAGGCAGGGATTCACATTTGCAAGCCTTCAAAATAGCTCTTTTTTGCCTGCGTCTGAGGGAGTCGCGTCTGACTTGGCCCCCAAATATGGCTTAATTCCTTTTCTTATTGTTTGTCCTGCTCTGTGAACTGCGTAATTTTTGCATTCTTTAAGAGCTTTGGGCTTTATCTCTGTCGGCAAGGCACAAAATGAGAGGGCTTCACACAGTGGGCAGAGCCTTTCCAACCAGACTGGACAGTTCAGGCAGCTCTGTTGTCCTTGGTGCCACTTATCAGTGACGCCTTGTGCTTATTTTGTCCAGAAAGCTGGCGCGCCACATACGGTCACTGTAATTAAACTCCAAATCAAGGATTGAAGCAAACACCTAACATTAAGCACAACACGGATGAATCTCAAAAATAATACCTGGAGTAAAAGGAGCCTTCTACATCAGTTCGTCCCGGACGAGTCCGTGTACGCAAAGTTCCGCCTAAGATCAGGGCACTGGCTGCCTCTGGGGAGGAGTGGGAGTCAGGGATGTGGTGGCTGCTCAGATCTGCTGTGGGCAGCAGAGCTGATGGACCGTTTGCAGGTGCCCTGTGGGTCCACCACCCTGACGGCGGCCAGGCCACACTTCCCCAGCTGCACACAGCCCGTGATCGGCATCGAGGCTCCAACGCCTGCCCATTCCTGCCCAGTCGGGGGCCTCCTGCCTGTAGCTTTGTCTTCCGGACTCCTCATTGGCCTGGCCCAAATTCCGTAGGACTGCACCGCCCTCCAAGACTCATACTGTTCCGGCCTCTTCCTCCTCCGCCAGGCTTTCCCAGGGTCAGACTCCACCGTGGTCTGGTGGCTGTCTCCTCCTTTCTGTCCTTCACAGACATTCACTCGGCAAACCTCTTGCATGTTTAGTCCCATCCTGGCATCTCCCCTCAGAAGACCACACAGCCACAGCCACAGTGATTGAAGACACGTCAGACTTTTCATGAAAGGAAATGTGAGGAGCGCTTGGGTGGCTCCGCCGGTTGAGCATCCGGTCATGATCTCACGGTTCGTGAGTTCGAGCCCCGAGTCTCGCTCTCTGCTGACAGCTGGGAGCCCGGAACCTGCTTCAGATTCTGCGTCTCCCTCTCACTCTGCCCCTCCCACTCTCACTCTGTCTCTCTCTCTCTCTCAAGAATAAACACTAAAAAAAAAAAAGAAATATGGTGAACAAATACTGCGACCTAGGTAATTATATATTCATATGGAAGTCTTTAGGAATAAGTCTGGAGATGTTTGAATTTTCCTTAAAAGGGATCAGAAAAAAAGATTCACTGATGACTAGACAGAGAGATGAATACATGGAGAAGACAAAGAAAGTCTAGTAGTGTTAATGGTAGAATCAAAGTGACAGGTTATGGAATCTTTCAAAATTGCTGTCTGCTTGGAAGTGTTCTTTTTTTTTTTTTTTTTAAAGCTTATTTATTTATTTATTTTGAGAGGGAAAGAGAGAGAACGAACCACGAGATCATGACCCGAGCTGAAGAAATCAAGAGTCGGACGCTTGACCGACTGAGCAGGCCAGGCGCCCGGGGGAGGTGGGGGGGGTGGTGTCCTGTGAGAGCTGCCAGGAAATGAGAAGCTGTCCTCGGTCCCCGAGTTCACGGGTCTCCTGACAGCCTCATCCGGGACGGACACAGTGCTGTGGGTGGCACTTCGTGCCGACCATCACCACACTCAGCGGCAACTTTAAAAAGAAGTACAACAAACTCTGCTACCTTGCACCTGCTTCCTGTGGGTGCTTATCTGAGTCCCTGGGTGATCACTGCCCATCATGCTCAGCGCTGACGGGTGGAGAGGGCCTGGGCCATCTTCCACGTGGAGAACCCCCCAGTGGGCAGCGGGGGGTGGGGGGTTGGGGCCTTCTGTGTATTTTAAGACCTCTTGGCCTCCTCACAGCCTTTATCAAGACGCAGGAAGTGGTGTTTGAGGAGGACGCGCCTGGAAAGCAAGGCCGTCCTAACAACAAAGGCAGAGGTCTCGGAAAGCCAGCCAGCCCAGTGCAGAGCCCACCCTGTGTCCTCATCCGGGCAGCAGGCACGTGGTTGTACGTATCCGTGCGTATCCGTGCGTATCCGTGAAGCTCTTCAGAGGCTCCACCAAGTTACAGGGGCAGACGCCTAAAGACAGACGTCTTGCCGGCCAGCTGAGCACATGACCGTCCTCGCCAGTGATCTCCCAGCCCGTGGCCCCATGGACACCTTCCAAACCAGTATTCTAAAGATGGAAAGGACTAGAAAGCCGGTGGGTGCGGGAGAAAGGCAAGTGAGGGAAAGGGGAGTTAGTTAAGGCAGACGAAGCTGTTAATTGGAATCTCTCCTACAGAGTCTAGGCCTTAACAGAGTCTTTTCTTCTTTTCCTTTTTTTTTTTTTTTTTTTTTTTGTAAGACATAAATAATACCTGAACAAAACCACCTTCTCTCAGCCAGGAGGTGTGGAGATAATAAAGGATTTCATCCCACTGTGAAAACGACCTGGAAAAGAAAACCAATGCCTCTCCCATCTCTCTCTTTCTCTCTCTGTCTCTCTCTCTCTCTCACACACACACACACACACACACACACGGGCTTGTGCACACACACACAAAATCCCAAACCAGCTCATAGTCCCTGCAGCTAGACAGACCAACTTTGCCACGAGGTAACAGAGGAAAAGCCAGGGCACGTACCAAAGGGTTTTCCATGGCTGATAAGCCCTGTGAACCTACGTTCCTCTAACACGCAGGGCTGGATTTCAGCGCGATGCCGAGAAATATTTTCCAAAGATTACAGTTGAAAGACATTTGCAAGGTGATAACACTACTCCTGCACGTTGGACATTTGGCATGATTAAAGAAATTCGTATTAGTATATTCCCAGTATAAGAAACTTTAAAGTTAGTGAGCAAATTTTAGGCTCTAATGCTAATAAAATATTTATCCTTGAAAATCTCATATAAAATATGAAATAGATTAAAGATGTAAGAGAGCATAGCATATGTATGATGTTCAACTAGGAGCATTCGGCACGTCCCGACGGGGCTTGAATACAGATGTTCACTCCTGTCAATCATGAGGCTCCAGAGGGAACAAAATCGGGCAAAGAACCAGGGTGGGACGATGGTTGTATTTTTGTTCCTGCAGCGTTCAAGTGCATATGAGCATCCGTGATGGATGTTGTGACTCATGTCACAACACCCTCCTTCTCTGGGCTCGTTCAGGTTGTTTAGGGTCAACCTAAGCCAACCGTATGGAATCAGCCCTGAGAATCCTGCAGACAAGAGCCTGTGAACTTCGTGAGACGTAACTCTCTTTGCCATGCCTGATGGTAGCCTTTACAGTAAAACTTTATCTGTCTTCAAAATCAGATGACAATATTGGTTAATTCAACACAGGTAACATCAACCAACAGAGCCCAAGATGATATTGCACCCTTACGACCATCAGTATTTCTTTCTTTTTTATTCTTTTCTAACGTTTATTTATTTTTGAGAGAGGGACAAAGAAACAGAGCCTGAGGAGGGGAGGGGCAGAGAGGGAGAGAGACACAGAATCCGAAGCAGGATCCAGGCTCTGAGCTGTCAGCACAGAGCCCGACATGTGGCTCGAACTCATGAACTGCGAGATCATGACCTGAGCCCAAGTTGGGCAACTGAGTCACCCAGGTGCCCCAAGACCTTCGGTATTTCTTTCCTATTCTTTTCATTGTTCCACAATGTATGCTAATCACCACTGAAAGTTGTTGAAGTGTTCATCTTTGTCATATAGAATACATGCCCTGGTTCATCTAAAATCCAGGGTTCTCTGGGTGGCTCATTCGGTTAAGCGTCCGACTCTTGATTTCATCCCAGGTCATGATCTTTTTTTTTTTTTTTTTTTTTTTCCAACGTTTATTTATTTTTGGGACAGAGAGAGACAGAGCACGAACAGGGGAGGGGCAGAGAGAGAGGGAGACGCAGAATCGGAAACAGGCTCCAGGCTCTGAGCCATCAGCCCAGAGCCCGACGCGGGGCTCGAACTCACGGACCGCGAGATCGTGACCTGGCTGAAGTCGGACGCCCAACCGACTGCGCCACCCAGGCGCCCCTCGCAGGTCATGATCTTATGGTTCATGGGTTCGAGCCCCACGTTGGGCTCCATGCTTACAATGTGGAGCCTGCTGGGGATTCTCTCTCTCTCGTTCTCTCTCTTGGCCCCTCCCCTGCTCATGCTCTCTCTCTCTCTCTCAAAATAAATAAATAAACTAAAAAATAAAAATAAAAATAAAACTCAATTATATCCCTTCTCTGGGCCAATGTGGTTTGTCTTCTCTGAATTTCCCAAAAAGTAAATTATATTTTATGATTAGCTCAGGTTGCTCTATATGTTTAAATAAACAGTACTTATGTGATTTTATGAAGTACTACATATATCACCATTTTGCACAGTTCTCCACAAAAAGCTTATTTAGATGAGCATGACATTCATAATATTTATCCTTCCCTGTATTACTGTTACTTGCGATCTGCAGCTTAGTTTTCTGTCCAAACTTCCAAGGATGGTGATAGAAATTTTGGTTACTGATCTGGCTCTTCTAGACCCTCATTGTCATCCTGTAACATTTTTTTAAACAAGGAATTCTTCACCAAAGATGGTTTCTGGGGCCCCTGGGTGGCTCAGTCGGTTAAGCATCCGACTTCGGCTCAGGTCACGATCTCACGGTTCGTGAGTTCGAGCCCCGCATCGGGCTCCGTGCTGATGGCTCAGAGCCTGGAGCCTGCTTCGGATTCTGTGACTCCCTCTCTCCCTGCCCCTCCCCCACTCATGTTTTGTCTCTATCTCAAAAATAAATAAACATTAATTAAAAACCTGGTTTCTGTGACTCACGCTCTTTTCATCTGTCCCCGGGCACTGTAAACAGCTTCACGGTCTCCAGGACTTCTCTGTTACCCACCTGCCTCTTCCTCCCAGAGCCTCATTTCCAGGAGACACGACACCCGCCATCATCGCAGGAGTCAGCACGCCAGGTGCCACTCTGCCCGCTCCTGGCCCACCCCTCAGGGGACCGCCATGACCATATCAGTCTCTCCAAGCATTTGTCCACTGTAACACTTTTCCTCCAAAAAAAGCTCTTCTCAGAGTTTAACCCACTCTGGAGTTAGGTCTCAACACTGTCAGCCATTATTTTTTAGATGGAAAAATGGAGGGTCAAAGTTTGGCTATCGTCCTCTCAAGTGTTTTACCAGGCACCGTTCAGTTTCATGTGATAAACGTGGTGTCAGTCCTCAGTTTGGGCAGAAGCAAATGCGGTGACAGCACAGAGATGCTCACCCCAACAGTCAGCGAATAGTGGGAGATGCTCAGTAAGAAGAAATCCTTAGCAGCCTCAGCAACTGGAGGTGAGAAGGAACCCCAAGACTTAAGGGGACAGTAGCACCTTCCCTTCGAATAATAGGTATTGATCGATACCCTCGCAAGTAACTTAGCACATAAGTCTTGAGTGATGATGCACCTGGAAATTCGAAAGGGGGTTGAGAGACCACTGTTGACAGTTTCCCGCCTCAGCGTAAGAATGCGGCAGGTGTGAAAAACATGCGCCAGGGTGGCCAGGGGTTGGGGGGGGGGGGGATTGGTTACACTAGCAAACCCATTGACTTGCCCTATTTTCTGCTTCTTGGTCCCACAAGAAGCCAGACAGCAGCTCAAGTTAGCGCAAGAGAAAGGTCTTTGCCAACAAGCCCTGCATCAGAGATCGCCGAGAACCGGCAGCAGGGCTTGGCTAAGGCTGGGGGATGTGAGTCTCCACCAGCTTCTATTGGAACGACGCCCCCGGAGCACCTTGATTCTCCGTCCTGCAAGCTCAGCTCAGCTCAACAACTGAAGCCTTTTCCGAGTGACTTCCAAGCAGGCATTAGAGCAGTGAAAAAGACCTTCCCATCCTACACGCCCACCATAACTGAATTATTGTACGTTGATCCCACACTTAGAAGAGAAGAAAGAATTTAGAAAGTACCTTCTAACCTAAAGTAGCCACAAGGATTCCGCGTGCACATTAACTCACTTTCCGGGCTCAGACTCAGCTTCCACCCCCTTTCCAGCCATCTGTAGGAACAGAGGAGCTAATGCATCCATTTGTGGGTTCACTTATATCGGCATTTGTAGCTGTCTTGAAGATCAGGAAGGAGTATCCAGAAAAGACGTCAGTGTCGAACCTGCGAGAATTTTATACTCACAGAGAAAAATGAGAAATATTGTGCAGACTTAGAGAGTTTGCTTTTGAAAGTTTTGCTTTTCATTTTTTTTAATGTTTATTTTTGAGAGAGAGAGGGAGAGAGAGACAGAGCACAAGCAGGGGAGGGGCAGAGAGAGAGGGAGACACAGAATCTGAGCAGGCTCCAGGCTCTGAGCTGTCGGCACAGAGCCCGATGCGGGGCTCGAACCCACCAACCGTGAGATCATGACCTGAGCGGCAGTCGGATGCTTAACCTACCGAGCCACCCCTTGGAAGTTTTGCTTTTAAAAGATATTAGCATTTGGGGCTGAGAGACGTGGTTTTTAAAGCCACATCAGCTCTTTCTAGCGATGTACCTCAGATCAATGGATTGCCCTCTGCAAGTCCTGATACTACCCACGGAAGGGCAGTCTATTCCTCCTAGAGTGTTGCCATGAGAAATAAACGGCACTGTGTGTGACGAATACTTAGCAAGAGGCTTGGTTGCAACCTATGAACCCACAACTATCAGCCTCCCCATCTGGGAGGGCAGGTGGGTGTGCTCACACTTTCCACTCTGGTCCTTGAGAGCAGAAGGTGTTCCTCAAACTCAGCTTCCCGTTAGTAATGAAATCCGATCCCAGTATTGCCTTCGACTCACAACATCTCTGAATTAGACACTAGGGTACAAAGATAAAAGATTATAATTAAACAACAACAACAAATTTCTAGAGTAAGACCACCATGGGACGCAGCTCACAGCAGTTAATACCATAAACAGCGAAAACCAGAGAATGAACTTGAGAAACAGGTTCTGGAAGACAGAATTAGCATTAAACTATTTCACAAAGACCCATTAATCTCCTACTAGAAATTTCCTTCACGTTCATAGTATCATTGATTTACTAAGGATTGCGAAACACCATGGATGTCCAACAGCGCCATATTTTTTTTTTTTTTTTTTTTTTTTTTTTTTTTGAGAGAGAGAGAGTGTGAGTAGGGGAGGGGAGAGAGAGAGAGGATCGCAAGCTGACCACACGGAGTCCGACTCGGGGCTCAAACCCGTGAACCGTGAGATCATGACCCAAACCGAGTTCAAGAGTCCTGCACTTACCCGGCTGAGCTGCCCAGGCGCCCCAGTGCCGTATTTTCCTAAAGGTAGTTGCGGACTACATTTAAGCGGTGTCAGCAAATTGCGGAATAATGTCATGCGTCGGCCATCTTAAAACACGCACGCGTGAGCGAGGGAGCGTGGGTGCGTGTGCGCGCCCGCGCGCGTGCACCAAGTATTTTCTAAAATTGGGCTAAGAATTTTGGATATCTGCAAGGAATTATTAATCAGATGAAAAGATGCTGGAATAGTCTTTGAGATTTGATAGAGAGAGATATTGCCTTGGCAACCGTGATAGTCGCGTTAAGCCTTGGTAAGATTCCAAGTGGGTTTAGGAAGGTATTATACAGGAGGAAGCATGGAGGCAGTGCTTTACCTGCTTACATAGGGATCTACTCTCCTCAGTGTGCTTTGATGAATTGCAAACTCTTTTTTTTTTTTATATCAGTTTATTCTCTGTATCACTTTGCACACACACAACTTTTTTGATGGAAAGCCTTGGAATGAGAAGTCCATTAAATACCTAATTTGATCAAGCATAGATTGCGGTGGCTCAATACTATAAATAATTTAAAATCCATTCTTGATAAAGTTAGTATGCAAACAAAAATAACAGATGTGACCTGATGAAAACATTGCTCGAAAGCTTGGGTACAAAGATACTGATTGTTATCATTTAAAACTTATTAAATACGAAGGATTAACAGTGAATTTTTTTTTTTTTTTTTGGAAATCCAATCTTGGCTTTTCAATACCAAATGGTGAATTAAACACATACGTGTACATGTGGGTTGTTTTTTTTTCTCATTTTCTCCCCAGTTTCCTATTGAAATGACAGAGATGATGGATGGAGGGATCAAATCTCTCACTGTGTTGACAGCTGAAGTGTTGATGAATTTCTGATAGAACCTGGAAGTTGTAGCCGGAAAGTTTGGAGGACACAGCTGACACGGATGTGCCTTCCTCTGCCTTCCTTCTGCCTCCCACCCCAACACACACCCCATGCCTAAGAAACAGGGGTGGATTATGCTAATGGGTAAGGGTGGGAACCATGACGGTATTAAAAGACAGTTGTAGATCTACCGTGGCATCACTGCCTTTGGTCCCTTCAACCCTAGCATAAATGACAACACAGGTACAGTAAAACTATACAGTCAAACGAGCATAATTCCTTACGGAAGTACACTTATAATCCAAAGCACTCGTATATCAAAGCAAATTTCAAGAACCACGGGCTCAGTGGTGATCATGTGACGTTCGGTGTCACCTACTACTCGTATTGCAAGACGTTGCTTGTTTATCAAGTTAAAATTCATTAGAGATGTTTGTTTGTCTCACGGAACACTTGCAGAACAAGTTACCCACAACCCAAGGTTTTACTGTATTTGTCAGAGGTTAAAACCAGAAAGCAAGCCAACCTACAGACGCTCCAGGAAGCCCCGCAGAAATGAGCCAAGACCAGATGAGATCGGCTAATCCCCAGCCTGGGAGGCTGTTTTAAGCCATTGAGCTTGGGCAGTTTGATGTCACAGCAATAGCTAATGTGTACAGAATTCGTGAATTTGTGGAGCCAACGTAACTTCACAGAACTCAGCAATCCCAGATGCCTGAGCAACTTAGCCCCAGGACCCTTTGCTGGTCCTCTCAAAGGAGGCCTATTTGACTTTCTAGAAAATCCGAGATGTGTGGGATTAAGCACACCATGTCCTGCTGTTGGCACTGCCTTTGCAGTACCCAAGGGTATCCAGGGGAGACACGACTACCAAATAGAATCCACCGAAATGAGCAGATTCATATGAAAAACTCAGCTCAGTTTGCTTAAAGACGTATTGACAATGGGCTAATGTCAAAAAGTCATCAATGGTTATTGGATGGCAAATGCGTGTTTCACTTCTAGCATTTGTTTTATGCCCAAATTACAAACTTCCCTTGTAAAAACGAAAAGAAACGCAAAAAGAAAACAAAGCAATTCTTAATTTAAGAATGAAATCTTTCAGTCTGACAATTGCCATGAACAACGCATTTTATTTGCATTAAATGGCCAAGAGCTGGGCACAAACACATGTTCTAAATGTTTCTTTCTCTAACTCACGTTAATTAAGTTTAAGCTGTCTTGACATTTAAGTCTGGGGACTCGAGTTTACGGCTCGAGCCAAATTTTCATAAATTGTAATGTTTCCCTTGGCCCTAAGATTTCTTAATCTTTCATCACTGATGCTTTGCCTAACATAGGGCCCGCGCTTTGTAAGGCTTTATTAAATCTATTCAAATTGTACGTATTTATTTCAGTATTTTATATTAAATATCTTATAGGAGCTACATGTCGAGGACAGCCCTGTGCATCCGGCCCACAGTAGAATCATTTCATTCATTCGATCTGCCCTTGCCGTCAGTTGCAGTGAAGGCAAAATATAGGCAGTCTTCTTTGAAACCAATTAGAGTGCAACTCAAAAATATTTCTGCCACATGACTGCAGAATACACAAATCTTACATTATAAGACAGAAGAGTAGCTCTCCGGCTCTAGATTGGCTAGGAAAATACAGCAGCTACCTTACAAGAGTCTGCATGTAGGGAGTGTCCAGGCCTGAGGGGCTCAAGGGCAGCTCGTGGAACCTGTCGTTTTCCAGAGCACCTGCTGCTATGGGCAGAATTTGTCCACGGTGGAACTTTCCAAGACAATACGACTTTAAAGGCCAAGTTTTCCCCCTTAGGAAATAAATCGCTTCTCAGGAGAGAATCTCATATCCCAGTGGACTGAGGGACAGGTGGCCTCTCAGTTTTCTTTTCCAATCAAGGAATCTGGATTGGACTTGTCCCAAGGATCCGGGGATCCGAGTCCTGTGGCGACTTGTTTCCAGGACTCCGATGTCCCTCTGACACGCCTGCCCCAGGGCAGGTAGAAGGTCTGCGGGAGACATCAGGAGGAAGTTTTTACAACTCCCTGCCTGAACAGAAGAGTCCATTAAATACATTTCAACAATGATAATGTCATCCAATTAAATTTCCTAAATTACAGGAGTAGAAGCAGGGAAGATGTTACAGTAAAATTCTCATAGTTCCTCTAATACCATGATTTTTTTAACAAAAATTTTCTACTTCCTCTTTTGAAAATACATGACTTTTTCTTTTTCTATTCAATCCCTTAAAAACCTGTCTTTAGTTAACTTAGACTCTGCAGTGAGCAGCTTTCTCCCTATCTCAGCATTTCTATTTCCTGCTTTTTTGAGTAACCTATGCCCACGTGGTACCTTGGCATCTTTTCAATGTTTTCTTACTTATGTCCTGTCTTGTATTTAAGCAACAACCCCCACGGAGGTGATGAAAACCCGATCAAAGCAAGGCAGGCGTATGAAAAGAAGATGGTGTCTATACAACAAGTACTCTCAGAGAAGTGCTCTCCATTGGGATCTCACAGATTGGACCCTGAGTATGATACCAGCATTTTTTAGATATTTATTTATTGTTTAATTTAGATCCAAGTTAGCATAGAGTGCAACAATGATTTCAGGAGTAGATTCCTTAATGCCCCTTCCCCATTTAGCCCCTCCCCCTCCCGCAACCCCTCCCCTTAACCCTCTGTTTGTTCTCTATATTTAAGAGTCTTTTATGTTTTGTCCCCCTCCCTTTGATTCCAACATTTTAAACAGTGAAGTGTATCCATGGGATTCTTTCCTTTCCTTTCCTTTCCTTTCCCTCCTTTCCTTTCCTTTCCTTTCCTTTCCTTTCCTTTCCCTCTCCTCTCCACTCCTCTCCTCTCCTCTCCTCTTTTCTTTTCTTCCCTTTTCTTCTCTTTTCTTTTCTTTTGTCATCAGACGAATCTGTTTTGTTTTAGTGGGGGTGTTTCTTAAAACATTCCCCAAATCCGGTGATGGCAGGAATGCAAAATTGCATTCCAGAAAAAGCAGATCTCGACGGGGCCAAAATAATGTGGTCCACGCTTAGGCTCACCCTTCACGCTGCTTAATGGAATGTAAATTAGCAGATGCAGAGAAACAGATAAATTTTACATCCTCTAGGCCACTCGTCCCAATCATCCCTTTCAGTCCACTTTCATTTTGTTCCAAAACAACGAAGGTGAATCCACAGTCAAGTGCCCTGGAGAGAACATGGAGTGCTGATGCTCCGTCAGATGGTGGGCAGTGTGACCAAATGACTCATCCGGTGGCCAAGCTCAGGGAAGGACCAGGTCCTCTCAATGAGAGGTGAACACCAGGTAAGGGCTCAGACCTACATATGGGAGGCCTCCCGGGAACCCACAGGAATAGTTGCTTCAGAGCAGAATCACAAGCTGTGTGTCGTGGGGCATAGTTACCAGTGCTGGTCCACTGAGATCCACATGGACGCGGGAGAACGAATGATAGTTATGAGGTTTTTTTCCCATAAAACTTTATGGAAGCAATGAAACTTTCTGGTTTATCCAGAATTAAACGCATGTAATCATTGCCTACATCGGCCTTTGGATTTCAGGGATCATAAAACACACACAAACACAGAGAGATAGAAAGAGCAGGCACACACAGGAGCATCATAGCATCGCCAATGTTTCTGGCCAAATAAAGCCACAGAAGGCCATTCGGCACAAAGCACGCTCCTCTTGGATCTGTTATCGCAACTATTTCAAAACGAAAAATACATCAGTAGATGTAAAATACAGAACAGACGTCATAGTAAAACAGAAGGAGCCTTTAAAATGGAAAATACCACTTCGTGACGCCATCTGTATTTTTCTCGTTTTTCTAAGTTTATCCATATTTTGATCTTTTTGTCACTTTCATCAGAATGTGACAAGCCCTAGGGAAGGTCAGTTAGATGCCTACAGTCAACGTGCCGTTTTGTGCAAGGATTTCACAAAAACTTAAGCCTTTGAAAAAAATTGTTATGTTTTACTTGATTTTTAATGTGTATTTAATTTTTGAGAGGGAGAGAGAGAGACAGAGCACAAGTGGGGGAGGGGCAGAGAGAGAGGGAGACGCAGAATCCGAAGCAGGCTCCAGGCTCTGAGCTGTCGGCACAGAGCCAGATACGGGGCTCGAACCCATGAACTGTGAGATCGTGACCTGAGCCAGAATCGGATGCTTAACTGACTGAACCACCCAGGCGCCCCAGTATGTGCTTTGTCTTAAACAAGGAGGCTTCGGGGCGCCTGGGTGGCGCAGTCGGTTAAGCGTCCGACTTCAGCCAGGTCACGATCTCGCGGTCCGTGAGTTCGAGCCCCGCGTCAGGCTCTGGGCTGATGGCTCAGAGCCTGGAGCCTGTTTCCGATTCTGTGTCTCCCTCTCTCTCTGCCCCTCCCCCGTTCATGCTCTGTCTCTCTCTGTCCCAAAAATAAATAAACGTTGAAAAAAAAAATTTTAAAAAAAATAAAAAATAAAAAAATAAAAATAAAAAAAAAAAAAAAAACAAGGAGGCTTCAACATATCATTTTTCCCATCAATTTTTGCCATTCCAGAAAATATATTCTCTTCTTTAGCTGTTAATATTGTTCTTACTAATCTAAACTAATCGAGTGTTTCCCCCATGTCAGATGTAAGCATTTACAGAAACTCAATATTTTCATACACCAGTCATTCAAAAGTCCTACAAGGCAATATTTACATACCAAAACACGACAATTTTTGTTCTTCACTTGAAGAGTATTTGATGTTTGCCAACGGAAAACATTATCTGCAGTCTTAAAAGTGTGGAAGTTAAAAAGCAGAGGGTTTTCAGAGCCTAAAAGTTTTGTCTCCAGCCTCGGACTGCCTGAGTTTGAAGCTATTTTCTTTTTAAGTTTTATTTATTTATTTTGAGAGAGAAAGCACGAGCAGGGAAGGGGCAGAGAGAGGGAGGGAGGGAATCCCAAGCAGGCTCCGCACTGTCAGCGCAGAGCCCGATGCGGGGCTCGAACTCACAGACCGTGAGATCATGACCTGGGCTGAAACTGGGAGTCAGACTTAACTGACTGAACCACTCGGGCACCCCCGAGACTGGTTTTTACTCTTGCGCTTACTAGATGTGTGGCCCTGGCCAGTCACTTAACCTCTGCCCTTTGGTAATTGTCGTCATTTCTGCCTCACGATGCCGTGTGAAGATCAAATCAAGTGAAGAGATTCCCCTCAAGTGTTCAAGTCAAAACTGGCTCCGAGGGATAAATTAATCACCACTAGCTGCTTATGGTGGTATATTTTCATGCTACCACATAAAGCATCAGCAGAGGTCTGGCTATAAAGAACTCTAAACAAAGATTTATGTTGTACCTTAGGAAGTCTGAATATTTTAAAGACGCACTCATTCATTCTTTTATCAAATGGTTATTGGATCCCTGGAACACTGGTTCTGCATCTAAAGAGCTTGGAATCATCCTCCCATCCTAATAACCAGTGTAGAGCTGAATACTGTCAAGAGGTCAGTTCTGCAATCCCAATCAAAATTTCAGCCAGCTCTTTTGTAGGGATCCACCAAATGATTCTAAAATTTCTATGGAGCCACAAAAGACCCAGAAAGGACGACACAATATTGAAGAGAAGAACACAGCTGGAGGACGGATTCTGCCCGACCTCAAGATCCACTTGAAGTCTGTAGTAACCGGGCCAGTGTCGTACTGGGAAAAGAACGGGCAAATAGATCGACGGAACAGAACAGAGAGCCCGGAAAGAGACCTTCATCAATATAGTCAATTGACCTTGGACAAAGGAGCCAAGGCAACCCAACGGAGCAAAGATGGTCTGTTCAACAAATGATGCTGGAAGAACTGGACGTCCACGGGCAAACCAGTGAATCTGGACATAGACTTTCCACCTTTCACAAACATGAACTCTAAGTGGATCGCGGACCTAAGTGCAAAATGCAAAACTATAAAACTCCTAGAAAATCACGTAGGAGAAAATCTCCTACCACACGGAGAGCAAGCCCTGACGTACACTATGGGCTTTCCGCAAGGATCACGTGTCCGTGTAGATTTCTAAACTGTGACAGAAGTGCCTGGGTGGCTCAGTCGGTTGAAAGTCAGACTCTTGACTTCGGCTCTGGTCATGATCCCACGGTCATGAGATGGAGGCCCCACACTGGGCTCTGAACTGGACATGGAACCTATCTAAGATTCCTTCTCTTCCTCTGCCCCTGCCCCCCCCCCAACCTCTCTCTCTCAAAAATAAATTAATAACTAAATAAATAAAAACATTGTAATAGATGCACCACCCTAGCTGGGGACATTGATAATGGGGAGACCGCGGCCATGTGGGGATGAGGGTGTATGGGAAACCTTAGTACTGTCCTCCCCATTTTGCTGTGAGCCCCAAACTGCTCTAAAAATTAAGTTTTAATTAAAAAAAATGCAATGGCACAAACAGATGTGTCGCAAGTGATGACAAATGCTGTCGAGAAGAGAACCTGCAGGACTCGGGGAATTTTCCCAGGAGGTGGACGAGACGTACGTTATCCAGGTAAAGAGCCACAGAGACACGTTTCGTGAAGACAGAGCTCGCTGGCAAAGGCTTGGGTGCCGAGAGCCCTGTGGAGTTTCAGGAACACGAGAGAGCAAGTCCTGATGGAGAAGGAGTGTCACTTTTGCAGGGGCCCAAGGACCTAGCTGTCTCTGAAACCCTGTGCTTCTTTTCTTCCCAGCGTCAGAGCTGTGTACGTCTTACAAGCAAGCGGCGGTCTCTTCGTTCAGCCTCGATTCCTGCTCGTCTGCCCTCCGCAAGCAGTGAGCAGCTAGGTACTTTCAGAATCATCATTTCGAGACATGATTTTAATTAATGACTGAAGACGTATTAATCATTAATAACAACCGAAGGTAAAGTGTTTCCCAAGCAGGTCGTCGAGCCTTAATGGATTTCTAAAAACCGCATCGTAGAGGATTTTGAGACTACGTTCCTCCTCTGCCGTAACCTCTAAGTCATTCTCTGGTTTACGAACACCCCGAAGGCTTCTCGTGCCTTCCTCTGTTTACAGCTGGCTGACTGCACGCTTCTTGAAAATATCTCGGGCTCATTTGATTCTTGAATTGTTCTCACATCACTTCTGTAAAGTACATAGTAGTGTCGCCTTTCTGCGTTCCAAAAAAAAAAAAAAAAAAAAAAAAAAAAAGAACGAAACTGGAAGTTGTAAACTGACAATGGATGAAACGTAGACAGATCAAAGGCCAGCTGGCTTTGGACTCTTCAGGAAAAGCCCGATGCACTCCCTTTGATGTGAGGGACTGGAAATGTCTGATCCTGTCACGTGTTGTTATTATACAGAAAAGGCCAACGGGGCCAGCGTGCTGGGGAGGCCTTGACTCCTTTGCAGGGAGCTGGCCAGTCCACACTTTCCCTGCCAGCTCCAGCACGAGACAGGACTCCTGCACGTTGAGCCACCTGCACACCTGGGCTGCCCTGAGAGTTCAGGTTAAGAACATCGGATTCGGTCAGATGAGAACCCAAATCCTAAATCTGAATACGTTTTTAAAAGATGAATGGATGGTCTTTACATGCAATTTCCCCCAAGTCTCCCATTTGATAAAAGAAGCAGGGTGGTATATTTGCAATCTCTTGAAGGTTGATAGGAAGCTTTTCCGACAGCCTGGCTTACTGTTTATTAAATCATAAATAGTCTAGATGGTGTTTAGAAGAAAACATCCCCATCCCTCGGATTTCGGTGGCACTTCTTGTCATAAAGGCTCCACTGACTTGAAATCTTTCAAATGGGGCTTGCGATCTCTTCTGGTTAACAAGCGTGGAGCCCGCGACTTGACGACAGCCCTGGGGAGTGTGACTGGTGGGTCCCCTTGGCCTCAGCTGAGCAGAAGCTGACGGCTGCTCTTGACAAAGGCTGAAATATGAGGATGAGCGTTTACAAAGGCCGCCTCTTCCAGGAGCACAGGAGAAAACGGAAGTGGAAAGACCAACGCAGCTAATAAAGTTACGGGAGGCCTCTCTAAAAGCAATTTATCAGGCAGGTTAACACAAGCCACCACAATAATCATTGCAGGATTGGTTACAGACTTCCTGTATGAATATGTTGAAGAACATGGTGAATATGGTGAATATGTTGAAGAACATTTGTATTAGTCGCCACCGATCGCCACAACCTTCTGGGCCTAAAAGGGCGCGCATTTATTCTCTCCGTGTCTGTGGGGTCAGGAGCCCACACCCAGCTGAGCGGGGCTCTCTGCAAGGTGGCAGCTGAGATGCCGGCGAGGTCGGCGGTCTCGCTGGGACTCCGGACCGAGGAAGGGGCTGGGCCCACGCTCCTTCAGCTTGCCGGCAGAAGTCATCTCCTTGCAGTGGTAGGGGTGGTAGGAGAGAGGATCCCATTTCCTCGGTGGCTGGATGCCCGAAGCCCTTGCAGGCTGATAGCTAGAGTTTGCCTCAGTTCCTCGAGGCCACGGCCAGTTCCTTGCTATGTGGGCTCCCTAATAAAGCTGCCAGCGTCATCAAAGGAATGTGAGTCTCTTAATGGGTTACGACCCTGTGTGTGGCTGCCCCATTTGGAAATCAAATATTCCCATCACCTCTGCCATATACCATCGGTCATTAGCAGCAAGTCACAGGTCACGGCCTCACGGAAGTGGGCAAGCAATAGCACAAGGACATGGGCACCAGGAGGCGGGGATGGGGAGTAATGGGACACACCTTTATTTTTTTTAATGTTATTTATTTTAGAGAGAGAGAGAGAGCAGGCTCCAGAGAGAGAGAGGGAGGCATAGAATCTGAAGCAGGCTCCAGGCTCTGAGCCGTCAGCACAGAGCCAGACGCGGGGCTCGAACCCATGAACCGTGGGATCATGACCTGAGCCAAAGTCGATGCCTAACCGACTGAGCCACCTGGGTGCCCCAAACTTTTATTGACTTTTTTTTTTTCATTTTTTTTAACGAGGACTCACCTTTGTAGTCCGTCTGCCACAGCTCACAGTGATTTTCCTTTAAAGGTAAACGCAATAATTATCAAGGCACATCAGTCACCTAGAGTTGCACTGGCCAGTATCTAGAGCCTTGGAGTCCAATACAGTAGCCACTGGCCGTCCGTTAATATCTAAATGTAAACTGACATTAATTGAAATTAAATTGAAAACTCAGTTATCTGATCACATCTGTCACAGTTCAAGCGCTCGGTACCCACATGGGGTTAGTGGTTAATGTATTCGACAGCACGGATAAAATATATTTCCATCATCACAAAGGATTCTGTTGGGAAGGATTCCAGAGTGACTTTCAAGTTAGTCCCTTTGTTTATGGCCCTTGATGGATGACATTGGTTTTCACACATTACAAAGGCTCTTTACATTTTATTTCCTGTTTTTTAACTCTCTCTCCAGTTGTTTTCTGAAATATAATTAAGAATGGAATTTTCTATCCAATGTAAGTATATAGTAAAGAGCACCGAAAATAATGAAAATGAGTAAAAAATATACTTTTAAAATAAGACACTACCAGCTGAGCATTGTTAATACGTTTGGGTAGGATGATTGTAAATTCCATGATGTCACAATTCCAAGCAGAAGTTTAATTCTCTTGATTTTCTGTCAGTATGACATTTGTGAACATATGTTCAAACTCTTCCTCCTTTCCCTCCCTCCCTCCTTCCCTCTGTCCTTCCCTTTCTTCCCTTCTTTTTGCTTCCCTCCACCCCTACAACAACACCGATGCAAGACCCACCATATACCAGGCTCTAATGCAGAGGATTGGGACACATCAGAGCACAAGAATGTGCCTTCTAGTGATAATTAAAACATTTTCCTGAAACCCAAACTTTTCCAGGCACAAGTGTGATGGGAATTGACCAACTACGATAAAGTTCCTTTTGTCTGTGGTCTTTCCAGCCTGCCGGGCATGCAGGATCCAGTGTTGGGGATGACACCTTCCAGGGTATGTTTATGGCTGCTTGATGTTGCCCAAATGGGACAGTTCAACCTCATTTCTAATGTTGTCCTTATTATAAGTGAGTCAAACCCAACCCAAGGGAAAACAAGGAAAGAAATGAACAAAAACAAAGTGACACCTAAAGAGAGTCAATTTCTCAAGGCACCAGTTGGTCCAGCGTCTGACTCTTGATTTCGGCTCAGGTCGTGATCTCACGGTTCCCGAGTTCAAGCTCCACACCAGGCTTCATGCAGACAGTGAGGAGCCTGCTTGGAATTCTCTCTGTCTCCCTCTCTCTGTCCCTCCCCTGCTCATGCTCACGCTCTCTCTCTCTCTCTCTCTCTCTCTCAAAATAAATAAATAAAACTTAAAAAAAAAAATGAGAGAGTCCATTTCTCACGCTTGAACATGTCACAAATTCAGTGACTGTCAAAGTTCTCAAACTTAACCATTATGTCACTCATTTCAAATTTATATGATTATTGAAAACCTGACAAAGCATATTGGCAGTTCAATGGTTCACATTTGCTATAATTACCAGAAACATCCCAAAGTATACTGTGAGTTCGGTTACTTTTAAATGTTTCTTGCCATCTTGCCATTGTTTTTAATGAACCGAAATATAATTTTGAGATACAGGGAAAAGCCATCCTGGAATACAGATGTGGCATATGTCATTGAAAGATCAGAAGGGGCGCCTGGGTGGCGCAGTCGGTTAAGTGTCCGACTTCAGCCAGGTCACGATCTCGCGGTCTGTGAGTTCGAGCCCCGCATCGGGCTCTGGGCTGATGGCTCAGAGCCTGGAGCCTGTTTCGGATTCTGTGTCTCCCTCTCTCTCTGACCCTCCCCCGTTCATGCTCTGTCTCTCTCTGTCCCAAAAATAAATAAACGTTGAAAAAAAAAATTAAAAAAAAAAAAAGAAAGATCAGAAGTGCCTTGATCATGAAGATTTCTGTAGGTCCTTATTGCTTTTATTGATTAACTGGTGAACTGATCAACTAATTTACTCAAATCAAAATAATTTTACTCATAAAAGCATTGATTAGGTAGATTACTATAAACCCCCCACAAAGATCTAAGGTGAAATGAAATGTTCATTCTGTGTCACATATGATAACAAAATGATAAATCTATTGGGCAAGGTTGGATTACCATCTCTGAATTTGCTGATTCTTACAGCTTTAGTTATCACGTTATTCTGAGCAAGAAAAGAAACTCTTTGAGGATAAACTCTATCTGTACTTCTCCTTATCCCACATAAAAGCCATATCATCCTCATTTCCATAGAAACTTCCATACTCACTACCCAGGGTTGGGTTCATTTTTAATCCACTATTTTCCAATCAGAAAAGCATGCAATCTTATTAGATACCTATGGCCTCCGATTAGACACGTATGCCAATCAATTAGATAAGCATGCCCTCCAAGGAGATACGTGTGCCCTCCAGTTAGAATGATCTGTCCTCTAATTATATGTGTTGGCCTTTCTGTTAGATCTGCATGCCCTCCGATATAGTGGGCCTACCCCACAGTAGGATGTGTCTTTCCTCCTATTAGATTGGCACGTCTCACAAAGCCAGATTGTAGAGCAAAAACAGGAGTGTGGCACACACAGAGGCTGGAACAACCCCAGTCAAGGAGCAAGGATATCAAAAGTCTTAAGATTGCTGCTCAGTTTTATCTGAGCCCTTGATCTGTCTGCTGAGATTTGTCAGAGGAAAAAAATTCTTTCATACGATGGGGCTCAGAGTCTTTGACAATATAAGATTGTAGGTACTAGAGTTACATATTATGGAAAAGGTAGTTTGGTCCTGCCTAGTTTAACAAATAACATTAGCCAACTACTTGCAGTATTTAGTAGAATGCCCATCAGTTTCTGGCACACGTGTAGGTGACTTTTATCCTGGCCTCGTGACTTCTGCAGGCCCCAGGAACTTGCGCTATTGTGGGCCCCTTCCTCCGCACAAAAATACTAGACTTTATATTTTGCGATTATATTGATTTCAAGACTTATGTAGTCAAGTCTGAATTATCTTTATTTTTCTTGACTATCTCCTTATCTGTCAATTTTCTGTAGAATTTATCTCTATCGAGGTCCCAGGGCTGCTCCAAACAATTAGCACAAAATTGATAGCCGAAAACAATCGAAATTTTGCATGTTTCTAGAGACTGGAAGTCCAAAATCAGGGTTGGTAAAACCTCACTTCGTCCAAAGGCTCTACGGGAGCTTCTTTGCTTTTTCTGGCTCCTGGTGGCTCCTGGTGACTCCAGATGACTCCTGGTATCTCCTTGACTTCCAGCACCATCATCCCAATCTCCGCCTCTGTTTTCATATGGCCTTCCTTGTTGTCTCTGTGTGGCCTTTTATGTCTCCTATAAGGACACACTCATTGGATTTAGACCCCAGCTTAACCCAGTACAGTATCATCTCTCCATCCTTACCTTAATTACATTAACAAAGACCTTATTCCCAAATAAGGTCTTATTCTGAGATTCTGGGTGAACACAAATAGTGGGGAGACACTACTGAACCCGCCACATTGCACAAAATATATTTTTACCCTTCTGATTCTAGATGATGGTATTGTTTTATTTATTTATTTATTTTTACTTTTATTTTTTAATTTTTATTTTTGTGTGTGTGTGGCTGTGTGGGGGAAAGTGGCTTACAATTAAAATGGAAGCAATCCAGGGCGCCTGGGTGGCTCAGTCAGTGAAGCGTCCGACTTCGGCTCGGGTCATGATCTCGCGGTTCGTGAGTCCAAGCCCTGAAGTCAGATTCACCACTGTCAGCACAGAGCCTGCTTTGGATCCTCTGTCCCCTTCTCTCTCTCTGCCCCTCCCCTGCTCACTCTCTCTGTCTCTCAAAAATAAACATTAAAAAAAATTCCTGCATCCCATTTTCTTTGATCACCATAAGATAATTAGCATGCTAATGGCACAAAGTAAACTGAGTTAACAAGTCAGTGCTACTGTTCGCTTAATGTTCGACTCCTCAGAATGTATCTGCGTTGTGTCAGTGGTCAGTCGCTTCACTTTCCATCAGGTCGGGGATTCTGGTGTTGCAACGCTGATAACGTGAAACACTACTAGCCATGGATGGATACAGCAGCCCCACCACAGAGAACATATTGTTCTCTGAACATATTGTCAAGATTTCTCCTAAATAAACCGAGCTATTTTCCATAACTTGCATGAAGTTTGTGATGGGCTGTGTTCAGCAAGATAAAAAGGTTATTGTTCCATGAATACCAATGTAAAAGATCAGGATTATAATGCAGTCTTTTAAAAACTCCACAATGAATATTTATCTCTCAAATATTCACTTGCCTTGACACACCTCATAATCGACTGTAAAGCCAAGTATAAGAAGGAAATTGCCTGAAAGATAATTTAAAAAGAAAATATTAGCAAAGAAGCCCTGTTATCAGGGAGAAGGCTAATGTATAATGTCACTTTTCTGACAATTGGATTTGAAGAATCAGATATTTTTAATAAGTTTCTTATTCTATCACATACAAAACATCTAGGGGAAAAAAATGTATCAGAGAAACCTAACAATAGCTCACGATTTGTGTTTTTAGCCTTGGAAACTCTTCTGCTATGATGCATAGCTTATGTTTGCCTAAAATCAGACTATACATAGGACTATTCATGGCCCTGCATAAACTCTCATCTACATAAATTGGCTATAAATAATCATTCGAGTAGATTACAGGCTGCATATTAAGTGATCTGATTTGAATTAACCATTTCATTATATGGTGATAGATCCTGTTGATAAATGAATTCTAATGGTTGGTAAAGACAGCAAATAGTATTCAATGGGGTATTTGTATGGACACAAACTTATTTACATTGATAAACCTACACGGGAATGATCAAGATTAAAATAGATGGTTTCTCAAAGTTGGATTTTCCTGTATGTATTACAACATACACACACACACACACACACTCTATATATGTATATATATAGAATATAAACATATATATATATCTTCTATAAAATAATGTGCATAATGCTAACACCATTTTATTCAGATTAATTGCCCTAAATCTGGGAAAACTTAGTGTTCCATAAATTGTTCAATATTGAATGAATTAATAAATTTCTAATTTAGGTTTATAGGTACTTTTCTCCCTTTATCTGGTACCAAGTCTGGGGAAAAAATGGCACAAAAAATAAAGTTTAAAAGTCTTCACATTTTAGGGGCACTTGGGTGGCTCAGACGGTTGAGGGTCCGACTTCGGCTCAGGTCATGATCCCATGGCTCGTTGAATCCAAACCCCACATCAGGCTCTGTGCCGACAGCTCAGAGCCTGGAGCCTGCTTCGGATTCTGTGTCTCCCTCTGTCTCTGCCCCTCCCCTGCTCCCACTCTGTCTTCTTCTCTCTCTCTCTCAAAAATAAATAAACATTTAAAATAATAAGAATGTATGTAACAAGACAAAGGGAACAGCGTGTAAGGGGGCACAGGTGTGAGGGGTGGCCCTGGTCCCACGGCTTTAGGAGGAGAGACCCCGGAGGGAAAGTCAGCTGCGAGCCTCCCAGAGCCCGGGAAACAGGCTTCCAGCTGCAAACGTGTTAGGGGTTTGCCCCTCACCTGCTTGCACTCTGTCTCTCTCTCTCTCTTAAAAATAAATAAACATCAAAAAAAATTTTTAAGTGTTCACATTTTATAAATACAGGCACAAAAATTCTAAATAAGATAGTGGAAAATTTGATTCAGCAATGTGTTAAAAGAGTAATAAATTGTGGCTAAATAGGTTTTAGCCCAAGCATGTCACGATTTTTCCAAATTAGGAAACCTAATAACATTATCAGATTGGAGGGGAAAAAAATGACATGCAAATAAATACACATAGAAAAAGCATTTTATAAATTTGCACTAACTCATAGCAGGAAACCACAAGCCACAGCAGTAATGACAACGAAAACTGTGTGGCAAGTTCCGGAAAGAATGTGTGTTGGTGAAGAGTGTGCCAAGCGGACTTGGAACATGATGGGACGACCCGGCGGTACTTTTCCTCCTGAGCATTGGACAAGAACTTCTAAGTGAGGCAAAAAAAAAAAAAAAAGATAAATTTTTAAAAGGAATTTCAAAATTCATAGACAACATGATTTGTTTACACACAGACTCCAAAGCATCAAGATTTTAGAATACAAGAATTCTCCAAGGTTGCGGCACCTGGGTGGCTCAGTCAGTTAAGTGACCGACTCTTGATTTCGGCTCAGGTCATGATCTCACAGTTCACGAAATCGAGCCTCACATTGGGCTCTGCACTAACAGCATGGAGCCTGCTTGGGATTTTCTCTCTCTCTCTATGCCCCTCCCCCAATCTCTCTCTCTTTCAGAATAAATGGACATTAAAGAAAAAAAAAAAGAATTCTCCAAGCTTGACAGATATCGATAGAATCCTTTAACCAGTCACAGCAAGTAGAAACTGTAAAAGAAAAAAGATCTTTTCAAAGCAGAAGCCACATATTTGTGCCCGGAGTATAACGTAACAAAATAGTAGAATCTGGAAAAAATACATGAATAAGGGCAGTGAAGCAGCATGCAATGACATGGGAGATTCAAAGTTATAAAGATATAAAGTAATTCTAAATTAACCCCTAGATCTAATGTCGCACAAGTAAAATTTCATGATGGTATTTTTCTAACAAAGGTATCAGCAACATTTAGAAAATCGTGATGCAAGAACGAAAAGTACAAGGGCACCTAGGTGGCTCTGCAGGTTAAGAGTCTGACTCTTGGTTTGGGCTCAGGTCACGATCTTGCGGTCTCGTGAGTTCGCGCCCCGCGTCGGGCTCTGTGCTGGCAGCACGGAGGCTGCTTGGGGATTCTCTCTTTCTCTCTCTCTGCCCCTCTGCAACTCATGCTGCATCTATCAAAATACATAAACTTAAAAAAAAATTTTTTTAAAGAACAAGAAGTATATATAGTTTATATATAGTGTGTATACAGACATATATAATAGAGAAGCATATGTTATACAAGGATATATATACTTATATATATAATATGCGTATTTATTATAAGGTTCTGTTGAAAGGGTTTGACCATAGCCCAGAAATATATATTTATATATACCAACAGAACAAACTATAGGATCCAGAAGCATCTACCTTTGTGTATGGTAATTGGTAAATGAGGCAGGTTACATAGAAAATGACAGGGGAAAAATGCGTGGGCTTTGCAGTCCATGACGTTACGACTGGGTTTCTATATGGAAAAATAAAATAAAATCGTACCTCAACTTCACACCATCCTTACACAAATTTCAGGTGGACGACACAAATAAACATTAACAACAAAACCATTAAGAAAAGAAAAAAGATAATCTCTTGGCCTTAACACAGAAAACGTTTTTCTTATTAATAGCCCCCCCCATCACAAATCATAAAGGAACATACATAAGAAACTGTAAGGCATAAGAAACAGGGAATAATACAATTTTTAAACAATTGATTATACACCTATCTGCACAGACACACAGAAGAACACAAGTGAAACCGATAGAATCTGGAGAAGCCCCTGGGATGTACCAATGTCAGCGCCCTGGCTGTGCCAGGCCCCTCGCACCTTGCAAGATGTTTCCGTTGAGGAAGCTGGGTGAAGGGTACATGAGGCCTCCCTGTCTCTTTTTTGTCCCTCTTTCCTTTCCTTTCTTTGTTTTTTTTTTTTCTGCAACATTTGTCATTTTACAGTTATTGCAAAATAAACAGCAAGATAAAAAAAAAAACCAAAAGATTAAAAAACATTTGAAGCATAAAGGGAAAAAATGTTGACAGCCAAAATGAAGACTTCCTAAAATTCAATGAGAATTTTAGAAAGAAAGAAAGAAAGAAAGAAAGAAAGGAAGGAAGAAAGAAGAGGAGAGGAGGGGAGGGGAAAGGAGAGGAAAAGAAGGAAGGAAGGAAGGAAAGAATGGAGGGAGAGAGGGAAAAAGGAAAGAAGAAAGAAAGAACAGAGGGAAAAGAAGGAAAGAAGAAAGAAAGAAAGAAAGAAAGAAAGAAAGAAAGAAAGAAAGAAGGAGAGGAGGGGAAAGGAGAGGAAAAGAAGGAAGGAAGGGAGGGAGGAAGAGAAAAAAAGGAAAGAGGAAAGAAAGAATGAATGAAAGAAAGAGAGGAGAGGGGGGAAAGGAGAGGAAAAGAAGGAGGGAAAAAAGGAAGGAAGGAAGGAAGGAAGGAAGGAAGGAAGGGAAAAAGGAAATAAGAACGAAAGAAAGAAAGAGAAAGAGGAGAGAGGGAAAAAAGGAAAGAAGAAAGAAAGGAAGGAAGAAAGAAGAGAGGAGGGAGAGAGAAAAAAGGAAAAAGAAGGAAAGAAAGAAAGAAGGAAAGAAAGAGAAAAAGAAAGGGAAAGAAAGAAAGGAAAAGAGAAAGAAAGAAAGAAAGAAAGAAAGAAAGAAAGAAAGAAAGAAAGAAAAACAAAGAGGAGAGAGGGAAAAAAGGAAAGAAGAAAGAAAGGAAGGAAGAAAGAAAAGAGGGAGGGAGAGAGAAAAAAGGAAAAAGAAGGAAAGAAAGAAAGAGAAAGAAAGAAAGAAAGAAAAAGAGAAAGAAAGAAAGAAAGAAAGAGAAAAAGAAAGAGAGAGAAAGAGGAGAGAGGGAAAAAAGGAAAGAAGAAAGAAAGGAAGGAAGAAAGAAGAGAGGAGGGAGAGAGAAAAAAGGAAAAAGAAGGAAAGAAAAAAGAAAGAAAGAAAGAAGGAAAGAAAGAGAAAAAGAAAGGGAAAGAAAGAAAGAAAGAAAGGAAAAGAGAAAGAAAGAAAGAAAGAAAAACAAAGAGGAGAGAGGGAAAAAAGGAAAGAAGAAAGAAAGGAAGGAAGAAAGAAGAGAGGGAGGGAGAGAGAAAAAAGGAAAAAGAAGGAAAGAAAGAAAGAAAGAAAGAAAGAAAGAAAGAAAAAGAGAAAGAAAGAAAGAAAAAGAGAAAGAAAGAAAGAAAGAAAGAAAGAAAGAAAGAAAGAAAGAAAAAGGGAGAGGGAGGGAGGGGGTAGAGAGAGGAAGAAGGGAAGGTGGGAGGACAAAAGGTGAAAAGAAAAGGAAACGGGCAAAACACCAAGAGTTTAGGAAACAGGAACCTTCAAGCGCAGAGCCAGAGATTCTCAGACTCCAGCAAGGAGAGAGCTGCACGTGGCGGCGGGAACCACGCGGCGACCCTGGCGTCGGCCCTTCTGGAAACGCCGCACTCGGAGGAAACGAGGCGTGGCTGAGGCGGAGGCAAGGGAGCTCTCCAGGAGCCGGGGACAGGACGCGTGGCGGAGCGACCTTGCAGGGGAGACAGGCCGGGGTGGCGTACAGGTGCGCACGCGCACAGCCTCGGCCCCAGCAGCCGCCCCGCCGCGCCCCGTCCGCCTTCCGCATCCACGCGGTGTGGACGCAGGGGCCGCGCGTGCGGGGGTCCTCCTGGTACCCGCGTGCCCCCGGTCCCCGCGACGCGCTGCCGTTCTAGGCGTCCCGCTGCGGTCCTGACGCCGAGCACCGAGCCGGTGGCAACCCTTTGTTTGTCCGGCGCAAGACAAAAGTTGGGTTCTGTTACGTGTGTTTGTTGAAAGGCCGGTTTCAAAGAAAGGAATCTGTGCTGTGCAACAGACCCCCCGCGGAAGCCATCACTGGCCTCCGGTTTAAAACAGAAAATCAGAAAGAGCCTCATCTAGAATTTCGCCGGTGTCTCGCCTCTCCTCAAGACACAGATAACTGGCTGGAATTGAGTGGAAATAATGTCATTGCGTTTCCCAAGGCACCTGATGACGAATGAAGCCATGCTTACCCAAACTCTGTCACACCGTTGTTAACACTACCTCCCTTGGGGTTTTCAGCACACATTGAAAATTAACAGTGAAATAACTTAGCGTTTGGCCTTCGATCTGGAAACAGGGCAGGATTGATAGGGACTGTGGCAAACAGGATACTCTCTTTTCCATACAGAGGTGGAAACACGCTCAGTAGGGGTAAATTGTTTGCTCTGGGGAATATTCATTTATTCACCAAATAAACATTTACTGAGTAAATACTAGTCCTGTCTTGGCTGTGACCTTCCAGGGGAGACACACAGGCAGTGGGTGAACGCAAGGAAATGCCCAACGTTTAGTTCCGTAGATGCACTGGGAGGGTCATGGGGGTGAGCTTGCTACTTTTCCAGAAGGGGCGGGGGGGGGGGGCGGGGGGGGGCGGGGCGCTGTCCTTAATGATCAGATAACCTTTAAGCAAAGAGGTGAGCCAAGGGGAGTGCACTCTGTTCAGTCTTTTGAGATCAGTGCATGCTCAAGAAAGGCAGGCAGTGCGTTTGGGGGCAAAGTCTGCAAATATTTCAATGGGCAAAATATTCAAAATCATAGTTGGGCCACTGCAACATGGCCCTGGGTGGAACTTGGCATTCACGTTGTCATTCTCCAATCCCCACCGCGCTGCGCCCCTGAGTGTCCCCCCTCCAGGCTGTGAACCAACGTCTACCAGCAACTCAAGGGTCTGAGTCTCCAAGGCTGTCTGATCCTGGGTCTTTATTCAGTCACCACCCCCTCTGGATCTGGGTCCCCCCACTTCAAAAATATCAAGATTGCAGCCTATAATGGTACAATGCTATGATTGATGCTATGGTGACAATGGAATAACACAGGTTCATTTTAAAACATATAATCTTTTTAGCATGGGTATTTAACTCATAACTGAACAAAAACCATGAGGACAAAAGCTCAAAGCAATATCCACATTTCTTCTATATCAGGTAACGATTATGCAAACCCCTCCTTCTGGCACGTGCCGTAAATAAACCCCTCCAAGTAGCAAACAGAGAAAGACCGACATCAAAGAACAAACCAGTTAGAAAAAGGAGGGCGTGGGTAAGAATAGAGACATGAAAACACAAAATTCCTCCCCTAAGATTTTTCTCCTTCTAAAGGTCACTGCCGTTGCTCCCCAAAGTCATCTGTCCTCGGCTGCTGACAGACGCGTAGGATTCCATCCCCAAGGTATGTCCTCGCCCCTCCTGACAGGATTAGACAGAGAGCCTGGGCCAGCCAATTTCCCCATCACTGTACCATCTTACTGTCTGTTCCCACTAATATATTCTGAGCCAAAGACCAAAGATATCAAACACCATGTTGCCAGGCATGATTGTTTATAATAACAGACAAAATACTTCCCAAGTGAAAAGTTTGACCATACCAAATAATATACAGCACCTACCTAAATATGACTGACCGTGGACAGCATTTAACCTCTTTCAGCCTCAGGTTCCTTATTTATATAATAATAATAATAATAATAATATCCCACCCCATAGAGTCATTATGAGAGTTAAGTGAACCAAAATATCAAATATGTTTAGAACAGCACCTAAGGTATTTTAAGCAACATACCAAGATTCATTGTTGTAAAAAATTTTTAAAAAAGGATTCGTTGTTATTATCTGTGACTATTTGTCCCCAAACTACAGCGTTGGCTTTCCCATTTCCCTTACATGCTTAAAGAAGTCTTTTGAATCTATCTGTTCGTTGATTCGTGCATGTTCATTTACACAGGCTGACTTAAGTCGTATTTTCATTCCAGGTACCTGAGACCCTCCTTCTGGTGGAAAGATCACACATCTATCCATAGGGTGGTTTCATAAATGAGCAGGACGGAAGCGTTAGAGGAAGCTGCTCTGCGATTTGACCACTGAAAGTGGATCTCGAAGGCAAGGAGGCCTTAATCAGCATAAGGGAGTGGATGAAGGACACTGGGCGGAAAATCTTAAACAGAGAAAGCAGAGCACAGTCGTGGTAGGGGGAGGGGGCAGGGAGAAACCGAAGACCTGGAGAGTGGCCCGAGAGACTGGAATGCCAGGTCTGGAGCCTGGAGAGAGAGGCACAAAATCTGGCCCCACCACACGATCAAACTTCGTGTTTCATCGGCCAACGATGGCTCTTGGAGGTGCCTCTGCATTAGGGTGCATGCACAAATTCTTAACCGTCAGGAGTTAAGCTGAGTCACAGATGTGCTGAGAGAGGAAATCTGAGAGCGCTGGGGCTTTGCTAAAAAGAAGAAAGAAATCGTCTACGTGTTCCAAATCCTGGCCATCAGGCGCCAGGAGGCAAGCCGGCATTCTGGTATCTGTTGATACAATGCACGTGTTATCACTGCAGTGGTAAATTAGGTGGTATATTTGCCTTACATCAAATCACTAAGTTTTATATTAGAGTGATATACTCGTAACGCTTTGCTTATCAAAGCAGAAAATTCATCACACAAAGTCCATTTTTCACATCATGTCTGAGTCTTTTTTTTTTTTTTTTTTTTCCCTAGGCAGCTAGCCCAGTCCATGTTAATGCAATTCCTTTTAAACATCACTGCCAAGCTAAAAAATCAGAGCACACCCTCCGGGGCCACTGAACACATCGTGGTAATGGCTTTCGAAGACGATTTGTTTTTCACAAAGTTGAAATCCTTGTTACAAAATGTGTGTTATAGGACACTGAAGATGTTTGTCTAAAATTGCACACGATGGTTGTCTGTTTATCCAGGACGGAAGCCCAGGTGCTTTCCTTAAACAACTCTTGAATAAAAAGCAAGGGTTTAAGTTTAATATGAGGGCCTAACATTAAATGTATTATATATGTCGTCACAGAGAAATGACTTTATTCCACAACTATCTCCTGATATAGAAATAGAAACTCAAGGAACCTTGTGTTAATAAGTTGGCATTTCAAAAAAAAATAATAGGTTGGCATTTCATGTTACTGAATTTCCCATATTTTTATTTTTCTTGAACCAGTTCCCTATATATGCAATTATTTTTGAATTAAAATATATAGCCTCAATGAGAAAGGATCGATTAGGAGTTATGGATTTACCTTTAGAATAAAGCCACCCAGAACCCAATAAAAAATGCTTCTATCCGTGACAGTTTTCTTTCTTTTTTTATTTTTCTAAGTTGCTTCATACGCAATTATTGAAATGTCTGCAGCTTTGATTAGGTAGATAAATAGGCGGATAGATGATAGAGATAAATGATTGATAGATATAGATGAGAGAGAGAGAGAGAGAGAGATGATAAACAACGGTAGGTAGATAGATAGATGATAGGTGGGTCTATCTATCTATCATGTACCATCACCTACCCATTACCTACCATTGAACTTCACCCCATTGGTCTGAGGTCTCTGTTTGCTTGGAAAAGCAAGAACATCAGGAATGTCACCGGAGGAAGGGAAGAGAGATGTTGGGAAACGTCCATCTCCTGTTCTATGGGATGCGAAGGAAGAGTCCCGAAGGAATTCCCTGGCCCTCTTGTTCCCACTGAACAGAAGAGCTCAGCTCATCGACAGAGTCTCAGAGGCAGCTCATCCAGCAAGCATTGTCCCAAACTTCATTACGTTTTTTTACCTATAGTTTTCGACTGGCTGGTTTCCATTTTTCTTTCTTAACAGCATATTAAGGAACATCTGATTGGTCACTGCTCCCTGACCCTGACTCTGGAGATAGGAGAATGGAAAGAGAGCTAGAGCACAGAAATATGTTCATGATTATGGGACGGGATGAATGCTTAAGACTATCTTTTTATTAGTATGTTCTTATTCATCAGAATGTATTCATAGGATGTTCTTCCGATTCAAGAGCATACTCGAGAATACATATATACATGAAAGAAAGTGTTCTTTGAGACTACATTCCTGGTGTATACATTATCTGTCAATAGGCTTCTAATAAGCATTCATCAGTGAGAAGAATACATTCGTGGGAAGACTCTATGAAGAAGAAATAATCTCATTCACGGACACATTCACATGAATGCATTTCTCTTATGTCCCATCAGTTTGTCCCCTTTTTGCCTTCGGCTACAGCAGCGGGGAGCCGCTACCAATAAATTGGGCTCTTATGAAGATAACCTGAAAGTAATTACCCCAAAGAGTGAAGAGAAACACATTCTGACGACGAGTTATTCAGCAGATTGACCCCTCCGTGAAACGATTTTGTCTGGTGGCCTGGTTATAAGCACGTGGGACTTGCTGCCACAGGACCTGCCGTGCCTGGAAGAGATGAGCCCAAAGTAGAGACTGGGGACAGTGGGCCAGAGGGAGAAATGGCAAAGTCTCAGGGGTCTGAAATCAGGGAAAGAGGGAAAAGTAAGCCGAATCAGGAGGGATCGATGGCTGGCACCACCCAGGGATGTTCTACGCTGAAGCCCCGACCCACCAAGGCATCCTGTGAGCAGGTCACGTCCAGGGGACACCCCAGGACACAGTGACACTGGAGCCCCCTCCCCACATCCACATCCCCAGTAGCGTAGGGAAGATCTACAGTCCTGCCTCAAACACCCAGCTGAGGAAAGGAGGGAAGGAGACTGCCTCGAGTCCAAACATGACCTCACTGCCTTAGTCACTCCGTAATCAGGAGAGCAGACCAGAGACAGATGACTCCCACCCTTCTGCTACCAACTGTGACCATTTGGCTACTGATGTTTTGTTTTGTGTTGTTTTAATTTAGAAAGAGGGAGAGAGAGAGAGAGCAGGTGGGGAAGAGGGGCAGAGGGCTCAGCATGGAGCCTGACATGAGACCCAATCCCACGACCCTGGGATCATGACCTGAGCCAAACTTAAGAGTTGGATGTTCAACCGACTGAGCCACCCAGGCGTCCCTAGTTACTGACTTTTTTGACTGGACTAACTTTTGGGTTTTCAGCCAACCTCACTCACGGAGGCTAACATGACACACAGTATTAGGCAAATAGAACGGGATGGAATGAGTTCATTCTGTGAGCCTACTACACAAGCTTATCTGGAACCTTTCTGATTCCACCACAATGCCACTTACTTCTCTAAATATGAGAGACGTTTCTGAAAGCAGACTATGAATTACTGCTCTTCATGGCCCTTCCATTGTTACATGTTACAATCGCCCTCTTTCCTTCCAAGTCTGGGCTATCAACATTTAAATGAATTTGAGATGATTTGATCACATTACACGATTTTCATGCAGATCATCTGCTGAGTTGGAAGTTAAAACTGTCTTTTCTATCCCACAGGTAGCCATAAATAAGTAGAGGCATATTTTTTAAATTATAGGACTTGACATTGTCTTTCTTGTGGGTTTTCTTTGCCAAGGTGCTCCTTGGAATTTCGGGGGAAAGCCAGTTTTCAAGAGGCATTATTCATGTTTATGTGAGATCATGAAATTGTGAAGATGCTTTGGCAACTATATCAAAAACCTATCAAAATAACCAAGCGGGCACTATGCACCCACACCACACTTCCCTACACACCATCACCACATCAGCTCTGTGAGGCCACGTGCACAGTTTCACACAACCGTTAAGCAATGAATGGCTCCTGCCGAGATCAATGTGTTCTTGGAAAGATTAAGTGTATATCAGCATTGCCGTTTTCATTCCAAGCTGGTTTCCATATTTGCAAACATGGCTTATGCGTCGGTAGTGAAAGTGGCAAGTAATCTAAGGTGGTTAGACTGGTTCCGTGTGTATCTATCTCTGGCCAAATCAACCAGCAGTAACTTTTCACTGTATTTGCACCAACTCTTTATTCTTTCTCGCTTCAGGATATAACCGATCAAGTCCCGGTTAAGATTGAACTCTTAAATACTCGGTCTAAATTACACTGGAGTAGGTTCGTTTGAAATTTATTCTCATATGTGTTCATGTTCAATAACTGCCATGTTAGTTTTAAGAAATATAAATTCTCAGACGTGACATGATGTGAAATAGTCTGCGTAGAAAACGATCTTAACCACAGGAATACCTATTTGTCTTTATAGTACCTGTAGAAAAAGGGGTTATTACTAAGTTTCTGACCAAAAAGCTGATTATCCTATATTATAGGATATTATAGCTCATTATATTATCCCATAATGTAGAGTATGCATCAAATATTTACACGGGTTGCATAAAGCAATGTATAGTCACGTGCATTTAACGTCTGGTCAAAATAAGTCACTTCAAATTAAAAATCCATCCAGGTGTATGGCTGGGACCGAAAAAAGATGACTTTCCTTAAGTCCTGGGTTTCTAAAAACAGTATTAGAAGTTTGAGATGCATCCCGAAGCTTAATCTGAACTTTATTAAATGAAATAAGTGTGCCATAAACAGAAAGTATCGGATGTTTGTTGGGGTCTCAAAGGCAGCTGGTAGGTCCACACGCGTGTGGATTTTCTACCCGCGTTTCCTATTCATTCACCACGTAGTATGTATGGCTATGAAAGGAAAGCTCTTTGTCTCCCTGCCTTAAACGCTTTTGTCTGTTTACTCATTGATGGATGAATATAGCTATTTTCACTGACTTGTAACTATAACGACTCTGTCCACTGTTTGCACCAGTAGAATGCACCTGCTTAGAAAGAAATTCCATCTACAAGGAAGTACTTTATCTTCCTTTTTTTTGATATTCGCTTTGGTGAAGGACAATTCTTTTTTTTTTAAAGAAAGGGATAGCTCTCATAGAAATGCAAAATGGACATGTGGAAGAATTTTTATTTATATCGTTAGCTAATGGAGGAGCCAGCAAGGTGTAATAACCAATTTAAAACAGAATCCAAAGATCAGGCAATATAAAAGGCTATTAAGAATGCTGAAAGGAATTTGCTTAAGAGATGTAAAGCCGGCTGCTTTCACACGGGCGGGGGGTGGGGGGGGGTGGGGGTGGGGGAGGGGGGGATCCATTGCTTTTCCACCTGACAACTCCTTTGCTTGTCTGTGAACAAGAATCATTTGCTTGGCTCTACATTATCTACAGTTCACAGAGTGTGGGGATAGTTCCAAAGCCTGGAGAGGAGGAGGGAGCTCTGAAGGAGGTGCGCTCAGGATACTCGGTTCAAAGTCGTTTATAATTTTTCCTGACACTTTGCTCTTGTAACTATTAATTATCATAGAAGCATAAAGAAATTACGTTGTTTGGCTGCTTAAAGAGGTGATTTAATTCCTAAGGTAAATATCACTCAAATAAATGTGTGTGTGTGTGTGTGTGTGTGTGTGTGTGTG
This sequence comes from Leopardus geoffroyi, assembly GCF_018350155.1. Lineage (NCBI taxonomy): Eukaryota > Metazoa > Chordata > Mammalia > Carnivora > Felidae > Leopardus > Leopardus geoffroyi. The sequence continues at coordinate 5,417,770 of NC_059342.1, read as the reverse complement.
TGTGTTTAAGAGCCGTGTCAGAAATTCAAATAGAAACTGATCTTTTCAAGGACTACACCTCCAATGTATCTCACACATTTAAAGTTTGTATCTTTAACAATTCTATTCTCTTTCATTGACATTTTTGTGTTATGAAGTAAAAATTACTATCCGGTGAAACAATAACCACCAGATTGTAAACCTTATCCTTTGGGAAAAAATGGTGAATTAGAGCTAAAATATGCTCTAATATTTTAAAGCATATTTAAAGCTCTAGTTTATTTAAAAAAAATTTTTAACATTTTATTTATTTTTGTGAGACAGAGAGAGAGACAAAACGTGAGCATGGAAGGGGCAGAGAGAGAAGGAGACACAGAATCGGAAGCAGGCTCCAGGCTCCAAGCTGTCAGCACAGAGCCTGACGCGGGGCTCGAGCTCACAGACTGTGAGATCATGACCTGAGCCGAAGTTGGACACTGAACTGACTGAGCCACCCAGGCGCCCGTCTAATTTTCTAGTTTAAACATTTTTTTTTTAACGTTTTTATTTATTTTTGAGACAGAGAGAGACAGAGCATGAACGGGGGAGGGGCAGAGAGAGAGGGAGACACAGAATCGGAAGCAGGCTCCAGGCTCTGAGCCATCAGCCCAGAGCCTGACGCGGGGCTCGAACTCCCGGACCGCGAGATCGTGACCTGGCTGAAGTCGGACGCTTAACCGACTGCGCCACCCAGGCGCCCCTAATTTTCTAGTTTAAAGAAGATGGTTTATCCTAATACATATTTAGGGAAGTTACAGATGGTATGCAAGTAAGTATCACTTTTCTGATTTGATTAGGCCATGTTGATTCATACACACGGAAATACACCTGCATTTTTATTATCAGTGACCAGATGAGCATCTGTATCACTGATGTATCTAATCTCACAGATCTATTCCCACTGCGAATCCTCAATGACCCTCTAGGTTTTCTGTGAACTGAATATGATGAATGACCTTCTTGGCCATTTACCTTTAATGTGGGAATATATTGCCAAGCTCTGAAAATTCTTTTTTTAATGTTTGTTTGTTTGTTTGTTTGTTTGTTTTCAGAGAGAGAGAGAGAGAGAGAGAGAATGAGCAGGGGAGGGGCAGAAAGAGAGGAGGACAGAGGATCTGAAGCGGGCTCTGTCCTGACAGCAGAGAGCCTGGTGCGAGGGGCTCGAACTCATGAACTGTGAGATCACGACCTGAACCAAAGTCCAACACCTAACTGACTGAGCCCCCCAGGCGCCCCATGAAAACCCTTTGAACTGCAGCCCGTACTGTGAAGGTGGGGTCTCATGCGCAGGTTCCCCAAAGCTATGGGGTTGATTAATGTCTCTGAGCCCCCACAATCCATGTTTAAAATGGACTTTATTACAGAATCATCCTCATGGACTGCTGTGCCATTAAATGAGATAATCCATGTTAGAAGGTGAAGGGGACCTGAGCAAGTCTCCCCAAAATGGGCCACTGTGGCCTATGATTTACTTAGTACTGAAGGCAATCAAGACCCAGCAGATTCAAGAACAATATTTACCCATCCCCTAAACTACCTAGAAGAATTTAGATAGGGGGTCTGACCCAGCAAGAGAACTATGACCAAGAGATACATTTTTTATCTGAATGACCTATCTGTATGGTGGGACAAACATCGAATTACCAGCCGTCTGGTCTCCTTATCATCCTGAGTCACTGCCTCCCCTTGGAAGCACCAAGCCCCCCTCCCATTCCTTATTCAAGATGGCCCACAAGCCTCAATTGCCCAGTAGTCCTTGGGTCTCACTGTCTTTGTGGGGTCCCCATTCCTCTGTAATTTAAATTTGGTATTCCCCTGTTAATCTGTCCTCTGTTACTTTGGTTGTAAGACCAGCCAAAGAACCTGGAAGGATAGAATGATGATTTTTCCTCCAAAACACAGGTTTTCAAAGGGTTTGACATTCATCATTTAAGTATCGTTATTGTCATTATTATCATTGTCCTCCCAGCTAAGAGACTGAATATAGAAACTCTCAAAGACCAGACCAGAAGAGACAATGGAACTCTGCCCCACGACCTCTGCACACCGCATGGCCTGCTTCTAACCCTAATATGCCTTCCCAACCATCCACAGAAGATGCCTCCTTCGGCTTAGCGGGCGTCTAGCTTTTCCATGCTAACGACCTCCGATCACACCTACCTAGAACCTCATTTGTTTCCACTACAAAGTTTTCCCATTCTCCCACTTCCTTTGAGTGTCTGCCTAGCACAAGCGAGGGTGGTTGACCTTCTTGCTCCAGCGAGGCTGTCTTTGGTTGTTCCCATTGGGGTGATGGGTCTCGGACGAATTTGCTGGCGTCTGTTTCTTTTAGCCAGATGGCTGGCCCCTTCCTGCCTGGGGCCATGTCTCATTTACTTTCGCACTTGCCAAATCACCACTCGATACAATTTGCTGAATGATAGAACACATACACTATTGCAAGTCCAAAACTCTACGTTTTCAAGTCCTTTTAGTTCCTGAGCTAGGAGTCAAGGGGCAACTGGCCTGTTCTACCTAACAGAGGTGAAAAGAAGAGAAAAGGAAGAAAGAAAATAGAAAAGTAAAAGATTTGTTCTGGGGATGGAATGGATGGAAGGGGGTGGTCAACGGGTCTGTGACTTGCTAGCTGGACTCTGGGTGAGGTGGGGCCAGGTTTTATGGGGCCAGCGGCTCAAGCCCTTTGGGGTCTTCTGGAAGGCAAACAGTGAAGATTTAGGTGCAAGCCTTGGAAGAGGCTGGCACAAATAGGTGCCTCCGCCTTAGGCCCCCTTCCAGGGGAATCTGTCTCTGCATCTGCCGATGGCACAGGTGCGTGTTGCAAACACAACGTGCCCCTCGTGGCTGACTGAGCTTTGGGGTTAGGAACTGTGAAAAGTGAAACTGAGGCATATTAAGACTTTCAAGAGTTCGCGTGAGCAAAGATCAATTCGAATCGGAAGGCGCTGAGTGTAGCAGGCAGGAAGGAGCTTCGTGGAGCTTTCGTGGAGCAACGAAAGACTTTTATGGGCAGAAGGCAACAGAAACAAGGGAGGTCTACCCTGCAAACAAGGAGGTTGGCTCTCGTACGTTGACTTTTCTTTAGGGGATGACAGGGGTACACCAGGTCGTTGACCTGACTCATGCAGATCGGGTGCCTCCTGACTGGCTGGGTTAAGATCCCGTTTCTGGGAGAGACGACATTGTATTTAAGTGTCGCTTTGCTGACCCAGGGCTTAGAATAAACAAGCCATCCATCTTGGACCTCTTGTCTTATTTTTAACGGAACACAGTGAAGAAATCTGGGACCCTGCTGAAAATATCCTGGGGGGGGGGGTGGGGGTAAGAAAAGGAGCCCTACCATGAGCCGAAGGTGACAGCTTGTTGTTGTCCCCTCTTTTTGTGACGCTGTATTTAGAGTTAAGGTCCCATCGCGCCTTTTTATTCATCTAGACCTCTCATTGCACCTTACACAATGTCTTGCAGGCAATATGCAAAAGTGTCCTTGGGTTATCTCAAACACGGAATATTCATCTGTGGCCTAGGGAGAAGTATGAGGCGTTGGGAAATTAAATGAAGCTCCTGTGAATCCCATGCCTAACTTGCAATTGTTCTAGCCGGCCTTATCCTTGCTTCTTCCCTGTTTATAACAACAATTCTGGAGCTCAGCTGTGAGGTTGTCACCTGCTTTGGGAGATGTTTGTTTTCCTTTGTATCAACTGGGTTGTTTAATTACTTCGGTACTAAGTCCACAAAGGCAATTCTTTGGGATAATAAAGAGATGCACAGGAGACCCAAGAAGAGCGAGGAGACCCAAGAAAGAGATCTTTTTAAAATGCCATTGTTTTGCTTAGGGTGTTATCTCTGGTCTTAATTGCTCAGGAATAGATACGAAACACACAAGCTAGGGGACTTCTAGGAATTAAGTTGAGCTGTTTCTACACCAAACCTGTTAGCTGCAAAGACTAAGATAAGGTTTCCATTATACCATATTTTTTGCATTAAAGCTTTTTACCTCAAATCTTCTCAGAATGGCATATAAAAAATAAAATAGAACTGATAAGCGTGTAGTGATGAGCCAAGTCCCCCAAGCTCTTAAGTTCCTACCCTCTGTTCCTCTAGCCAGATGTACCCATTGTTGCAGGTATGTGTGTTTCCCTGGAAAATTCCACATTGTTTATGTAGAGCACGCCCTTCCAGGTTATTTGGCTTGACTCTGTTTGCTCTGAGCCTTTTAACTATGAATGCTTTAGGTGACTGAAGCAATGCTAAGTAATTCTCGTCTATACACATGCAAATAAATTCTTTCCGGTCCGAGGATTCCCCCCCTCCCTTCCCTCATTCCGGTAAAGGGGAGCAAAATGGATTACCCCAAAAACATCCCTCCCTCCGTGGCATAAGGTTTCCGTTGAACTGATTAGTTTTAAGAAACTGCAGGCACAGGAGAAACAGACACTGAAAACTGAGTACAAGTTATCTTTTGGTAGAAGGTTCTTCTGTTTAATAAGGGAAATCTTTTGTGAGCCTGTCTCCTCTCCGTACTAGCAAGAGGGGGATCAAATCTCTCGAAACTCTTCTCAATGGAGAAGGGACTGACGAAAATCTGCGAAACAACCTTACCCTCATTTACTGTGCTTTGCCCGATAACCTCTCAGAACTGGCCTCCCCGCCACCCAGAATCGTTCTTGTGTCTTTCTCTAAAGATGGCGTTTAAGGCGGTGGCTTGGGCCATTTGGGGGACTTGCTCAGTTTTCCTGGGTCTCGCCCATGCATACGGTAGGGACACGCGTCATGAAACCTCTGCTTTTGTCTTTCTCCTTATTTTTGTTTTCCTCGGTCTTTTATTTGGGGGCAGGAGGCGGTTCTCAGTCAAGAACCTAGAATGGTAGAGGAAAAACGATTATTTTCCCCTTGCCTACCGTGCAAAGGCCAGTTCTGCCTCCATCAGCAAATTCATTTCAAAATTCCTGACGTACGAACGTGTCTATTTTTTGATTCTCCTTCGAGCCAGTTGCATCGTCTGCCTACTTGACTCATTAATAACGAGTTCAAGAAAATCTCGAACACGTATTGATTTTATGCACTAGACATGGGAGTTTACCCTTTTCCCTTTCTTCTTTTTTAAATCATCCTTTAAAACCATTTTATACTACGTTCCGCTGAGGTCTTGGAGGGATTACGTATGCGGCTTTAAAGAATTCTTTTCACTATTTCTTAATTTTTTTTTCTTTAGAAAATTTTGAGTCTTCTCTCCTAATTTCTGAGACCTTTCTTTTTAGTAATTAACCCGGAGTTAACCAAACGCAAGGTTAAGAGCACAATCGTTCAGACTTTAGACACCAGAGGAAGCGTGGGTGTCCCCAGGACCACCCTCACTTTAGGACAGATGGTTACAAATTTGGAAGCCCCCATGACCACCTCCAGGCTTGATAAGCCACTAGAATGACTTACAGAATTTAGGAAAGCACTATACTTAAGGTAAAGTTTTCTTGTAGTAAATAGATACAAATTAAAATCATCCAAGGAAGAGATGCCCAGGGCAGAGTCTGAGACAGTTCAAATGCCGACCTTCCCATGATGCCATGATTCTAGAGCTTCCATGGGGCTGTGGATGGAAACACCACATCACAGCCACAATAAGTGTCACCAACCAGGGTGGTCTCTCGAACTCTGAGGCCAGAAGTTATTATTATTATTATTATTTTGAGAGAGAGAGAGCACACTAGCAGGGGAGGGGCAGAGAGAGAGAGAGAGAGAGAGAGAAAAGGAGAATCCCAAGCAGGCCCCACACTGTCAGCGCAGAGCCCGACATGGGGTTAGAAGCCAACCACAGATCAGGATCTGAGCCAAAAGCAAGAGTTGGACACTCAACTCACTGAGCCATCCAGGCGCCCCAGCCTCGAGCTTTTATTGAGGCCTCAGTACTTCGGCATGATTGACTCGTTGCCCATTGATTCAAACTAAGCCTCAGGCCCATCTGGTCAGGCTCATCACCCGGAATCACCTTGTCAGCAAAGACCATCAGATGTGGCTTCCAGCGTCCGTTGCCGAAGAGCAAAACAGTCTCATCGCTCGGTCAGTGATTAGAGCGTAGAATGAAGCTGGGAGCAAAGGCCAGACCTGTCTTCAAGAGAGGCCAAATTCCTTACCACACATTTGGGCTGTGTACTTTTGTAACTTTTGGTAATAAACTTGAGTCTGTTCTTCTCATCTCCGGTCCTCTGGAATCCCAGAACGTGAGATGAGAGAACTCCAGTGCCCTTTTGATCCTTTCCTGCCTCCCTCTCCCCACGCGTCCAACCTCCCCAGCTATGCCTTAGCTTTTACACAAAGTTGAGTCTATTTTATGAGTATGAGGTGAGTTTTTCTTTTGATCCCAACGAATTCATCAGCATTTAAACTACGCGTAAACGTTCTTTGCTGCAGAGCCTCATCAAATACTTCTGTGTTGACCCCACATCAGGATCCCCGGGCCACTGAGGGAAAAACACCTTCCAGCACTAAGGTAGGGTAGGTCTCCACATTTTCCACCACCCACTGAAAATCAAGCCTCGTTTTCCTTTGCCTCCCATTTGGACCACAGTTTTCTCCTTCAGCTTTTGTTCCTCCGGGGCTTCTGATCGTTATTTTTTTCTCCCCTTGTCGACAAAGATTATTGTGTCTTCAACACATCGTCAAAAACATCCAGCCTCTCAATCCCATTTTCTGCTGTGTGTTATCCACTTAGGTTTTAAAGCTGCCTTTCCAGGGGCCCACCCACCGAATCTTCAAGGAGCTTTGTGGTTTTGAAATTTTCTGAGAACTTGGATTATTTCAACACATGTTTTTGTTCTCGTTTTGTTTTGGTTTTCATGTATTCTTCTCAGAGGTGGATACGTAAGGGTAGGGTGGCGCTTTGTGGTGATAGGGTTGTCAGAACACAAGAAGCGTGGGGATCCCTCAGTCTGCACTGGTATCGAGGAGTACACGGCTTAGAAAAAGTTCAACGTTGTCACTGCCTAAAGTGATCTCATATCTTCCGATCTGGACTTTTTCTTGTTTTTGTTGACCATGAGAGAACCCGAGCAATTCATTCAACTTTATCTTGAAGCTCAACTATTGCATTCCTGTTTAAAACTATCTCCCAAGTGTGATTTCAATTCCCTCATTTTTTTCTCACTTTCTTCTTATCTCTTTCGGTGAGAAGATTTTACATATGCAATCTTTTCTTGAGTCACCTGGAGGATGCTAATTACAGTTTTTAATAAAATAATTATTTCCGTTGCCTGAATTATTGATTTTTCCTTAGGGGACTGGTTTTTTTACTCTCCCTATTTTGGTATTTCTCTTACATATTTCCTGCATATTTCTGATGATCTCTGGTCGCACATCTATTTTCAAAAGCAAGGATTAGAGATCACATTGAAAAGAGAGGGCTTGGGGCGCCTGGGTGGTGCAGTCGGTTAAGCGTCCGACTTCAGCCAGGTCACGATCTCGCGGTCCGTGAGTTCGAGCCCCGCGTTGGGCTCTGGGCTGCTGGCTCGGAGCCTGGAACCTGTTTCCGATTCTGTGTCTCCCTCTCTCTCTGCCCCTCCCCCGTTCATGCTCTGTCTCTCTCTGTCCCAAAAATAAATAAACGTTGAAAAGAAAAGAGAGGGCTTGAGGTTACGTTTGCCCGGCATAACACGAGATTGAAATGGGATGGGGCGAGGGACCGATGTGGGTAGTGGGGAGAAATGGTCCCCAAGACCCCCAGCCCAGAGTTGCCACTGAGCGATGATAAGGGAGGCGGCTTGGATGACTTGTGCCAGAGGAAAATGTTTTCCCAAGAATTCTCTCCCCGAGGTAGAAGTTGGCCTGGAAACTCTGTTGATGGGGGCTGGGCATAGCAATGATCCGGTTTGCTTTCACTTCTGTAACTGAGATATCGCTCCTTTGGAAGCCCCCCTGCCTGTCGTTTTTGTCATAGGAATAGGTTCACGCAGAAGGGGAAGATACACACCTGTATCTGTTCTGCCATTTTCCACCAGATTATTCAGCGATGGCCCCAGAGTGTGTGGATTTTTCATAAGCTAGATTTTACTTGGACTGTAAACAAGGTAAACTTAGGTCTATGTTTGAAGATACCATTTCGTATTTTTCTAAACAGAAATTTCCAAGTTCGCACTTTTCCAAAGCCTAGATATTAACAAGGGATCCCACAACTCTTGCGCAGGTCTGTCTCATTGAATCATCCCGAGGGGTTCTGTGACCTCTGCGTCCCTTGTCCCTTTCCTACTTTTTTGTGCCCTGCCCTCTGCTTGAGGCTGACCTGTGTGGAAGACAGCATTGAGTCCCCGTGTCCTCTGGCCAGGGGCCAGCTCTGGTGGGAGAATAGAGACAGGGCGGGAGAAGTCAAGCTGTCTGTCTTCCTGGTTCCTTTTCAGTGTGTCCCAGCCTAGGTCCCAAGACAAGAGCTCACGGTCGCTCTCGAGGTGGCCTGTTCTACCTTCCAAATTCTGGTGATCTCTTTCTTGCCATGTGCCTTCCGAACTGGGGGTGGTTACAGGCCTGCGGCTGCCAGCCCTGGGTCCCTGCACTGTCCTCTGTGGCTCCCCTGAAACCTGCCCACACTTTATAATTAGGCCCTTTAATAAGTAAACACTCCTCGAAGAGCCCTCCCTGGTGGATGCCATCTGTTTCCTATTGTTCACCCGACTCACACAGCAGCCTGGTTCGGGATAAAAAAAATACCATTTTTCTGCACAAGGAGAAAGTCGTGCCTTTGGGACCGGCTGGGTGATAGGTGCAACTCCTTCGTGAAATAATCGCAGGGTCTTTGCTCAACGCAGCGTTAGACAATATTCCGGGTGGCCTTGTGTTTATTCAACTTTGGTGACATATCAGTGCTAGTCTAATGCACTCACCGTTCCGTGATAAAGTGATGATCCCCCAAGTATCTCGATATTTAACCAAAGAGCCATCATTTGTACTAATTACAAAATGATTTTTTTTTTTTTTTTTTTTTTTGCCATTTTGTGTTTTCATTTACCTTGTTATAAAATGGCCATACTCAAGATCTGGCAGTCTGAACTGCCTAACAAAGGTAAAGACGATCCTAATTCTTTTTTTGTTCATTTATTTTTTAACTGTTTTAACATTTTTTTTAAGTTTATTTATTTTTGAGAGAAAGAGAGTGGGAGAAGGGACAAAGAGATAGGGGGACAGAGGATCCGAAGAGGGCTCCACGCTGACAGCAGAGAGCCCGATGTGGGGCTCAAACTCCCAAACTTTGAGATTATGACCTGGCTTGAAGTAGGACACTTAACCGACTGAGCCCCCCGGGCACCCCAGGACAGTCCTAATTCTTAAGATCCTTCTCACCATTGTATGATGTTCTATAGAGATTAGATCTCTGCTGATGGCCCCAAGTCAAACAGCAAGCCTAGCTTCCTACCCCAGTGTAATCCATACAACCCCTACCTTATTCTGCTTAGGTTTTCCCCAAAACATTTACAACCACCTGACATTTTGTTTGTTTGTTTGTTTGTTTGTTTGTTTAAGCTTACATGATTCCCCTTAGTGGATATAAGCTTTATGAGGTGAGAGGTTTTGTTTTATTCCCAGATCTATCCCAAATGCTCAGGACCATGTCTAGTGGTCATCATTTCAAAAATACCTGTCGAATGAAAGAATAATTGATGTGACTTTGAAGCTCAGGAAAGAGATCTAAGTCTTTGGAGATGATGGATAGACAGATAGATAGATAGATAGACAGATAAATAGACAGAGAGAAAGAGAGAGATGATTTCATGATTATCAGCAGAGAAACAGTGGCTGAAAAGTCACCGTATATCTGGCCATTCAGAATGTCTGTGAAGGCTAAAGATAGAAGACAGAGGAAAAAGAAGGCTGGAGGGGTCCTGAAAAGGAGGGGCCAGAGAAGAGGGAATCTGGGTGCTAAGTGCTGTCATGGAAAGCAGCATCATAGAGGAAAAGTATTGAGAAGGGAACGGCCATCTAACTTTCAACTGCAGCAGGAAGCCCTGGGAAGATCAAGGGACGCGTCCACTGGGCGAAGCACTGAATCACTGAGTGTTGACTCAGCGCAGTTACAGAGGACTCCAAGATTCTTGCGCCTCGTCCCCCTTCCTTAGGACTGCACGTTAGTGTCGTCATGGGATTGGGGAGGGGCTGGTCTCCATCTGCCTCCCATTTAATGTGTGGCCGACACCGGAGGGTCTTCTGGGTCTGCACACAGGTAAACGAAAGAGAGGCAGGGCTGCCCTGAAATCTTTGGCACCGTGGCTGGTGGATGTGAGCACCACTGGGTTCTGGAAGCAGAAGAATGGGTGAGCCAGAGGGGAAACACACATGAAAAAGAGTGGCAGAAGAGACCCACAGCCACGGCCAAGTAGAGTGAGTGAGAAATAAAAATAAAATTGTGGCGGTGAGCTCTGATGTTTATGAGTGGCTTCTCACGACAGCGAAACTGATTAGTACTCCTTAACTTGCCTGTCTCCTTACTCTGGTGCCTGTTCATAAGCGGGCAATCACTTGGCCAAGTACGAGCCAGGCCAATAGGGGTCGGGGCCACAGAGAGCCCCTGAGAGCCAGCAGTCAGGTGAAAGGGATTTAGCAAAGGGGCCTTAGAAGGAGCAGCCTGTCTAGAGGGAAAACCAGAATCCGGTGAGCAAGTTATTCTAGACCTGCTGAGTCCAGATGCCGTATAGTCTCTTAGGGTTTGGCATCCCTGTCGTCTTCACCCAGATCTCAGATGGCCAGCCACAGTATTGTTCAAGAACCTGAAGAGCGTTCCTAAAACCTCGTTAATCCAGATGGCATCCAACAAGCATATTATAAATAATTTACAAGAGTAGTTAAGATTTGGGAATTTAATCAGAAATTGCAGTTCTTTACTACTCACTCTCCAAGAGTAGAGAAAGCATCTAAGATGTTGGAATACAAACCACTCATAAAAAAGCAGGCCAAGCTGCAATTAACACAAGACAAGTGACTGCCTTCCGTAACTCATGACCCAGTCCAATAGCTAAGGAGGACAGTCATGTTCTGTAGGAATGTACACGATATCTGTACATCGAAATCTGATGCTGTTGCTTAGACACTGTTTTGTCTGACTTACATGACACAACTTTTATGGTGCCATTTTATTTTCTTATAAGTAGACAGTGGCACTAGCTAGAAACTATAAATAATCTGCTCATTAATTCATCAGTGCCAAGATTTTTGGAAGCCTCATATAAAAGTACTCTAGGTTTCGTTATATCCGCATAAAGAGTGGGCATATCCACCAAAAGTGTATTTTCTTGACTGCATCAAAAAAATATGGCATCAGAAAGATATAATCATAAAGCGTCCGGGATTTCAGAACCTGCATGCAATTTTGCATTTAATTTAACCTAGCTTTTGCGTTACCCAAAAATGAATCTCGGATTTTAGGTTTCGGTCTAGAATGGAAATGATAAGGCTAACTCGGAAATGACGATTCACCTTCATGAATTTGGAGAGAAACTTCTCTATATCGCAAAGTGGCTCAGAAGTTTGGTACTTATCCACGGCATTTAGGCCGTGTAATTTATCAAAATAAATAATTTAGGACAACAGATGTCACAAACAATAATGAATCACATTTTATTATTGTTACTAGACGTAAGTTGTTGCTGTTGCCTGGATTCTTTGATCAGGCTCACTCGTTAGCTTCCTTCCTCGTCACCGTCAGATTCTCAGGGGCTTGAGCCCCACAGACTTCCCTGCAATCCCTGCGGTGTGATATCAGTGTAAGAGCTCCCACGGAGTGACCCACAGTGCTAGGGAAGGCATCCGGGTTCTCTTCCCCCTGATGGTCCTAGAGGTTCAAGGGAGACCTCTCCATGTGATGCTGCACTGGCCTGGAAGAGGGGCAATGAGGTCTTGTCCCCCCCCGGATGCAATCTGTCTCGGTCTCTTTGGTACAGGACACGCCTCACCTCGGACAGCTTCAGGACAGCTTCACCTCGGTGTTCTAGGATTTTCTCAGCGGTGTCTCGATCATGAATGGTTCTTGAGCGATCACGAATGGTTCTTCTCGGGAAGGGGGGGGGGGCAAGTGAAGCACGACTCACGTGCCCCTCTTGGCGACGTAACTCTCCTGGCAGTTATTAAAAATAAGTCTCCAGAAAGGGGACAGTCGTGACTCTCATAAACGCATACAACAAACACGTGTTAAAGATCTTACTTCACTCACGAATTAAATGAAATAACCAAGCATCGGGCACACTTGAGGGCAAAACAGGATTTTTTCCCACGGGAGGGTCTCTCCCTCTGGGCAGAGTTCATTTGCACGGCCAGAGGCAAGAATTATTCTGCCCTGTTGATCATCACCTACAATTTGCAGAGTTGTAAATTATAAAGTAGCTCCTATTTTGAGAGTCAGCGGCTGATGACCCCGAAAGGCGTGCTTTGCAGCGAATGCATCCTGTTCTGAGGCACACCTTTTTGAGGCACACGTTTTCCCCCTGGAGCCCCCCTCACAGGAATGCTCCCGAGTCAAGCCAATCGTGATGCCACGCGGAATCTGCTGGCCTGTGTCTGCTTCGCGCCCTGCAGCCCTTGGCTGAGCTATCAGAAGGTGGCCAAACCAGGAGTGAGCTGGTCTCTGAGAGGGTCTTGTCTGCCTGTCCTCTGTGCTTTAAGGATGATGGGTTGGTGCCTGCAGAATGTGAAGCCTTCCACAGAGACCCTCTACAATCTGCCAGGAGCCCCTGGGGTCCCTTTCGACGGCAGATGTTTGAAGAATTCCAGATGGCACATCAGAAGAGCTCCTGCTGCAGGACTGGTCACTGGTATGGAAGAAAAACTCTAATTCCATTAGGTAGCAATTTCTTGAAGGAAGGCACCACGCCGTCCCTCCCCATGTAACATCCTCACACAGAGCAAGAGACGACAGCCTGGGGGCGCCTGGGTGGCTCCGTTGGTTGAGCATCTTGGGTTTCGGCTCAGGGCACGATCTCACGGTTGGTGGGTTCGAGCCCTGCGTCTTGGGATTCTCTCTCCCTCTCTCTTTGCCCATTCCCTGCTCCCTCTCTCTCTCAAAATACACAAATAAACATTGGAAAAAAGAGAGAGATGGCAGACTGGATTTGACCGCGCAGAGGGTATTCACAGGCACGGACTGTTACGCGGGCACAGCATAGATGTGAACTCTACAGGCCACGGTGTATGAAGTGTTCACGCTCAGGCACACTTCACGTTGACCTCCCAGTGAACCCTTTCACTCCCCAAGGGATTGTGGCTAACTCCTCGGTCCTACGTTCAGAAGGCAGAGTGTAAGTTTTTTTTTTTTTTTTTTTTAAATGAGAATAATTAACACATATATTCCAGGAGTTGGAGGTCGGGGAGGGCTAGGGGTAAAATTATGCTTACTCACTCTTTTCGGTTCTGAGTTTCTCAACGTTCTGCCCCGGTTAAAACCAAGAACTGCGGGCGGTACGTTAGAGCGTGGCTTTGCCCGGATACCTACTGTGTTTTTAAAAGAAAACAAATTATATATTCAGCTGATGACTAGAAAATTTTCAGAAAGCCTTCCAACAGAAACGCTTTGTTCTCAATGAGCGGTACCGTGTGACCAGGAAACTGACGACACAAGCCTATGTTCAGAAGATGCGACACCCATTATGTAAAAAAGGCGAAGTCAACGTTAATATGGAGGTCTAGAAAGGCAGCGACCGTTCATTTGACTGTGGTTGGGGTCACGGCCATCATGGACACACTTTGATCTGCGAGGGAAAATGGTTATTAGGAACCGCATTTCACTGACAAATGTCAAATGTCAATTCCCTAACGGTATTTGCGAGACACTGAGTTGGAGGGAGGGGGAGTAGAGCAGCTTTGGCGTAAAAACTCCACAACTGGCGTGCTTTGGAAAACAAGGGACAAAAACAAAAACCAAAAAACCATTTTTGTACCATGGATGGGCAGCTTTGTACTGCTAAGTACCTGCCCCGCTTTGCCTCTCCTTCTCTGAGGATCTGTCGGGAAATATGCAGATAGACCTTAGCGGTTCCTTGGCTCTGGTAGGGGGTGGCGCCTTCTCTCTTTCCGTGGGGCATGGGCTTGCAGAGTCACCAACAGCATCAAGTTTCCGGACGCCAGCGCAGAACGGTTGACGGTAAGAAAAAGATGCCAGGCATTCGGAACCAAGTGAACGAATAAAGACGGAAATATCCAATGGACTTTCTCAGGCTTCTTCTTGGTCGGCTTTCTGGTTCTTTCTCCACGCTACTGTCCACCCGGCTGCACCACCTGTGCCATCATTTCAGGTGGCTCGCATGTGGCTTTAGTGGCTTTACTGTCATGCGGATTCTCAGTCGCCTGGTGAGCACAGGAATCCCTCCAGATCGCGCCCTGTGGGACCCACATCGGACGTCTCAGGAATGTTTCAGCTTCCTACAGTCTTTAAAGCCATTCTCCGGGGCCAACGTGTATATGAAGGCACAGAAGTTTCGTGTTTAGAGCCACACCCATTGCGATGTCTTGAACCCAAAGCAACACTCCACTGCATGTTGTGCCCACACTTTGCTGAGCCCGCAAGAATCTGCGTCTTCGACCAACTGCAATGAATTATAATTGCTTATTTCTGTTTCTATGCAGAGTGCCTCATGATCGGAACTTCCTCTAAATACAAATCATTAAGCTATGTGCTTGAGGGTATAAAATAATGAATTCTATTGCACAGGGTCCGCTCACCCGCCTCCAAAAATCTTCTTTGAAGAGTACCTGAATCGTTGATAGAGTAAACCTTCAGTGACTCTAATATATAATTTGTGCTGAATCAGATGCCAGCCGATATTAAATAGCAGGTGCAAAAGTAGAACCAAAGTCAATCTAAGAGAGGAAATGTATTTTTCCTATTAATTAGGAAAATGCCACTCTGCTCAGTGTGAGTGGCAGAGCACTTCTGTCGAGATCACGGAACGTTAGGAACTGAGAGAACCCGGAGAAGCTTGTGGAAACATCATAGGGGGGTCATTAATCCAATCTTACCCCCAAATACACTGTAATGTGTGTTTCTTAAATGGCAGGTTGAGGATCGTAGGAAACTGCTCTCCCAAGAAAAAACAACGAAATGCCAGCCAAACAATTCAAAGTGACTATTTTTGAATTCTGGAAATTAACCCAGTCACAGGACAAACCAACAACCATCTCTCCAGCAGTAACTACAAAGCCTCGGAAAGATAACGGGATTTGGAATGTTTTCACTCCCATCCCTTTGCACACACACAAGCCCCCACTCAGTGGCACAATGCGAAGCTGGCTTAACATGTTACAATTTCAACAAGGTTGGCTTAATATTGAATGTCATTAATGCAATACACTATATTGCAAGAAAACAAGAAACACAATAATCTCAATAAATGCATAAAAAGCATTGAACACAATACTATACGTTACCAATAAAGGATCCAAAATGAAATTAAGAAAACAATTACATTTAAAATAGCATCCATGAGGAACGCTTGGGTCCCTCAGTTGGTTAAGCGTCCAACTTTGGCTCAGGTCATGATCTCGTGGTTTATGAGTTCAAGCCCTGCGTCGGACTCTGTGCTGACAGCTCAGAGCCTGGAGCCTGCTTCGGATTCTGTGTCTCCCTCTCTCTGCCCCTTCCTTGCTCACACTCTGTCTCTCTCTCTCTCTCTCTCTCAAAAATAAATAAGCATTAAAAAAATTTTTTTAAATAGCATCAATGAGGAGTGCCTCGGTGGCTCAGTCAGTTGAGTGTCTAACTCTTGGGTTTAGGCTCAGGTCATGATTTCACAGTTCACAGGATCGAACCCCCAGTTCATGGGATCAAATGTCACAGAGCTTGCTTGGGATTCTCTCTCTCCCTCTCTCTCTGCTCCTCCTCTGCTCACACACTCTCTCTCAAAATAAATAAATAAACTTAAAAAAAAAAATAATGAAATAGCATCAATCAGAATAAAACACCTAGGAATAATTTTAATTAAAGGAGGGCAAAATTTGTATACTACAAATTACACAACATTGTTGAAAAAATTAAAGACTGCGTAAATATTCTTTATGGAAAGAATATTTGGAAAGAGAAATACGGGGAAAAAGAAATATATGGCAAGACATCCCTCGCTCCTGGATTGGAAGGCAATGCTGTTAAGGTGGCCATCTCTCAAATGGATCTCCAGGCTCATTGCACACCCTATCAAAATCCCAGCTGCCTTTCGTGCACCCATAGACAAGGATGATCCTAAAATTCGCATGAAAATGCAAAGCACCCAGAATGTAAGAAATAATCTCAGGGGAAGAAAGGGCACAGGTAAAGGTCTCCTATTTCCTGATACGGAGACCAGCTACAAAAGCACAATGACCAGGACAATGTTGCGCTGATGGAAGGATGGACACGAAGACTAAGGGAACAGAACTGAGAGTCCAAAAATGAACCCGCCCACATATCGATTGACTTTGGACAAGAGTGCCAAGACCACTTAATGGGGAAAGAATAGTTTCTCAACAGGTGGTGCTGGGAAAACCAAACAACCTCACACAGAAGAATGTTGTTGAGCCTTACCTCACACCACACACAAACATTAACAGGAAGTGGGTCACACGTTTCCATGCAAGAGCTAGAATGGTGTCATTCCAGAAGGAAACAGGAGTAAATCTTCATGAACTTGGGTCAGGCAACGATTTGGCACCTTATCAGAAAGTTGACCCCGCAACTGCACTCCTAGATGTATACCCAAGGTGATTGAACACATGTCCACACCAAAGCCTGCGCACCAATGTTCACAACAGCGTTACTCCCAATAGCCAAAGAGTGGAAGCACCCGGATGTTTGTCAACAGGTAAATGGATAATCAAAAGGGGGTGTCCGTAGGATGGGATCTTGTTCAGCCTCCCCAGAGTTAGCAAACCCGGAGGTTAAGGGCACCGTGCTCTAGACTCCCCCATGTGCCCAAGACTGCAGACACGCCAGCCCAAGTTTGGAAATCTCCAAGGTCATCTTCACTTCCGGCCAGCTGGCTACAAACTTGAGTGTCCCTGTAGACTCTTTCGGGTTTGCTCACAGTCTTGGAATGACTCACAGAACTCAAGGAAGTGCTCTATGGGCAGTTTTATTATAGCAAAAGGATACAGATCAGAACCACCAGACCAACCAACCAACTTTGGGTGCTCTTGTCAAAAACGGCCAAGGGAAGAAACGTATAGGGCGGGACCTGGGACAGGGAGGGTTCCAGGGGTGAAGCTTCTGGGTCCTCAGGGATGCATCGCCCTCCTGGCTTCGGCGTGTGGCGATACCCACGTGGAACGTCGTCAGTAAGAAACTCACTCAAGCTTTGGCGTCCAGAGAGTTTCCTGAGGATTTATTACATAGGCACGATTGAGTCATTGCCCAAGTGACTGATGTCATCCTTTGGCTCCTGCTCATTCCCCAAGGCTAGGCCATAATCACCTGGCTCGTTAGGCAGTTGGTCTTACTGAAGTGACTGGCCCCCACCCTAAGTGGCCAGCCACCCCAGGAGTTGCCTGTTGGCAAAATCCATCAGGTTGGTGTGAGAGACCTACTCTGACTTACAAACATACTCCCAAGGCATGTTTGATGCCCTTTACATATTTTGCCACCCCCCAGCCCCGCCCAACTCCCTCTCCTCTGGTAACCATCAATTTGTCCTCTGCATTTAGAGGACTGATTCTACTTTTTGTTTGTTGATTCGTTTTGTTTTTTTAGATTCTACATATAAATGAAATCATCTGGCACTAGTCTCTCTCTGTGTGACTTATCGTGTTATTTGGCATAATACCCTCAAGGCCCATCCATATTGTCATGAGACCGGTATTCCTTTGAATACTTCCTCAGTCCTATACCCTTCTCTCATCCCGAACTCTGATTGCACACGCGTTAGAGCCTTTGTTCCAATCTCACAGGTCCCCAGGCTCTGCTCATTTTTTTCCACACTATTATCATTCTATGGTTCAAATGAGCCAATTTCTATTTTCCATCTTATTCATTCATTCTTCCCTCTGTTATTGTGCTCACCCATTGAGTTTATTTTGGTTGTTCTATTTTTCACTTCTAAGGGTTTCATTTGGTTCTCCATACGATCTATTTCTGGGCAGAGACTTACTATTTTTGCTTTTGTTTTGAGGGTGCTCATAACTGCTTCTTGAAGCTCTTTTACCATAGCTGACTTAACATCTCTGTTGGATAATTCTAACGTCTCTGTCACCTTGATCTTGACATCTGTCGATCAGTCTTTCTGCATTCAGAGATCTCCCCTGCTTCTCAGCATGATGAATGCTTTTCTTCTGAAACCTGAACATGTTGAGAATCGTGTTGTAAGAACTAGGATCGTATTTCATCCTACTGTTTTAGCTACTTTATTTTGACACTAGTCAGTAGAGGAAGTGGGGAATGGCAGGTTAGTTCTGCCAGATGGGGGAAGAAATACAGATTCCCTATTTGGCCCCTGTTAACCCCCACCCCACAACGGGGTCCTCATTACTTTTAGGCGGGGGTGGGGGATTGACTCAACACCGAGCCCTCTATGATACCTCCCTGGCTGGGATAGGTCGTAGTGTTCTGTGACTTCTCCCCCTGTGGCTTCCAACAACATAACTGGGAGGGGGGTCGGCCTCGTTATCACAGGCAGCTACGGAAAATCCTGACCATCCATCAGGCCTCCTCCACCAGCACCCCTGTGGGGTCACCTTGCTACTGCTGGGTGGGGGTGAAAATCCAGCCTCCTGTGTGCTTTCTGCAACAGTATCTTGGGGGAATGGAAGTCCTGACTGCTTAGTCTACCTTCTTTGACACTAGCCTGGTAAAGAGATTATTTGTTATAGCCTCATGTGGGAAGAAGTCTAGGATCCGCATTTGACCTTTGTTGGCATGTTGACAGTGGGACTACAGGTTTTTCTGAGGTGTTATCTAGAGTAGAGCAATTACCCTAAAAGTTGTCTTTCCTGCTAGGCTGTCTCCTCCTGGGTCCTTTGGCTAGAAAGAGAGCGGGCTTTTTATCATCAGTGTGTGTGTTTTAACTGTGATAAAAAAAGAAAAAACACACAACATAAAATTTTCTATCGCAACAATGTTTTAAATGATTTTATTTTATTATTGTTTTCTTTTCAGACAGAGAGCACGAACAGGCGGAGGGGCAGAGGGAAAGAAAGAGAGCATCTTATTATTTTTTTAATGTTTATTTATTTTTGACAGAGAGAGAGAGAGAGAGAGAGAGAGAGAGAGAGCCTGAGCAGGGGAGGGGCAGAGAGAGAGGGAGACACAGAATCTGAAGCAGGCTCCAGGCTCCGGCTGTCATCACAGAGCCCAATGTGGGGCTCAAACTCATGGACCGTGAGATCATGACCGGAGCTGAAGTCGGACGCTCAACCGACGGAGCCCCCCAGGTGCCCCAAGAGAAAGAGAAAATCTTATTTTCAAGAACATGCTTTTTCACCCTGAAATATTTGGTATTACATTGACTTGCTCCTTGAATAAGTGTAGAACTTGGGTTCACCAGGACTTAGACTTTTGTTTGTGAGAAGATTTTTGACTACTGATGTCTGCGGTCCTTTTCCTGGGACATCTCCTCTCCAGAGGACAGTGGCCAGCCACCACTCAGCTTGTGAGAAAGAAACCGACACAAAGGATAGACTTTGCATGAATGTCCCCTGTGACTCTATGTCCCTGAACGCTTTAGCGCCCCCCCCGCCTCCAAAGAAGAAGTTGAGCGTTGCTTGGGTGGCTCAGTCGGTTAAGCGTTGGACTTTGGCTCGGGTCATCATCTTGCAATTCATGGTTTCGAGCCCCACGTCGGACTCGGTGCCGACATCTTGGAGCCCGGGACCTGCTTTGGATTCTGTGTCTCTCTGCCCCTCCCCCACTCACACCTTGTCTCTCTCTCAAAAATAAACTTAAAAAAAAAACCAGGTTGCTGCATCATTAGAGTGGTCGGTGGCCAGCTGTCTGCCCCAAATACAAAGGGCTCAGCCCAGAACACCCGAGAGAATTTTCTCCCTGCCATACCCTTATGGGTCACCACTGGCCTCCCAGAGTCTTTTTCAGTCATACCCTCACCTTCACTCTCGTTACCAACCTAAGAACCTAGAACAAATTAACTTGAACCATATGTAGTCACCATGTCAGTAATATTGATAGGTTATCTGAATATTAATACATTCACTATTTTATTGGCATATGGTATTAATTATTTTTTATAAGTTTTAAAAAATGTTCATTTAGTTTTGAGAGAGAGAGAGAGAGAGAGAGAGAGAGAAAGGAGCAGGTGAGGAAAGAGAGAGAAAGAGAAAGAGAGAGAGACAGAATCCCAGGCAGGCTCTGCACTGGGTGCTTGAACCCACGAATCATGAGATCATGACGTGAGCCGAAACCAAGAGTTGGCCGCTCAACGGACTGAGCCACCTGGGCGCCCCTGTTATTAATCATTTTTTAAAATCCTATGATGACATCAGTATTATTATTTTGTACAGTCAATTTTTATCCGGGTTTGTCCACATCTTCATTCGTTCCTGCATCTCAGACTCTGCAGTTTCTAGAAATGTCTTTTTTTTTGTGCTCATTACACATCCTTTGACCAGTGTTGTCCAGTATGGTAGCCATTAGCCACAAGTGGTTATTTAAATTTAAAGTAATTAACATTAACATTAAAATTTAGTTCCTCAGCCGTGTGGCTGGTGGCTACTTTTCTATCCTCATAGAAATTTCCATTGAGCTGTATTGCTTTAAAACTTCATTAATGAAGGTCTTTATGGGGCATGCTCACTCATTTTTTGTTATCCCAAGTATCTTCACTTCGGACTCCTTTTTCAGAAATCTTCTCGTGAGTACAGGATTCTGGGTCGGATGCCTGCATTAGCACATATCAAGGGAAGGACGGGTTTCTGCAATCTTGCAGCTTACAAGTCCAAGGTCAGGGTCCTTCTTCTTAAATCTGATCCCTGTGTGAAGCCCCAAAATGGGGCGGGAAATGGGGCCCCACTCGTTCTCGCTCTTGTAACTGTGAGATTCTTGCGATGTGGAGGGCCACATCTGCTACTTGTTACTTCCCTATAACCGTGGATAAAGTGGCTCGGATGTCTTTAGCGTGGATGTGAAATGGCAATTAACTAGTTACTTTCAGTTAATGAATTTTTCCTCTGGGGCTTGACATGTCCGAATCAATTGCTTATGTTGAAAAAAAATAGCCAAATAATCATTTTAATTTCTATTTCAGCTGTATATATATGTGAGATCTCCAAAGTATCCATTGACTCAACGAAAGCAGTAATTTATAATAGCATTCACTGTGGGCTAGGTGTCGCGTTAAACCCTTCCTATAGGTTAGTTAACTTTTTGTTAGGAAAATAGATGAACGTAACTCAATTCTTTTTTTTTTTTAATGCTTATTTTTGAGAGAGAGAGAGAGAGAGAGAGAGAGACAGAGTGCGAGCGGGGAAGGAGCAGAGACAGAGGGAGACACAGAATGTGAAGCAGGCTCCAGGCCCCGAGCTGTCAGCCCAGAGCCCGACGAGGGGGCGAGGGGCTCAAACTCACAGACAGTGAGATCATGACCTGAGCCAAAGTCAGATGCTTAACCGACTGAGCTACCTAGGCGCCCCTGGATGAACATAATTAGCCTTAAACTGGGACTATTACTCGGAAGTCACTGTCTTAAAATATTAGTTCCAACTTTGTCTCTAAAGTGGCCCAGCAGTGACCCAGTCCTCTCTTCCAACAGGATGCGTGGGGTACATTCTCACATACACCCGGGTGCTCCTATTTAGATTTCCAATACTTTAATGGATGGAAAGCACACTCCTTGAGGGTAGCTAATTCCGTGTCTTAGGGCAGCGAAATGCAAGATGTTATGGAACGTCATGTTGCTGATAGGAAGCAATGTGTTTTGTTTTGTTTTTTTTTTTAAGTCTGGAATAATTCTGGAGGAACAATGGAGTCAGATGATACCAATTTTAGAGACAAGAGAGAATACTAATTATCATCATAATTAAATATAATTAATTATATAATTAATTAATACAATGATATAATTAATATAATTATCCAAAGATAATTAAATATCTTTGGAAGAAGTTGAGACTGTAAAATGGCATAAAGTAAAAACTTGACGTAAAGGAGAGAAAGGTGGCTGTTATTCAACATTATTTTAGAAGTAATTTTAATTCGAATTAGATGACCAATAAATGGATTTCCTGCTTAAACAATGTAGTTCATCTCTGCATTTAAGAGATTCCTACAGGTTTATGTGTAAAAGTAGGAAACGCTGGATAAATGGAACTATGATGAGTTTTAGAAAAAAGTACCTCCCCTCCACCCCTCCCCCCCCACCAATTAGGAAGGTTAGGTTGGTTCCGAGAGTCACGGAAAATTGCCAAGTAGATAGCGGACCAAAACAACACGCAAAAATGATGAGTTCGCCGAAGGTCCTGAAAGGGCAACTCGTGAGAAGGTGGAACCCGATGTCACCAGGACGCAACCCCACTGGATGCCCCCTCGCGGAGGTGGAGCGCCCCACTGACCGGGATGTCAGGGAAAAGCACGTCCAAGAAAGAGAGTAAACAAGCAATGGCCAATGAGCACCGACGGTAAGCGGGAGCCCAGCCCGGGGGTCACAGCCCCTATCCACCGCCCCTGGAAGATATATCCACCGCCCCTGGAAGATATGTCCTGACCAAGAATCCTGGCTGAAAGCCCGCAGACTGTAACGTTCTTTTTATTACAGCTGAAGCAAATCACTGAATGCCCTAGAAAGCGTGAGCATAACTATTGCTATAACCTCCGCACAGTAGAAATATTATAAACAATACAAGTGGATCTGAACCGCATCATCCACAGTTTTGCAGTCAGTTGGATATAAATGTCACAAGAGTTTTTATGACCGTTCTCGTAATTTGAGTGGTTTTTTTTTTTTTTTCTGGTTTTAAGTTCAATTAAAAATTTCGGAGACACTAACCTATTAAACATGCTAACTCGTAAAATGTTTAATGTAATTTCAGGAGGGTTTCAGTCAGCCTGAGTAGATTGTATTTAGAAAGCTAACGTTTAAAAGTAATTTTTGTTTATAAAGCTAATATTTATAAGCTAATTTATGTATTGTGGAAGTATTCAAATGTTTAGGAAAATTCTATTACATATAGTCTATTATATATGCTGATATACATAAGTATCTATATGAGTATGTATATATGAGTATATGTTTGTATATGTGTATATATATGTGTATATGTATATGCTTAAAATAATGAACATTAAAGAAAGCACAAGTGGAATATTTCTCTCTACATAATAAACATCCTAGGAAGCATTCAAAGCATAAATCTGGCACCAGTTGGTAGAAAGTCGCGTGTGTGTGTGTGTGTGTGTGTGTGTTTACCTGGACAGAAGTTTCAATTCCATATTTTTTTCAACATGAAATATTTTCAACATGAAGATATGATTTCATATCTGCAAAGATTGAAACAAAAAAGAACTGTGGTCATGCCTTATCTTTACTTGCTGTGGAAAATGGAAGCCAGCCCACTGTTGCATAGGAGCATCAGGCTGCCGTTGGCTGGGAGTAATCAGCTGTGTGACTCTGACCTAAGCCACGAAGGACTCCTGTGCCACAGTCTTCTGATCTGTAAAAAGGGAATAATCATATATGTCTAACCTCATTCGTTTGTTGTAAAAATTAAAGGGAGAGCTTATGAGGCAAAGCACTCTATGCCGCTGTAAAGCTTCTATTTTAAGAGATGTCTTAAATATGAAGGGAATTAGAAAATCTCATTTTTCAGATCTAAAGGCAAGGGTAGACCTGAGACAGGGGCATTTGTATTCACAAAGTACATGATAAGCCGAGTCCAGGGTCTCATCCTTTTAACACAAATGATGATACAATGGAGTGAATCCGTATCATTTTTCGGTCACGATCAAAGGGTGGCAAAGGTAGTCATTATTAGTAATTTTGAAGCAGAAGGTTTACAGGAAGTAAGCCCTCCAGCTTACTCACCCAGCCGTGTGATTTGTGTATGATACATCCGGCCACACGTCCCGGGAACACAGACCTCTCTTCCTAAAGCACAACCCGTATCTTACGCTGAAAGTTACACCACATATTATGGCTGCTATTCCAAAGAATGTCAGTTACAGCAGTAACTCTAGCAGGAGCTACACCCGGACAACTCGCCCAGTAGGAAAAACAAGGATCTTGTAATCTGAACTCACTTGCTAATAAAGCTGTTTCCTTGGAAAAAGCAACTTGGACTTGCTTAGCCTGAGCAGAGAGGAGACAAAGTTTGCACGGCAAGGCAGTTCACGCCCCTGCTAATGGGAAATCTCTATGATTCTGAGAATAAGAATTCTTTTAAATAACAACTCGATACTTTCTCTGAACTGGAATTTGCCAAACCAGTGCTTATGGATACCTTCATCTTCCCCAAAAGTAGTCATTCTCATATGCAGGTTTAAGTAGCCCAAAGATCTATCACTAATAACATTTTTATTCAGCTGTAGTATTTTCGACGTGCACAGAATCTGTTAATGACCTGGAGCTCGGAAATGTGCCCGTGGGCTCACATACACACATAACCCACCTCCCCACCGCCTGGAGTGCACACTGCTTCATGTTTATCACTTCCTTTCTAATCCTTTCTTCCGTGTTGCCACTCATTACGAGCTTGGCGGGGGAAGGGGAATCAGCCAGGATCTATTGAAGGCGCCAAAGGATTCTTTAACCTAATCCAGGTTAGTACATGGATTGCAAAACAATAGATTAAGCAACCCAATGAACATGTTTTCATTCAACATGGGTCCACCGCATCTCCCTTGGCGGTCGACTATTTCGATAACCCAGCTGCATCGTCAGAGCAACTGTATACTCGATATGGAAAACGCTGCAATCATATTTGTCCTCCTTCAAGAGCCATGAACTTAATAGTTTATTTTCAGAAAGCCCGTTGAAAACAACTACCTATCAGATGTGCTATAGGAAAGAAAGTGAAAAAGTTCCCGAAGCAGTGATTATTCTAGACAAACAGAATGCCCTGATAGGTTTTTCGACATTGTTAAATAATACTGGGGAGGGAATGAAGCGGGAGGGGGGGGGTCTTCACTTAATAATGGAGCAAACAGAACTTCTCAAATGCCAGTCCCAATAACAAGTGTTAATTCCCAACTATTTTCCTTTTCTACTGGGAAATAAATCTTGGGGAATTATGATCTTTCAACATTTATTTCATAGCAGGATGTTATCTGCAACTGGAATTTGTATATTTAGAGTGCTCTAGAAACTCAACTCTGGGGAAAATCACGTTTAACCAGTTTTGAGTGTATCGTAAATATTCAACTCAACAAATAACTTACTGGTTGGTAAATTATTGTTCTCTGGCAAAGGTTTAGACTTCTACCTTCACGGGTATTTTAGCTTGTAATAATCAGTACCTATTAGGTACTTTGTGTTTTACTTTGTGTTTGATACTTTAAATACCATCACGAATAATATTAACACACCACAGTGTTCTCTCTGTAGACAGTACGGGTAACGTAGCACATACACCGTTACAGAATGGAGACATTTGCACATTTTTTAATAGATTAGGGGAAAAAAAACAATATAATTCACAATCCAAATTCCAGTCAATTTCTCTTAAAAATATTTTCCTAATTTAATTCAAAAACGTTATTTTATTAACAAATAAGCAGGTTGACGTTTACAAATCGGTAAAGGAAAGTGGATTATACATCACCGCAATTTGGTAGAAACATTTTGTTTTCTCTTTTAAAAAGAGAGCAGAGTACAACGGATTGCCCTATCTATAAATCTGTAAAATTCCAGCTACCAAAGTGATGAATTCTCTTGGAACTCAACATGATCATCTGTTAAAGTTGCAACGATTTCAGGATGTTCACATTCAACTATGCATTCCGTAGAAGCAACAGGGCCCATGATTTTGCGTTGAATCCTTCCCCGACCTGCGCAGACCTTTTGGGCAAAAGGTATGCATACCATTCACCAAGGTAGGTTTCTCATGTATTACTATGTTGAGATCCCGAAAATCCTTCATCGCTCACTTAAAGAAACTTCAATAAAGATATAGTAGTGTAGAGAGTGACTTTAAAGGGACCCCATGATCACAGCCTGCCGGTTACAAGTCCTACGTAAACCCCTCCTCTTGAGCGTGGGTAGGACCTGTGACTTGCTTTCAACCAACAGAATTTGGCAAAGGAGATGGGCTGTCACTCCCATCATCACTTTATGTTCCATAAAACTCCCTCGTATTTGCAGACTTGCACTAGAGTAGCGCTCTCTCTTGCTAGCCCTGAACAGAAGCAGGCTTCCGTGAATCTTCCAGAAGTACGGAACGGAATGTCGTCAATAACCGTTAAGAACGAGGACTCCCTAGCTGAGTCTCCAGATGAGAACACAGCCCGGGCTGACACTTCATTACAGCTTTTTAGGAAACAGTAAACCCATGCCTAGCTCCTGATCCACAGAAACAGTGAGACGCTAAACGTGTGTCGTGTTAAACCACTACGTTGTGGTGGTTTGTTATACCTCATAGAAAACTAATATGAAACCCTAAGAAACAAAAAAAGGGGTTTTCTTTGAGAAAAGACTTAGTATAGAGGCTATCTGTTTCTATTCTTTAAAAAAAAATCACAGAAAAGTAGGTGTGCACTCAAAGGTAATAGCAAGGCTAAATGTGTATAGTCCCAGGTGGTCCCATTGGGGTCAAAGGGAGCAATCTGATTCCCAGCAGGCACGTGGCCAAGTGGCATCTGAAGAGGGCGACACATCATTTGTGTAACTGGCTGTTGGGTGCAAATGGTGGGCTGCACACCGTCATCTCGTGACCACTGCCGCGAAAGGAGTTCCTGGCAGGATTCCCGCGGTTCGTGTACGTTCTTTGCTCCCCTCGGATGCAAATATACCCTACTATGAAATGAGCTGGTCGATTTGGGGGGCTCTAATGGAAGCGGACCCCGAGATCCCAGATGCTTGAGCGGAACGCCAGATTTAACTCAGATCCTACAGCCCGCGCCCTCCCTTCGCAAAAGCATCCTTCCACCTTCGGGGAATCCAGGGTTTGCCTGGATCAGTTCAGGATTTAGAAAAAGAAATGGAGAGCTTTAGTTCCAAATTGTGACTCTTCCCTAGTAAATGAAAAGACAGTCGTAAGAAACCAGATTGTTGTGACAACCTCAGAAAAAAGGGAACCACAGGACAACAAATAATAGTGACCTAATCACCCCACATCTGAAGGAAATAAATTCAAGATTATATTTCATTTAAATGAAATGGGTGAAGGATACATTTGCAGTGTTAAATATAGAGTTCATACCTGGGCACAGGTTTAGTTAGAAAATAGATGTTTTGGGGGAGATCATGAGGTCATCTTTATCATAATTTACAAAGATTAAAAGGAGCAGTTACAGAGTAAAATTCGCAAAGTATTGCAGATCAGAATGCTTTACACACTTTGCTACCTATGCATTTTTCTGTTCCATAAATGAACAGAATACTAGAATTTCGTAGCTGACATTCAAGATGCACTTCGTCACTAAAACGTATGCAAACGGACTTAAAAGAGACGAATAGTAAAAACAAGCAGCCAAAAAATGTTCTTTTCCAAGTCTCGAATGCATTTTTGGCCACCAGGCTCTGGTGTGCAGGAAGATGGAAACCACTCGAACACCATCTGAGAAACACTTCCTGCTTTACGAGGGTCAGCAGGTGATCGAGAAGGGAAGCAAAATACAGACTTCCACACAACGCACATCAGAGTCCAACTCTGACTTTTATAAACGTCTGTGTCCCCGTCTTAAGCGGGTAGAGCCGCAGCTCAAATCCTTGCCCTCACTTAACACCCAGAGTCATTATGCAAAATACATTTGAATTTTCAAAGATCAGGTCAGAACAGTCAGAAACTGCCACACAGTGATTAATGAGCACACCGAAGTCACTTTTACATCAATAGATCACGAAGCAGCACTGAGCAGGGCCTCCTGGGGCCACACACGAGCAAGCTGACGGCGCCCCACGGCCACCGTCTGACCCAAGAGGACGAGAGGGGGCGTCATCCCCTGGGAGCCCCTGGCTCAGCCCGAAAGTCGCGTCACCAGGGCCATGCATGAGTGAGCCTCTACTGCCCATCAGAAGAAATACTCCTTCTGGCTTTCACTGACTGTACTTTGCAGATTGAGCTCACTTCTCAGAGCGGTCTCAGCATGGTCTCCGTGTTTTGGGATATTCGATTCATTTTTGTGGTACAACCATCTCTGTTGGTAAATGCGTATAGCTATGGCAGTGATGCAGAGCAAGATAAATATCACAACG
Organism: Leopardus geoffroyi; assembly: GCF_018350155.1. Classification (NCBI taxonomy): domain Eukaryota; kingdom Metazoa; phylum Chordata; class Mammalia; order Carnivora; family Felidae; genus Leopardus; species Leopardus geoffroyi. The sequence goes on along the minus strand of NC_059342.1, from coordinate 5,389,478 downwards.
GCTATCACACCTAGTGAGAGGAGAGAAAGGAAAAACATAGTCAGAATATAAGCTTCATAATCTACTATAATTTAGAGCGTCATTTACATCATCTCTATATATCAATTACATCATATATATATATTACATCATCTGTGTTACATCACATATATATTTCATCATATATATATATATCTCACCAGAAAATTGGAAACCAAATGGTACTATAGCACTGAGTTTACTTCTAAGTCCATACATCCTTTAGATACAGCAGTTTTATGCCCTCGTCCTAAAGATCGATCAGCGTCACTTTCAGTTAATGCCCTCACGCTTACCTTCAGAACCACAACGTGGTCACGCCCTCACTTCATGCTAATAATTTAATTATTTTAAAAGACTAGGCAGTATAGACCTGTCATAGAGCAGTTAAATGCTTATGTGTGTTTTTCCTTAATTTATTTTTTATTAATGTTTATTTTTTGAGAGAGAGACAGAGCGCGAGTGGGGGAGGGGCAGAGAGAGAGAGAGAGAGCGAGACACAGAATCCGAAGCGGGCTCCGAGCTGCCAGCGCAGAGCCCGACGCGGGGCTCAAACCCACGACCCATGCGATCATGACCTAAACTGAAGTCGGACGCCCAACCGAGCCACCCGGGTGCCCTGATGGTGTTGCGTATTTTAAGGAAAACTTGCTGCTGAGATACTGCTGACTCACACATCTGTGGTGTGCATATGCTTGTTTCTACGAGGCTAGAAGAGTCTTAAGTGATCTCCGCTGCTGGGGGTCCATGCCTTTGTGTGACCCCCTTCCACTGTTTGTGGGTAGCGCCTGTGACTTGTTTTTACCCAACAAAATGGAACAAAGGTGATACGCTGTACCTGATTATGGGATTCTGTTACATAAGGCGGCAGCCTCTGTTTTATGGGACTGTCCGTCCCTCTTCCTGCCGGCCGTGAGGCAGTGAGCGGTCAGGGTGGGAAACCTTACACGGCAGGGAACTTGCAGGGAAGGCTCCAGGGGCTGAGGTCAGGCTCTGGTCAGCAGCCGGCAAAAATGAAGACGCTCTCAGTCCTACGGCTACAAGCCACTCAATGCTGCTAACAAGCATGCAGGTGATCACGGGACTCCTTCCCCAGAGGAATCTCCAGATGAGACTCCGGTCCGGGTGGACACCTCGATCACAGCCTCATGCGACCCTCGGCGGAGGACCCGGCTAAGCTGTGCCCCAACTCCTAACCCACAGAAACCGTGAAATAATCAAAGTGGGTTGGGTTAAGCCCTAAGCGGTGGCAATTTATCACGCAGCAATAATCACTATGCCACTGTGTTAAACTTTGGAGATACTGAGACCATCCAACTCTGTGGAAAGTAGATTATTTGAGATCTCCCGTTGGAAATGCTTCAAGTACCGAAAACATTCGCTACGCCAGTGGTTCGCAATTTTGGGTGCATAGCAGACAATAGCTCAGAATCTTTGGGTGGGAGGCTGGGACATCAGAGTTGTCTTAAAAGTTCCTCAGACTATTTTAAAGCGCTGCCAGGGGTGGGGTGTTCAAATGAGGTCTAGAAGTGTTCGCTCAAGCTATCATAGTAGTGAAGAATGCATGTCCAATCTAGACCAAAACAAAGAGGCAAAAAAAAAAAATTGTTTTAAAGCATTCACTAGTCAATATGCTTTTAAGGCATTAGTATTCTAATTAGCAAATGCTAGAAAACACGTTATTGTTTTGTTATGTGAATCAAAATGTGTATTATAAAAAGGAAGATTCTTCATTATACTCTGGGACAGACATAAAGAAGCGTGATGGAGAGGCGCCTGGGTGGCTCAGTCGGTTGAATGTCCAACCTCGGCTCAGGTCATGATCTCGCGGTTTGTGGGTTCGAGCCCCGCATCGGGTTCCATGCTGACAGTGTGGAGCCTCCTTGGGAATTTCTCTCCCTCTCTCTCTCTGCCCCTCCCCCGCTCACACTCTCTCTCTCAAAAATAAATAAACATTAAAAAAAAAAGCATAATGGGATCCAACAACCTCAAAATTGGTTGCGTATATTTGGTCACAGGGATTCCTGAACACATGCTCTCAGGAACCCAGACCCTTCCTTCCCTGAGACGGGTAGTATATTCATGATTTTTTGAATATTCTTAAATATCACTAGGTAGAGTAAGCATCACTCTCAAACTGTTACATCTCACATGAGAACAAACAGTAGAGCTGCTTTAATTGTTGTTATGTTTACTTACAGGACTTTGCTTTAAAGAGCTGTATCATATCCAATTTTAGAGTCAGAGACAGTAACTCTCGATAACAGCGATCGGGCCACTTGATTATACAATTACTGTCACCATTATACGGAAACATCCAGGCTGTGACGTATGTAACTCATCGCTAGCTTGTTTGTTTTGTGAGTTTGGGTGGGGTCTTAGAACCACCTCTGTCCTCGGCCACTCTCTGAAGATTGAGATAACTTGAATAATGCATCAGACGCATTCCATAACCTTCCCTTCAGCAATTCCGGGGTAAATGTGTGTGTGACAAGCACTCAGATCTGCCCGCCCTCCATCTACCGACACGTCTGTCCCTTTCTGCCCAGCTACAGTATGGGTCCCTTGGCAAGAAACCCTCCGTGATCTCTGGTTTACCAGGTTTGAACGTTATTGAGATTACTTCTCTCCTATATTGTTCTCTTTGCTTGCAAGAGGAGAAAACGATAACGCACAATGCAGAACCCACCTATCAGGAGCCAACTAGGACCTCTCAGGGGAATAATACTGGTGCCACTTACCCACTCCGTACACCTTGTCAATGGTATTTAACCAAACGCGACAAAGCGCCGAAGACCAAATCCGTTCTGTCATCAATTTGACTATTTTCGTTGCTCTGATAAAGGCACTAACCGCGATATTTTGCCCCGTTTTGGACTGTGATTCCTATTTGGAAAACATTAATCACTCTTGATTTATTTTCAATTAGCTTTTGCTTTCTAGTGAAGTCCCCTCATTAAAAATAAATGAGAACGGCTGAGGATTAAGTTTTAAAATTTAACACAAAAGTACTCTTTTTAGATACACATTATAAGTAACACATTTGCTTTTTATTTGTTCTTGGAGGTGTGAAATCAGGGCGGGGCGTCACATACTTCACTCATCACAAAAATAGAAATGGTTGAGAGAAGAATGGGAATATTAACTTTCTTACATAGATTTGGTCGGCACTTGAAAACGTCTGAATACTTTGCTCACGGTCTGGAGAAGCTTGGTGTCTTTTATGAACGGAAGCGAAATGAACAGATTCGATCTGACCTGGTGCGCACCCCGCCTGGAGAGCGGACTGCCAGTGGGGTCACCTGGCTCTGGGACTAAGTCCCTTCTCTGGAACAGCAATGGGATGACCAGCAGTGCACTTCCTCCTTACCCAGCCGGCTTTGCAACGGACACTTGCATTAATCTAAGTAAATACATTTAAATGTTTCTTGAATGATAAGGAGGGAGACTTGATTATTCATTCTTTAAATTCTACATAAATCCTGTTTCAGAGAATGCATCGGGAGGTATTTAAGATGCAATTACTTTTGCTTCTTCAAATATATTAAACGTACAAAATAGAAGTATTTTATATTCCTATAAATATATATTCCCATTACATAGGAGTTCCTATGTAATGGGAATATATATTTGAATATACATATAGTTTAGCTATCAGGCTTTGCTTGAAAGACCTATATTACATCCAGTTTTTGTGTCACGTTTATAGAATACATGTGACACTAAAAATATATATGTTGTATAAATATATAAGTAATTATATTTATAAATACAAGTGTATATAAATCTAAGAGAAGACTGACACCAGAAACAGTTTTACATATTTATGCTTACAAAAATCTTTATGTTAGGGGGCGCCTGGGTGGCTCAGTCCCTTAGGTATCCAACTTCAGCTCACGTCATGATCTCATGGTTGGTGAGTTCGAGCCCCACATCGGCTCTGTGCTGATGGCTTGGAGCCTGGAGCCTGCTTCGGATTCTGTGCCCCCACTCTCTCTAGCCCTCCCCCGCTTGCACTCTGTGCCCCTCTCTCTTTCTCTCTCAAAAACAAACTTTAAAAAAATTTTTTCGAAGAAAAATCTTGACCTTGTTTACCTTTATGTTTAGGAAAAGACAATTTGCCTAGTTTAGGTGTTTTTCCCAATGTATGTTTTACTTTTAATATTATTTTAAAAAATTGTTTTAAGGTTTGTTTTTGGGAGAGAGAGAGAGAGAGAGAGAGAGAGACACACACAAAGTGCAAGCAGGGAAGGGGCTGAGGGAGGGGGAGACACAGAATCCAAAGGAGGTTCCAGGCTGTGAGCTGTTAGCACGGAGCCCCACGTGGGACTCGAACTCTCGAACTGTGAGATGATGACCTGAGCCGAAGTCTGACGCTTAACTGACTGGGCCAACTCAGGCGGCCCTACTTTTCATAGTATTTTTTTTTTTTAATTTTTTTTTCAACGTTTATTTATTTTTGGGACAGAGAGAGACACAACATGAACGGGGGAAAGGCAGAGAGAGAGGGAGACACAGAATTGGAAACAGGCTCCAGGCTCTGAGCCATCAGCCCAGAGCCCGACGCGGGGCTCGAACTCACGGACCGCGAGATCGTGACCTGGCTGAAGTCGGACGCTTAACCGACTGCGCCACCCAGGCGCCCCTCATAGTATTTTTTAAATGTTTTGGGCTAATGGACTGAGAGATCCGTGGCTACTTTGAATCGGAGAAGTAAAGGTGAATGAGTCGTAAGCATACATATCCTGAGAAATATCAGTGGCTATTTTCAAATGATAAACCTTATTATTCTACAGTCTGGCAACTATTTAAAAAGCGTCTCCGTGGAGCCACAGGGGCCTTGAACTAACAGCCTCCAGAGGCTGCCTTCGGGGCGGTCACACGGGGACCATGGGCCAGTGTCCTGCGTCCCGCATCGACCCGGAACAACAGCGCGGATCCCCACAGACGCTTTTTGGATCCGGCCAACGGTGACAACAACGCCAGAGCCCGGGTCATTCACAGCCCTGTTACCTCCGATGACGGCGGAGTCACTTCCGTCAGCAGTAACTAAGGGCTGTCCCCCGTCCCTTGGTCCGGAGCCACCTACGGTAGAAAAAGGGAGAATGACAGAGGCGAGAGGGAAGGGGGCCTTCGGGGACGCGCGCGAACGTCACGCGGGCAGAAGAACGGGCCACCGTGTGCCAGAAACGCGCACGAACCCCACGCCCGAGCGGGGCCGGCCCAGCCCAGCCCGCGGCGGGCTCGGGAAAGTTCCGGGGAGGGACGGGGCGGAGGGGCCAACGCACCTGCGCCACCTGCCAGCGGGCGGGTGGCCTCCCGCGCCGGGGCTCCGGGCCCCGCCCCCTCCGCGCAGCGGGCCGCGGCGGCCACGTGGCCGCGCACCGTGACCGGGGCGGGGCCCCCGGGGCGCAGCGCGGCCTTGAGCGGAGCGGCGGGGCCGAAGCGCACCGCCGAGAGGCAGCCGGTGAAGCCGCGCGCGCCGGCCCGCAGCGTGTCCGGGTCCGCGCCGGGGGGCTCTGCGGGCAAAGAAGCGGGGCACGCGTTAGGGCGCGGCCGCAGCACCCTCCCCCCGGATCCCCTGTCCTTCCCTGCTTAGGAAGAGGCAGCCAGAGCCAGTGCCCGCGGCCCTGCTACCCGTGGCCTTGGTGCAACTCTGCGTGTGGGCACGCCGAGCCCCTCCCCCCTCCCCCCGGATGCAGCCACGCGTTCCAAACGAATTAAAAATCCTCTGCGGCGGCACTTTCCAAATGATCATCACAGTACTTTGAAACAGGATTTGTGGCCAAGAATCGAGGCGGTCCCAGTGAAAGGTCTCCGGAGCTTGGGGACGGCGGGGCTCTGGGGGAGTCCTTACCGCAGCGCTGCTCTCCCCACGTGCACTTAGGTCTGGCTCACTGTTGACAGAGGTCCCCCGCTAACCGCAGGCGCCACGGGGGGGGGACCCCACACCCCACTGCCGCTCCCCCCTTTCCAGTGATGGTCTCTGCCCCCTTTCCGTAAGTTGAGGCTTGCCTCTCCCGGCCCTCACCCCACTCTGACGGAGGTTGGTTGGCGGGGGATTGACTCAGGAGACATCATCAATTCCTTCGCTTCGACGATGGTCAGGCCCTCAGTGCTCTCGCTCAATGGCCACCAAACCTGACCAGCGGCAATGAAGTGTAGACTCCAAATGTTTCAATGCAGTGAGTCAGGGGGGGCATCCGTGTACCCCCCAGGGGAAGCCACCTCAACTTAGTAAGGACGTGTGGCCTCTGCTGTCACACTGCCTCCCTGCTTCAGTCAATGAGCTGGCTGACTTCCTAACAACCATGAACAACTACCAAGAATTTATGCGCTGGCTTCCGCAGGCTGGGGCATTGCGTCAAGGGATCTGCAGAGGTTACCATGAGTGCCCTTACTCCTACTGAAAGTTAGTAACGGGGCACCTGGGTGGCTCAGTCGGTGGAGCGTCGGCTCAGGTCATGATCTCAAGGTTGGTGAGTTCGAGCCCTGAGTCAGGCTCTGTGCTGACAGCTCAGAGCCTGGAGCCTGCTTCGGATTCTGTGTCTCCTTCTCTCTCTGCCCCTCTCACACTGTCTCCCTCTCACAAATAAACATTAAAAATTTTTTTTTTAAAGAAAAAAATAAAAAGAAAGTTAGTAATACTAGACCTTAGTAAACAAAGGTCTCTCAAGCGGAGGAACCTGTATCCGAGCTGGTTATAGTAACCCCCTTTTCAATAGGGTATTATCCCTTTTATTATGTCAGTACCTTTTGGACATGTTCGTAATTATTCACATTAAGGGACTGGTAAATGGGAGTCATTATACTGCTCTTTTTCCTTTAACAGATGCACATACCTTCTATAAAATATATGTATACATTGTAGAAGTGTTTTTTGGATTGGCACGATAGTCCGTCTTTAACTTCACCCTGAGAATCTCAGCTCTGATCCAGTCTATCTCGATGTTGCAAACCCTTACAGGGCAATCTTTATTGCCTTGGAGTTTGAGTTTCTGAGGGGGTACTGCCCTTTTGTCTCCACTTCCTGATACTATAAGTAACTATAAATAGTTTTGATTGGATATGGATAATCTAATACATACATGCTAGGTGCTGTGAAAAATAAAGAACTATTATTTTCTTAGGGGGAAGAGGGTCCCCTGTGAGAAGGGGGTCAGGTTGGAGAAATCTGTACACACAAACCTTGTTAAAGTAACTCCTACCCCCATTTGTCCCCCCCCCCCATACATTTAATTACTCATGCACAATTACTATACCCTGTGTTCAATCTAACATATAAACACTATCTGCTTTTTGGGTCTTCATTTTCCTACGGAGGCGCCATATACATTTAAAAATCTGCATGCTTTCCTCTTGTTAATCTGCCTCGGGTCAATTTAATGCTCAGGTTTAGCTAGAAACCTTAAGAGGGGAGATGTAAAGTTTTGCCTCCCCTACAAACTCAGGGGGTGGATTTCTTCAATCTCGTTACACGACTCGCCTTTTTTCCTATTAAACTTCATCTCACTATTTCAGTCTGTCCTTCCTGAAAGTCCAATCTTTTGTATCCTTGCTCCTTCAGCTTTGGAAAAGAGTCGTATCTTTAAGAAAAATGATCTAACTTTGGGAAACTTTGAATAAATTCATTGGGAGCTACTTGACTTATAAAATTCTGTTCGGTAATTTTAAAGTTGCACAAGTAAGTGCTGTGTAAAAGGCCTCTACAAGCAACTAAAATCAGGGACATGTTTACATTGTTATAATCACACACACACACACAAAAAAGAATTTTCTGAAACATACTGCTATCTTGGCCAGGTTGGTTATAGGAAGAAGCATCAAGGAGCTTTACATATGCTGAATTTCAGGTAGATTCTTACAGTGAAGTCAAATGAGCTTGGGACAACTCAATTAAATGATTATTTTATACTAAAAGAGTTCTTTAAAGATGCGATAACTTTTTTTTTTTTTTTTTGCATTCAGGCAATATATATTCCTTGAAGAAAGGCATCTTCACTTGAATATACTTGAGAGGATGTCAAGAAGAAAAAAATGGGAAAACACCATAATAGTAACATAGGACTTCTTCTGCAAAGAAACGAAAACCCCCCCAAAACCCCAAACAAACAAACAAAAATACGGACCAAAAAAAGGTCTCGGCTGTTGAGCAAAAAGAGAGACTGGTCAAAGTCTGACACGAGCACTACCGTACCGGGCTAGGGTAGGAGAACAAATCAGGGGCCGACATTGACCTTAATTCTTTAGACTAATTCTGTGACACGTATGTTTTCAAAGGTAACTGACCTTCGTTTCTGCAGGCAGTCCTACTACTCAGGAAAGAAACATCAGTGGAACATTACAGTGCACTATATTTTCACGTTCTTCAAGACTGTGTACTTGATGTTTCTCCATGTATGTGCGTTGTGGGTATGGACACGTGTGGGTGAATTTATGTGCCCACATATTACGTATGCATGTTCAATGTCAATATATGTTAAAAGGTTTACTGCTCACCGTTCCCTATTGCCTTCAGAGTTTCCATCCTGAGGCCATGGTTGTGATTCACTCTTTGACTGGAATAATTCTCTAGTATTTTCCTCGGGTGGGATGCATGGTCAATATTTAATCTCAATCCTTCCTTGTTATCCAAAATATCTTTTTTTAACCTTGTCAAATACATTATATATCAGATGCTTAAGCGGCAGCTGATTCCTCAGCAGTGGGATGATAGTCTGTCGAGGTTTTTTTTTTTTTTTTTTTTTATCCCACTGTTACAAATGAGAAGTTGGGTGCTGATGCCATGATCGTTATTTTTTCATTGTAGTAACTTCTGTCTCGAAAGTTTGGAAGCTTTCTTCTCTGTCGTTTTGCAATTCAGAAATTTTCCCAGATGTATGTCTTTTCTCATCAGAATTGAGGAGTCCTTTCAATTTGCAACTCGGGTTTTCCTTCAGCTCAGAGAATTGTTTTAAATGCACAATTATTGCCTTTGCTTCTAATTCTGTTTCTGGATCTCTAGTTATTCGTGTTACATTTCCTCTTATTTTCCCTTCTAATTTCTCTCTCTTAAGCTTTTTTGCTCTGTGGTTTGAGATACTCCACCTACAGTATATTCCAGGTCACTGTTTATGCATAATCAGTGATGATCCTCTCCTTCAGATGACCCAGTGAAATCTCGAAGTTATATTTCCTTTAACCCCCAGCGTCTGTGTCTGCACGTGTGACTTTTCTCAAATTTCCTTGAGCCCCAAGTTTCATCCTTGTTATTTTCTGGCTTCTTTAGCAGCTGTTTTGATGTGGGAATTCTATTTGTTGTTTTTAATCCTCCTCCTCATCTCCCTAAGGGGTGACGTGATTATTATTATTATTTTTTTAACTTATTTATTTCTTGGTCTGCTAGTTTCAGAACTCCATGGTTGGGGACCCTACATGATGATATGGGGGTCCTGGCAATGTGGAGAGTACACCTGTTGCCCACGTTGTAGGAAGAAGCCTCTCTCCCTCACCCTCACCATGACAGAAGGAATGTGGCCCAACCAGCCAGCCCATCCTCCGAGCAGCGAGGGACACTGAGCATGAGCACAGCCATGCTGAGCAGTGTTGAGCTTCCTTCCCTTTGGAGGTCCGGAGTTCTCTCCAAGCCAAGCTCTGCCCAGGATCTGCAGGCTTCGCACTCCCTCCCTGAGACTCTGCTCTGTTCCAGCCCACGGGGCAAATCCCCACCGCAGGTCCCTCATGCACACCTTCCCGCCCCTCCTGGCAACTGGGCTGGCCCTCCAGTCCCTCTGTTCAGGGCACAGACACAATGAATTGGGAGCGGAAGCAAGTGTTTACGGGTCCAAGCTGCCATTTTCCAGAACAGGGTCCACACAATATCAGCATCAGAATTAACAGAACTGTGTTCAGGAAGACAATGAGTGCAAATCTATCTTCCCTAGTAGCTGACTCCTGAAATTCCATGACTGAGGCCCTGCCTTCTGGCTCAAAAGTTTTCTTCCCTTTAAAATGTAAAGAAAAAAACACTAGGGAAACCTTAGGAGAATAGTTAGGCGGTATTAGAAATTCACATATCGGGGCGGCTGGGTGGCTCATTGGTTAAGCAACCATCTGACTTCAGTTCAACCCATGATCTCCTGGATTGTGGGTTCAAGCCCCAAGGCAAGGCTCTTTGCTAATAGCTCAGAACCTGGAGCCTGCTTTGGATTCTGTGTCTCCCTCTCTCTCTGCCCCTCCCCTGCTCACGCTCTGTCTCTGTCCTGTCTCTCTCTCTCAATAAATAAACATTAAAAAAACATTTTAAAAGAAATTTGCATATCAGGGTAACTATGTTTGACCATCTCCGCGCGCTCGAGGACACAGGTATACTAACAGGAAGTAAGAGATCAAGTGCATACTAGGTCACGAGGGCATGGGAATGTGGTTTGAGTGTGGCCAGGAAGCAGAGTTAACGTTTAAGAAAAAGTGGGCCAAGAGATGAGGATAAAGTTCACTTCCTTTGTAATTTTGAGCAGAACCCTAAATCATTTTCAATAAAAACAGATTAAATCTTTTTTTTCCCCACTTAAAAAACGTCCATGGTAGGAAAACTTAAAATTACAATCAAATTTACGGTAATTCAGGACATAAACATTCTCAACCGTCTCAGATGGTGGGCAGTGTTGCCCATAAGATACATTTACCAAGGCTGCGCATTCCAATATATGGGATGATTTCTGCTTTTGTGAGGAACAAGCATTTTAACAAAAGATCCACAGGACGTCCTTCCGGCAGGAAACACCGGAGCAGTGGAAGGAGCACCCCCAGAGGCTCTCTCAGCAAGAAAAATCAGGAAACAAAGTGAGTGGTTCGAGGAATCGCAGGAAACCAGGAAGTACATCCGAAAGTGTAAAAATGTGGATAGAATGAAATGGACACTGACTGTTTTAAACGACAGCAATAGTAACGTCTTGCAGAACAAAATAACACGTAAACGTAAAGTACATGACAACGAGGGTGGGGGAGGAAATAAAGTGTTCTGAAGTTTTTATGTATTTTGACAAGTGTGACAATTTAGTGTGTGATAAATCAAGGATGCACAATTTAATCCTAAGAGTAACAGATAATAATAAAAGGAGGCATAACTATAAAGTTGATACAGGAGATTAACAGCCCCAAAGACAACCCAGCTGCCCGTCAACATGAGAATAAACCAATTGAGAGATAATCACGCAATAAAGGGCGCAGCAAAGACAATGAATGAACTCTGTACGCGCAACAGCATGAATGAATGTTAGAAACACCTGATGAATGAAAGCCGTGCCCCTGAATCGACCTGCTGTTTATTTTGGAATTGATGAAACAGCAGAGTGAACTTTCTTTTTTTATTCTAAATAAATGACATAATTAGAAGATGATGACTAGACAGACTTTCCCAGTCTGTCTTTCCAACAATTCAGGGCTGGAGGGACGTGATTTTCAGAGTCAGAAAGAAGTGAATTAATTACACCTCCCTCCTCCCCAAAACACATGATCGCCATGCACCAAGAATCCCAGCACTGGCAGCCAACGCCTGGGAAGAAATCTGGGGTCATTTGGGACCCCGGGCCCTTTGAACAAGCATTGCCAGCAGGTATTTACTAGAAGAGTAGTCTTTAGTAAATAACGTCCCCTCCACGTGTCATGACGTGAGCGGTCTCTGCCACTCGTCTACCTAACAAGGGGATACGGTCACAACTCCGCACGGTTGCTATCTCTGTCCTTAGTTCTCAGTCCTTTTCAAAAGTATGACTAGGCTTGTGCAGGAACCGCTGATGTGGCTTTGCTCCACCTCAGCAGTCTCGGGCGCTGGCCCCTACCAGTTCTCTACTCCCTACCTCCCATCACATCCTGTTCTCAAATAAACTCATTCACCCTTCAGAATAAACGTCCAGTTATGGCTCATCACTCCGACTCTCCCAGCTGCATGGAGAAAAGGCACTGGCAAAAGAGGGAAATCTCTAATAGATTTTTTTTCTTATTATTGAGATTCAGTTCACATACCATAAAATTCGTCATTTTCAAGTACACAATTCAGTGGGGTTGTGTGATTTACAAAGCTGTAACACCATTACCAGTATCCCCTTGCAAAATCTACCGCTTTAACCTGAGTTATTTGTCTTTTTGTTCAGTTGGATGAGTCCTTTACATATTCTGTACAAAAGTTTCTTGTCAGATACATGACCGGCAAATATTTTTCATTTTGTGGATTGTCTTTTTACTTTCTTGGACGTGTCACTTGAATTACCAAAGTTTTTAATTTTGATGAGGTTCACCTTATCTGTTTTTCTTGTGTTGCTCGTGCTCTTGAGAAACCATGACCTAATGCAAGGCTTTTGAGAAACCTTATCTAAGAAACCACTGCCTAACCCAAGGTCACAAAAATATACAACCATAGTTTGGTCTAAAAGTTTTATAATTATAGCCCCCAACTTAGACCTACCATCCCTTTTGAGTTAATTTTTGTAAATGGTGTGAGGTAGGGGCCCACACTGTTTTTTTAGCCTGTGGATATCCAGTTGGCTCAGTTCCATTTGTTTAAGAGACTATTCTTCCTCCATTGAATGGGCCTGGCATGAATGTCTAAGTCAACTAGTGATAAATCGATGTATTTCTTGACTCTCAATCTACTTCATTGGCCAATGGGTTTGCCCTTATGCCAATACCACACAGCTTTGATTAGCATGGCTTTGTACCAAGTTTTAAAATCAAGAGGGTGACCTCCAACTTAATTCTTCTTTTCAAGACTGTTTTGGCTACTTGGAATCCTTTGCATTTCCATAGGCATTTTGGGACTTGTCAATTTCTACAAAAATTGCAACTTGTCAATTTCTACAAAAAGGCCATCCGGTTGAATCCATAGGTCAATCTGGGGAGCACTGCCATCTTAGCAACAGTATGTCTTCCAATCCATGAACGTGGATGTCTTTCTGTTTACATACGTCTTCCATAATTCATTCCAACAAAGTTCCATAGTTTCCAGCATATGTGTCTTATACCTCTTTTGTTAAAGTTATCCCAAGGTATTTTATTCTTTTTGATGCTATTTTAAATGGAATTTACATTTCATTCTTCCTTTCATTTTCGTATTGTTCATTGCTAGTATATAGAAATAAAATAGGTTTCTGTATATTGATCTTATGTCTTTTCCCAAACTGTGTACTAGCTCCAATAGCTTTTCTCCTGGATTCCTTACAAGCCCACATTCTCTACAAATAGAGATAGTTTTACTTCTTTCTTTTTATTCTGGATACTTTTTACTTTTTTTTTTTTTTCCTTGTGAAATAGCCCTCACTCCAACGAGTTCTACAGTCTTGAACAAAACCAGTGAGAGTGGACATCCCCATTTGGTTCCTGATCTTAGGGAAAGACTTCCATTATCTTACCATTAAGTATGATGTCATGTCAGCTGGGGGTTTTTGTGGATGCCTTTTTTCATGTGAGGAAGGTTCCTTCTATTCCTAGTTTGTTCAATGTTCTTTATTATGAAAGCAGGGTGGAGTTTTTGGGTTTTTTTTTTTTTTTCCAAATGCTTTTTCTGTGTCTACTGAGGTAACCATGTGGTTTTCGTCCTTTATTTTACTAACATGGCATATTACATTGATTAATTTTTATCTGCTGAACCAACCTTAAAATCCTAGCATAAATCTTACTTGATCATGGCATTTAATACTTTTTTATGTTACCGAGTTAGATTCCCTAATATTTTGTTGAGGATCTTCGCACTTATATTCATACTCCTGAAATTTTAGAAACGTTTTGTGTCTTTCTTTCTAAATGAGATAAATTCTTTGGCAAAGCATAGAAAAGGCATACATGTCACATAAGTCACATAGAAGTCACATAATATCTAAACAGTAGTCTGTCCATGAAGATGTCAGTAGGTAATTTCCACAAATTATTTATTACTCAATTCTCATATATGGAGCTCCATTTCAATTTATAATCCTTCAATGGATTTCCTTTCCCCACACTGAAAATTGACCCATTAAGGCTTATCTGCATGACTGTATTGATTTGAACTACATTCAACCTATTGTATTCTTTCCCAGGAGGAAATAGAAAGGCACGTCTTTATTCTGCATACTTCAAAACGGATTTTTGTTTTGATATTTGGGGAATTTTGTCATTGTTTCTTTTTATGCACACACACAAAATCAACAGAATACCATTTATATAAACATCTCTAGAGAAATAAAACTCAGCAAAACAATGCTAGGGCACCTTACTGGTTTGTTGTATTTTAAAGCTCTCCTACTTTGGGACTATAGGCCACATCCAAGTCAAGACCAGACAGAAAATCAGAAATCTAATGATGTGCATTTAAAGTAGGATTATACTAAAATTATTTTATAGTAACTGGGAAAACTTAACCTGATTGGTCACCATTAAGAAGACCACTAATTTTGAAGAACAAGGACAGCCTGTTAATTTAGAAGGTGATCCTGAACTATTCTGTCCAAAGCACATTAGGGTAAATAATAATAACGCTAAATTAGATTAGTTATGAACACTATTCTGTTGTTTATATTCCCTATTTTTTTTTTCAACGTTTATTTACTTTTGGGACAGAGAGAGACAGAGCATGAACGGGGGAGGGGCAGAGAGAGAGGGAGACACAGAATCAGAAACAGGCTCCAGGCTCTGAGCCATCAGCCCAGAGCCTGACGCGGGGCTCGAACTCACGGACCGTGAGATCGTGACCTGGCTGAAGTCGGACGCTTAACCGACTGCGCCACCCAGGCGCCCCTATATTCCCTATTATATTGCAAGTGCATTAAGGGCAGGTGCATATATCTGTAGGTCTTGTTGGTAGACATCCAAAATATCCTGTGAGGGACAAGTGCGCATTAGGGACCACAGAAGTTTTGTTAATGAATGGATAACTCATTGAGTCAGAACAGCTAACAAAATATAAGTTCTGGATAGCTTGCCATAGTTTGCGACAACTTTCTTTGGCAAATTAATGGCTCTTTATTAACCAATCTGTTGGTCTATGAAGGGAAGCTCCGCTTATATTCTCCAAATCTGGACACAAAGCAGTGTCTCCTTAGTTACTCACTGCTCTGAAAGTGCCAGCAGAATCAGGGCAGAAGCCATCCTGAAAGTTGTCCAGAACATGAAAAGTTTTATTCGGCTTTGATCAAGATGCATAGCTCTATGTACAGATGAAATGAATATTTATAATTTTATTAGACTCAATTGCTTCAGGCAATAAACTTCATTGCTGAGTTTCAAGTTTAATTTTTATAGCCTGAGAGAGATGCTCCTGAATATACCATTCTCGAATAAAAACATTAACGTCTTCGATTCTGCACTATTGTCCTCTGTATATTAGCTTGTGGGAAAATAAAACTTTATATGATAAAATTTATTATTCTCCTTTTTTATAAAAACGATTGCTTTTTATATAATGCAGCCTAGTTATTAAATCAATATTTCCATCATCGACCAAAAGCCAAATTGTCTTTAAAAACATTCCTTTGTCAACTTCACACTTTCTACCTTGCATCACAGACATTTCTGAATGTGCCTCACCTCTCCTCTCAGAGGCTCGAGTCACTGAGGGCAGGAAGTTGCGTGTGGGGTGTTCATTTCGTTCGTTGACCCTATCTGTCCTGGTGGCTGGGAAAAGTCCACAGACACCTGCTGTGGCAAGGAAGGAGGGATCAGACGGCTGGGGGCAGGCAAAGCTGTCACTCCAGTCGCAGACTGCACCACTGTATGATAATCTAGCTCTGAGGTTTGCACGCCCCTAAGACAATCAATTACTCACTCTGTTCAAACCGAGGAGAGTAACTATCCTTACTATCCAAGAAGAGTAAGTAACTATCCTTGAGTGGAGCTCAGTATCAGATAAAAAAGGAGCAAATTCTTTTCCACTTGGATGTTAAAAACAATTATAATATTATTCAACTGACAGCCAAGGAAGGGGTTCCATCCCACTGTTCTCTGAAACTCTACATGGGCTTTGAATTTGTAGGAATCTCATAGCCTCCTCTATCTAAATGTATACTGTGATTGTCATGGGTGAAAGCTGGGGAAGGAGCTAATTTCTTTCGATTGTTTTTCCAGTTCTTGTGTTTTTCTAGACTATGCCACTTTTTAAAATAGAACAAAAAACCCTACTGGGCACTGTATGTAAGCGATGAATCACCAAATCCTACACCTGAAACTAATATTACACTGTATGCTGACCAACTGGTATCTAAATAAAAATTTGAGGGGCGCCTGGGGGGCTGAGTCGGTTAAACATCCAACTTCGGCTCAGGTCATGATCTCACGGTTTGTGGGTTCGAGCCCCGCGTCGGGCTCTGTGCTGACAGCTCAGAGCCTGGAGCCTACTTCAGATTCTGTCTCCCTTTCTCTCTGCCCCTTCCCCGCTCACAGTCTGTCTCTCTCTCTCAAAAATAAACAAACATTAAAAATTTTAAAAAAAACTTGAAAAAATAGAATGAAAAAAACATCTACTAATGTCACAAAAACATAGGTGTCCAGAAATGCCTAGAACACATCCAAAGTCACACATTAGAGACTGAGAGAGTCCCCTCCCCAGTGGGCTGCAATAGCCATAAACCTCTCCCAATGCTCAAGGGGAAACAACTGTCCTCATTTTTATTTCTGGGTTAACTGCTCGATGGTTATTTTGCTTGTGCCGCGGGGACCGGAGCCGTGAGCCACGCGAAATCACCTGCAGCACTAGCTGCCTTTCTGCCAGCACATCGGGAGGCCCTTTCTTTATCCACCTTGAAGGCATGATTATAAATCAGGACCACCATTTCAGCCTGAGGTCTGCTATTCTTTATCCGACGCTCCCAGCAAAGACCTCACGGACCCTCCTTCACTGGTGTAATCAGCCACCTGTAACTGCACATGACCGGCCTGGAGCTTCCGGTGATGCTGCAGCATCTAAATTACACGGTTTTTTGTTTTTTTGTTTTTTTTTTTTTACCATTTTCAAGAGCACCCTGGGATTCCTCGCCTTCCCTCTGAAAAATTAGAACTCATAATTTTACTATCCATCATCTGTTTGGAAAATATGATCGTTTTCCCCGTTACTGTGCTTCTCAACATAGTTTGAACATCCATTCCCGTGCCTTCTCTAAATCTCCAGTTTGTGATGTTATACATGCGTGCAGCGGCCGAAACGATCAAAGGATCCATGTATAAATGGCTGGAAACCTAGCAAAGATTCCACCGATCACCTAGGGCTCAACGGAGCCAGGCGGGTGTCACGTATCAGAACAGGAATAATAAATATTCCACAAGAGGATTTCTGCCAAGTAACTTTAAATGTAGATGATATGGACAGTTCATGCGTCAGTGATCGAAAAGAAAAGATATACCTTCCAAAACCTACTTTTCTTTCGGTTTAATTCTTGGCGACAAAGGGAAAAATAAAGGCATAAATCATTTGATGCCTAAATAGGATAGTATTTTTACTCTGGCGCTCTCATGAACTCACAGCCATCAAGAGCAGGCGCGGGATCTTTAGGCTTCGAAGTCCCAAGAAGCAGCTGGGAGCATTAAGTACATTTCAAAGCAGGGCCCAGGATATACAGCCCGACACGTACTCACTTGCTACAAGAAAACTAAGCCTTTTCTCTTCTTCTCGTAAATGTAAAGCTATACTTATCATTCAGTGGTTTCTGCATTTGACTCCTGATTAATCGAGGATTTGTGGCCTTGATATCTGCTTTGACTTTGTCTTTCCTCACTTGCTAGAAAAATGCCGAGTTTTGTTCTGCCTGATTGCCAAGGGAGAGGGTTAAGTGTAAGGACTTCTCAGGGATCACCCTGGTGCCTGAAGACAGCCCTCACTCATGACTGCAGGGGCACTCGGACAAGAGAACAGTTTCCACCTTGATTATCCCTCGCTGGGAAGCCGTGATTATCCCTCGGGAAGCCCCTGGGAAGCTGGGATTATCCCTCGCTGGGAAGACCACAAGGAGCCTTACTCAGCGCCGCGAACCCTTCCTGTGTTCGTGACCTAACACTTCTGACCCATTTGCTGTGGGGGGACGCATTTTCTGCCACTTACCTAAAACTGTGCCCAACATAAGGGATTTGACAGCGTTGAATTCCGTCCCCGATGACAGGATAACTTGTCTCCTTGCATTCTGGTTAACCTATGAAACGTTCCACGAGAAGCAAACATCAAAATGGCAAGCAATTTTGATGGTAAGAGAGAGGGAATCACAGGGACACCAAGAAAAACGGTAAAAATGAGCCATATGTTCGAATTATCAGCTAAAAGGAGAAAGCTGTTGCATAACAATTTTTATAATAACTCAGATTTCACACCACCCCATTTCTTATTCTTTGCCCTGTTTTTCTTCGTGGTTTAAGGATCTATAATTGGTATAATCCACAAAGAGACGCAACGAGCTATTGCAAACCTTAAAGCTTTTACTTATTTCGAATAGAAATTAGTAACGAGCCGGAAAAGGTATCATTCGTACAGATTCAATACACAAAGGCTATTCAAAGCCCAGTGCCAACGAATCATTTAAATACCGATGTTTTTAAAAATGTATTCCCACTTTAAGCAAAACCTCGCTTTTCCCCTTGTGTTTACATTTCTATGGCACTTGCTTTTTTTGTAGTCAGATGGGAACAAGTTCCCATCGGAATATCTCCAGCAGTCGCTGTAAACCAGACAACATTCCCCTACCGACAAGGACAGCTTAGCATTCATTCGAAATGGTCAAGTATTAACAATAACTCCGTCAGCCTCTTGCTGAACAAACACAAAAATTGCTAAACCAAATGCTCTAACTACATTTTCTGTCCCCAAGACTTCCGGAAAGACCATGCTGAATGTGTATCTCTTTTATTAGGATTTACTGTCAAAGGTTTGCTTGAAGTCACACATCCTGAGCGTCACAAGTTTGGGGACTGTTGCCCTCGCTGAATCCACCCCCTTACCTCTACAGAGACCACGGCCGCTTCCCTGTGAATCTTCACTTGGTGAAACTGCCCATCGGCAAGGTTTTTAAAACCAAAGTTAAAAACGTCAGGTGCCTGGTTTCTGTCCAGCTTATACCTGATCTGCAGACTTCCTAAAGAAGAGAAAAATGACATTTTTAACTAAACTAGAATCTTAAAAAACCTGTCGACGCAGGTTCTAGAGCATATTTTATTTTTGTTTATTTAATACAATTTGAATCCAGTGGGCATTCGCTTAGCACACCAAGGATTTTTCCTGGAAGACTGATTGTACGTGTGCTATTCCAGGGCTGAATTCAGAATCCAATTACACTATTTTATTAAAAAAAGTTTTTTTTCATGTTTATTTCTTTTTGAGAGAGAGACAGAGAGACAGAGCGCAAGCTGGGGAGGAGCAGAGAGAAAGAGAGGGGGACAGAATCTGAAGCAGGCTCCAGGCTCTGAGCTGTCAGCACAGAACCCGACGTGGGGCCCAAACTCAGACTGCGAGCTGAAGTCAGACTGAGCCACTTAGGCACCCTGAGAACCCAATTAAACGCTATTTTATTTTATTTTATTTTATTTTATTTTATTTTATTTTATTATTTTTTAAGTTTTTATTTAAATTCTAGTTAGTTAACACGCAGTGTAACATTAGTAAACGCTATTTTAAAAGTCAAGACCAAATAGTCTTTTTCCAAGTTCTGCCATTTTCCTTAACGAAAGGAGTAAGTCTAAGTTAAGTATATAAAAACTCCAAGCTAGGCTCTAAGTCAATTATTCATGTGGTATTCATACTATTAAATGGTAAAACCTCAAGCAATATTGCATTAACATTCAGTTTCTATAAGCATAACTTCTTTTAAGGTGACTTACTTTAATGCATTTTAATGTATTGCTGACATTTGCATAAGGATTTTTTTTTTTTTTTTGCACAACCAGAATTTTCTCCCTAATGTTTCTGCCATAATCAAGAAACAGAGAAAAGAGAAATGATTTGCTACAGTATCTAAATCTCAAGTTATCCACAAATGCACCACTGACTCCTGTCTGTCATAGATGCTCCAGAAGGTCAAGTTTCTGCCCTGCTTCTCTGTGAGGCAAGGTTCCAACTTGGTTTTGCTCTCCAACTGGAAAAGTCTTGGAAAACCCTGGTGGCCATGGGTGGGGTAGCTCTCCTCCCACTTTTCTTTGTACGTAGAGATGACCTGAAAGGCTCAACCACTGATGGGTAAAGAACAATCCTACTCAGCCCATGCTAATCAAGATTAGATTTTTTTTTTAAATATTTTTTTTCAACATTTATATTTATTTTTGGGACAGAGAGAGACAGAGCATGAACGGGGGAGGGGCAGAGAGAGAGGGAGACACAGAATCAGAAACAGGCTCCAGGCTCTGAGCCATCAGCCCAGAGCCCGACGCGGGGCTCGAACTCACGGACCGCGAGATCGTGACCTGGCTGAAGTCGGCACTTAACCAACTGCGCCACCCAGGCGCCCCTCAAGATTAGATTTTATATGGTTTAATATACTTCTTCACTTAGAAGGAGGGGGAAACGTTCTCCATGTACAGAATGAGATATCTTGTTTCAAAGTGAACTGCAAAACTAATTGAGATTATTCATGTCCGGTAGGAAAGACCCCGAGAAGAGCAAGGCACACATCTGCACGGGGAAAACATTAAATGACCAAACTTCCACGGGAGAATGGCATCTTGAATGGAACCATTGAAATGTTAACTCTAGTGATAAACATTGAGGTTATCATGAAAAATAAACTACCCCTAAGAGAATGAGAATCTATAAGCCTTGCAATTGTGTTTCTTTTTTGTGGTTTAACGCTGGAAAAGCCCCCACCCCCCACCCCATGTGGTCCTGATATCCTAAGTCAGTCTTCTTGTTCGTAGAGTCTGACGCTCACCATTGGGGGCGAGGATAACTGATAGGTACTCTTCGTAGAAGGAGCTCACGTAGAGAAGTAAGCTGGGGGCCCCTGTGGTCCGGAAGCTCAGTGTGGCCATTTCTCCGGTCAGCGTCAGATCCTCATGAAATAAAGCCGCCAAGGAGCTGGAGTTCTTACCAAAGGTGTGATTATGATGTTCTTGAAAGTTGTAGATAACGGACGAACCGCTTCCAAAATATGCAGAAATCTCTGGAATGACACTCGTTTTCGTTATGTTACCAATAACATTAAGAAGAACAAAAACAAGTCTCTTCTTAATGGATAGTTACATAATATCTCTAACTCTTAAATTTTTTTTTAATGTTTATTTATTTTTGAGACAGAGAGAGACAGAGCATGAACGGGGGAGGGGCAGAGAGAGAGGGAGACACAGAATCTGAGGCAGGCTCCAGGCTCTGAGCCATCAGCACAGAGCCCGACGCGGGGCTCGAACTTGTCAACTGCAAGATCATGACCTGAGCCGAAGTCGGATGCTCAACCGACTGAGCCACCCAGGCGCCCCGACAATATCTCTAACTCTTAAACATCTCAAGAGAGAAAATAATAATGGCATGCTTTGCTCATTGTTTTAAACATCTAAGCATATTTAAGATTAAAGAAAATAATCAAGTATGGATAGAAAGATAACATCCCCACCCACATTCCCATAACGTAGAACTCAGTATTTTCTTATTGCCTGCAAAATTCCCCTCAAGATTTCCATAGCTTTGGCTACCGTGGTTCTCCGTGTTGATGATTCTGGATCTAACAGAAGTAGTCACGAGCTTCTCAAGAGTAGAATCATGCCTCTTTCCAAGTTAAACACAGAAATTCGGGACCGAAACGAATCTATTTAAGCTAATCACAGAGAATTGCCTTATCCCTTCTTTACAGGGTCAGATGGCAGACACACAAAGGGAACGGGGAAAATGATGCGCCGTCCTCTCCGGTCCCGGTCCCGCACGTGGGTCACACTCACCATTTTCGCAGAATGGCCCGTCGTAGGCAGAGAAGGTGCAGTCACAAGCGATGCCCCTGTGTCTCTCTCTGCATCTCCCTCCGTTGCGACACAGGTGTCCGTAGCTGCTGCAGTGTCCCGGGCACCCTGGCTCCACGCCCGGCGTCATCGTCGCTCTTTCTTCCAGGTCCAGGGCCAGCCCGTTCAGCCGCAGCGACCGAATGCACCCCAGGAAGCCTCTCTGTCTGGTGGCCGTCCCGCCTGCAAGGGAAACACTGCGAATGCAAATGTGTTCTTGCGTGTCTTTGCGGGATTTCGTCTTCACGTCCCACGGAGGCCATACAGATAATGTCAAAAAAGTGACCCGTCCAAATACAATTTTGAAAACAGAGGCTGTGATCAAATATTCAGAATCATCAAACGACACTGATTAAAGCCATTGACAAAAATATTTTTGAAGTCGGCCTTGGTAAATATTTATTCTAAAAAATACTTCTTTGGAGTTCCAGGGTCACTCAGTCGGCTGAGTGTCCGACTTCGGCTCAGATCATGATCTCAGGGTTTGTGAGTTCGAGCCCCCTTCGGGCTCTGTGCGGACAGCTCGGAGCCTGAAGCCTGTTTCAGATTCTGTGTCTTCCTCTCTCTCTGCCCCTCCCCCACTTGTGCTCCGTCGCTCTGTCTCGCAAAAAGAAATAAACTTTAAAAAAATTTTAAAAATACTTCTTCAAGTTTGATTTAGAAAGATTTGTACATTTTTACATTGCTTCCTTCATAAAAAACAGAACACCACTTATCCTTTTTAATGTTTAAGCATATAAACTATGAGGTGCACAATAAAGTTACATAGTTGAAAATCTTTGCAATATGATATATATTACAAATGTGTATATTAAAATACACAATTATGCATGTATGTATATATATGTACATGTAAATATACAACAAGAGTTTTGCTGTATATACTGAACATATATAATATACATTAAAATTTGCATATGCGTTTGTTATATATACATTTTTGTTATATATTTGTTATACATATGTATATAATAAATTATATATGTAATACCAACCCTTCTTAGAAGTGCCATCAATGACAAATCCATGAAATCCAGCTCTCAGGTCAGGGGGAGTAACATTAACTGAACACTGTAACTCTCTGTATTTCTATCATGTCTCATGGGAGCCTATTCTCACAACTGGGTGCCCAGGAGTCACCTAGAATGCATGCTAAAAACCGAGGTGGGGTTCATTCTCAGGGACTCTGATTCGGTGGGCCTGGGGTACATACGCCAGATCAGAATGTTCCACTAGCTTCTCAAGCTCTAGAAACATCTCAGTGGAAATGTTACTTCTAGGTAGACGTTCATGCAAACTCTGTTCCTAGAAATTCCATGAGTCAATCTTCAGCATTACAAATCAGAAAATAAAATTATTTCATTTGATCCAGCGTCATGACTTGATGTGAAGCCTACCCGGTAAGAACTGTGCTGGAAGCAGACATTTATGGGGCCATGGGTTGAATGCGCGCACACACACACACACACACACACACACACACACTCACGAACTCCCCACACAGCACCAGCCTCCAGATGCTGTAGGTATCCCCTGGCAAAGCACACTGAGTGCTACTTTGTGATTTAGATCAGTGTTTAATTAGACCGCAT
The DNA here is from genome assembly GCF_018350155.1 of Leopardus geoffroyi. Classification (NCBI taxonomy): domain Eukaryota; kingdom Metazoa; phylum Chordata; class Mammalia; order Carnivora; family Felidae; genus Leopardus; species Leopardus geoffroyi. Next base: position 5,365,965 of record NC_059342.1, on the reverse strand, counting down.
CCTTATTTACTTTAAAATACATGAAAAATGACCAAGTAAGAGCTACTTCAGTAATCTGCTCGTTTTCCAAATTTAGAACAGAGTTGTCTGAAAAGCCACGTAGCAAAACTTAACTTTCCCCGTGGGCAAGAGAAAAAATTATAAAAAATGAGCAAGCAAATGAAAGGGGAAGATTCCCACTCCCCAGAGCTGTTGATCTTTAAAGAATGGGCACCCAGGATAAGGAGCCAGAGTCCGGTTTTGAACCCGGCGTCTGCAAGGACTGAGCTGCAGGAGGGCGGTGCTGAGGAGCCGTGGCTGGCGTGGTCCTGAGGGGCACGGCCACGCGAGTCTCCTCTGGTCTGCGTGTGAGGGGACACTTGGCGAACCCCGCCACGATCGCAAGGCAGGTTCTCCAACTTCCCTGAGACGGGGAGCGGGAGACTCGGATGAAAATCGCTAACAGATCCGTAAGTCCTATTGACAAGGAGTAACAAAAACAAATGCGAATCATCGGTGCGATTGCGCGCAAGCCTGGGAGGGAGTCCACCGCGGACAGGGTGTCTCTGCTCCCGGAGTTTCGAGACTGGGAAATCTAGGGAGGCCGTAATCAATGACAACAGTCTATGGGAACGATAGTAACGATCTGGGGAAAGGGATGCTATCACATGGGCGCTCGGCCCAAGGCGCGGACAGAAGTCTGCGCTGGATGCCGTCACCGCCTGTCCAGTTAGGGCTTTCTCTGGGTCCGCGCCGCTCAGCTAGAAACCGGCCGCACTCACCCACGAAGAGCTGGCTGTTGAGCTGCAACCGCGCGTGCCCGTTGGCAGGTGCAGCTTGGGTCTCGCTGGGGAGCTGGTCCACCTGAAGCGACGCTTCCTTCACATTCCTCTCTGCCCTCACGTGGTGCCACTGGTTGTCATTAAAGGGGGTGGGCGACCGCACCGTGACCTCGCAACGTCCGTTCCCCACATCAAAGGAAAAGGTCACTTCCGAGGGAGCTGCAAATACAGATACGGAGCGTCACTCGGTTGGGTCACGGGGGAGGAAGTTCAGTCTATCGAGACAGGAGGCCAAGTGCCATGACATGCCCCTTATGAAAGCACAAGACAGTGACACTGGTGCACACAGATGTCACGCTGAGCTGGCTCGGAGGGCGAGATAAATCTGTATCCCGGAGGAAGAGAAACAAAGCGATTTTAACACATTCCTGCTCAGAGCAGACTGTCCATCTTGCTAAAAACCCTAAAGAGTCGAGATAGTCACCTAGAGGAAGAAAATTAACGTATTAGCTGGCTTCAGATGTATAAGTGGGTTTATTTAAAGGTGGTTTAAATCTTCATATACTTTATTTATTTTTTTAATTTTTTTTTCAACGTTTATTTATTTTTTTTTGGGGACAGAGAGAGACAGAGCATGAACGGGGGAGGGGCAGAGAGAGAGGGAGACACAGAATCGGAAACAGGCTCCAGGCTCTGAGCCATCAGCCCAGAGCCTGACGCGGGGCTCGAACTCACGGACCGCGAGATCGTGACCTGGCTGAAGTGGGACGCTTAACCGACTGCGCCACCCAGGCGCCCCAATCTTCATATACTTTAAAAGCATGACATAACGTTAAAAATTTTTTTAATGCTCATTTATTTTTGAGAGAGAGAGAGAGAGTGTGTGTGTGTAAGCAGGGGAGGGGCAGAGAGAGGGAGACACAGAATCTGAAGCAGGAGCCAGGCTCCAAGCTGTCAGCACAGAGCCAGACGCGGGGGCCCTACTCGGGACTCAACGCAGGGCTTGAACTCACCAACCGTGAGATCGTGACCTGAGCTGAAGTCAGATGCTTAACCCACTGAGCCACTCAGGCGCCCCACTACAAGAAACTTTTAAGTAAGGAACTGCGCTTTGAGGTACATGCATAAGTGATGTAACCAGTCAATTAAATGAAGTGATTCTGCAACGTAGTGAGTTATTTGACCAGTTTGGTTTTAAATATCCTGATCACACACACAGGGCAGCTAAGTGCCGCTCCACAGACTGGTATGTGTTTTCTGAATCGCTGTTTTCCTCTCTATTAAAAATAGCGAAGTAAAATAATAGACCCTTAGTACTTACGAAAGAAATACAAGTGACAGCACATTGCAGTGTGGCAGGAGTTAGGTTCTCAAAGGGGTCACTGTTAACTCCTGAGCGCCTGGTGGCTTCGTCCGGGGGGCGAACTCACCATGTAGCTCTAGCCTGATGAAGTCTGTGATCCCCAGGTTCTCTACAAACACCCCAGAAGGAGCTGTTGTCTTAAAAAAGAAAGACACATCAGCACTGAACTCTCCGCGGAACGTAGGGAAATGAAGGTATGAAGTCTCCGTGTTGAAGGAAGCTGAGTTCCAAAATGAATCTGTTTCCAAAAAGAAAAAAGACAGCGACAATAGCAATGAAACAGAACAAACAAGAACTACATTTTGGATTTCTAGCATTTTTTGCTGTTAAATGCTATCAGGGGAGATAATCACTGGAAACGGCCTGTGTTTTTTAAAGAAAACAGTATTATTTTAAAATTATCATAGAAGGGCACCTGCGTGGCTCAGTTGATTAAGTGTCCGACTCTGGAGTTTGGCTCAGGTCATGATCTTAGGGTTCCTGCGTTTGGGCCCCGCGTCAGGCTCTGCTCGGTCAGTGCAGAGCCCGCTTGGGATTCTCTCTCCCTTCCTCTGCCCCTCCCCTGCTCGCACTTCCTCTCTCAAAATAAATAAATAAACCTAAAAAAAATGAAATTATCATAGAGCAAAATTGACTTTTAGAGAAAAATTGATGTTACATGAGTTTTAATACACGCGTGGAGGGGCACCTGCATGGCTCAGTCAGTTACGTGTCCGACTTCGGCTCAGGTCATGATCTCGCAGTTCACGACTTCGAGCCTTGGGTCGGGCTCTGTGTTGACAGCTCAGAGGCTGGAGCCTGCTTCTAGTTCTGTGTTTCCCTCTCTCTCTCTGCCCTCTGTTTGCATTCTGTCTCTCTCTCTCTCTCCTCTCTCAAAAATAATTTAAAGCACTAAAAAGATTTTTTTAAATACACACACGAATTTGTACAACCATCACCAAAATCAGGATAAAGAATAGTTCCATCCCCCCAAAACTCCCTCTTGCTATTTCCTTATAGTCACACCCTCCCCCCACCCCCAAGCCCTGCCTACCATGATCTCTAGTTTTGCCTTTTCCTTTTGACATTGGCTTGTTTTTCACTCAGCATAAAGCCTCTGAGATTCACTCGGGTTGCCACATGTTGTTACTATTCTGTAGTATTCCACCAGGTGGATGGGGCCGCCATTTCTTTGTCCACATGTAGTGGACAGATTCGGTCATTTACAAACAGAGCTTCTATAAACACTCGTGCCAATCAAGCACGTGTTTGTGAATAGTCTTCTCTCTTGCTTTCCAACCTGTATGCTTCTTCCTTCCTTCCGTACATTATTGCACTGGCTACGACTTCTAGTATGATTGAAATTGTGGAACAGAAGTGGTGCGATTGGATATCCTTATCTTGTTCCCAGTCTTGCGGGGGGAAGGCGGGGATCAGTTTTTCACCAATAATTATGCTAGGTGTTCTGGATAGAGATACTCGTTATTAGGATGAAGTTCCCTTTTATTCGTAGTTTGCTAAGAATTTCATTGTGGATGCTATCGTGATACAAATTACCACACTGATTCATGATATAATCATAATACGAATTATTGTGTTTCTATCAATTGATGCAGAAAAAGCATCTGGTGTGATTTTTCTTCTTTCAACTGTTAAAATGGTAGATTACATTGATTTCCAAACACAGCTGACCCCTGAACAACCAGGGGGTCAGAGGCACTGACCTTTGCACAGTTGAAAATCCATGTGGGACTTCTGACTCCCCCAAAACTTAACTACTAATGGCTTACTGTTGACTGGAAGCCTTATTGGTAACGTCAACACATACTTTGTGTGTTATATGTATTAAATGCCGTATTCTTATAATAAAGTAAGCCAGGGAAAGCATAATATTATTAAGGAAACCATAATGAAGAGAAAATACATGTACAAGACTGTACTGATTTATTGGGGGAAAAAATGTGCATATAAGTGCACCTGCACAGTCCAAACCTGTGTTGTCCCAGGATCAGCTGCACTGAATCAGTCTTGCATCCTGGGGTAAATCCGTCAGTGTCGACGGATCATTCTTTCATATATTCCTGGATTATTTACTAATGTTTTGTTGAGGATTTTTGCAAATATGTCTGTGATGATGCTATCTGTAGTTATCTTTCTTTTTTTTTTTTTTTTGCACTTTCTTTGTCTAGTTTGGATATCGGGGCCATGTTGGCCTCACGTAATTTTGGGAAGAATTTCCTCTTCTATTTTCTAAAAGAGATTGTGTAAATATGGTGTTATTTCTTTGGGAGAATTCACCAGCAAAACCATCTCAGACTGGATTCAATTCCATGACTATTTTCAGGTCTGTTCCAGTTGTCTGTTTCATCTTGAGTGAGTTTTAGTCGTTAGCGGTTTTCAAGGAATCGATCTGTTTTATCTATGTTGGAAAATGTATGTGTGTAGAGTTGTTTGGAGATTGCCATTATTATGCTACTGATGTCCGTGGGGTCTGTAGTGATACTCCAGCTTTCACTCCTCACATTGGTAATTTTTCTCTTTTCTCTTTCAACAGTTCTGCTAGAGATTTATCCATTTTATTGATCTTTCAAAAATATTTCTTCCTCTTATAGAGCTCTACTGGTCTGCTTTTAATGGAATGGCTTTCTCTTCGTATCTTTATTATTTCCTTCCTTCTGCTTACTTTGAATTATTTTTTCTTCTTTTTCTAGTTTCTTATGCTATGGTAAAAGCTTAAATTATAGAGTTGAAATTTTTTTTTTCAGAACACAAGCATTTAATGCTGTGAATACCCCTATAAGCACTGCCATAAATGTACCCCACCATTTTGATATGTTATATTTTCCTTATTATACAGGTCCAGATGTTTCATAATATCCATTTGAGGCCTCCTTGACTCACTTATTAGTTAACAGTTCGGGGTTAAATTTCTGAATGTTTGTGGAGACACTCACTGTCTTTGTTACTTACTTCTAGTTTAATCCATTGATGCCAAAGAATGTATTTTGTATGATTTATTTGGTAGTTGCTAAAGTTTTCTTGTGACAAAGAATATGCTATATCCATGTTCATGTGAAAAGAATGTGTATTGTACTGTTGGGAGGGAGTCCCATAAATGTCCATCGGATTCTGTTGGTTTGTGGCGACATTCAAGCTTCTGTACCCTTGCTCATTTTCCCTCTCTTAGTTGCATAGGTTAATGAGAGAAGCATATTGGATTCTCTAATTATAATTATGAATTTGTCCATTTCCCCTTTCCATCCTGGCAGTTGTTGCTTTTATGTAGTTTGAAGCTCAGTTATTAGCACACCCATTTACGATTCTCATGTCGTCTTAATCACTTCTTGTGTCTATTAATTTTCTATGCTTTCAAGCAAAGATTTTAATATAGAAAGTCCAGCTTTCTTCTAATTAGTAATTAGGCAGTGTGTCTTTTCCTGTCCTTATTTTTAAACTTCTGATGTCATTATATTTGAAGTGAGTTTCTTGTACACAGTACATAGTTGAGTTGTAACAATCGGTCTTTCAACCGGTTTACTTAGACCAATCTCATTAAATACGACTGTCGACATGTGGGATTTAGTTCTACCGTTTTATTTCTTTCTGTTTGTTACACTTTTTTTTCATCTACTTCGCCTTTTCTGTCTCCTTTTGGGTTATTTAAACATTTTTTAGTATTCTGTTTTTATTTTTCCATAACTGTTCCTTGATTGGTTATTTTAGAAATTACAGTATATGTACTTACAGTCTGCTCAGAATCTCCATTTCAACCCCCTTGGCTGATTTGTAAAAATGTCACCAATGATTCTGTCACTTTCCTTGCTCCCCTTTATGTTGTTGTTGCTGAACGTATTACATCTGTGCACATTAAAAACTCTATGAAATAATGTTGTATTGTTTGCTTTTAACCCTCAGATATTTTTACATAACTCAATATAGAACAGTATGTTATACTTACCCAGATATTTACCATATCTGGGTAAATATTTTTTAAAACATTTTTTTTAAGTTTTTTTTTAATGTTTATTTATTTACTTATTTTGAGAAAGACAGACAGAATGAGCTGGAGAGAGGCAGAGAAAAAGGGAGACACAGAATCTGAAGCAGGATCCAGGCTCTAAGCTGTCAGCACAGAGCCCGACGCAGGGCTCGAACTCAAAGACCGCAAGATCATGACTTGAACTAAAGTCAGACGCTGAACTGACTGAGCCACCCAGGAGGCCCAGATATTTACCAATTTTAATGCTGTTTTTCTATCCCTGATGTCCCAGATTGCCTTCTGATATCATTTCCCTTCTGTCTGAATCTTCCTTTAGAAAGTCTTTCAAAGCATCTTCTGGTAACGAATGCTTTTAGCTTCCCTTCATCTGAGAATTTTATTTTATCTTCATTCCTGAAGGAGATTTTTGCTGAATACAGAATTCCGGACTGACAACCTTTTTACTTTTAGCACTTGAGAAATGTTCTACCACTTACTCTGGCTTTCATATTTCTAATGAGAAAGTCACTGCCATTTGAGTTGGTGTTCACTTATAGATGACACATTACTCTCTCTGGCTGATTTCAAAAAATTTCTCACTGCCTTTATTCGCAGCAGTACGATTACGATGTGTCTGGATGTGAATTTCTTTGAGTTTATCCTGTTTGAAGTTCATTCAACTTCTCAAGTCTGTCTTTGGCCAAACTTGGAAAATTTTCAGCCATTATTTTTTTAAGATATTTTTTCTGGTACCACACTCTTCTGTCTGCTTCTGAGTATTCAGTTACGTGAATGTTAGATCTTTTCTGGGTAACTCATGGTTCCCTGAGGCCCTGTTCGTTTCTAGATTTGTTTGTTTCCTTTCTGTTGTTCAGATTGAATCACTTCTATTCATCTTTAAGGTCACTGACTGTTTCATCTCAGATCTGCTCTTTGGCCCTTGTAGGGCATCTTTTATTTCAGTTTCTGTATTTTTCGGTTCAAAAGTTTTCATTTAGCTCTTTATAGAGCCTATTTCTCTGATGAAGTGCTCTTTTTCCATTTGTTAAGAAAGTGTTTACGATTACTTATTAGGGCTCTTACGTAATAGCGGTTTCAAACTCTATCAGATAATTCTAACCTCTGTATCGTATTTGCATTAGTATCTGTTGATTGTATTTTCCTAAACCAGCTTAGATTTTCCTGGTTCTTTGTGCTTAGTAATTTTGGGTTCTTTCCTAGATATTTTAAATAGTATATTAACAAACTCCAGGCTGTGTTTAAAGTTTGTGGAGCATGTTGAATATAGACATAGATATCGATATATAGATACCGATATATATATGCGCATCTATATCTATCTGTATATATATTATTTTTTTATATTTTATTACTTATTTTTTATTCAGTTATTTTGCAGGTAGTCGGCCTGGCTAGGATCTGGCCACACATTCCAACGGGCCTTCTGTGGGCTGTCTCTAATGGCAGTCCAGTTTGCAAAGGTTTTGCAGTACTATTCAGATCTGCCTCCCTCAAGCGCCACCCAGTGGCCAGTCTGGGTCTTGGGTGGTAGCCGCTCCGCTCTGTTCTCAACTTCTATGGTCTACGATTCGGGTCAGCTCCACTCGGATCAGATCCAGTAGCTCCGAGGTGAGCCCAGGACTTCGTAAACGACGTATGGCACGCCTTCCTGAACAGTTCCTTCTCTGGGCCCTTCCAGGTACTTGCTGGTCCCCTGGTCTCCCTTCTCAATCACGGGACCAGAAAAAGGGTCGTTTTTAGGCTGCTGTCTTGTGTGCTCTATGCACCTCTGCAACTCGACCACGTCCATCGCCAAGCGACGGGTGAGAAGAGAAAGAAAACAAAAATAAAGGGAGTCCGCCTACGGTCTCTGAACCAAAGCTGCCCTATTCAGAGCAAAAGGTCCTTTCTGGAGTTCTGGCTCTTGTGAGCTCCCGGGGCAACTTCTGTTGCTATTTCCATGGCTCTGCCTGGGGACTGGGGCCTCAGAAAACACCAGGAAAAGAGGGAATTGGGATCCCTGCATTCCCTAAGAATTGGGACTCCTCTGCTCTCTCCTCCGGTCGGGGCTAGAGGGCTTCTCTTGGAACCCTGTCTGTGACCCAAGTCCGCATCTGGGACCAAGGCCGAGCGATGCTGGGGGGAAACGTAAATGGTGCATTCTGGTTTCTCTTTCTTGCTGCTATTTGCTTCCCAGCGTCCCGAGACGGCTGCTTCAAGGCATCCTGTCCAGGTTTTAGAGGGGGACCCACGGGGAGAGGGGAGCCGGGGCGTGCTAACTTCATCTTATCCAGAAACAGAACCGTGGTCTGCCTTTCAAGATCACAAGTGGAAAAAAATCTCTTCCTACTACCATCAGTCAAGGCACGTGACTACGTTCTCCGCATTTTGACTTTCCACGTCTCAAAACTGACGTTGTCCGCGATAGGAAACGCTTACTTTTTCTCAATAGCAAGGTTGAGAAGTGTCAGGATTTCTTCACAAGGCAACATCTCCTACGGGATGGGCTGTGTGGCTCCACGGGCTCAGAAGGCCACGTGGCCACCGCAGCCTCGGTGGACGTTGTGCTTCGGCCTCTCCTCTGACGTGAGTGCCACTGCAGAGTTCGGGGCAGAGGACCGACATGGCCTGACCTGGGCACCTGGCTGTCAGGTGGAGTATCAGCTCGGTGGGGAAAAGGCAGCAGCAGGCAGGCCGGCGAAGCCGCAGCAACAACCCAGGTGCTGGTGGTCATGAAGGTGGATTCGGATCCATTTTGAAGTTGGAAACAACACGACTTGTGGGTGAATTAGATGTGTGTTGGGAAAAGAAAGACGTTGTGGGTGACCGCCATGTTTTCAGTCTAAGCAAAGGGGGAATGCAGTTGCTGTGTACCGAGGTGGAGAAGGTTGTTGTGGAAACACTTTTTCCCCTCATTTTCAACGAACTGATTTCGCAATGCCTAGGGAAATACAAGCCAAGGTACTGAACAGCCAGCTGGATGTCAGGGTTGGGAGTTCAGGGGGACTGGGCTTGAGGTGTAGACGGGGGACTCACTGACATCAGTGTGGTACGCGTTACGCCAATGTCCCCAATGGGCCTGTTGGGAACAGCTGGAGGGCAGAGAGAAGGGGGGCTGAAGCTCGGGGGACCCCAAAACACGATGCCACTGGTGAAGTGAAGGAAGATGGAGGGAACCCAGAATGTTGTGGTATGTTGGCAGTAAGGAGGCGAACCAGGACAGGAGACCAAAGTGGCCGATAAAGGTCAACTCAGACAACACCGGAGAATAAAACTTGGACTTAGCAACATCGAGGTCTCATTGGTGAGCTGGAAAAAGCAGTTTCTAGGGAGTGACGGAGGGGTTAGAAAGAGGTAAATTAAATGCAGAACCGACGTATTTTATTTCAATTAGTTTGGGAGAAGGAAGGATATGAAAGAAATCCAGATGTAGCTGGAGGGGTAAGTGGTCAGAACCACCGAGGTTTTCAGAATTGCCAACAGGTATGAATGAACAGGTCCACTTGATGGGTCCTGTCACCCCACTTCTCATCATGTTACCAATTTTACGCATCTCAGCACTCAGCCAAGTGCCTTATACTTAGCTGTATACGTTAGATGTTTGCTGACCAGGTGATAGACTATTTCACATGATTCCATGAGTATTCAGAGCAAGAGTCTGATTTCAATACCGTAGAAAGGTCACTACTCCAAAGGTAATGTCATTTTCTCACTTTTCTTCCTCAGTTACGACGACAGCACACGCTTCGTTTATTAAGTTAACACATTTCTAATGAAATATGGATTATCAGGGTAGGTAGTGTTTTCATGAACGTGGGCAGCTAGATTTCTCCTGAAACCCTGACACGTGTTTTCGGGGGTCAAGACAGTTCCTCTTCCCGCTACTTACTGTCCCCCCAGCAGAGCAGAGGCCCCAGCGCATACGCGGCTTCCGAATGTGGTCGGCCTGTGTCTCTCATCACAACCTGAATGACCGGCAGGTGCTCCTTATGGGAAAGGACTACTGTGTCGCTGGTCCTACAAAACAAATACGACCACCTTAACGTTATTCTCAACGATACCCGGAGAAGTAACAGTCTTTCAATGCAGTTCAAGAAGGCACTAAGCTAAATGTGTGACTATGTAACAGTGGGAAAATCAAACGGCTCATCTGACCGCTTACACGGTAATGTATTTTAATAAGGTCGTCTGAGGACCCGAGACCTTTGTTTGTCTACGTGACCCCAGAGAAGAAAAGTGGCCAGGTCCAAAATCATGAGCCTCATGCTGGCGTGAGATTACACTTTCACTGCAATTAAGCAGTTCGCTGCTCTTTCCAATTTAGCCGCCGTGTAAGATTTAAATGCAGAACCTACACATGCAAGATCTGTCTGGCTTCGTTAAAAAAAAAACAAAAAAACAAAAAAAAAAAAAAACCACACCTGACTGACAAGATTTAGGTTTTCAATTCTTAGATTTTTTTTTTTTTTTTACTGTATTTTCCAAAATTCCTACTGCGGTTACTAGGCATTTCCTTATTTATTGATGCCATAAATTTAAAAACAAATTAAAAAACAAACCAACCCCAAAACAAAATACCGATTCGAAACCAAATCGAAAGGATGATACAATATGCACTTAAAATTAATAAATGAGATAATTCGTGGGAAGTGCTCTGTCCGTGGCTGTCACCATCCATCCATTCGACCAACACTTACTAAACAGCTTCTACTTGCCCGGCCCTGTGTTTTGGGGACGTGGACATAAAAACCACGAACAATGTCCCCAAGAAACCTAGCAGATGTTATAACTATAACAAAAATATAATTGTAATATAACCAAATCATGTAAGTGAATATTTAAGACAGCATTCGTAGCTATGGTTCCAATACAACAAAAACTAGAATAAGGGCCAGAGGTCCTGGGTAATAAGCCAGCTGACCACCAACCACCTCTCTGGACAAAGAAAGAAGATTTTTCTGCACATTGTAAGCTGTTCATATTTTTACTGTATATTTCAATATACAATTGTACTTTTGATTTAATAATTCGTCTCATGTGTCATTCTGATGCCCTGTATCTGTGCAGAACCTAGGAAGTTTTCATGCCAAACAATTACAAAGCCACCACTCACTCTTATAGGTACAAATGGAAGCACTTGAAACTGACAATTTTGCAAGTCGAAACAGCCATTTCAAACGGTTCAGCCCAATAGCTTTGCTGCAAAAAAGAATCTGCATAACTTAATAGCTAATTATTCCAGTTCTGATTAGGCATCAAAGTAATTCTTTTAAGGTAGAAAGTTGAAAATTATTAACATTTTTATTTTGCTTAAAAAATGTAACAACGTGACTGGCAGTGCCTATGGTAAGACATGAAAAATTTGAACTAGATATCCTGAAAGTTAAGAAACAATTTTTTTTTTCAATCAGAGTGTTTCCCCAAAACCAGACTAAATAAAGCCACATGGCTTTATCTGGTTAAGGCCCTGCAATTTCTGTGGGTGAAAGCACATATCCCAAACACATAACTCCTGGCTTTGTTGGGAACAGGTGGTCACCAGCTAGAAGATTCCATGGATTATGGGGGGAGTCAATCTGAAAATATATCTTGTTATAAATGTGGGGATAATGCACCGAATTAATTCCTCGTGTTAAATATCAATCAGTGTTACAAATAGGCATTTTAATTCTTGTCATTGCTATTTTGGTAGAACATTCTAGAGTAAAAACGTAAGTGTATTAGTTATTCATTGAGGATCCCTGAATTTTAAAGAACCACTTAAAAGCTACATTTATAATGCAGTGAAAAAGCTACACTTTTAGCTGTTTTTAGCAATGACAAAGCACAGAGTCCTGAAAAAAACTTAAGGAAAATCATAAAAGGTAACTGCGTGTAGGAAGGCAGATATTGTACTAAGTTCTTTTCTCATTCCATTGTTTGTAAAGTAACTTCCTGATTCTGAGGAAATCTGAAACAGCTCCGATTTTAAAATTTATCAGCACAGGTCATTCCCAATTGCCTACGCTTCACGTAGGATGTTATTCATTGCCATGGTCACCAGATTCATTCGAAATTGCCTAATTTAGTTATAGCTCAGTTTTCTTCTTGCTTCTCTATTGTTTTCAAAAGTTGGAAGCATTGCATGTCTAGGCATGATGATTTCTCACGATAGGTTCCAAGCATTCAGTAAGAGAACTTCCAAAGCCACTTCTCTTTTGTTTTCAGTCCCAAGCGCTCCAGAGATCATTCCTACTGCTGGCTGTTCTGCAGGGGACTTTTTGAAGTCTAACGGGGCTGTCACGACTTGGAATTGTTGGGAAAGCCACAGGGAACAAATATTGGGTCGGCTTTGACATTTCCTAAGTGTTCGGGGGAAAAGAGAGACTGGAGACAACCTAATTATCACCACCCAGAGTCACATATTTTGAGAGCTCCCAGGCTCGCTCTTGGGTTTTGCTATTCTATTTGACAAACCCTTTGACAAACCCGGGCGGGTTAATTACTTCACGTCCAGCAAGGCCCGTCTCCTCTTCCTTGTTTCCGTCTTCCGTTGTTATTTACCGTGGCTTTTCCATGTACTTTTTCCCAGCTTGTCACTGACCCAAACACGAAGCACATGTTTGGCGTTGGCATTACATGGAATCAAGGAGCTACGTATTTTTCTCACTCACGGCCATTGTGGGATACCTCGTCTTCTTAGAGTCTCATAATAAAGTTTTATGATGTCTTTTCCCTAAAAATTTTCCATACTTGTGTCATCTTTATTCCAGAGTACTACACTCTTTTTGCTGATTTTGCGAGTAGTTTGTATAATATCGTCTTATACTTAATGCGTTCTTCATAGGAATGCAGTTATTCTAAGATTCGGTAAGTAGCCCTACTAAACAAATTCTGATTAATTTCATAATATTTCTGTATATGCTCTTGAGTTTTCCTGGTCGACAACCATATTTTCTATGAATAATGTGATCTTCATTTCCTCGTTTCTAATCATGTGCGGTTTTCAAATGCCTCGTATATTTTTTATCCCTCTCCTATTCATTTCTAACCTAACTGCACTATAATCAGAGAAATTGTCCATAAGATAACAACTATTACAAAATGTGGGGGGTTTTGCTTTACAGAATATCAGAGCAATCAACTTGCAAAAATGTGCCACGTGTGCCTGAGAAAATTATACATTCTATAATTTTAGCTGGCTACCAAAACAAGCTGTTGATTTCATTTAAAAATATTCTGTATGCTTAATAATTTTTGTCCACATGATTTACCAATTAACAGATGTATGTTTAAATGTCTTCCTACAATGGTCGATTTGTATATTCCTTCTTTCAGTTGGGTAAATTATTTTCTATATGTATTTTGACTCATTTTTATCAGGAACAAATTTAGGATTGTTACGGGGTTTCTTGGTGAAATTAAAAAGCATTATTATATAGTGATAGTAATTGTCTCCCATATTAAGACTTTAAAACTGTACTCACTTCTGTTCGTACTTGCTTGGTAAACTTGTGTTCAGCATTTTGCTTTCGACGTTTCTAGGCGTACAAGTGAAATACACTTATTCTTAGTTCAATGTGATCTATCTGGATTTAAAGGGCTATTTTGGTCACATTTATTGTGCGTGATTATTCATTTTTTTGTTGCTGTTATTTTGTTGCCTGTTGTTTCCTCTTTTTCTAGATTTTTTTTCCTCCCTTCTTTTGAATTAACTAGGTTTTTAAAATCCCATTTTGGGGGCGCCTGGGGGGCTCAGATGGTCAAGCGTCTGATTGCTGCTTTGGGCTCAGGTCATGATCTCACAGCTTTGTGGGCTGGAGCCCCACATCAGGCTCTGTGCTGACAGTGTGGAGCCTGCTGGGGATTCTCTCTTCCTCTCTCTCTGCCCCTCTCCCACTCGTGCTCTGTCTCTCTCAAAATAAATAAATAAGCTTTATTAAAAAAATTAAAATGAAACAAAAATCCCTTTTGAATATTGCACTCTCCATGGCTAGTCTTTAGTGGTCACACTTAAAATTTTAATCGTATGTCCTATGAACAGTGTAATAATGCTGACAAATATCTACGAAACAAGTTTTAAGTTTCGATAACATTTTCATTTCTAAATTTAACTCCTTTGTCAATCACAATCATTTTGTAATGGGATTGGATGCCTCCTCCCGTTTCAATTCCATATATACTGTGATACATGACTCGTGTCCAGTATGCATCTCCTATTTTCTTAGCCTCTCAGTTTACACATTTCTTGACTCAATATTTCTCCTAGCGCCTGAGACTCTCCTACAAGATCACCTACTCTCATTCTGAAAATCATTCTTCAAACTTCCTCTTGTGGAGTCTGCTGGTGGTGCATGCTCCTTTAGCGTCTGTCTGTCTGTCTGTCTGGGCATTCACTGTATCTCAGCTGGCGACACGCTTGGAATGGGACATTTTCCTAGTGCACGGCGAGGGGAGAGCCAGCACCCGTGGGTGGCGCTGGGTTCCATGGAGGGGTGGGAGGGGCCTGCTGGCTCTGACTTCCTTTCACCTCTGCTCCCTTTAACGTTCTCTTTAATTTTCTTTGGTTTCACCGTGATGTGTCTGGCGATGGACTGGCTTTTACTTATCCTGCTTGGGTTTCCGGTAGTTTCTCCCATCTGGGCATTTCTTGGCTATTTGATTATCGCCCTTGATGATCTCCAATCTTCTCTTTTGGAACTTGACTCAGATGCCTGTTCGACCTTCTCTACACCACCCCTCCGTGTCGCTGCCTTTCTTCCTGCCATCGTGTGTCTCTCCACACTGCAATCCACACATTTTCCACTTCCCCAGTTTTCTGATCACCTGTGTCCACTACCTGATCCAACAAGTCTTGAATTTCAACGATAATATTTTCATTTGTAAACATGCATTTGGTTCTTCCGTAAATCACAATCACCTCCGTCAACAGTATTTTCTCATTGCTTTCTTGTGTCTCAGTTCCACTGCTTATTCTTCAAACGGTTCCCCATACTGATTTTATCTTACGTTCTTAACGTACTCGTGATCTGGGATGTTTAGGCATCTATTTACTCTGTGGTGTCTTCTGCCTCCCACTTCTGTCCCCTGGGGCTCTGTAGCACTGGAGTGCGAGCTCCAGTTTGGTAGCATCCTATCTGTGGGAATCCTTTACCCGCAGGAATGCCCTCCAGTAAGAATGTCAAGTAATTCTATGATGAGCCACCGCCATTGCCAACCTGCGGCCCCGCTAACTTAATTCAAGGATCGTGTGACATTGGGCTCCAAGTCTGTGTGAGGGAAAGTCTGAGGACGTGAGTTTTCAGGGAGTTATTTCTTGCTACCTAGGGTGCTAGCAGGAAGAGCTGTCGTCTTCCGCCTTCTTTTTTTGGGTCTGGAAGCCTCCTGAGACCTCCAGCGGTACGGAGAGGCTTGTGTTCCACACCTCCCCTTTCGTGCAAGCCAGACCGTGTTTGGTTTCCCCAACGTGGCCATTTAAAAGCACGGCCAGCAGCGAGGGAGTTCGGCAAACAACCCTGGGTCAACCGTGGGGCAATCATCTTATTAACTGGGTTAAACTCAACTTTCGGAAGTCTGCGTATTTTGCTTTCGGCGAATGGGAGACGTTAACCTGGTATTCCTATTCTGTCTTATTAGAAACAAAAAATAAAGTGGACATGATTAGTTATTCACAGGTAACCAGAAACAGCTCCCTAACACTTTAGGCTTCAGATTAATTACACTGCACACATCAAAGCTTCTACTTTGAGCTTGCTAGGGAATCCTTTAATCTTTTCTCTTTATAGAACTGTCTTGTCCAATGTCTGCCTAAGTCACATCGTTTAAGCAATAAAAAAATGACAGTTTGCACAGGGAAATTATATGGAAATCACCATTCATTCCGGTCAGCATCACAGTTGCAGTAATATTGAGAATCAAGGCAGTTCCCCTGTAATCCACAAGCACATTTTTGAGCATCAGGCAGAGAACCTCCCCAGTAAGTGTGTGTTTCATTGGTTCTTCCAACCCACCAGCTCACTGGGGTTCCATCTGAAAGACAAGTATGAGAAAAGTGACACCTACTTTGCCCCCCACTGCCTGCCTCCCCAGCACAGTCCTTTGCTCCCCTCTATTTCAAACACAGCGACTCTTTTAGATGTGAGCAGATGTTAACTCCGCCACAGGATAATTTTTAAGAGGATTTCCAACTGTTTAAAGAATATTTCCATATCAAGACTTACATTCTCACCATATGTTTTACTTTTATTAGAAAATGAGCAATCGGCCCCTAACTCAATCCAGGCGTGATATTTACATATTTCTCTTGAGGACTCCAATGACCTAATTTATTGGAAAATAACATTCACAAAAGAATTCTCATTAAAAAAAAAAAAAAAAACTAAAGAAAACCGGAGTGATTTATACACGGAGTCTAAAATCTGTTCGAGAGCCTAAGACGCCATTGAAATAACATAATATCATGCAAAACAGGGATGTCTTTCACTTTATTTCTTAGCGGAAAACACTGGTCCTTCCTGTCAGGTCTTAGAAGCCTCATGGAGACGTGTGTTTCTTCTTATACTGAACGGGTTTGGCTTTGTAGTTGGAAACTATAGACAAGGTCCTGACAAGCCTTCTCCATGCCTGGGGTGCGTCCCAGGCTCAGGACAACTGCGGTTACCACAGCTCAATTCTTTAGCACAACTTCCTTCCTAGTACAACCCGCAATTAACCCGCTGCTGAGGCCCCAGGGTGGGACTGTAGGCCACCTGGAGGTTGAGGATGGTCAGGAAGGTGGGCCTTCAGGAGCGTGGAGGAAAACAGTACCTAATAAACAGAGCATCAGAGCAGGAGGGCCAATGGAAGCGACATCCCTCAGTGGGCCTGCAGAGATGCTGGTCCATTTCAGCGTGCTCTGTCAAACCTCAGGCCGTCCCCATCCAGCACCCCCCGCCCCCCACCGGGCATTTGAAAGACATCCCAGCTTCTCCCTAACTTACAACTACCCCTGCTCACCATGGCTCCCTGTCCCATGAGACTTCCCGTCTGCCCGCAACCTCCCAGCTTGCAAACACACCGGCCACATTCATTACCACCCACTGCGGGCCCACTGGGGGAGATGTGTACCAAGAAATCAATATCCGCGGTCTTCCCCCCGGCCCCCAGTGTGTTGAAAACTTATCTGTAGGGGGTAGAAGAGCTTTTCAACATAACAGATATTTGTCAAAACACCATTTGGAAAACATGATTATTCAACACTCACTCTTTCCTAGATCGAGGAGCGAAAAGAATCATTGCACCTAAATGCACAATTGTTTGTTTACATCGGAATTTTTCATTTTCTCTATAAAGTAAGAAGCATCGGGGGTTGCTAATGGTACAGGATGCATTTGGCTCCATTCAAGATTTCTTTGAGAAATCTGGAGAATTTGCATGAGGAATCAGTAAGACCAACGCGAAGAAGAACTAAAGCCGACGTGGAAAGGGACGTGGCTTCCCGGCCCCCACCATCGGTCCCTGGTTGGCTGTCCTTCACGCCAGCCATAACTACAATCCTCAGGGACCTTAGTGTCCACAGTACGGAGACCAAAGTTACCTGAAATCAGCACTTACCACCCCCCAAGCTCCTTCTTTAGCCACCCATAATCACATCCCCTGAAGCCATCTATAGCGTAGAGACCCAACAGCTGCTAAAGGAAGACGCTGCGGGACCCTAACAAGAGTCAAGGCCCATCGGCTCCCCACTAGCCCTCCTGGAAACCGCAGGACACAGGGGTTGCTGCAGCGAGGCCCAGCCCTGCTTCATCTCCTCTCACAATTAACAAGACCTCAGGCTCCTGGCAATGTCTGAGAATTTGAACAGAGGGAAATTCTTGGGGGAAAGTGGATGTCGACTCTCATTCCCCATCGCGTTTTATGACGTTCTTGAGCTACGTGGTCCCCACAGTGGAGCCGCCTTGAGCGATTTTTGCCATGGCGACATTCTAGCGAAGGCTCCAGGGGAGGGCTGGTTGTGGCCACTCCTTTCGCACATGGTAGCATCATGCCCCCCACGTCTGTTCGTGCCTATCAATAACACACAGCAAATCAGCGTGCAACAAGTGTCAGGTGTGTTAGGCTACACTATTTTAGGCCAACCTCATGTGTACTGTAATTAAGAGACTCTGGAATGACACAGGTCTGTACCGAACTTGTCTACACTGACTTTGTGCTGCAAATTGGCCAGTGGCAGAATATCAGAAATGCAGCTGCAGGGTGCCTGGGTGGCTCAGTGGGTTGAGCGTCCGACTTCAGCTCAGGTCATGATCTCGAGGTCAGTGAGTTCGAGCCCCGCGTCGGGCTCTGTGCTGACCGCTCGGAGCCTGGAACCTGCGTCGGATTCTGCGTCTCCCTCTCTCTCTGCCCCTCCCCTGCTTGTGCTCTCTCTCTCAAAAATAAAAAAGGTTAAAAAAAGAAAGGAAGAAAGAAAAGCAGCTGCTTGGGTGTGTACAGATAAAAATCCCTCACTTTGTCCCTTTAGCGAGTGTTAACAAGTTGGAAAGCGTTTTCTCTTTCCACCTTTACCCCGACCCCAATTAAATACTGGTTTTCGCTGCTGCTGTTGCCGCTTTCTGTATTGATATGGAAAGGATGACAATCGAGGAGTGATCGCTTGCAAATCAACAGGCGCGGACACCGGCCTTCCAAGTGGGAATTCTCTACTGAGGCAGCGGTGTCCAGGTTCTGGGACAGACCACGTGCGGGAGTTTGCTCCCAGACTCACCCAGTGGGTTTGTTTCCGGACTGTGTTAGGGGCTCGCACACTCTGCCCTGCCTTCGCCTGGTTTCCCTGGTGAGACAGCCCAACCCACCTTGTTCCACAGCACTGCCTCACTCTCCCGGGGCCCGCTTCCTCCTTCTTCGGGGAACATTCCATTTTAGCTCAGTCGTCTATTTAGCAGCAATCAGCTCACAGTACGCGCTGAGCCCTCCAGCGCGAACTATAAATTCAATAAATTGGAGAGATGCGGATAAGTAGCATTTGACTTGGTGCAATTTCTACGTTGTGCGAGTAAGGCCTGGCGAGGTGAGTGTCTGAGAGCTGAAGGCTCTGAGGGACGAAACAAGGTCCCAGCTCCCCTGGCTGCTGAGTGACGGGCTCGGAACGTGAACCCGGGGGACCCTGACTACCGCCCTCTGCTCACTCCTCTCCCCAGACGTCTGATCAGCCTCCCACAAACCCAGGAGTTTCATTCGAGCAGGGTGGGGGCTGCACCTTCTGAAAGAATGAGCTATTTCAGAGGAAGAAAATATAACACCAAAAGCAGAATTTTCAAGAACAGAATGGGCATGAAAAACGAACGATGAGCAGGCACGGTGTGTGAAAGGGGTGCATGAGACTAACGTTGTTCCCTAGTTAATAAGTACCCCAGACGCTAATTACATTCAGTCTCTGCAAAAGAATCTCACAGAACAATCACCCCCGGAGAGAGAACTAAGCCACGCATGTCGTCCGCAATCCTCTCTAAGAAAACCTCGTAAGGAGGCTTCCACTGTCCAGTTGTCTAGTGGGGTCTGGGAAGGCACGTCAGGTCACTCACAGCTTCGAGCTTGCTCTATCTATTGACCTTACTCTTTGCTCCGAGGAAAAGCATCTCTGTGACCTCCAGATTGTGACATGAGCATTATGGCCACAGACTCTCACGCATCCATGGCAAGCCACGGCCACCTGTGGGCACTGCAGCCCACGATGGCTGAGCACGCTGATTACTCACCGTGGCGAGCCGAAAGCCTTGACTTCTTGCAGTGGAAGGCCAGCTCCTGTTGGCAATGGTCCGCACGGTCGATTATGGCTTGGAGCTGGTCCATGCTGGCTGTGTACTTGAAAGCCACAGGGTGGGGGCTTTCTCCATCCGAGCTTTTGACCCTGGCCAGATGCGAGCCATTGTGCTGCACTGAGGTCCCAGTGGTGTCTTGTGGGCAGAAACGGGGTGGGAGGGAGAAAGAGACTGTGACGAGGCTGGAAGAATTAAATATAAATGCGAAAGTCCGAAGCATCTTTTATCTGAATTAAGGCTTTTATGTTTGTAGCTATCCGATCTCTTCGATGTTAGAATCAACATGAGTGTCACTGCGAAAATGTGAATAATAGAGTCTCTCTTTACCGAGATTCGTATCACCCTGAATGTGGTCAACATGGTCTGGGGCCAATTTTTAAAGTTCTGTGTTATAATGCTCACAATCGTAAACACTACTCTTTCTCCCTGAATTTATTTCTTTCCATTACCGTAAAAAGAAAGCCAAATGTTTACTGTGTATACATTTATTTTTATTGTTTGAATGTTTATCTATTTTTGAGAAAGAAACAGATAGAGTGTGAGTGGGAGAGGGGCAGAGCAAGAGAGGGAGACACAGAATCCGAAGCAGGCTCCAGCCTCTGAGCTGTCAGCACAGAGCCTGACACAGGGCTCGAACCCACGCACCGTGAGATACTGACCTGAGCTGAAGTCAGATGCTTAACCGACTGCGCCACCCAGGTGCCCTACATTTACTTTTTAATAAGCATATTCCTAGGGGCGTTTGGGTGGCTCAGTCAGTTGAGCATGTGACTTCGGCTCAGGTCATGATCTCACGGTTCGTGGGTTCCAGCCCCGCATCAGGTTGGGCTCTGTGCTGTCCGCACAGAACCCACTTTGGATCCTCTCTCTCCCTTTCTCTCTGCCCCTCCCCCACCTCTCAAAAATAAAAAAAAATAATGAGCAAACATTTCAGAAGCACATTCCTCATCTGACCGAGCATCTTTTTCTCTGGAAATCAAGGAAATATGTAGAAGATACATCTGAGGAATAACCGGCTGACGTTGATCATGCAAAATGATAAAAAGTAAGTGTTTTTGACAAAAGTGGACTGATCGCGTGTCAGCAACTCGTTCGTGGCCAGCACGCAGTCACGCAGCGCCTTGAAGTATCTAACGTAACTATCCTCGGCAGTAACCACAACTCCACAAATGTCTGCTGGCCAACTCGGACGCATTTCTGTCATGTTGATTACTTGTATTTTAAAAGGGGATTTAGAAACAAGCCAAACGTGCTCCACAATGTTTGCAACAGAAGAAAAACATCTTGACTTCTTTTACCTTCCCCGAAAATATACCTCCTCCCACGGTATAAAAGGGCCCTGGTTGAGTGGCCAAAAGGTTGGCTTCAGAGTTGCCCTAACTCAACTACATTTATAACATCAAGTCACATAACCTCCTCTGTAACATGTGTTTGGTCCATACGCGCTCGGTCTCCATATTTCCAAATTATAGGGGCCGGAGACAGTCATGTGAGGTTCGTTCTGATTACGTTTAATGGCTAATACACACCCAAGGTTAAAAACTCAAAGTAGTGCTACCAGGAACTCAGAGGAGTCCCCACCGCCCCCCGCTCCCTGCCCCTGACCTGCCCTGGGAAAAATCTAACAGCCATACTGGTGCTCACAGACCCCAAATGCATCAAATACATCCAGAGATCCAAGGAAGAGAACCCCGCGGGCCAGGGAAAGAACTCTGGCTCCAAGCCTATGAAAAACATCACCAAATATGCCAAATCTAGCAGGAACAGGAACAGACTGTGAGTCAGCGTGACTAATGCAGTGGAATATTCGGTGGAGAAAAAAAGGCTTAATAGATCATCCCCTCTCGCTGCTCACTGAAGGGGCTATGAGTGTTCCTATAGCAACTTGAATCCCAGAGGTTTTTTTCTTCCCCCCTCTAATCATGTTTTCGCCAGGCGTTTTATATTTCAACATTTTCCTGGAAAATGACTTAGATGGACCTGACGTTATTTTTGGTAATTACCTACTCACATTCACCCTCAGGGTTTCTTCCATCAGACGACACAGGGTAAAAGGAGCCATGGAGAAGCCATGCGTTAGGCTTGGGAGTTCATCAATTATAACGCCTGTGTGTCATCTGTTTTCATGGTTTACGACACAAAGAAAAATGATGTGCCTGAGTAGCTCACACAGGCTAGCGGTCAGTATGATGGATTCGTGGTCTTGCATGGTTAAAAGGTAATAATGGAACTCTTTTTCAAGTGGAGAGAAGGGAAAGCAGGAAAAGAATCTCAAAGCTGCCTTTTGAAAAAAGAAAAATTTAAATGATTGCTCTTTCTAGAAATATTTTTTCCCAAGACCCCAACAAGGGCACATTATGTTTCCCTAATGTTCTGCAACGTACGATTTCCATAGATTTCCAAACTGTAAGTGGGAAGGCAGCTTTGAGAGGCAATATAACCTTAGCTTTCAAGCATGAGGAGACAGACCAAGGAATTCAAGTGACCAGCGTGATGGAAAAATACTTAGCTGTTATACACTATAGTCTGAAGTGCAAATTAGATCTGAAGAAATTCATGGTAATAAGGGACATTTTTAAATAGGAGTTTTGAACTGTTGAATCGGGCCACATCATATCATGTTCATCCAGCTCAGTGAGGTTTTTTTCATCTGCACCTGGCGTGGAGAGGCTGTCCGTGGCTGCTGGTCCACCATTTGCTTAGGCAAGTCAACCTAAATTAATTCGATGGTTTAGTTTGGTATTAAAAATAACACTGGGGCGCCTGGGCGGCTCAGCCGGTTAAGCGTCCGACTCTTGGTTCTGGTTCAGGTCACGATCTGGTTCGAGTCCCGCCTCGGGCTCTGTGCTGAGAGTGTGGAGCCTGCTTGGAATTCTCTCTCTCTCCCTCTCTCTCTGCCTCTCCCCTGCTCGTGCCCGCACTCCATCTCAGAAATAAACTTAAAAGCGTAACACTGACGCACCACATCATAGAACACCTCCTAGTTTCTCTTTATTTTGCCAAATTATATCCACTTTGCAATCTACAACACTGTCTTACTACATAGCATACCTCTGAACTATACACGGAGTCTTTTATGGGAAAACAGTGGGTTGAATGGAGGAAAAAACAGAACAGAACACATTCAGGTAAATGTGAATCCAGAGCATCTCTGCTAGGCTCACTTTCATCTTCCCTGAGAAAAAAAGAAGGAAAAAGACTTCGTTACAAAAAAACATGACGCCTCACCAGCCTGGAGGTCTGTCACCCACGCGCTGGAAGTTGACTTCGAGGAAAGGGAAGGCAAAACATCCCTTTTCTCACGGACGCCTGAAATGAAGTCCGATTTGGGTGTGAACACCACCTCTTTGGGAATGAGGCCAGCTGCCTGCATCTCCTGCGGTGGAACAGAGGGGCCGGAGCTCAAAGAAGCCAAGGAAGGCAATGTGCCAGGTGACCGGACCTGTCACTCCCCCTCCGCACGTTAAGAAGTGGCCGAGGAGGCACAATGACGCATAAGGACAGAATGATGAAAACACTAGTGGGCGTCCTTGGATCCGCAGAGATGATGGGGACACCACGTCCTGCCTCTGAGACGTAGAGCCCCAAGCCTTCTCAGAACTCCACTGTGGAACTCTCTAGAGAGAGACACGGCTACAGGTGGCTATCATCTGTTCCTCAGCCCAATCCTCCTGGCACACAGAAGCCGAAAGGGAAGCCTAGGAAAAGGCACTTGCCCACCTTGGGGAAACCGGGTAACTTCAGCACACATTTCTAAGCGTCCCTGGGCTTTCTGGGTAGGTCAAGTTCTTGAAGACCACTGAGGTCCATGAGTCTCTCGAGCGCCTCATGCACCTGAGCCCTCTCCCGTATTTCCAAGGAAAACAATCCAGGGGGGAGCAGAACTAGATCACGGGCACTTACAGGCACATATGTGCACACAGGGCTGGTGATGGCCAAGCGGCTGCTGGGAATGTCTGGTGGGTGCCCCAAGGAAGTCAGCGGTTGGTTCTTATTGGCCCCTGTTCCAGATCTCGGAGGCACTGGCCCTGCCATGTTGTGGGTCTGCATCTGCCAGAGCCAAGGACAACTTGATGTTTGGGTTTTCCTGGGGCGGGGGCGGGGGGTGACTTTTCTAAGCGGGCAGCTTCCGGGTCCTGGGCGTGGCCCAGAGGTGGTATCGTCACAGCCCTACGCCTTTGGGTCCCTCCTGATCGATACTGGCATCAGGGCCCTTGTGAGGGCTGCCGTTCTTGTCACAGTTCTGAAGCCCTGGAGCTTTTCATGACTTACTTGAATATCTTCAACATAAGAAAATGCTCTACAATCCGACAAGATATCCCCAAGAGGATGCAGCCGCTTCATAGCCTTCTTCCCCTGGGATTTCAGAGGATGCTCTTTCCACTTAATAGGTCACACTGAATACAATCTTATGTGTCTCCTCATTCATCAGTGTAGGCACCTGCTATTTGCCACACAAGGACACTTCTACGACACGACTTACATTCTCTTGAGGCAACAGATACATGTGCTTGGTTGGCCCCATGCCTGGCGTCTCCCGAGTGCTTACTTGCCATGAAATGTTATTCGTGTCTCCCCCTGCATTGAGCCCAACACACAGCAAGAGAGCAGAATGACTTCCTCAGAAAGAACTCTGCGTACATGCTTAGAAAATTGGACAGAGACCAGTGTCATGGTCAAGAAGAGAACATGGGTTTCAATCTCTGTTCTTGGAAAAGTCAGAAAAATCCTCTAAGCCTCCAATTCCACATTTGGGAAATGGGGACAGTGAACCAGGTGGCGTCCAAAGATCGAAACTATTGTTCCGGCCATCTTCGATTAACTAGGCACGTTACGGGCTGAGCGGCTCTCTTGAGTTTTATATTTCAATTGTTCATCGAGAACGTGGGCCTGTCCGTCCACAAGCAGGGCCATGCTGTGCGGCTGATGAGAGCAGCAAAATGAACTTTCCAGAAACGTGTGTCTCTTCTCCTCTTTGGGAGCAGTGACAAGATCTGTTCCAGAAGTTTTGCATCCCCGTGCATACTGGGCGTGCCTACTTTGGGGACTTACCTTGAGAAGCTGCTGGAGATCAGCCAGAATGACGTCCCCTCAGTGGGAACGGGAAGGATTCTTTCTGGGCAAAAGTCCACATGAAAGAGAATCATGGTGTTGGACCATCATCAATGAGTCGCTCTTCTCTCTCTCTCTCTCTCTCTCTCTTTAGAAATTCTAACATTTCGACATTATAGAATTTTCTGTCAGAGACACTATTTTCAAGCAAAACTTGCCACCCAGGACATAGGGTGATGTCACGCTTACCACCAATCCCAGTTTTCAAGAGCAAAGGAGGGAACAGTGAAAGCACAACTCTTCCCGAGCAAAGAAAACTATAGGCACACATTGTGCGTGTGCTTATGAATGAAACTCTCCAACCCACACTCAGGGCCTCGTTTACAAATTTCCATCAAGTGTTCGTATATCCCAGGCATCCCTCAGAGATACCGCGGGTCCAGTTCCAGACCACCACAAGAAAAGCACACACTGCGATACAGCGAGTCAGAGGAATTGTTTTGTTCCCATTGCATATAAAATGTATGTTTCCGCTCTCCTGTAGTCTATTAAATGTGCAATAGAATTCTGTCTAAAAAACAACGTACATCCCTAAATTAAAATACTTTATTGCTTAAAAAATGCCAACCATCACCTGAGCTTCCTGCGAGTCGTGTCTTCTCCGCTGGGGGAGGCTCTTGCCTGGATGTTGATGGCTGCTGACCGAACGGGGTGGTCGGTGCTGAGGGTCAGCGTGGCTGCGGCAATTTCTCAAAATAAAACAATGAAGATGGCCACATCGATGGACTCTTCCTTTCATGAGTGCTTTCTCTGTAGCAGGGGACGCTGTTTGGTAGCATTTTACCCACAGTAGGATTTCATCACACTATCAACCTAGCTGATGGGATAGAATCAGATCCTTCTGATTCCTCTGGATCCTTCATGGTCATTTCAACAGTCTTCACGGCATCCTCACCAGGAGTAGATTCCATCTCAGAAAACCACCTTCTTTGCTCATCCATGAACAGCAACTCCTCACCTGCTCGTGTTTTATGACATGACAGCAGTTCTGTCCCATCAGGCCCCACTTCTGATCCTAGTTCCCCTGCTGCATCTATTTCCTTCCCTCAAGTCTCGAACCCCTCCACATCATCCAGAAAGACTGGAATCGACCTCTTCCAAATTCTTAATAATGCTGGTATTTGGAGCTTTCCCCAGGAATCACGAATGTTCCCCGTGGCATCTAGGACGGTGACTCCTTCCCGGAAGGTTTTCAATTTACTTTTCCCAGATCCATCAGAGGAACCACTATCTATGGCAGCTAGCGCCTTAAGAAACGTTTTTCTTTAACAATAAGATTTGAAAGTCACAATGACTCTTTGATCTGCAGAATGGATGTTTTGTTAGAAGACAGGAGACAACGTTAATCTCACTGTCCAACTGCATCAGAACTCTTGTGCAATCAGAAGCACAGTCAATAAGTGACAATATTTTGAAAGGAATCGTTTCTATCTCTGCGCAGGCCTCAACAGCGGGCTGAAAACAGCGCGCCAAGCAGTAAGCAGATGTGCCCCTCCCCGCACTTCCACGTCCGGACGACGGCCTCCTTCCTCAAACCTCCCGAAACCACCTCCGCTCGCTTCAGACTCGTCCTCTGCAGGCTCCTCACCTCTCTCAGCCTTCACGGCACTGAAGAGTCAGGGCCTCACTCTGGCTTCAGCTTTTTCGAAGGGAAGGCTGAGGCCGGTTTCATCTTCTGTCCAGACCACTAAAACGTTCTCCGCATCAGCAAGAAAGCTCTTTGGTTTTCTTATCCGTTGTGTGTTCACGGGAGTAAGCGCTTTTAATTTCCTTCGGGAGCTTTTCCTTCGCTTCCACAACTTGGCTGTTTGACGCAAGAGGACTTCCTTTCAGCCGTTCTTGGCTTCTGACATTCCTTCCTCACTAAGCACAATCACTTCTCACTAAGCGCAATCACTTCTAGCTTCTGATGGAAAGTGAGAGGCTTGTGACTCTTGTTCACCGGAATACTTAGAGAGTATAAACTGGCCTCATATCAATCCTGTCACGTCTCGGGAGTGGGGAACCCAAGGAGAGGGACCGAGATGAGGAGACGGCTAGTTGGTGGAGCGGTCAGAACACACACAACATTTACCGATTAAGTTCGCAGTCTTAGATGCACATAGTTCACGGCGCCTAAAAACAATGACAATAATTACATCGAAGATCACCGATCATCGTAACAAGTACAATCTTAATAAAAAAAGTTGGAAATATTGTGAGACTTGCCAACATGGGACACAGAGACACGACGTGAGCAAATGCTGTTGGAAAATGGTGCTGGTAGAGTTGCTCAACGTGGGTTGCCCCAAACCCTCAACTTGTTAAAAAAAAAAAAAAGGAGGGGGGTGGATATCTGCGAAATGCAGTAAAGCCAAGTGCAACGAGATGACGTATGACTGTATTTAGAATAGCAAATGCAGGGACCCTGGCTGGCTCAGTCAGTGGAGCGTGCGGGCTTTTGATCTCGGGATCATGAGTTGGGAGTCCCACGTTAGGTGTAGAGTTACTTGAAAGAACTTAAAAAAATAAAATAAAATAGCAAATGCAAAATTCTACTATTTATGTTTGGTTAGCCGAATTACATCTGTCTACCTCACTAGTCTGAAGGTCTATGACGGGAGTCCGTCCCCCTTTTCTTACTCAAACGCACTACGGTGCCCGGAAGCCAGCAGCATAGCAGTCAAGTGTGGAGAATGAGCGAGTGCATACGTGAACTGAATGGCTGGCTGCAAAGGTAGCTGTTGGAGACAGGAACTGTTGTAGGAAGGCAGAGGTGAAAGAAACAGAAAATCTACACAAATAAACCAACATAAAAAGCATAGCAGTATGGCTTCACCGGTACCCATTCCATAGAGTCTTTTTTAAAGTAAATGTGTGCTGTACGTAGAGCAACTGGGCTGACCGTGCTTTGTTATACCACGATGCTGGCTGGAGACCTGTCCCAATTTCTGACACAGGAAAAGACTATTTAAGAAACACAGTGGCTTGGGGCGCCTGGGTGGCTCAGTCAGGTGAACATTCAACTCTTGACTTTGGCTCAGGTCATGATCCTGGGGTCGTGGGATCAAGCCCCACTTCAGGCTCCAAGCTGAGGGTGGAGCCTGCTTGGGATTCTCTCTCTCTCTCTCTCTCTGTCCCCATCTCTCTCTCTGTCCTTCCACCCCTTCTCTAAGATAAACAATAATAAAAAATTTTAAAAATGATAGCTCATGAAAGAGAGGAAGGAAGGAAGGAAGGAAGGAAGGAAGGAAGGAAGGAAGGGAGGAAGGAAAGAAAGAAAGAAAGAGGAGAAAGAAAGAAAGAAAGCAAGAAAGAAAGAAAGAAAGAAAGAGAAAGGAAACACAGTGGCTTCATTTGCATAAGGGCAACTGACGGAGTCAGTAAGAAATGCTGAGTTATTGACATGCTGAGTCAATGAACCGGGATCTGAAAGGGGAGTGGGCTGGGGTGCAAAGACCCAGCCCTCAACTGGTTCCTCAATCCCCTGTTGATTCTTATGAACGTGATATTGAGTCATCGCTCTGACTATAACCCATCTCCTCCCTGTGACAACTGTTCCGTGGTACCACGTCTGGGAACCAGTTCCTGAAGCACAACTATGAAAATCGCACACAACGGCACTGTGTTTCAGGTGGGTGTGGACAGCCCTGCTCTCCCGCCGGGTATCCTGCCATCAAAGAAATTATGTTGTTTCTTCTGTTTAAAAAGGGGATCGATCTGTTAACAAAGTTCACAAGCAGCCCATTCAAAATAGTTGGTTTTTTTGTTTCGTTTGGTTGTTTTTATACTAAAGGTAGTAAGATGCATGCAGAGTATATCCTGGCACTAGATTTTTGAAGGCTGTTACCAAGGATGGGACTTTAGCCATTAGTTTAGTATTTTGCTTTTTGTACATTTCTCCAAGTGTTGGCGTTTGTTTATAATAATTAAAGCATACTTCATCGTCCACAGGCATCGTAGCATCAGGGAGAATGTGAACTTCACAGAGGAAAGATTTCCAGGCTGGGACAAGACCAGGATCATGGTCACCAGTAACTAGATTGGTCACCAGAGCACCTCGTGTGACCCAGATCAGTAAGGACCATTTAACTGTTACTCTGGTTCATTCCTGTAATTTTCCCAGGATCATCTTGGATTTTGTACACTTTTGATTAAATGCTTTGTTGCATGGCTCCTAGAAATATTTCCTGTCTCTGGGTTAGCCTCTGTAGTTCTTTGTCTTCAGCAAGTTGCTTTCCTTATGGCTTTGACCTTAATAAAAACCCTTGGTATTTTGGAAATCCTCTCTGCCGTGTTTTTAACTCTTGTTCCCCATCCTGCTTTGTGTGTGTGTGTGTGTGTGTGTGTGTGTGTTTCATTATCCATTTGATGTTCCATCTCAATCCTAACTCATGTGACCTCAGAATATTTGTCTTACCACAAAGAATAGGAGTATGCTCATTTCAGGAGTTTTCTTTTGTAAGAGCTAAGCAACTATAAACTTCTCTAAAAAACTTAATTACCAGAAAAGTCTTGCAATAATGATCTGTACTGAACGTTTGGTCATTTGCAAAGTAATATGAAGACATACACAGTTATTAAGTATATTTGACAATAAAAATATACAGCAATGTTAATCATTAAATTATTCCCCATAATTTTCATGAATTCCACCCCCTCACACACATGTGCACACTTCAAAGCTCTAATAATTCCAAGATGAAATTAGAGAGTTTAATGTCTTAGACATTAGCTTAATGTAGATGAGTGATTCTTGTTGTGTTTGTGGATAATTAAATGTCACCACAGCCACCTATACAACCGGGAAACGACAGGACAATTGCCTAGACAGAAAAGTGAATGGTGGCACCAAAATTTCACATCCGCGTTGGTTTTATTTCTCCATTCTGTGATACTCTCTGCCCTCCTTCCATTTTAATATTTGTGGAGAGAGCAGGCTGTGCACGGTCAAACCAAAGATCCTCAGCTCCCTGCTGGTAGTTTCTAAACCCATGTGTACATCAGAATTTCTTGGGAAGCTTAATAAAAACACAGGGTTTTCTGGGATGCTGCCCCAGAATCTGTGTCTGCAGAGCGCAGAGCTGGCCCTCAGTGGACAGCGGACAAGCACGTGGGGACCCAGAGTTGCCCCATGTTGCTGTAGGATGCTGGACAGTGCCTACCACTGACAGTAAACCAAATGGAAGCCCACTGGTCTGTCAAATTAATTCGCAAAGGCACTCTCCAAAATATATTTTAGATGTTGGACTGCCAAGGATGTTACAACCACCCAGTAGGCTTTCAGACTGACACATGACACTCATTTTTATGACCAACAGGTCCTCACTAACTAGACGAGCGACAGGCAACCCAAACTTCGCGGATTCACAGCGGGAATCCTGGTGTTCCCTTTCAGACATGCTTTGTCCCCACTGATAATACCTGCACCTTCCTTTCAGGGTTTGGATCCAAACATGGGGGACTTTTCTGGACGCCTGTCTTCCTCCGGCCACATCCCGTCCCCTGGTTCTGACTCTGACTTCCTCCTCTGTTTGTACCTGTTCTGCACCACCGCCATCTGGGCTCAACCACTGCGGCAACCCCCCAACTGGTTTGCTCACCCTCTCCCGGCGTGGCGTGGTGGTTAGAGGCCCAAACTGCACCGCTGGTGTGAGTCCTGGACCTGTCACTTTCCAGTTTCGTGACTCAAAGGCCATCTTTTGGCCCCTCCAACCCGCGTTTGCACAATACATGAGGCTCCCTCTGGCCACAGACTTGCTACACTCGTACACTCCCTCCGTCCAAAGGCTTGCTCAGACTTTCTCAGAGCTGTTTCTTTCATGAGGTTGGTTCAAACGTAACATTCAAACTGAGTACTTTCCTGATCCCTCTTTCTAAAACCGCAACCCACCCAGAGGCACCTGGGTGGCTCAGTCAGTTAAGCATCCGACTCTTGGTTTGGGCTCAGGTCACGATCTCACGGTTTGTGGTCTTGAGCCTCACATCGGGCTCTGTGATGACAGTGCGGAGCCTTCTTTGGATTCTTTCTCTCTGTCTCTGCACCCTGCTGGTGCTCTTGAAAGGAAGGAAGGAAGGAAGGAAGGAAGGAAGGAAGGAAGGAAGAAAGAAAGAAGAAAAAGAACAGAATAAAATAAAAAAAAAATAATAAAATAAAATAAAATAGTAACCCACCCTCTCACATCTGTGCCCCTGGCCCCTGCTTTATTCCACTTCACAGCACCCACTCCTTGGCAACAAGCCACATATTCAATTAGCTGCTCTCAATGGTCCAGTTCCGCACCCAGAAATGTACACTGTACCAGGGGAGGGATCCGTTCCAGCCCACCCCCTGTTGTGGTTACAGCCATGCCCAGCACAGAGCAGGTACTGAGGACACACGCGTTCAACGTCGTTAGAAACTTGTTCTCAACTCTTCAGTTTTGTGCCTTTACTCGGACATTTCTTTGAGTTACCACGGGGAAGAAAATGATTCACATCCTCGGCAGACAGTTTGCAAGGCCTTCATCTTGTCTATAAATTCACTAGGAGGGTTCATCAGTAGATTTCACCTTCTCCTTCCTGTATTTAGAGGCTCCTTCTTGCCTCAAGGATAAAAAAAAAAAAAAAACTGGCTTACGTATCATCAGATAGTACCCTAAGTTAACGGAAATCAAAAACTGACCATCTGTTCTTACTTTCTCCTTGCATTTTGACAATAACTACTCTCCCCTCTGGTAGCGGGCGCCGAGGTTCACTCTGAAAAGGTAGCAGCAATTAAGGGAAATCAAAACACATCGGTTATGTTGTGAAATCAGTATTAAAACAAACGTCTCTGAACCTGCCGTACATTCCAAAAGGGCTTTACAAATATGCACCACAAAAACCTCATGGAGATGCCCGAATCGCGTGTTCACTTGTGATGATTAAAATATTTTTTTCTTTTATCATAACCATACACTGTAGACAAATAGGCAATTAGCTGTCTGTTATTCCTCTTGGCAGCAAATGCCCTTTTTTTTTTTTTTTTTTTTTTAATGAACTTGACCTCAGCCTTACCAAAAGCTGCCAACAGTTAATTATCAAGAAAACAGCTTCAGTCATTGAAACCTTACTCATCTTGGAATGTGCCAGTTGGGACCATTTTCATCTTTCCAGGGATCTTGAAATTCCTCAGTGTAGAAGGAACTTTGCTTACAGGATTAACCAGGATAAAACATAGAAGAATCGTTAACATGTCCTAGACTTCTATGATAATGAAGCACGTGACTGATAAAAGTAGGATGTATTATTGGGATGCCAGCATCTTTATTTAGCTTTGTCTGTTCTTGGCATTCACTTGAGCCATGATAATGCAAGCAAAACAGAGCAGAAATTGAGTAACTTGAAGGCCTGTTATAACCTCTGGAGCCCAGAATATCTAGAAAGATCCTCTGGGCTGTTTCGTCACGTACTTGACCGATCACACACGTTCCAGTAAAGGTTAAGTCAATATATTTATCTCCTATGATCACACTGCAATATTTTGGTCAGCATCTAGGAGAAAATGCTTGCCCCAGAGCCCCAAACAGCCACACGTACCTCCAGTACAATGCCCGGGGAGCGCTCACATTTTCTTTTCTTTTTAACTTTTTTTAAGTTCATTTATTTTGAGAGAGACAGAGACAGCTTGAGTGGGGGAGGGGCAAAGAGAGAAGGAGAGAGACAATCCCAAGTAAGCTCTGCACTGTCAGCGCAGAGCCCAATGCGGGGCTCGAACTCACAAAACCGCTTAGATCGTGACCTGAGCCAAAACCGCGAGTCGGATGCTTGACCGACCGAGCCACCCCGGCGCCCCTCACGTTTTCTATACCAACCTTGGGGGTAGTTTGTACGCTGGAAGGTAGAGTTGCCCCAATCTGGATCAAATCGGTTGGGTAACCACTGCCCAAATGCTCCGATTTTGTTTCATGTATGAAGTGACAGTAGGTGTAAAAACTGCATCAGGACTTTCATCGACTCACAAACCACCATCATAAATTCACCCACAAATAACTCCTTCCTTACAGAAACTGCAACCCAATCAGGGTGACCTGTGGCCAGAGCGGAGAAACCAAATTATAACCAGGTCATGGTTACCTTAGAACCACGTACGGCTGACTCTTTTCTGACCATCTGTCTCCCGACTGTGCGGGCCCAAATTCTGTCGTTGTTGGAGTACCTGTTATGTCTACACCACTGAAGCAGCAGGGAAAGTTTCATAAAGGAGGGTTGTTTTCTGAGCACGGGGAGAAAAGGTAGCAACTGACACACACACACACACACACACA
The DNA here is from genome assembly GCF_018350155.1 of Leopardus geoffroyi. Taxonomy (NCBI): domain Eukaryota; kingdom Metazoa; phylum Chordata; class Mammalia; order Carnivora; family Felidae; genus Leopardus; species Leopardus geoffroyi. Next base: position 5,332,729 of record NC_059342.1, on the reverse strand, counting down.
CACACACAGACACGAGCGTAAAAAAGGCGTTAGTATTTGTATCAATTCTATCATTCACTGGGGAGGGTGCACTGGTCCTTTGAAGAGCTGGTTTATTTATGACCTACCTGTACTGATCCACCATATATAATGGGGTCTCCAGGAAAAATGAAATATGACTTATACAGAGTTGTACACGAACCTGCCACTCAACGAAGTAAAACTTGGTTTTGCGCACAGCAGTCAACTACATGAGCTTAACTGGCATAATAAAGCTTATCAGCCTACCTGTCATGTTGCAATATACGAGAGCAGGTTCCAGAGGGCCACTTCCATCGGAATCGATATAGTAGAGCCCTGAAGAGTCTCCTCTGTGCTTGTGGGCTTCACAGGACTGCTCGTACAACGCTGAAAAGGACAGGGATCTCAGCCAGGGGCAGCAAAAGATGGGGCCTTCCATGTTGTTAATTACGCGATACTTGCCCCAGTGACACTCATTCTGCGTTGCTCTCGGGGGCATTTTGGCTAGAGGAGAGTTCCCCTGCTCCGATCAGGCAGCGTGAATACTCTGAGGCACGGAGCAAAAGATGTTAAGAGGTATCTCTGTGCGGCTCTGAACCCTGCGTGCTCTAGAAACGAGACTCTTTCCAGAGCCATGGTAACTGGACTTACACAGTCTAATTTTATTCTGCCCCATAATATCTAAGCATCTGAAGGGCACTGGCTTCATCTCCCTAAGTGATCTGTTATTATCTAATAAGCACGGTGATTTTTTAAATCACTCAGTAATTATGCTCTCTGTTTACTTAAAACACTCCACACGGGCAACGCATTGTTTTCAAGATGGGTTTTGCAAAGCACCGGCTTCTCTTCGTTCAGCGTTTAAAGTGTGTTTTAAAAGGAAATTTCCTTAAGTGCTTTGCCAAGGATTACTCAAGAAAACTGAAATTCAAAAAAAAAAAAAAAAAAAAAAGCATATACACATGAAACATCTCTTTGTAAGTTCAATGTATCCTGATTCTTAGTTGAATTTTTTATGTGTGCAATAAATGCTTTGCTAGCACACGGCAAGTGATTAACATCTGCAGATAATGGACTTAATTAATATTCAGCCTAAGCTTAAATGAGTAATCAGCCGAGCAGTGTCTCCCGTGCACATCAGTCACCGCCTCGAGAGGAAAGACCCTTTGAAAACCTGAAAAGCAGCTAACGGCCACCAGGAAAGAAATGCACCACTGCTTCTGGCCAGTGTGGACTGGATCTTTAAGCCACCCTAAGGATGAGGTGGGGCATTCAGGAACACAGACTCAGGAAGTGGCTAGCCAAGATCCACCACCAAGAATGATCCCGGAAGGGACGGAGAGGGCAGAGTGGGGGCCCAGAACTGATGCCCTTCTCCACTCACTGGGTTATCTACATTTTAAAACTCGGCCGATTTCAAAGAATGAAGCAAAACCCGGAGAGGGGGCGGGGTGGGGCAGAGGGACTGTTTTTCTCCCTTCTCACAGAAGAAGAAGATCAAAGGAATGTTTGCTTGTCCGGGGGATGTTACAAAAGAAAACATTCTTTTATTAAATATGGCCAGGTGTCAAATGGGTCAAATGAGATCGGCCCAAATCAATAGCACGCCTATTACCATCGACTCTGGTGGCTACAGACACAACATGGATTGCTTTCCCAACAGCGTTGGCTTGCATTTTGCCCACGCATGTTTACGCTTCTATAAATTCGTAACTGTGCTTGCAACTGCCCTGGAAAAGTGTCCACAGGGACACACACAAAGTGACGACAGTGGTTGCGTTTGGATCGGGGCTGGACCCGCCTGGGGAATGAGGGTGGAGGAGGAAACACCAGGAAGGCACCTGCGTTAATCGTGCACTTACACCGGAAACTAACGGCCTTATGAACCCTTACTGTGGAACTGGAAATCTCTCCCTTTCGTTTTGGTCTACTATTAGAGTATCACAGCAAAGTCAATGCAGTTATTAGACCAAATCAAATTACTAAGGCCACGAGTGAAAGACTGCGTATAATACACCTGTTAATTTTCCAATCAGAGTTGTTTGGGATGATGGTTAAATCAGAGTTACCGGCAACACCGTAGCAATCATTCCTCGGTCATTAACCTTCAGTAGGTATCCGCTTTGTGTAAGACACCTTGCTGGGTGCCATCTGTGGCAGGGGGAGCACCGTACGTAAGAGACCGCCCCCATACTTAGCCGTGACTCTGGACAAGTCACTGAGCCTCAGACATCCCAGATGTCCAGCTCCTTCCAAATAAAGAGGTGCCTTGGAAAATTCTTACTTGGCACCATAAAAGCAAATGCAGGTACAATTGCCCTGGTTGAACTTATGGGGTGTTTAGTGGGGTGAGTCGCCGCCCTTTGACTGCAAGAGCCTCCCGGCTCTTCTGTGGAACATCCCGGGCCAGAGGCCAAGGCTTCTCGGCCCAACGCTGATGCCTGCTGCTTTGGGGTTCAATTCGCACAGGCTGGAAACTTGACAATCCGTGCTCTGCCTCGGTGAATGTTCACGGCGGGCTGTTTTCTCTAAAGGCCCAGGGCGGGGACACGTGCTAAAAAGAAGGGGCTCAGAAACGTCGGCAGTGATACGCCAAAAAGGAAAAAGCAGAATAAAACCATAAACCACGAAAGCCAAGAGTGAGACAGCAATGAGGATCTCAGGGGCTCCGTGGCAAGCCTCTGGTCGGTAACGAATTTGGGGTCGCTCAAGTTTGGTTGGCCGTGGCCTTCGGGGAATGATTCTTCGGAAAAGAGCCTGGTGTTCAAGATGGACGACATGGGGATGGTTCAAGGCGGTCGAGAGCCGTGGTCGGCAGCTGTGGGACCTTGATCGAGGGACCTGACCTCTCTCTTTCCTAAGCGCACAACGTAGAACACTCACTTTCTAGGATGATTTTGAGGATCAAAGGAGTAGAAACATGCAGAGAACTACAGAAAACTAGGATCCCACAGGCACATGGCAAGCTTCCAGTGCGTTCACCACCGCCATCATCAAAGAGCATCACGACTGTGAGGGACCTGGACGTTTACCCGGCCTCTGGCTGACTCTAGAAACCCTACCATGTTAACTCTCATCCTGTGCCCCTTTCTGCAACCCCCCTCATTAGATTTTATAAGTACTGACATTCAGTAACTCATCCTCTTTACTTTGGCAGACAGGACCGGAGAACTAAAACCGGGTCCAACGCGAGGAACAGAGTAACGTGATCATGCTGTCTAGATTGTTTCTCGTATTGGGGGTTTTTATTATATTTTATTTTCCTGTATTTATTTTTCTTTGCCTGCTGCTTTCTTTTTTTTTTTTTTTCCATCCTATTTGATACTAGTATTTCTGTAAACTGCCTTGACATCACTAGGAAATAAAACTGATTAAAAATAAACCAGGCATGGGGCACCTGGGTGGCTCAGTCAGTTAAGTGTCCGACTTCAGCTCAGGTCCTGATCTCATGGTTCGGGAGTTCGGGCCCCTCGTGGGGCTCCATGCTGACAGCTCAGAGCCCGGACCCTGCTTCGGATTCTGTGTCTCCCTCTCTCCCTGCCCCTCCCCCACTTGCGCTCTCTCTGTCTCTCTCGAAAATTATCTCACCAACCATGAGTTCATGACATGAACCGAAATCAACAGCCGGACACTTAACTGACTGAGCCACCCAGGCACCCCTAAATATGTATTTTTTGTTAAGAAAGATAAAATGTTAAGCCTTACCAGAAAATGTACAGAAAAACCATAAGGGGGGGAATGCTGAAACTTGATAATGCTTAGGTTTTGTTTCTTTAATAAATCAGCATTTGACAAAAAAAATTAATAAATATTCTAAAAATTAAAAAAAAAGAAACCAGACAAACATTAGTCCCTCAAAACTTGTTTTTGTTGTTACTTCCCAGAACGTGGTTGCACAGACACAGACACATAGACACGAAATAATGAAAAGGAAAGAAGGGGGCACCTGGGGGGCTCAGTCGGTTAAGCCTTTGACTCTTGCTTTTGACTCAGGTCAGGATCTCATGGTTTCGTGAGTTCGAGCCCGGCATCAGGCTCTGTGCTGAAAGCCTGGAGCCTGCTCAGGATTCTCTGTCTCCCTTTCTCTCTGCCCCTCCCCCACTCATGCTCACGCACACACGATCTCTCTCTCTCTCTAATAAATAAATAAACGTTAAAAAAGAAAGAAAGAAAGAAAGAAAGAAAGAAAGAAAGAAAGAAAGAAAAGGAAAGGAAAGGAGAACTGCATGGAAATCAGGACAGAAAAGGGAACAGGCAGGGGGCAGGGTGTGGGGCTTACGGGAATGGCAGGTTGCGCCCAGGTAGCCAGTGTGCGCACAGTCACAGGAGAAGGTGTCCCAGGACTGGGAACATTCGCCCCCGTGTTCACAATAGCTGGGCAAACACCTACAAGAGAACACAAACAACCGTTACTTCCCACATTCAGTCAGGAGAAAACGTGTATCTTCACCGACACGTTACAGCGGAAGACAGTAATGACAGTGGCTTGAAGAGAAAAATTGCAACATGAACGAAAATTGTTAGATCTGTCAAGAAGGTTTCCTAAGGCGATACCCACGACCAACTAAGAAACCCATTAGATGCTGCCAATTGTCACGTATTTGCGACAGATAAATTTTCTACCCGTTGCATTATCAAAAAATGCGTTTGCTTTTTCACGAATAAGGCAAGATCCATTTCATTACATGACCCGAGATATAAACTGCTAGCAATGGCCACAGGCAGCCACAATTGTTCCCCTCCCTGCTTCCGTGTCCTTGAGCTGGGACCTACAGATCCTTCCGCAGAGAGGCATTCCTCTCCACCTTGAATCTGGGTTGGGCATGTGACCAGCTCCGACAGACGGGACATCAGCAAACAGATACAGCAGAGGCTAGAATTTGGGAGATGAAGGACCTACCCCCGGAAAATCATAATACATTGATGACAGAAACCAAAGACAACACCAACAGAAAGACATACTACGCTCATGGATTGGAAGAACCCTGTTTGTACTACCCATGTCCATACTACCCAAAGCAATCTACAGATTGAATGCAATCCCTATGAAAATGCCAGTAGTATTTTCACAGAACCAAAACAAAAAATCCCCAAATCTGTGTGAAACCACAAAAGACCCTGAATAGTCAAAACAATCTTGAGAGAGAAGAACAAAGCTGGAGATATAATTCTCGATTTTAAACTATACTACAGAGTTGTAGTAGTCAAAAAAGTATGGTACTGGCACAAAAACAGACACAAAGATCAATGCAACAGAAATAAGAGTGCAGAAATAAACCCACATGTATATGGTCAATTAATCTATGGCAGAGGAGGTAAGAATATATAGTGTCGACGGGGCGCCTGGGTGGCGCAGTCGGTTAAGCGTCCGACTTCAGCCAGGTCACGATCTCACGGTCCGTGGGTTCGAGCCCCGCGTCGGGCTCTGGGCTGATGGCTCGGAGCCTGGAGCCTGTTTCCGATTCTGTGTCTCCCTCTCTCTCTGCCCCTCCCCCGTTCATGCTCTGTCTCTCTCTGTCCCAAAAATAAATAAACGTTGAAAAAAAAATTTTAAAGAATATATAGTGTCGAAAAGACGTCTCTTCGATAAATGTTGGGAAAACTGGACAGCCACACGTGAAAGTATGAAACCGGACCACGTTCTTACACTATACATAAAAATGAACTCAAAATGGGTTAAAGACCTAAATTCATGGCCTGAAATCATAAAACTCGTAGAAGAAAACACAGGCAATAACCTCTTGCACATCAGGCTTACTAATATGTTTCCTCAGGCAAGGGAAACAAAAGTAAAAATAAACTATTGGGCCTACATCAAACTAAAACGCTTCTGCACAGAGAAGGAAGCCATCAACAAAACAAAAAGGCAACTTATTGAATGGAAGAGGATATTTGCAAGTGATAGGTCTGAGAAGGGCTTAATAACCAAAATATATAAAGAATTGGTACAACTCAACAACAACAACAACAAATAATTCAATTAAAAAAGGAACACAGAATCTGAATAGACAGGCTTGCAAAGAAGACATCCAGATGCCCAACAGACTCATGAAAAGCTGCTCAACATCACTCATCATCAGGGAGATGCAGATCAAAACCACAGTGAGATACCACCTCGGACCAGTCAGAATGGCTCGTACCAAGAAGACAAGAAATAATAAATGTTTAGAAGAACGTGGTGAAAGGGAGCCCTTGTGCACTGTTGGTGGGAATGTAAATTGGTCCATCAACTATGGAAACGGTCTGGAGGTTCTCCAGGAAAGTGAAAATAGAAATACCATAGGATCCAATAATGCCACTTCTCAGCATTTACCCAAGGAAAACAAAAACATCACTTTGAAAGGATACATGCACCCCTATGTTTACCGCACCAGTGTTTATAATATCCAAAATATCGAAGCAACCTAAGTATTCATCCATACATGAGTGGATAAGGAAGATGTCACATATACACACAATGGTATGTTACTCGACCGTAAAATAAATGAAATCTTGCTATTTGATACAACAGGAATGGACCTAGAGAGTATTACGCTAAGTGAAATAAGTCAGAAGGGGAAAGACAAATACCAGATGGTTCCACTTATATGTGGGATCTAAAAAACAAATACGCAAACAAAAAACAATAAAAAAAAAGAGAACCAGACTCAAATATGAGATGAAAATGGTGGTCGCCAGATGATGGGGGTAGGAGTGGGCAAAATATGTGAGGGGGATTAAGAGGTACAGATTGCCAGTTATAAAACAAACGACAAGGATGAAAAATACAGCATGGAGAACATAGTCAACAGTATTCTAGTAACTTTGCCTGGTAACACATGGTAACTACACTTCTCCTGGTGAGCCCCATAATGTATATTCTTGTGAAATCACTATGTTGTACACCTAAAATGTACTATGACAACCGTATTGCAATTAAAAATGTTAAAAATTTTAAAAGTTAACTCAAGGGAGACCATAGACCTAAATGTAAAATACCAAACTCTTAAACTCCCGGAAGACAACAAAACGGAAAATCTAGCTGATCTTGGGTTTGGTGATGACTTTTCAGATACGGTCTATGAAAGAAAAAAAAATGGGTAATTTAGATTTCATTAAAATTTAAAACTTCGCCATCAACGACATTGTTAAGGGAATGAGGTTACACACCACAGTCTAGGAGACAGTCTTGGTGAAACACACACTTGACACGGGCTTGTTATCCGAAATACAGGGGAAACACTTTTATTTTTTCAGTTTATTTATTTACTTATTTATTTTGAGAGAGGGAGGAGAGAGCACAGGGGAGGGGCAGAGGGAGACAGAGAATCCCCGGCAGGCTCCGTGCTGCCAGCGCAGAGCCCGACACGGGGCTCGATCTCGCAAACCGTGAGATCGATCATAAGCTGAGCTGAAATCAAGGGTCGGACGCTTAACCAACCGAGCCGCCCAGGAGCCCCTAGGTAAAACTCTTTTAAAACCCAACGGAAGGCACATGAACCACCAATTAAAAACTGGCTCAGGTCACGATCTCGCGGTCCGTGAGTTCGAGCCCCGCGTCGGGCTCTGGGCTGATGGCTCAGAGCCTGGAGCCTGTTTCCGATTCTGTGTCTCCCTCTCTCTCTGCCCCTCCCCCGTTCATGCTCTGTCTCTCTCTGTCCCAAAAATAAATAAACGTTGAAAAAAAAATTAAAAAAAAAAAAAAAAAGGGGCGCCTGGGTGGCGCAGTCGGTTGAGCGTCCGACTTCAGCCAGGTCACGATCTCGCGGTCCGTGAGTTCGAGCCCCGCGTCGGGCTCTGGGCTGATGGCTCAGAGCCTGGAGCCTGTTTCCGATTCTGTGTCTCCCTCTCTCTCTGCCCCTCCCCCGTTCATGCTCTGTCTCTCTCTGTCCCAAAAATAAATAAATGTTGAAAAAAAAAAATTTTAAAAACTGGCTCACAAGATCTGAGCAGATGCCGTACAAAAGGAGATATAAAAATGGCAAATACACATATGAAAACATGCTCCACATCGGCAGTCATTAGGAAAGTGCAAACCAAAGCCTCAGTGAGATGCCACTTCCCACCCACCAGGATGGCCATCATCAGAAAGGTAGAACGGGTGTTGACAGGAATGAGAAGGATCTGGACCCTTCTACGTCGCTGTTGGGACGATAAAATGGTGCTTTAGAAGTCAATCTGGAAGTTCCTCAGTTAGACGCAGAGTCACCACCGGCAGCAATTTCGCTCCTGGGTACGCGCCCAACAGAACTGAAAACACATGTCCACACGAACACCTGCACGTGAATGTTCTTATCGGCACGACTCGTAATAGCCAAAAAGTAGAAACCACCCAAATGTCCACCACGTGATGAATGGATAAACCAAATCCGTCACAGCCTTACAAAGGAACAGGATATCACGGCTTTGCCAATGATGTAGGAAAGAAGACCCGCGTCAATTCAAAGGTCGAGGACCTGGGTCCCGACAAGCCACACTGCCTCTCAGTTTAAGCTCTAAATACAGTCACTCAAAAGCCTCACACGATTGCAGGAGCTATGTAACTGTTCCCTCTGGAGCTCAAGAAGTCAAAGGGGTGAGTAACTTTGGGTTACTTCTACTCTATGAGCAGTAAGCACTGAGCACTCCCTTACTGTTTGAGAGAGAGATGCTGGAAATGAGCCCAATTTCTTGCCAAGGACGCATAGACACGCTCTCTGCTGGGCCTTCTGCCATTTGAGTGGGAGATACCTGATTTCAGGCCAAGAACCAGAAGGCGGGCTTCCTGGGAAAACAGAAGGGTGTCTCTTCACCTCCAAGGATTACGAGGCAGGTCAGTCCACATCCAAGCCCCTCCCTTCGTGACTGTTGTCCCCGTGTCTTTGGCCCTTTTGGTTCTTTCTTCAATGGCTGCAGTTTCCTGGGCCCTCCCACGCCTGAGGTCGGCTTCGTTACCCCAAACCTCCTGCTTTCCTGGTGGGACCCAGCGTGCACAAGGAAGACCAGAGAGAGGTATGAGCCGTAGTAAGAAAACCCTCACGTGTGTGCGTGTGTAGGCACACCAGTGTGTACCTTAACCTGACTTGGATGCCGCGCCACCGCCGAAGATTGGTGGGGAACCGGAAGTCTAGCGCCCGGGCTGTGCTCACACGCAGATGAGGACAGCTTAGTCTGTCCCAAGTTTCTATGGGAAGGGAAGTTATGAAACCTACACACCACGCACGGGCCAGGTTCCTTCCGGTCTCAGGGAAGACGTTGGCCAGAGTTGATGCACAGGAGGGCAATCAGGATGGGGATAGTACTTAACCTGTAAAACATTGCTAAGAGAACAGACTCGAGCCCGGACGAGAGCCAATTCAGGGAATTCACCGGGGACTTGTCGGGCTGCGGGGGGGTAAAGTGGGCACAGCTTTACAACAGGGAAGATGAAGATTAAAGCTGGAAATCTGGGTGGGACAGAAGACACGGATGAAGCGTTCGGTGAGCGGGGAAGCATCCGGTTCCTGAAAGGTGGAACAAAAGCGGGAGCGTCTTCTCCACGGTGAGTGAAAATGAGATCCCTGCTTGGGGATGGAAGCGTCAGCAGATGTCATGTTTAAGGTTCTCCCCAACCTAAGGATTTGGTGCCTCTAGGGTTCTCAAAATATCTTAAGACCTAATAACGAAACCTCTGGACTCTGGGCCTCCCAAGATGGTGCTTCTCCATCACCATCCCATCGAGCGGTGAGGTCACCCTTTATCCAGCTGTCCAGGCCAGAACCTGAGGCCCATCCTGACTCATCCTTCTCTGCCACCCCACGGCCCGGCAGCACATCAACTTGTCACGATGTTCCCCAAACATGTAGGAGCCAGCCCTGTTTTTCTCTTCCCTACTTCGGGCCATCATCCCTTCCCACAGGTAGGCAGCCCCTTCCCCGGCCTCCCACCACACACCCTCTCTCTTCAGCCCACACCCAAATCCTCTCCCTGCCGTGGGCCGTACTGCCTAACTGAAGCCTTCAGAGATGCCTCAGGGAGCCTTAGGTCAACGTCCAGACTTCGGCTTGGCCGCCGGGCCTCTGTGGTGCAGCCCCGCGCAATGAGGCAGCCCCATCTCTCACCACCCCCTGCTCCTCCTTCTCAGACGCCCAACTGGTGCAGCAGGCCGTGCTCGAACAGGTAGACTCATGGCTGCACTTTGGGCTTGGGCACAAGGCTGTACCTTCCCTGGATGCGTACGTAGCCTCTCTCACTTGACGGACTTACCCACCTTGCACCCCACTCTAGATGTCCCTCCCTCCTCTCCAAAAGCCCTGCCTCGTCCCGGAGCAAATCAGGGACCCTTCCTCCATGTCTCCACGACCCCCCACAACCTCAACTACTTATCCTCTCTAAGAGAATAAGCCTACTAATTCTCTCCAAGAAACGACGCGTATAGGGCACGATGGTGCGCTTAGCGTCTAGAAGATTAACGCTGGACAGAGGCCAAAGAAGTGGGAAAAGTGGCCCCATCTGTACAATCTAGGCCTCGCGGTGTTCAAGACGGCACTCCCGTGATTCTCAAAAGAAACCTTGACCGGACTGTGAAACCCGAGGTATATGACATGAAATCCTAACGTCCCAAACACAATTGGTGTTAAGACACGATCCCTCCTCCCGGCTACCTCCTCCTGGAAACCTTGTTCCAAAGAACCCACCGCTCTCCCTGTGTCATGGGGGCCCCGGGGAAGACAGACCACCAGGTGCACGAGTCCTTGTGTGGCTCAGAAAGGTTTCCTACGTCCCATGAGATTTCAAACATCCTTTCATAACCCTGCAGTATCGTCGGGCCAGGAATGCTGTTACGCATCATGAATTATGAACTCCCATGCCTGACGGATAAAAGTCATAAAATCACTTGCGTTTTAATAATAAATCTCAGCTTTACTGAGCACACTACGACTTGCTCTGGACAGGAAGGGTGTGGGCTGGGCGGGTGGCCGGGCTCAGCAGCGGGCAGCCGGCAAGAGCCTGGGTGTGGATGTTTGGTCTGTCGTGTGTTTACGTGAATCTAGTTTGTGGTGCATTGGACACTCAGTTGGTACGTATCGCCAGAAGGGCTAAGGAGAAATGAACATTTTTAGTAGTGGAGAATAAGGACACGTTTTTAGATGTTAAACCGTTAAAAATTGCAATTATTGGGGCGCCTGGGTGGCGCAGTTGGTTAAGCGTCCGACTTCAGCCAGGTCACGATCTCGCGGTCCGTGAGTTCGAGCCCCGCGTCAGGCTCTGGGCTGATGGCTCAGAGCCTAGAGCCTGTTTCCGATTCTGTGTCTCCCTCTCTCTCTGCCCCTCCCCCGTTCATGCTCTGTCACTCTCTGTCCCAAAAATAAATAAACGTTGAAAAAAAAAATTAAAAAAAAAAAACTGCAATTATTGACTGTATCGGCCAAAGAGTCAACAGCTCTTTTCACACCCATGTACGGAGCTGCCATGAACCTCAATTTGTGCCGAAAGGAGGTAACTTAATATGCCAGATGTCTCCATCCATTCTTGGAACATATTTCTAAAATCCATTTTTGCGTGTGATAAGGAAAATCTTTCTATTTGGTGATGTATCATATATATATATGTACACACACCTATACATGCACCACACATGCTTTTGGGGGGGCTAAAAGACTTGTATGCACAAAGGGGCAACATGCATTTCTTATGTCAGAGAAATCACTGTGACCACATCATGCTTTGGGAGGGAATTCTCCAGGCACCGATCTAACTTCCCACAGACGAACAGAAGGTGAACCATGCACACGAACACCGGCATTAACGAAATCACGTTCTTACGAGTTAATACTTCACGTACTGGAATTCACGGTTTCCTAACACGTTGCCAAATTGCAACGTAACTCGTAGTTCATCGGACATGACGTGGAATTGCAGTGAGCGCTAAACTTGGAACAGATTTGCCGTGGGGCACCTAGGTGGCTCAATCAGTTGAGCGTCTGACTTCGACTCCGCACGGGGCTCTGGGCTGACAGTGCGGAGCCTGCTCGGGATTCTCTTTCTCCTTCTCTCTCTGCCCCTGCACCCCACTCTCACTCATTCTCTCTCTCTCTCAAAAATAAACAAACATCAAAAAAATATTTTTTAAAGAACCAGATTTACCGCACAAAGCACTTTGCAAAGTGTGACCTTTGAAGGGGTTGGCCGGGCATGGACGCGTGAGGGTGTCTGGAGCGTGTTTGTTTATTCAGCAGGGATATATGTCACTCCTACTGCAGGAGGCTACACCCAACAGGCACAGAAAAAGATTTAGTCCCTTTTAGCCAAAATAACTGAAAAGTCCGATAGCATGACTAATGAGACCATTTGAATAAAAGGTGCAATGCTTAGCAATTTTAACACGCTGTTGTTTCAAAGCTCTTCTCTAATTGACTTACATTATATGAGTTTCAGGGGGACAGCATGATGATTGGACATTTGTATATATTGTCCCGTGAAAAGTTTTTTCTTGCGATGAAAGATCTCCTTCCTCTCTTAGCAACTTTCAAATATACAAAACAGTATTATTAACTCTAGGCATTAGGCTGTACCTTACGTCCCCATGAGACTTCTTGTATAACTGGAAGTTTGTGCCTTTTTTTTTTTTTTTTTTTGGAGAAAGAGAGCACACACCGTGGGGGAGGGTCAGAGAGAGAGAGAGAGAGAGAGAGAGAGAGAGAGAGAGGGAGAGAGAGAATCCCCAGCAGGCTCTGTGCTGTTAGCACACAGCCTGACGTGGGGCTCGATCCCATGAACCATGAGATCACGACCTGAGCCAGTAACAAGAATGGGACGCTCAACCGACTGAGCCACCCAGGTGCCCCAGTACCTTTTCACCTCTTTCAGCCACTCCCACTCCCCCACACCACCACGGGCACCACCAATCTGTTCTCTGTAAAAGCCCTGCTTGTCTCATCTCCCTCAGGGAACCAGTACCACGTTCAGCTTGTGGTAACTGGGTTCTTTCCATTCTTTGTTGTGTTTACATGACCAGAAATCCCCAAAGGCTCAACCTTTCTCCAAGGAACAGTTACTTTTCATTTTCCACGCAGAAAAGGGAGTGTGGGGTGAATCCAGCTGACCACATTGACTTACTGGTCCTCGGTGATTCATTATCTCTGTAGACCATTCTAATCTGTTTTGTGCAGTGGAAAAATTCTTAAAAGTATTTCTACTCATCAGTATTTACGCTCAGTAATTATAGCACCACCAACAGAATTCTGTAACAACTAAGCAGTGTGGGGACAGACACAAGGAAAATTCATGAGAGTGCGTCTTCTAAGAAAATATTATCATTCAAAGGAGCAATTATTCAAAAAGAAAGACTGTCATTTTCTGGTTTTCAACGTAATCACAACTTTTCCATTGGGACTGGATATCAGGAAGAGAGAAGGAGCTAGAAGAAGGCACTTTTTCTCCGCTGTCCATTTTTTTCAATCTACGATCAAACAACTGAAATCAAGAATGCTAAAATGACACGGGATGGCTTTACCTGTCTGTGAGGCCGCAGGTGTCTATCTGGAGGTCACGGAAACTCCCCAGCGCCCCCTGCTGCACTGTGATGGGATCCACCGCCTTGTCGCCAATGGAGATGAGCCTCAGGCAGCCCTGAAAGCCGCCCAGGGGACCTCCACATCCAGAGCCAGAGACGCTGTCAGGACAGCCTGCACGAACACGGAGATACACAAAGGAGAAAGTCAACCGTCGTGACCAAGATAGTGCACAGTGTTTCTTAAATGCAAGTTTGCTGCCTCCTCCTGAGGACGAGGCTTCCTAACTTTTCGGCAGGGCCATACTGCTCACGGAGGGGGTGGCGGGTGGCTGAAAAGAACAGAAGCTAGTGGTTTCGGTAAAGCATAGAAATAACAAGCGGAACCAGGCTTACGGGCGGATGGGCCGAAGGTAGGACGCGCAACCCTACCAGTAGAGTCAAGGCACGTTTAATTTCAGCAAAATGGGATTCCTCTCGTGCAAGCGCACAGAAAAAATCACTCCTTTTAGCATGATATGAAACCATGTGAACTAAATAAAGGGCATGTGATAACAGAATCAGAGAAAAAACTCACAGGCACAATAGGACCTGCTAAATTTAAGATACTTGAAAAATAATTACGTCATGTGAAATTTCTACTCTGTATGTTCATGCGTGTGCACACAGACACAGGCATAAAACAGAGTTTCAGGGGCGCCTGGGTGGCTCAGTCAGTTAAGCGTCCGACTTCAGCTCAGGTCACGATCTCGCGGTCCGTGAGTTCGAGCCCCGCGTCGGGCTCTGGGCTGATGGCTCAGAGCCTGGAGCCTACTTCCGATTCTGTGTGTGTCTCTCTCTCTCTCTGCCCCTCCCCTGTTCATGCTCTGTCTCTCTCTGTCCCAAAAATAAATAAATATTAACAAAATTTAAAACAGAGTTTGATTACAACTGGTCAGAGAGGGGTGCCTGGGTGGCTCAGTCAGTTAAGCATCCGACTTCGGCTCAGGTCATGATCTTGTGGTTTGTGAGTTTGAGGCCCTCACTGGGTTCTATGTTAATGGCTCAGAGCTTGGAGCCTGCTTCAGAGTCTGTGTCTCCCCTGCTCTCTCTCTGCCCGCCCCCCCCCCCTTGTGTCCTCTCTCTCAGAAATAATAAATGAATAAACTTAAAAAAAAAGAAAAAGAATTATGTATGTGAAACTTCCACTCTGTAAGTGCATATGTGTGTGCACAAGCACAGGCATATTTAAGTTTTTTCAATGTTTATTTATTGAAATAACTCCCAGAGTGTGAGTCGGGGCGGGGGCAGCAGAGAGAGAGGGAGACAGAATCCGAAGCAGGCTCCAGGCTCTGAGCCCTCAGCACAGAGCCCAACAGGGGGCTCGAACCCACCAATCGCAAGATCATGACCTGAGCCCAAGTCGGATGCTTAACCGACTGAGCCACCCAGGCACCCCAAGCACAGGCATATTTAAAACCATGTTTGATTTTAACTGTTCAAGGAAATCTAAGAACAACTCATACGTACATTTCTAATTGTTTCTGAATTAGGCAATTTAATCAAATACCTTTTAACAGTAACACACAAAATGAACAAGGATCTCACGATGATATGGCACTGAAAATAATGGAGAAAAATTAGCATCAGACTACTCCATGAAAAAAAGAAATGGGCTTTGATGGTTTCCAACAGTACGAGTTAAATTTTACAAGTCATGCCGCAGTCACTAATTGGTGTGGTGTAATTACTGTTAAATTAATTAAGCAAGGGGGCCACCAGACAGAGGCGGCTCACCAAAAGCTTTAGTGGCCTCGGAAAGCAAACCGAAGTCTGGGCCTTTAAATGCCCCCAGGTTCTGAAATCAAACCCTAAGGACAACCCATCACGAACAGCTAACCAGGCTTTAAGCTGTAGCCAATCAATAATTTCCTTTCTTTGATTCCGCACCTTCTCTATAGAAGCCTGTCCCCTGGCTCCTGTCTCTACGGAGCCCCCCTAACCACCTCTGGTTTGCTGTTGCCCAATCTGAATCAATCTTTGCTCAAATAAACCCTTAAAATTTTTGATACGCCTCAGGGTATCTTTTACCATTACAAACCACAATTCCCAGTGATTTTATTGTATCCCCTCGGGTTTCCCAAGAAGACAATGCTATCGTAGTAATGGTGAGCCAGGTCACGGCTTTGAAATCACAATCAGAGCAAATGGGGTTCAGAACCACCCCCTTCCCCACGTGTGGGGCCACGTGTGGGGCTCTCCCAGCCCCTGCTGAGCTGCCTTCTACAGGCATCGCAGATTTGAGTACTGCAACATGCCTCGGGTATGGGAGGAAAGGAACAGCTCCGGAAAAAAGAGAACAGTCACCGTAAATGCTTTTGTAAAAGACAACAACTGGAGGAAATCTGCATACAGAGCCTAGTTCCCAAGACACCGCCCAACCCACCACACTTCATTTTTAGGACAGAGGCTGAGGGTCTCCCCCAGAACTGGGGGGGATGGCCAGTGCCCAGGGATGCAACAAAGTGGTCAGTGGGTGGTCTACCCCCATTTCTCTCCTGGGACGTCCCTGAAGGGCAGAATGCTTCAGAGCCTCCGCGGGACGTCCTGAGGCTCCTGCTGGAACTGCATCCACACCTCAACTTGTCTCCGTTCATCCCAGCTGCTCTCTCAACCTTCCGAGGATTGTTCCCAAGAATTAACCTCGCCAAACCCCGGGACACAAATGTGCCAGGCAGAGAGGCGGCTTCCCGGGGAACCCACCCGCAGCGACGTGGGATAAAATCACAAAGTTTTCACCTAACTGAATACTTTATTTTCATAGGCAAACACGAACGAAGCACAGCATTTTTAAATAATCAATGTGGTTTTAAGCCCGAGAAATCGCGCAGTAAATTGCATGCCTCGTGAAAAATTTACCTATTTTATTTATTCTTTCCCTTATATAATTATGTTTCATTCACATCACCTCCAGGGGAATGTTTTCTTTGAACTTATGAGATAGAAGATCTTAATTATTCATCTTTTTTAAAAAATCATTAAAAAATCATTTTCCAATTATTTAACTATTAAGGTTTTTTTTTTTTTTTTTGGTTAATATTTACAGCCTGGGTTTGAGATTATTTTATAAGGCTCTTATTTTTTTTAATGAAAAGGAATCCGTAATTTTATAAAGATTTTACTCATTGTACTCCTATGTGTTTCTTTCCTCTCTCTTTGAACTTTTGTCCTGAGGTCACTGGTGTCCTTCCAAAGGGTGGGGGGACAGAACATGGAGCCCCCTCGGTCCCAGGAGCTTGCTGCCTAAGAACTTCCACAAAATGCACTTCTCCTTCAGTGACTGAGGCTTTGATGCTTTGTATTCCTGACAAATACAATCCAAAACCAGCCAAGGCCTGCATCAGGTTCAACTCTGTTGGGCCCAATGCAACCCCATAAGGTAGCCTCATGGAGACTTGACCCTTCAAATGTGGTACGACGTCACAAAGAACTGCTTAACTCTAAAGTTCTTTACCATTTCCTTGCTTTATGTGAAAATACGCACATTTCGGCGTATAAAAGAATTTCTGAAGGGTTATATTTGGAAGAAACCTGGTATATCTTTCTATCTTTACAGGTGACTTCGACTGACAGTGCTTAGGAAGAGGGCATTTGCTTACCCCTCTCCGGCCACCGTCCCTTCCTCTGGATGACAAGCCTCAAACTCATCTAAAATACAAAGCAGAGTCCGGGGCGCCTGGGCAGCTTAGTCAGTTAAGTGTCCAACTCTGGATTTCGGCTCAGGTCATGATCTCACAGTTCATGGGATCGAGGACTGCGTCTCGCTCTGCGCTGACAGTGTGGAGCCTGCTTGGGATTCTCTCTCTCCCTCTCTCCCTGCCCCTCTCCTGGGCTCATGCTCACACTCTCTCTCTCTCTTTCAAAATAAATAATAAATATGGGCGCCTGGGTGTCTCAGTCAGTGAAGCATCTGACTTCAGCCAGGTCACGACCTCGCGGTCCGTGAGTTCGAGCCCCGCGTCGGGCTCTGTGCTGATAGCTCAGAGCCTGGAGCCCGCTTCCGAGTCTGTGTCTCCCTCTCTCTCTGCCCCTCCCCACTTGCACTCTGTCTCTCTCTCAAAAATAAATAAATATTAAGGAAATTCAAAATAAATAATAAACAAATAAACTTAAAGTAAAATAAAACACAGTGCAGTACCTAACTATTCCCGTAAAGGACAAAACTAAACAGAATTTAGTGGTCACAAGGAAACGTTCTCAAAGTGGAACTGTAAGAAGGAAAGGTCAGATCGCTAAGTGCTTCATTGCTGCAGAGGTCGGGAAACGAGGGGAGCCACGGCCCCAGAGAAGCCCAGGCCGGAAGCCGCCCATTCATTCAGGCTCAAGACTGCCTGAAATCCTGACGGTAAAAAGGCAGAGGGTCATTCCTCGATGACCTGATTCGAGATGGAAGTCAAAGCGGAGAGGGAATATTTACTGCTACATTAATGGAACATACCCGTCACTATCCAAGGGGTCGGAAATTTAAGTACCTCTGAGGATGGCGGAGAAATTGTCACTTTATGTCACTCACCAGGATGGGTCCTCAGTGAGGCCTCATTACGGTCCTCATTGGTTCCCCGGCCTGTTCACGTTTCACGCAAGGACACTCGAGAGATGCTCAACATGATGTAACAGTCCCCCACTCTGTGCTGCAAGCACGCTATTGAATGGTACAGAGAATCCTTACCAAAGCTCTGTACGATACGCCAGAGCAAAACCATCGCTGGAAGAAAAATTTACAAACAAAGCTCAGACTGAGAAAAGTGAGGGAAGTAAAAAGGGAACCACGGAGTGTTGACAGGACACACGAGAAAGGCTGCTAATTGGCAAGAGGGCACGTCTCGTGGAAAGAAAGCCACAGAGCCCTGGTTTATGCCGCTGTCCCATCATAATTAAGGAGATCATCTGCTTCATTGGCTAAAGTGTCCTGGCTTGCACAACAAATCATACGGCCACCCTAACTTTAACTGCCAGATGTCCTCGTCTGTCTTTATGGGAAAGCATGTGACTGATCGCACGGCAAATGGGAATTTACAATTGGCCCCTCCATCGGGAGAAACCCAAGGGGAAGAAGAACTGGTTAGGGAGGGTCTCAGCACACGGGGTATTGGTTTCTGTGAAATACAGAGCATGAATTGGATAAAGTGAATTTGCTTGTTAAACATGATGCATATTCTGCTTCTGGTGGAAATTAATGACGAAGATAATTAAATAAATAGACGCTGGCATCAACCATTCTTGGGACTGGATAAAATAACTCTAACATTGACATCTTGGGGTCTCAAGGTTTCCACTCAAGTTGAACCTGACATGACCCACTTTACCCAGTACAGAGCTGGAAAGTCAAACAGACTGTAGAGACAAGGGGCTCTGAACAAGGGAGTCTTCACCTGTGCATAAAGCTTGTGAATACAGTACATCTACTGAGAACCAGAACTCCATGTTCACTGGTCCCAGACCTCCCTTTCTTGATTTTCCTTGACCGCAAATAATATTCGTCTTTTTACTTAGTATCAGTAAATTGGTCTGTTTTGGTTTCGTTTGTTTTAGCCTGGTGAGGGCATCGGTGGAGTGTTTTGGATAGTATATATTCTTCCTCCAGGAAAAAAGATGCTGTGATGTTGGTATAACACGCGCAGTTGATTAGGTTAGTTTGAATCATTGCCTGGAATTGTTCTATAGGCCTAAGTTGGGTATTTACAGCTACGTATGTAGAGGTCATTCTGAATTTATACATTAGTTAGGGATAATGTGCTGTGACTGCAAGATCTTACACTGTTTTTGCCACTTAGTGGCAAATTATAATCGCGGCCAAAAAACAGGAAAGTGGTAATGAAGAAAAGACATTCTACTCTCTCATGGGATGTTTACACTTTGTAATTCCGCTCATCCACAGGACGCTATTTGTTACGGGAAGCCCTACTAACAAGACAGTTGTTCTGCACATCAACACAATTTTATGAAACTATGTGAGGAAAGGCCTATTATGCTCTTCTCAACACATCGCCTCCAACTCTCCAGGGTCCTTTCATAGACCAGAGGCCAGGTCTCTGTGCAAAACCCATGTGACTAATGCGAACTCGCGAGCGTCGATTCGGCGTAATGACTGGAGCCTGTCGCTGGAAACACCGCACACGACCTTGTTTCATCAAATCGACTGTGCGTAGTAGGAAAGCTTGGTAGTTTGCGCATAAGGAAAATTTTTAAATCACGGGCAAGATTATTCTTGGCCGCCAGAGGAGGACATTTATAGAATTTTTTATAATAGCAAAAAAAAAAAAAAAAAAAAAACTGGGTACAATCCAACTGTCAATCAATAGTAAAACGGGACGGATTTAGTAAGTAAAACATGGTATAATATACATCAAAAGCCACAGAGCGGTAAAAATTAATTAACTTTACCTATAGACATTCACATGGTAGATCTCAAAAATAAATATAAAAAACAACCACAGCAATAATTAAAAAAAAAAAAAGAACACAGAAGGATGCATACAGTGGTACCCTATTTATAAAGTTAAAAGCAAGGTAGCACACAACACTCTTCTTTTAAAGTCCCTACATAGATAACAGGTTTAAAGAAAGGCAATGCATTAAAAATTACAAACTTTCAGTTGTCAAATAAATAAGTTATAGGGATAACGTACAGCATGGTGACTACAGGTAATAATGCTGTATTATGTATTTAAAAGTTGCTAAGAGAGTAGATCTTTTTTTTTTCAATTTTTTTTAATGTTTTATTTATTTTCTGAGACAGGGAGAGACAGCATGAACAGGGGAGGGTCAGAGAGAGGGAGACACAGAATCAGAACCAGGCTCCAGGCTCAGAGCGGTCAGCACAGAGCCCGACGCGGGGCTCGAACTCACGGACCGCGAGATCGTGACCTGAGCCGAAGTCGGCCGCTTAACCGACTGGGCCACCCAGGCGCCCCGAGAGTAGATCTTCAAAGTCCTCATCACAAGAAAAGAATCGTAACTATGTCTGTGGATGGATGTTCACTGGACTTACTGTGGGATCGCTTCCCAGTACAAATATCGAGGCATTATGTTGTACATGTGACACGAGTGTGATGTCATACATCGGTTTTATCTGAATTTAAAAATCAAAGGGACACCGGGGTGGCTCAGTCGGTTGAGCATCCGACTTTGGCTCAGGTCACGACCTCATGGTTCGTGAGCTCGAGCCCCGGGTCGGGCTCTGTGCTGGCAGCTCAGAGCCCGGAGCCTCCTTCGGATTCTGTGTCTCCCTCTCTCTCTGCCCCTCCCTGACTCCTGCTGTCTCTCTCTCTCTCTCTCTCTCTCATGAATAAATAAACTTAAAAATTTTTTTCTCAATTTAAAAATAAAAAAAGCAATACAAAGATTAGTAAAAAGAAATGCAGGGTAATACTTAACTGGGGGGGACGAGAATCTGGAGGAAAAAGGGAAGCTCTGAAAGCGTTGTAATGTATGTTCATTTTGTTATCATTATTATTATTATTGTTTTATTTTTCGAGAGAGAGCATGAGCAGGGGAGAGGGGCAGAGGGGGAAAGAGAATCTTAAACAGGCTCCACGCTCAGCACAGAGCCTGACATGGGGCTTGATCGCACGACCCTGGGATCATGACCTGAGCCGAAATCCAGAGTCGGATGCTCAACCAACCGAGTCAGCCAGGTGCCCTGAAAGCATTGTAGGGTTTAACTGCATACACTGGGGGATGAGCCCATAAATATTCAAGAGACATTAGTAGTATTTTAAAATACATACACACGGGGCATCGGGGTGGCTCAGTCGGTTAAGCGTCTGACTTCAGCTCAGGTCGTGATCTCATGGTTCGTGAGTTCGCGCCCCGCATGGGCTGTGCGCCTACAGAGCAGAGCCTGCTTCGGATTCTCTGTCTCCTTCTCTCTCTGTCCCTCCCCTGCTTGCCCTCGTGTGCACGCTCTTTCTCTCAAAAATGAGCAAGTAAACGTTAAAAAAAATAAAATATATACATGTATTGCGTAGCAACTACTGATTCATACGACATCAGCGTGTAAATGTCTAGGAAGTTACCTACTCAGGTAACTGCGTTGCCCGTTGGGAACATGTAGACTGTTCAAATTATGAAAGAAGGTTCAGACATCAAAGAAGATTCTGTGGTTTTGAAAAGTATTTTTTTTTTTACTCTTTAATAAATATAACAAGTATTCTATTTTGTATCGTTAAACAACATAGCAAGGATTTTTCTTCCTATCCCTTTTAGTGTCTCAAACTCCTTTACCTTTTAAGTTATAGCTCCTGGAGAAATTCTTTATTTAGTTTTCAAGGAATCTGTTCCTCTGCAGAGCTATAAAATCCATCATAAGCATAAAGGTTTACAAAACGATCTGGGTCAGAAACGCACCATATTTAGCCAGCAACGAAGGCCAGCAATCCGATCTTTTAATGCTGCTGGCAATACTCCATGTGCACCGTGATGGCCGCTTTCGGGGGCTTGAAAGATTAAACACCCTGATTCATGGTTTGTGTGCTTATTGTCAATTCTTAGGGAGGATTTTATACTTTCTTCTTGGGCTATCAAGCTATCTCCACCATGATTCCAAACTTATTTTAGAAAAAAAAAACAACAACTATAAAATGCAAAACAGGAATAACATCAAGGCCGGCTTCCAGCCAAGATTAGAAATAAGTCTTACAATTGACAGGTCTAAGCTTCTGGTGGCTCAGGATTTTTCACTTGAATGCCTCAGGAATGGAGATTCATTACCCTCAGAAGCTCCCCCTCCCTGGCTGAAAGGATCCCAGACAGACTCAGTCAAAGGTCTACTGAACACGCAGCAGTCCATGGACTACAGTCCAGGGAGACGGCCTGGTGTCGTGTTGGTAAAGTTCATCGCTAAGTAACAAGTGAATCATCAACAGCGATTCAAGTGCTCTCTTGCTCTGTTGTATATAATGGGGCCCTAACTATGCTTCCTAACTATGTTGGGACAGAATGCTTCCTAACTATGTTGGGAATGTTTCTGCACTTGGTGACATGGAGATTCTGGTTCAGGAAGTCAAGGATGCTCCACCCAAAGCTCTGATAAACTCTCACGTGATGCTGATGCCGCTGGTTCCCGGATCACACTTGGGGAACCAGGCTCCTCAGGGAGAAGAGAAGGTTACAGAAAGAATACCCACATGCAGCAATACAATTGTCACATGAAAACCTGAAGAGAAGGTTCGAGAGTCACTTGGCATTAGCAAAATTCTCGACAGCAAAGTACTAAAGGTAAGAAACAGGGAACAAGGACCCTCCCAGTTGCCCGCACACAGAATTGCCTGGAGACCTTAAGAAATGTGTTGCCCAGGCTTCAGAACCAGATAAACCAGGATCCCTGGGGACGGGACCAGGCGCTAGCATTTTTACAGCCTTCCAGGTTACTGCAGGGAAAGCAAGTGCCAAATCCAAAGCCAATCTTAGCACAGGTACATTTAAACAAGGCCACACAGGAGACGTGCGTTTGAGGCCATAGTTTACCGTCTTTGCCGACTCAACATTCTCATGGACTATCACTGAAAGAGAAAGATTGTCCTTCAGTATTAGTCTTCATTTAAACCAGTCGGTTGCTTTAGAAGGCAGGAGCTGGAAAGACAAAGATGGTTTGACTGCCAACAGAGCCAGTCTTCACTTACCGCCCAAATAATAGGTGTCCCCGGAATCAATCCGTCCACGCAAGGAATGAGCCACGGAGGCCGCCTCGCCATCCACCATCACACTCAGGTGACTTCCTTTCAATGATAAGGACACCGAATGCCACTGCCCGTCACTTAATCCAGCACCTGGAGGTAAAAAAAATGGGGAAAAAGATTTTCCTATAAACCCTACAGATGCCTCCAAACAGAGCAAGTGCTTGAAAACAGCACGATGAAGATCCTGGACCGTCTACCAAAGACCACCATGAACTCACTTGAAGCCTCCCCAGGCTATTTAGCTGGCTGGGCAATGGAGAACCACCACAGAGGACAGCTGGGGCCTCTCGGGGGGACAGGGTGAGGCTTGGGATAGATGTGGGCTTGCCTGGGGGTTCCAAAGAGGCAATGAGATGATGTGGTATCCTGATCAGGTTTATCCAGGAGGAAGGTGTGGCCCATGCAGTGAGGCTCATCGAGTAAATGTGTGGTTGTGGTGGGTCCTTGCGTCTGACCCTCCACAGTCATGGACTGGCCAGTCTAGTTCTAACAAACATTATTATGTTCGGTCGGAGCGCACTACAATGGCTGTGTTTCACTGTCTCATCACGCAATTAAATCAGAAAAGTACAGGGAGAAAAGAGGAGAAAAGAAAGAGACTTGAATCAAAGGGGTAAAGAAGAATCAAGAGTGGGCAATCCAGACACTCTGCTTTGGATGCTGTCGTGTTAGTTTCTCCTAGTGCTAGGGCCTTTAGAGAATAACACAACTGACCCTGAGCAACCCTGAGAGAATGAGACCTTTCCAATCACACGGCATAGGGCATACTTCATTCTCCTCTAGCTTGTTCATACTTGAGGATGTGGAGAAGCATAGGCATTTTCCACAATTGTAAGTTACAAAAATAAATTTTTTTCAGACTTTTTTGTATTAGCATTATCTATAATGATAATTATAGACCATTTAGACTATTTGCAGTAGACTATTCAGACAAATATATCGTATATATCAATCTAACTTTCTAAAAATATTTAAGTTTTTAAGTATTAATAAAACATGAAATTTCACTGAAATCATAAAATGTAAAGTTAAAAAAGCATTATATTACAGTGTGTGTGTGTGTGTGTGTGTGTGTGTGTGTGTGTGCATGTGCATACTCAATCACTGTATAAAATCAATGTATAAAAATGGAAAAGAAAACTGGTAGGAGATATTCTTAAATATGAACGTTAACTTTTGGAGAAGGGAACGGTGTTTGCTTTCATTTTATGTCGTTTTTCCATTTTGTTTTCCCAAATTTGACACAGCACTCTCCAGCTATTGCTATGTTATTATTCTGAAAAACTAGTATTAGTCCCTCCTAAATCAGCCACCGTCGCTCGAATCCGTGAGACGAAGTATCTATTTTTTTCTTAAAGTGATGGAGTTGGGAATGGTCAAGTGGTCCAGCCAGCGACCAGCGACCAACCACATGTGACTTTCCTTTCTCCTACAGACTTACTGGCCAGGTCTTAGACTGAATGAAAATCCGAGGTTGTGTCACGGGGAAGATAAATCAGTCAACAGTAGGTGTACCAGCACACTCACCAAGACAACGTTTGTTAATTAGCCCCTCCTAGATTATTTTGCCAAAGCAAACAACCCCTAAGCTCAATGAGTAACAATTAAGGGTTTGGTTCGCACTCTGGTCCTGAGCCAGTCAGGTCTCCATCCTCTGTGCCCCCAGTGCCTCTGCGTGCAGGACTGGAGCTAATGCATGGCCCCATTTCTGCCTCAGGGCTGAGAACGAAACGGTGCTTGGCAGCATCTTGCCATGGCTTCTGCTCGGATGTGACAGATATCACTTCTGCCCACATTCCATTGGCCAAAATGAGTCATCTGGCCAAATTCCTCCCCTCCAAAACGGAAATGATTCTGAAATGGTCTTGGGGGCATCTGGGTGACTTGGTCGGGTAAGCGTCTCACTCTTGATGTTGGCTCAGGTCATGATCTCACGGTTGGGGAGTTCGAGCCCCGTGTCAGGCTCTGCACTGAATTGTTTCTCTCACTGTCTCTGCCCCTCTCCAGCTTGCTCTCTCTGTCTCTCTCTCCCAAAATAACTTAAAATAAAAAAAGAAAGAAATTGTCTTGGCCAGGAGGGAACGAGGCCATAAACACCTTTACTCATTTAAAAATAACAAAATGATGACTTCTTGATTTTTTGATGTCATGCCCAAGCATGATGATGAGTCTACTTGACTCTAATCATCTTAGGGAATTGTCCCAATAGATTAACTAATACCTCTTCTAAATGATAAAGTCAAAGACTGCTTAACAGCCCTATATATTTGGAAGTCAACCTACGAGAATCAGAGTTATTTTATAGCCCGTGGGGATATAAGCCCCAAAGAAAATATGACCATATTTCCGGTAGAAAGTTAACCAGTCATATTTAACTTAATACCAGATTCCGGCCCAATCAGTCTAATCAACCATACAAACTCATGTCTGTAAAATGTTCTTCAATATGTCAATTACCCTTCAATTACAAATTAAAATTAAAATACAGCTTTTTCGTTTTTGCTTGATCTCTCATCAGTGACTTCCACGTGGACCTGAGATCCACAGGTGGGGGAAATATGTTTCTGACATGACCCAGAAGGTCATAGATCCCACTCTAAAAACAGCTACAACTTTGGGGCTCTTAGGAGGCTCCGTCGGTTAAGGGCCCAACTCTTGATTTCGGCTCAGGTCATGATATAACAGTTTGTGAGTTTGAGTCAACGCGTCAGGCTCTTCGCTGACAGTGTGGAGCCTGTATGGGATTCTCTCCCTCTCTCTCTGCCCCTTCCCTGCTCTCTCTCTCTCTCTCTCTCTCTCTAAGATAAAGAAATAAACTTAAAAAAAATAGCTACAACTTTGTTCTTCTCAGACTACAAAATACTAGTTAACTTACTTTCCAGCACTCACTTTCAAGGAAGGGACAGTTTTTAAAGTCACAAAGGTGACTTTGCCATGGACACGCATCCAGCATGATAAAAATGCCAGAGTCTCACTTTCTGTTTCACATTTGTGGAGCCAAAACCGTTGTAAAGGGTCAACACCTGTTAGTTTCATGAATGGATAATGAGGAAGGTGACAACAGAACACAGAGGATTTGGGTTACTTGAAACATACATGATGACATTGGCCCTGAAGCGAGCTGAAGGAGGTCCTGCAGTCCTGGAGCTTAAAAAGAAATAAACACACCAGATTCCGTGAATGTTCCTTCCAGTCTTCCCATTCGGTATTGATTTTAAAGCTTACTTAGCATATCTGGCAGGACGGTAACCACATCCACTTAAAGCCTGGTATTAAAACCCAATATTTAATTTGGTGTGAAATATTCCCTCCCGCCCCCTCCTGCCTTCTGTGTGTCCACCCACCTGTCTAGGACAGAGAGTTATTTCACGGGAGAGAGAGCCTGCAGAAAACACTCCCGAAGATCTCCTTGAATTGGTTAATAGATGCCATTTGGCTCTTTTATAATAAAAGACTGGTTTTTAATAAAATCTGTCATTCTCATTTAAAGTGAGACGCCTGCACTTAACGTGCATTCTTTCCGTCTACCCATTATAATTCTCACCCTTTGTGTGTGCTCTACTCTCCTTGCTTCTGATGGAAGAAGCCAGTCTCCCAGGCAGCCCCGGAGGCACGGGATAGATGAAGAAGAGAGGGTAGACCGTGCTTTTGGTTTTGCTACTGCGAAAATGATGCTAATTCTTTCCCTCGGCCCTTCCCAGCTCCCCCCTTCAAAGTCTCAATCTAGGAGGTGATGGTGGGGAGGGGGACTAGTTGGGGAATAACGGTAACTAAAAGTTACCGAGTGCGCATCAGCAGGCACCGTCCTGACGGTTTGCACGCACGGTGTCATTGTTCACACCGTGAGTCATACTAGAGTCATTTCAAAGGCGAGGACGTGAGGCTTGGTGAGAGCAAAGGAGGCGCCTTATCCAGCCCATCAGACATAAAGGGGAGCACGCGGTCCCTCCTCCGCTTTCCTTCTGTTCCCACCACACTCCCCTAGGCCAGCGCCATAAACACACGCACACTAGATTACACGCCCTTGGACCGTTCTAGATCCTGAGATAACTATTAGGAAAAAGGATCTAACACCTGGGAACAGGATGAAAGACGACTGGATGTCCTTTTTGCCATTCAATGCGACTTACATGGAGCTTATCCTTTAAAATCTGGTTCTGGGTTTGGTACGTGCTTTCGTGCTTCATACCAGGTTGAAGACGAAAACCCATTGCAAGCTGTGTCATTTTCCATCTACAGGCACACCTCGTCGTATTGCGTTTCGCGTTACCCGATTCGCAGATACCGTGTCTTTCACGAGGTGAAGGTTTGCGGCAGCCCTCCCTGGAGCGTGGCTCTTGGTGCCATGTTTTCAACATCATTTGCTCCCTTCGTGTCTCTGTGTCACATTTGGTAATTCTCACAATTTTTCAAACTTTTTCATTACTACGACATTTGTTATGACGTTCTGTAACCAAGTGATCACAACTCACCGAAAGCTCCAATAACAGCATTTTTTAGCAATAACGTATTTTTTACAATGTTTATTTCTTCTGAAAGAGAGAGAGAGCGAGAGCTGAGGAGGGGCAGACAGAGAGGAAGAGAGAATCCCAAGCGGGCTCCAAGCTGTCAGTGCAGAGCCCCGTGGAGAATTCCATCTCATAAATTGTGAGATCGTGGCCTGAGCCAAAACTCAAGAGTTGACTATTTTACCAATTGAGCCAGCCCGGCGCCCCAGCCATAAAGTTTTTTTTTTTTTTCTTTTTTTAATGTTTTATTCATTTTTGAGAGAAAGAAAGACAGAGTGCAAGTGGGAGAGGGGCAGAGAGAGAGGGAGACACGGAATCCGAAGCGGGCTCCAGGCTCCGAGCTGTCAGCACAGAGCCCGACGCGGGGCTCGAACCCATAAACCGCGAGATCATGACCTGATCTGAAGTCGGACGCTCAACCGACTGAGCCACCCAGGTGCCCCATAAAGTGTTTTTTAATTAAGATATGTACATTGTTTTTCTAGACTTAAAGCTAATGCACACTTAACAGACTACAGTATACTGTAGACAAAACTTTTATATGCACTAGGAACCCAAAAAATGCATTTCACTTGCTTTATTGTGAGATTTGCTTTATTGTGGTAGTCTGGAACCAAGCCCGAATATCTCTGGGGCATGCCTGTATTTCCAATGCAAAAAACATCACCCCTCACAGGCTTCCAAAGCAAGCAGCAAATACCAAGAAAAATTCACCTTTGGTTTGCTTTTGAAAAATCAACACGTTGCCCTGTAAAGGCTTAGAAATCAATGCAATAAATTGTGCAATGTTTCCGCACTGGCCTTTAAAAAAAGTTAAATAACTAATATATGTGCGTGTTGGAGGGGACAGCGCTATGTACCCACGTGACACAAGAGTAAAAAACGACCTTTTTTAGTTAATACTACATGGGGCTTGTAAATCTGTACAAACAAAGGTTGAAGCAATTTACTGAATCTGATTGGACACTATTGGCTCTGTTCATCTGCTGAGGTCCACAGGGAAACTCTGTGCGCCGGCAGTCAGATTTTTCTGATTTATAAAAAGAAACACAAAATTTACGGTTCATTCCTGGTTTTTCAATCCCAAACTGGTAACCCCAGGTCGGGCAAGAGGGTCCTTCCCTAGTCAACATTCATGGACGGACATGCCATGAGCCTGCCTGGGTTTGAATTTTTATCAGCACTCAAATGCAAAATAGCCCCCTAAGTTCAAAGATAAGACATCTCTGGAAGTGAGTTTGGAAACATGGGTGCTTCTTGGAAGACGGGGGCAGAACATCTGCCCCTGGTTATAAGAACTTCATCCAAAACAGGGTCCCCAAAGGGAGCAGGAGCTGTGACAGAAAGGGGAAAAATGAGAACTTAAAATATTATGAAAACCAGGGGTACCTGGGGTACCTGGGTGGCTCACTTAAACAACCGACTTCAGCTCACGTCATGACCTCATAGTTTGTGAGTTCGAGCCCCACATCCAGCTCTGTGCTGACAGCTCGGAGCCTGGAGCCTGCTTCGGATTCTGTGTCTCCCTCTCTCTCTGTCCCTCCCCCGCTCATGCTCTGTCTCTCTCTCTCTCTCTCTCTCTCTCTCTCAAAAATAAATAAACTTAAAAAAATTATGAAAACCAGTGTGTACACAGGCTCAAAAGACAGCAAACAGAACTCTAGTTTCCCAAGACTACTCAGGATTAGGCTAATGGCCTCCAGTATTTCAAGTTCACGGCCAATTACTAACCACTGACTTATTAATAAGTTATTTTTTAAACTTTTTGACAATTATGTTTGATGTAGCTAAATTTGTGTCACACACCAACAGCCTGGAGATACCTATTTCAGAGGTAAAAGAAATTTAGTTCCTTCTAGAAGGATTATGAATATCTTATTGGTTCACTTGCTCATTTATTGTAGAGATGACAAATCTCGGGTTGACACGTGACAAATGTCTATTACCTGCTGTGATATCCCTCGATGGATGTCCGGGCTGGGAGAGACTCAGCTTGAGTTTTCCATCATTTAGAACAAGGACAAGAGCCCCCGACCCGTGTTTTAACTGACTGGTCAGCAACAGCCCTGCTCTGTTCCACGTCCGAAACTGGAAAGCGACTGACACTTTGTCCTCTCCAGAGGCACCCGGGAGAGCCAAGTAGCTGCTGGAACTCAGAAAAGTCACAGGGACAATCTGAAGGTGTGAGCACGAGTAAGACACATTTCCCTGTGAACACAGCAAAAGAGGATTTAGGAAGGCGCCGGAAGGATACTTCCATTTCACGAACAATGGGTTTTCCAAGATTTACGGTATCCTATCAACCTTCTAGCAAACTAGGACTTTCAAAACTAGGCTTCCCCATCAAACTTAAGTCCAGATTTACCTTACAGGTCCTTCAAACCACAGCACCGCCCTCTCCGGGCAAACCTATTTCTGAGTCCTTCAGGAGAGTTCTGTCTTCTCCATTTCTGGGCTTTGGCAAAGGAATCTCGAGCCACATCCCCAGGCCTTGTGCTGGACGTGGGATACAACAGACGAGACAGACTTCTCCCCTCAAGGTGTTAGGTGTTTATATCTGGTACGAAGCCCAGCACCAAGGACCACCTTCTCCAAGAACTTTCCTGAATTCGCCTTGGTTATGTAAACGTGCTTATAGCTGTGTCACTCAGGTGACGCGTGTACATCTGACTCAGGTGGGCAGTATGCTTCTGCACATCCGAAGGGAAGGATGTGGCCAGGTGACCTTTCCAAAGGCAAACAGGCTGCCTCTCAGAAGCTCTCACGGGCCGGGTCGCCCAGGGTGTTCACCCAGCCTAAGGTCTGACCTGCCTGGCAGGTTTTTATAACTCTTTCATTCTATTTTACCAAAAAAACACACACCCTTTATCTTTAGATTATTTCTCTGGCTCCAGGAGCAAACTTATTTTTAAGCGCAGCATTTGGAAAAGAAGGAACTTAAGTTCTTAACATAACTCGAATTAAGATCTCTACTAGAATTTTTGCCTGGGATTGGATACATTTTCATACA
The DNA here is from genome assembly GCF_018350155.1 of Leopardus geoffroyi. Lineage (NCBI taxonomy): Eukaryota > Metazoa > Chordata > Mammalia > Carnivora > Felidae > Leopardus > Leopardus geoffroyi. The sequence goes on along the minus strand of NC_059342.1, from coordinate 5,302,042 downwards.
TTCCAGAGGAATATGTACCTAAACATTGCCATTCCTCTCCAAAATATATTATGCAAAGAAATACAGTGAGATGGGACTGAATTCAGCAGACGCCAAAGCATCCACACCATAAAGGGACTGTAGTTAAGTCATTATGGCATTGCTATAGGAATAAACGTAACAGCAGAGCCCAATAAATAACCCACAGAAAGATCTGAGAACATATGTACAGTCAGTGTGTAAAAAAAGGTACGATTCAACTTAGACACAAAAGGCTGGGCTTAATTACTACAGAGTATAAGAATAAATGGGTACCCCTAAGGCCTAAAATGACAACTGATCCACAGAAGGAATAAATCCTAGACAATCAAAGGCTTAAAGATATTTTTTCAATTTTAAAACACATAAAACCAGCTTAAAACTTTTTCCCGGAAAATCCATGAGACTATATCTAGCATCTCGGGTTTTAGAAACATTCCAAATACTACAAAGCTATAAAAAAAATACATAGACACATTGACCACATACAAATAAAAACATTTATATACTCAACGCAGCATATAACATTTAACATAAAAGATATGATATACAATACATAATTATATTAGAACATGACTTCACATTTAATATAAAATTGATTAGTCTGAAAAACCTATCTGGACCCTGAATGACAAAGGGTAATAATCTGCCAAACAAAAAACTCTCTTATAAATTGACAAGGAAAAAAATCGTTTAATAAAATTAAAAATGGGCAAAAGAATAAGAGTCAACAGTGATCAGAAAAGCAAATCCAAACAGACAAAGGATTATTTCATTCATCGGTAGTCAGATAAACACGACGTAACCATCCCCTATTAGTTCATGTCCGTTGAGCTGGCAACAGTCTGAGAGCTGTTTGACGCGTGTGGCTGCCTGACATTGGATGGAAGGACCGTGTCACACACTGCTGATGGCAAATGTCGTGTTACGGTTGGGGGGGGGGGGGCAAACAGCAACATGAAGTAAAATTTCAAGCTGCATAAAACTTCCAGGCAAGAAATTCTACTCCTGAAACTTTTCCCACCCAAATAAAAGACCCCGTATCTGAAAACAAAGGTGCGACTGCCCGTTGGTGGTAAAACAGAAGTAGAAATAAAGCAAACGTCTTGATTAGAAAATGACTTTCCTAATGGCAAACTGTGCAGCCGTGACAACTAGACCTACACCTGCTGACGGAAACGAATTTCCACAAGGTTTAGCGGAGTCGGAAAACCGAGACTGAGAAAAGCTTCCCTAAAACGATCCCCTTTCTGTAAACAGCGCTGGACATGGAGGCATCTACGTTCACACATATGTGGGTGAACCTGAACCCACTGATCTGTACAGGATTCGGCTATAAGGGCCCAAACATGGAAGGACGGGTGCTGGCTTAGTAACATGCCGGGCTGGGCGAGGGCCGGCAGCCATATGGAGAGACGGAACTGTCACAACTCTCCCATCCATCTTAGGGGTTAACCTGCTTCCAGATAACAAGCTCCTTACTTTGCTGACCTAAGTCCCTGCATCCACAGCAGACAGACCACTGGCCTTGAAGACAGAGGGACCCAAACTCTCCCAGCCAGTCGGTTCAAAGCCACGTCCACTTTCTGCACAGCCTAGACCTAACCTTTTTTAGCACGGTGTTTTTCCTTTGGGAGTCACACAAATGCTTTTGCTAACCTCCCCCTTGCGTATCCGCAGACCCTGCCCCCCTTCGCAGAAACAATGGAGCGCTCTCGCACATCGCAAGACGGAACCAGATCCCCACGCACAGCCCCTGAGCACTGAGATAAGGTTCGAGGCTGGCATCACCGAGCCCGCCCGTGGTCAAGAAACGTCGGAGAAATATTTGAGAAATTTGGCGTCGGCTTCCATACATACGTAAAAATTAAGAAAGAACGTGATGGGGGTTAAGGAGCACACTTGGAATGAGCAGCGGGTGTTGGGTGGAAATGGTGAATCACTATATGGTACACCTGAAGGTGATATTACACCGCTTGAAACCAACCGGAATTAAAATTTTTGCCAGTAAGTTGCATTTTAAAATCTAATCGATTAATTAACATGGACTAAATATGAACTGAAAAGTATATATGACTGGTACTTTCCCTGCCTTCAGGAGAGGTGTATTCTAAAACCGAACCAATCAGGCAAGCTGCAAGTTGCAAGTTTCTCTTGACCTCGCAAATAGACTTTCTTACCACGACGAGGGTCTGCGGTTTGCGTTTCTTGGACAAATCAATGATATCCACTCCATTATAATAGAGGTTTTCGAAGCAGCCGTGAAAGTTTTTATGTGGGAACACCACTGATTTTCTGTGTCCGGGAATCCCTCCGAAGCTGATCTTAGAAAGAAAAAAATGACATAAATAATATTGTTTAATGATTTTCTGATTATCTGCCTAAAACATTTATGACGAGCAGGCGTACAATAACTGTCGCAAATCTATCTAGCATTATTTTGCACGATCGTGTTAATTTCAAATGAAGTTTTCGATGTAGATTTTGCAATGTTTCATTATATCTAGATAAATAGGTTAAATACCCATGTTGCAAGGTGCTGCTCAAACCGACTCTGTCACTTTAGCCGATGGGGAATATCGCACATCGATTTCCACGGTCACTCTTGATCTATGCGACCATACCGCTACCCGTGATGACATTCTACTTTATAAACCTTTCTGGAACCCAGACTTTAGGGTCCTGGTCCTTGCGGTGGCTCTGCTGATAGGTTAGAATAATAAAGCCATTGATAATCTCATTCAAGGCCAGGCTCTCCAGCTGGCCACCTCTGCTGAGGCCACTTATCCTAAATGAATGTTGAAATCATCCCATTTGCTCTGACAGATGTGCTGAGCAGAACCGGCGGAACAAAAGGGGCATTTCAGCGTAGGGTCAACCCGCGTAGGCAACACGCTGCAAATACGTTAAACCTTTAAATATCCCAAGAAGTGGTATCTGGAATCCTGCACTTCTGGCTCTCCTGCTCCTCAAAAAAGCATGTTGGAATACACAGGGATCACTTCTCCGAGGTCCCCTAGATCGCTAATTCCGTGTAGGATTGCCCTAAAACACAGAGAGATCTCCAAGGTAAGTGTTGACATCCGACACCAGATGTTAACACCAAAGAACTGTCTGAACAAATCATTTTCAAGCGCGGCCTGCTGTACTGGTAGCTCTTCATGCACACACTTCCCAGCTTTAACGCCCACTGCCTCTCGTGTGAAAACTGACATCGACGAGTGATGAAACGTCTCGACGGCACACGGGCACGTCACGCGCCGACGTCAGCCGTGGGAAACGCTTCACCGGAATTCTGAATTGCTAGCCAAGGGGATTTCTCTGTGTCGTGCCATTTTCCTAGAAGGTCAGGTTGCATTTAAATCCGTAACACTTAAAAAGTAATTTTCACACCTCATCATCAAGATCCAAATAGCGGGACCCGCCCTTTGCCTGGAAATGCTGCGTGTGCCTGTCCACGGTGAAGTTGACGTGTGCGTTCAGGAGCTCCAAGAGGACAGAATGCCAGTGCTGGTCGTCCAGCAGGCTGCCCAGGGTGAGGGTCACACGGGCGTCAGGGGACGGCAGGTTAGCATGGCCTAGAAGGACAGGGGAAGTAATGCACCACTCCAATTCAACACTATGACGGCCACGTGGAGGGCAGCATTTCTCACAACCACACTTTCCTTCCCTCCTTCTCTTCCAAGCACTGGTCGGCTGCTCTGACATTAGTCTCACACACAACCTTCTCTCATTTGTGAATAAATTCTTCCGCGTTTCTTGTTTATATTATTATTATTATTTAAATGTTTTATTTATTTTTGAGAGAGAGAGAGCACGTGAGCAGGGAAGGGGCAGAGAGAGAGGGAGACACAGAATGGGAAGCAGGCGCCAGGCTCTGAGCTGTCAGCACGGAGCCCGACGCGGGGCTCGAACCCACGGACCGCGAGATCACAACCTGAGCCGAAGTCGGACGCTTCACCGACTGAGCCACCCACGTACCCCTTGTTCTTCTTTCAATTGTTCTTCTTTCAATTATTGTTCTTCTATCAATTATTGCATTTTCATTTTTCTTGAAAATATCTTCTTCCTGGGACCTCATTTCTAGTATTACCTTAAAAATTCAATGCTTCACCCTTGCCTCTACAATGTTATCAGGTTACTGACTAAGTACAAACGGTCTTATACAGTTATCAAGCATTAAAACTTTTCACAGTAAAGTATGTTCAAGATAAATACATGTTGCCCGGAGCACACCTCGACCAGAGGACAGTTTGCCTCGGACGTTCTGGTTTACAGCTGTTGCTCCAGAGTAATGACTTACAGGGTCTCCCTTCTTTCTCCAAAGTGTTCTGGTTGGGATGCCTGGGGGCCTCAGTCGGTTAAGCGTCCAACTTTGGCTCAGGTCATGATCTCACAGTTCATGAGTTCGAGCCTAGAGTCGGGCTCCGTGCTGACGGCTCGGAGCCCGGAGCCTGCCTCGGATTCTGGGTCTCCCTCTCTTTCCGCCCCTCCCCAGCTCGGGCTCTGTCTCCCTCTCTCTCCAAAATAAATTTTAAAATACTAAAAAAAATTTTTTAAAAAGCGTTCTGGTTTCCGGATGAGTCAACTACGTAGCTGTGAAAAATTTAGCACAAAAAGATACTTTGACCTCAACAAGCTCATTTTCGAAAACACCACCTTGTCGGTTTTTACCTGAATTAAGGGATAAGATGAGTCTTCCTTTAACTAACTCCAGGGTGACGTGTTTGCCATTTTGTCCTTCTCGGTGGAGTAGAATCCCATTGGTCTGCCTGGTCTTAAATTTCAAAGAAATGACATCTTTTGTTGGACTCACGGACTTCTGATTCAATGTGTATATCAAGGAGCTCTTTCCATCAAAATTAACCACCTCAGATCCTACAGGGGGAGACATTAAAAAGTAACCTAAGTACAACATGTCTTTATTAGCGCATTGAGATGTGTAAGTCAACGCACACATACGCAAGGGGGAAATCCATGCGGCCAATTTTCCCTTCCTACCAGTAGCCGATACCCCTAAACTCCACTCTTGGCCTTTCCTGACGTTTTCCCCAAAATGTATCATCTAGACGTATATGCGTTGGCCAAGTCCCGGTTGCTCCTGCCTTTCTAATGGCCACTTCTCATCCTGTAAAAAATGAAGACCAGTAAAGAAGTTGAAGTCACCCCCCGCTGCACCACCCCCCCGTCACACCCTGGCTATGACGCTGCCGTTTTCTCTCAACTTTCTGACAGTTTCATCTTTCCAACCATCAAGGTCCCTTGCATCTGAAAAAGTTATATTTTACCATTAACGTAGAAAGAACACTGGCCAAACCACTTGAAGACAGAACAAGAGAGACACAGAGGGATTCGTATTACCCGGAAAAATCTCCTGTGTTTTTCGTATCTCACAAGTAAACAAGACAAGACGTGACTGTGCCTTAGAAAGACAAACACCGTGTGACTTTACTCGTGCGTGGAATCTAAAAACAAGACAAATCAATAAACAAACAAGAAGACAGACAAACAAGAAGAGAGACAGAGCACGGACAGGGGAGGGGCAGAAAGAAAGGGAGACACAGAATCCGAAGCAGGCTCCAGGCTCCGAGCCGGCAGCACAGAGCCCGACGCGGGGCTCGTACTCATGGACCGTGAGATCGTGACCTGAGCCGAAGTCGGAGGCTCAACCGACTGAGCCACTCAGGTTGCCCCTATTTATTTATTTTTAAATGTGTATTTCCTGAAGGAGAGAGAGGGGCAGAGAAAGAGAATCTCAAGCAAGCTCTGCACTATCAGCACAGAGCGCGACGTGGGGCTCTATCCCGCAAACTCTGAGATCATGACCCGAACCAAAGTCAAGAGTCCAGTGCTTAACTGACTGAGCCACCCGGGGCCCCTAAAAAGAAAAATTTTAAGAACACATACGTATAACAAATAAAGGTGCAAGAGAAAGCAATAAAATGGGAAAATTCAGAAGCTTGATTTTGATTCACACACACAGTGGAAAATATATAAACACTGCCGTCTGTCTAAAAATCATGTAAACAAGCAGTTATTCTCCATTGCATAATTAAATGAATGTGCCTGATAAAAACATAACCCTTTGTCAAATTCAAACAATGTCCTTTAGCGTGTTAGATGACAGTAATGAGAATTTGATAATGAAGGATTTAAATACTTTCACATTTTACTAGTCTAGTTTTTCTGCGGGCACGTCACCGAAAGGCAATGATAATAATTAAGGCTTCTTTCTTTCTTTTTTTTTTTTTTTTTAACGTTTATTTATTTTTGAGACAGAGAGAGACAGAGCATGAACAGGGGAGGGCCAGAGAGAGAGGGAGACACAGAATCTGAAACAGGCTCCAGGCTCTGAGCTGTCAGCACAGAGCCCGACGCAGGGCTCGAACTCACGGACTGCGAGATCATGACCTGAGCCGAAGTCGGACACTTAACCGACTCAGCCACCCAGGCACCCCTAAGGCTTCTTTCTGAAGTGAGCGAATGAGAGCTGTTTGTTCCATGAATGATTTTGTCAGGATTATTCTGATCCGATAGCTTTGGCCCTCAGCTTCCCTGGGGCCACTGTTGCTTTGTAAGCGTAATATTGACCTTCCAGGGATGAGAACGTGCTGGAGTGTGGGGTAAGCGCCAACTGCTGGGCCCCATCCCCAGAGTTCTGACTCTGCTGGCCTGGGGTGGGAACAGAGAATCTGCATTTCTAACACGAACCCCCAGCAATGCCGCTGCTGGCTTGATGACTACATTTGAGAACCACTGCTCTCCAGCAGCTAAATTCTGTTTCCTGGAACCTTCCCCTAAAGCAAAACGGAGCGGTGAAAAATTTACTGGATTTATAGAAACGCAAAAAAGTGGCCTTGCAACCCTTGAATGTTTTCAGCTCTCTCTCCAACGAGATCACGGACACTTGGACGTCGCACAATCAACCACATGTTAATCATCACGTGAGATCTTATGAGGCAGACTTCACACGTCTTTTGACAGGTTTTCTAGAACTGTAAAGTGGCGGAATTATATCATCCAGCTACGTCATCAACCGAGTCAAACAAAACCACTTCAAAAATGCATCTTGTAACAGTCCTGGTTAGTTTCACTAAAGTCTTAAACGGTAACAGACTTAAGCTCCCTTAAGTCTGTTACTTAAACGGTAACAGACTAAGGGGGTGAGAATGACACGGATAAAATTCAGGAACTGCTTTTAGAAGTCTGGAAGGTCAGGCTGCTCCTCCTCTTCATCGGAAACTATACACATCAGTCTGCAGCCTGTACAGCCCCGGTGAGCTACTTTCTGTAAAGGTTTGTTAAAAGAACAAAGAACAGTGGCAGAGGGCACATGCTCCCACCGAGCCTAAAATGTGTGCTGTCTGGCCCTTTACAGACAGGCGTACATCTTCCACTCCGTGGAATCGACCGGTGACGGTCACCGGGCTCGATTCCTGATTGTTCAGAGGTGGCCGTGACGAGAACCAGTTCAGGGCTGGACATTCTGTGATCCTTCTTTGATTTCAACATCAAAAACCCTATTTTAGATGGGAAATCACCAACTTAATTATTTTTTTGATCTGCCTATTGCAAAATTCAATACACTTCATTGGTGGCTATTCTTTTTTTTAATGTTTATTTATTGTGAGAGACAGAGAGAGAGAGAGAGATTGTGCATGCACGAAAAGGGGAAGGGCAGAGAGACAGAGAGAGGGAGAGAGAGAATCCCCAGCCGGCTCCTGGCTGTTAGTGCAAAGCCCGATGCAGGGCTCGATCTCATAAATGTGAGACCATGACCTGAGCCGAAATCAAGAGTCGGATGCTTAACTGACGGAGCCACCCGGGTGCCCCCACTTGTGACGATTCTTGAATGTATATTTATTTATAAAGTACAAGAAAGTATTTTGGCTCCTGTGTCGTGTTATAAAAGATTGGTTTTATATTGACAAGCTTCCGTAACTTCAAATTCGGCTTCAGCAGGGATTCTGCTTTGGCAAATACAGTTTTGTTAGTAAAAGACCATTTTTCCCCATTTTCCTACCCCCCCCCGCCCCGCCCCTGCCTTGACTTCATTTTCATTCATTCCCCAAATGCAGCCCCACTTTTCATTTCATATTGACATAGGCCACGAGGTGCCACACTGTATCGATGTCGGGATAAAACAGAAGCAGACAGATGTGGCCGGACCCTTCCAGAGCGGACAGTGCTTCCCTCGTGTCCCCACTTCGGCTCTCGTGAAAGAACGCATTTCTGCGGGAATCACCTAGTCTTACCGTGGGGCTAAGAAATTTGGTGACGGGGAAGCAACTCACAGTCAAGATGAGGGAAGCAGGGGCGAGAGGGTTTTTCTTCGGGGAAGCATTTGGAGAGAAAGAATGTAAACATCCTATAATCACATGGTGCCTGTCACATGCAATTTACAGACAGGCGCCAGAAAGAAGCCAACGTGGTCCCAACAGTGGGCTGTACTGTTAATCAAGAAGCCCCTCTGTGAAGCCCAGCATATACGTTATCACAAAGATGCTTTACAACAGGAACATTTAGACTGGAAACTCAGTGACAGGCCTCATCAAAGAGAATCAATTCTGCAAAATGCCCTTTACTTACAGATACTCAAAAACCAATCCGACTATCTGAAAACAAATTGACAGGTCGGCAAATCCAGAATGACTTTTTTAAACACGTATCCCTCAAACACGATTTTCAAAGGCCATAGAGTTTTCAAAATTAAACCGGAACATCATACCGTGGGAGACAGAAGGCTTAGCTCGATGCGTCAGTAGGAGTGAGCTCTCCGAGTATGGACGGGGGACAGCCCCGGGGTCCTCAAGCCTCAAGCTCCACCTTGACAGTAATCTCCACTAACCAGAGGCTCCCCTGATCTCTATACCACTGATCACAGACTGACTAGAGAAACCACCTTTCCAGTCTTAGAGCTCACTGGTGACGCTCAGGTGACCTCTTATCAGCTCATGAAGGTAAAGTGTTTGATACTGGACTATTGTAACAGCAAATACAATTTACGATGCCCATAATTCATACAAATAATCGACTACAATATTTATCTGAACAAAAACACCCAAATGATGTAGTAAATTACCGCTTAGCATCACATTGAACTTCCACAAGAAGGCTTCATGAACAATGTCTTTGTATGTCATTCAACTAACTAAATAATTGGGGTACTTGAAATAGAGGTCACTTGTTACGCATTAGAATAGGAAGCGGTCCTTTCCTCTATTGGAAGGGTATAGAACCCACATTCCAAAATAGAAAATGTGATACTTAATTGAAAATAACAGCGTTTTTCCAATTTTACGTGATTTTATCATTATGAGTTTTATTTATTTATTATTTTATTTATTTTGAGGGACAGAAAGCATGAGTTAGGGATGGGGCAGAGAGAGAGAGGGAGAGAGAGAATCCCAAGCAGGGTCCGCACTGTCCGCGTGGAGCCCGACGCGGGGCTCGAACCCACGAACCGTGAGATCATGGCATGAGCCAAAGTTGGATGCTTAACCGACTGAGCCACCCAGGCGCCCCTCATCATTAGTTTTATTAACTGAGATTATGCTTTGATGACTGAATCACCAACAGTGTTATGAAAAAGGGCCCCCCACACCAGCCAATTAGAGACATCCAGGTTACTAGTAGTGAGACCAAATTTGTGCTAATCGACTCATAGCCCCTGGATCCGGTCCCACAAACAGCCGTTCAGGACAACACAGAGCAGCAGCAGCTCAGAGAAAGGACCGGCGTTGTCCCGTGAGGGTCCAAATCCTGATTCCACTGTGGAAGACCTTCTCCTGTCCAGGTCCGTTTTCTTATCCGGAGAAGGATGAAGAGGGCTTTCCCACACAGCAACTGAAATCAGTCTTAAACAACTTAACATCTTGACGGTGTGTGCAGCAGTGATCGAAACACGGATGTTGACTGCCTTATTACGTTTGAGCACCGGGCAAAGAAAAATACAGCAAGAGCTAAAACCGCATTTACGACTTCTGCTCCTGACCAAGATGGAGTGACCAGATTTACTCTCTCACTTGAAGGTAGAAAAAGGGGGGGGGGGAGGGGCTGAGGAGGACATTAAACAATGGTTTTCATGCCCGAGGGATGGGAGACACAAGATGAGCCCTGGAACACCAACTGGGCACTGCCTGGAGAGAGTGTCCAGGTCATAGGGCAGAAAGGAGGAACTGAGGCAGAGCCCAGCAACGTCCTGGGAAGAGGAGACACAGTCAGAAGTCTGGAGGGCACAGAGCACCTGGAATCCACAGGCAGAGTACGAAGAGGAGAAGGATGAAGGGTGAGGACATGGGCGACCAGCAACACGCCCCTCTTGAGTGCTCGGCAAATGCCGATCAGTGTGTGCGAGGGACGGAGCCCATCAAGACCGGGAAGTGAACCATCTAAGAGGACGAATGGCTTGGGAACAGTGCCCACTGTTATCATCCAGACCGGAGACCTCACCAACATCTGCCAGTGGGTGGAGTACTCAGAAGGCTCTTACCTCAGTGGTGGGAATAATTACCCTAGACTAAAACACTGCTTTGGTTGGGCTAACACACTTTTTTTTTTTTTTTTTAACGTTTATTTATTTTTGAGACAGAGAGAGACAGAGCATGAACAGGGGAGGGGCAGAGAGAGAGGGAGACACAGAATCGGAAGCAGGCTCCAGGCTCTGAGCTGTCAGCCCAGAGCCCGACGCGGGGCTCGAACTCACGGACCGCGAGATCGTGACCTGAGCTGAAGTCGGACGCGTAACCGACTGAGCCACCCAGGCACCCCAACACACTTTACAAGCAACACCTAGAAGAATCAAATCCCTTCAATTCAATGTGTCCTTGAAGAAAGCTCAAGCATATAAGAAAGCAAGAATATCCAGCACCCAAGGTAAAAATCAAAATGTCTGGCATCTACTCAAAAATCTCCAGGCATACTAGGAAGCTGGGAAGTATGGCCCGCAGTGAGGGGAAAAAAGAAAGCAATCAAAATAGAACTGACCCAGATACTGTAATTAGCAGAGAAAGGCATTAAGGCAGTTGTTACAACTGTCATGCATATGTTCAAGAAGTCAGGTAGCTACACAAGAGATACTTCTAAAAAAGTGAAAATTACAATGTCTGAGTTGAAAAACACACTGAATGGGACGACTGGCAGGTTAAACAATGCAGAAAAATAGACTAGTGAACTCGAAGACACAGCAATAGAAATATTTTAAAATGAAACAAGGCATAAAACAAATTACTTGAGAAAATAAACAGGACATCAGTGAAGCTGTGTGACACAACAAAATCAAACAGCCTAATATGTGTTTTATCTAATGACAATTGGGTCCCTTAAGGAAAAAAGTGAGGAGAAAATGTAGAAAAAAAATATTTGAAGAAACAATGGCTGAAACTTTCCAAATCTGATGAAAACTATAAACCCACAAATCAAAATAACCCAGTGAGCTCCAAACACAAGAAACCGAATAAAACAAAACCAAACTACATCAGAAACAAATTGCTCAAAATCTTAAAAGCAGCTAGAGGGAAAAAAAAGGCATGTCACATTCGAAAGACACATAGATACAGATAGCAGTGGGTTCCTCTGGGGACAGGATACAAGTGAGGAAACATAAGAGCAATGTCTTGAAAGTAATGAATGAAAAAACGTTATCCTAGAATTCCATACTGAGCTCAAATAACTTTCAAAAATGAAGGCGAAATACCAACTTTCTCCAGATATCCAAAATGCGAAAGAAGTCCTCACCAGCAGACCTACACGGCAAAAAATGCTAAAAGGAGCCTTTGAGGTGGAAGGAAAATGGTATGTGGAAATGCGGATCAATACAAAGGAACAGAGAACACCAGAGTTTACGTGGGTCGATGAATATAAATGTGTACGTATACATGTATATACATACGTGTATCTCATTAGATAGAAAATACTAAGTATATGTTGTATACAAAATAGAATGGTAACAGAAGGATTATAAATACTGACACATGTTGAGGTTGTTAAATAAAACCATTTTTGATGCAATCATCGGTCTGTTTTTCTATTTTTATTTTTTTAAATTTTTTATTATTTTTACTCTTGAGAGCGAGCAAGACAGAGTGCAAGTCAGGGTGGGGCAGAGAGAGAGGGAGACACAGAATCCGAAGCAGGCTCCAGGCTCTGAGCCGTCAGCACAGAGCCTGACGCAGGGCTCGAACCCACGAACCATGATGATCCTGACCTGAGCCGAAGTCAGATGCTTAACTGACTGAGCCACCTAGGCACCCCATCAATATACTTTTTAAATAAACACAATATTTTCAAAGAGTCAATTACCTGTTTTATTCCCTTATTCTCTTCCCTGCTAACCCATTTTATTTTCCTTTTTTTAAAATATTTTTTAATGTTTATTTATTTATTTTGAGAGACAGAGAGAGAGAGGGGGCAAGTGTGCGAGCAGGGGAGGGGCAGAGAGAGAGAATCCCAAGCAGGCTCCACACTGTCAGCGCAGAGCCCGATGTGGGGCTCGAACTCATGAACCGTGAGATCACGACCCAAGCCCAAGTCAGGCGCTTAACCGACTGAGCCACCCAGGTGCCCCTAACCCATTTTATTTTCAGTGCCTGATCTGACACAGGACTGGAGGGCCACACGGACGACTGGTGGATTACCACGTTGTTCGCCATCCTGTGCCTACGTATTCCACATTCCCAAGATTCATGCACTCCTGCCTTCGTCTTTGCTTTCCTTCTGTCCTCCCCTCCTTCTTTCTTCCTTCTCTTATTCACCAATAAACACACTAATAAACCATGATGGGAATGGAGCCAGCTCAAGGGTAGACTTGAGAAGACACTGACCTTGAACACGGGGAGTCGAAGTAGATGGCCGAAAAGAAGCAACTGAAGATGCCCCAAAGAGGAATAACAATTGAGAAAGAAATGAAGGTAGACCTGGGCACAGAATGCCTGTCTGTGGCTTCAGAGACCTGCATCAGGGATGTCAACTTGGAATTGATCAGACAGTGCATACACGTTCCTGAAAACTTAAGAAAGCAGAAAGACACCCAAGGGGAGACCTTTTCAGAGTAGAATACAAAGCCAAGAACAAGTCCATGGGGAATATGAACACTGGACACTGGGGGCTGCTGGAGGGGGCAGGGGACTCTAAACAGACTGTGCACTCTAGACATGGTGGGGGGAGGGATTTTCAGGAAGAGAACACTCGTGTGCCAGGAAGCCACGAAAATGCATGAGGTTGGTTTCTACGAATGGCCAGTGTCATTGGAGTATAACTGGGGTGTAAAGAAATGAAACCAAACAGAGAAGTTGCATCTAAGGGACACTATATGCCAAGATAAGCAATCTGGACATTTTCTCACTATCAACAGAGAAGTGAAAATAGAAATGGGGGGGGGGGAGATAATCATTAGCCCTTTGGGCTATAAACCGTATCATATTTAAACACTGTCAAAAATAAAAGTGCAAAGTGCTAGGCTTCAACAATTATTCTTATTAATAATAAAAATGAAGACAATACAGAGAGAGGCCCTACTATCAAGGAATGTACTCCGCAAAGTTTCACAAGTAGTGAGGACTATTGTAAGTTACGGTGGGAACCCCTGATGCCTGACAGCTCGTGTTGGCTGAATTTTAGATGCACACAGGCCCCATGAGAGCTACACAGCCAACCAGCCCTTCCGGGGATCAGGCGCACAGCTTTGATCTTTCCGGCACTGACCTCTAACCGGAGGAACCATGGTAATATCTCCTCAACAAGAACATCAAGCTGATGGCAAATCCCCATCAAAGAGCACGCACGGCTTTCAAGTAGTAAACCTGATGTTGTTTCCCGGGTAATGGGAGAAAGGAGAAACTCATTTTATGGGATCAAAGAGAAACCGAGGATCAGGCGTCCCGGCCGTTGCGGCCGTGAACGTGTTCGTGGATCCCAGAAACGAAAGGATGGAAGGAGACAACCGACGGAAAGAGAAAGAAAAAGGCGGACGGCCACGCGGCGTCACGTGGGCTAAACGGTGCACGGAAATGCCATGCAGAGGTAGGATTTGGAAACAGAGTGGAAGGGGAGCCTGTCATCTGGCAGCTGGATGACGCTGAGGCCGAAGGGGACCCTTGAATCTAGATCAAGGTTGCTTCTGGGATGGTGAGCCTCACCTCCAGAAGGGCTCACTGTCTGTGGGGTTAGCGAAGGGGCAATGGTATCATTCCTACACAACTGCTCCCTGTGCCCGAGTGCCCATACCCTCCTTGATCCCTGAGGCAACAGAAGCTGAGATTCCTGCAGCCACTATTTCTCTGAGCGTTCCTCCTCCCTCCCCGGGACCCCTCCCTGCCCGCAGCTCACCTCCCAAGCCCTTCACTTGGAAAACTGACTGACCGCTCTACTCCCCGTGCCCCGGGGTCACGTTCCAGTATTTTACGTCTGTTTTGTACAATTTTATGGCTTCTCATAAAATCCTGACAACAAAAATGAATCATTTTAGAACGGCCCCCCACCTCCAATGTTTAACACAGTTCTTGGCAAATGGCCAAGTGTCCGATAAATTCTTAGATGGCAAGTGAGGGAATGAGGAAATGAAGGCCAGGATAATATAGTGGTTATGAGAACCGAATTTGGGAGAAAAGACATCGCTTTCGAAATGAAGTGGGACCAAAAACCCAACCTTACGAGATGTCCCCATCCGATATACTCTTTGAGTTAGTCTCTGGTTTTCTAGAAGGTATTTTTTAATCATTATTTTTTCTTTTCGTATTACTTTAAGTAAATACTGGTATATTCCAGATCATCGAAATGGCAACCGTAGAGGTGACTCCCCCACGTATTTCACTGAAGGTGTTTATGCTTGTGTTCATGCGATGTTTGTTACTCTTCTCATCAGTAGAGAAAAGAGGGAAGACACGACACGTAAATGACGTTCAAAAGAGGCCTCGAGTAGAGAAAAGTGGAGACGCAAGCAGTGAACCTAAAAGAAGAACTGAGTCATCATCGTGGGGTTCGGGGGAAACAAGATCACCAGCGTCCCCACACGAGGGTCACCCCAGTGACAGCATCAGAGAACAGCATCATCGGTCTCAGTAAATTACTGCTGTTGATTTGGAGTTCGTTACTTTCATGAAGTAAAGGTTCTGAGGCTCAGGCCAGGTGCACCTGTACATTCGACTAGAAAATTAAACTAAAGACAGCATAATATCAAGGCGTTCCACAAAAAACGGTTTTACACAGATATTTAAAAGGCTGAAAGAAGTCAGGTTCAGTTTTCAGTTCGGCATTTAGAGCACGTCAGTCCGTCATCGATGTCGGCGGGGGGGAAATAAACACCACTTACTGTATGCACATCCGTACACTTCTATCCGCATCCCAATCCTGCCCTTAGGGTTCCAGGCTACGGGGAGGAAGCGCAGGAACCTGGCTTCGAAGGGAGGCTCGAGTCTGTAATGTACCACGCTGTCTGCGTTTGTGTTTCCTGGAAAACCCTGGGAGAAAACGGAGAAAGGGATCAATGTGTCTGCAGAACGCCGAGTTCACGCTGTCACCTCTCGTGCCTGTGAGGGATGGGTGCCTCACCTCGTTAATACGCAAAAGGCCACCTGCTTTATAGAAACGCTGCTAACGTTTGAGAGGCTGTGCGACAACCTTTCTTCAGGGCCTGGATTAGTCGCCATGGTCTAAGTTTTCCTTATTTGCAGGGTAAATAAGGAATTTGCAGACGTTCACACACAGCCCCACATCCGAGGCAATCAAGCGGAACACGGAGCCCGATGCAGGGCTGGATCCCACAACCCTGGGATCATGACCTGAGCCGAAATCAAGAATCGGATGCCCAACCAATGAGCTACCCAGATGCCCTACCCCTGACGCTTTATATGGCCTTTTAAAGTTGATTCCATTGATTCGTCATCAGATTCTTAACCAATTTTCCCAGATGGCCTATGCTATAATAGTAGTCATAACAATCTAAAGTTTTCCTGTTACACAGCATCTTACTAGAAAATGCTACCCCGGCGTCTGGGTGGCTCAGTCGGTTACGCGTCCGACTTCGGCTCAGGTCACGATCTCACGGTCCGTGAGTTCGAGCCCCGCGTCGGGCTCTGGGCTGATGGCTCAGAGCCTGGAGCCTGCTTCCGATTCTGTGTCTCCCTCTCTCTCTGCCCCTCCCCCGTTCATGCTCTGTCTCTCTCTGTCTCAAAAATAAATAAAAAAACGTTAAAAAAAAAAAAAAAAAAGAAAGAAAGAAAATGCTACCCCATCCAAGGACCTTACCGGTCTATGCTCCGCAAAGAACGAGTAAGGGCCCTCAGCTTCTAAAACGTAATGCCAGACATTAAGTCTATCTAAAATTCTGTCAGTTCTTTGGAACCCACAGTCAAAACTTCCAGTTGCACGCTCTTTGATCTCTCCCAGTTTTATTATTCAGAGAGGCAAAAGATGTCCTCGTAATACTCCTGCATATGACAGTAATATAATTAGGGGGAAAAAGTCGACCCTTCCTTATGCCCACTTGCATCAGAAGGTCAGACTCACCTTCCTGCTTCCATGTCACACAAACAGCCAGATACAATCAAACAGCCCGGGAGCGAAGTTCTTCTTAGCTCAGCCAGGAATGATGCCTGCCTCGTTGTCTGGCCTTGTGGAACACTAGGCCCCAGCTTAACGACCAAATCAAGTTCAATCCCTACTAAGCCACGACAACGAGGTATAAACAGACGGAACTAAGGATATCAAAACCTCCAATGTGTTGGGATTCTCAGATGCTATAACTCTTCCTCTGGGCTAGAGAATGAAATACCAACTCAGACGCACTCAGTCATCTCTCTCTCGTTCAATGGAAGTGTCACCTTTGTCCTTTACGCCGTCTTCGTTTTCAAGGGTTAGCAACTGCTACGCCACGATCAGCGTGCCTCCACACTCCAGATGTGAATTTGGAACGGCATTGTACCTGCCCCGCCACTTGCCGGCCCGTGGTCTTAGTTGTAGTTATGGGCTGCGGGCCACAGTTCCCTCGCCTACAAAACCAGCTTGTAAACCCTAACTCCACAGGTTGAGATGCTACTAAGTTAGACAATATCTGAAAAGTAACATTCCCATATCGGCCTGGAGGTAGGCGGTCCACGAAGGCTGGCCACTGCGGCTGTGCTCCTGGCTGCCATTTTGGATACCGTCAGTACCTTCGGCCGAGGGGGCTCATCTGTCAAACTCAGCATCCTGTTACTTAACATCTCAGGTTCGGTACCCAAGATGTGCAGGTAAACAGGGAAGGGAGAACCATCAGCTCCTACATTCACGGTGATGCCCAACTTGTAATTCAATTTAAGAACTGAAGTCAAGGGGCACTCAGGTGGCTAGTCAGGTAAGCAACTGAGTCTTGATTTCCGCTCGGGTCATGGGATCAAGCCCAGCGTCGGGCTCTGTGCTGACGCGGCGGAGCCTGCTTGGGATTCTCTCTCTCCTTCTCTCTCTGCCCCTCCCCGCCATGCGCTCTCTCTCACTCTCAAAATCAATAAACTTAAAGAAAAAAGAATTGAAGTCAATATTTATTTGAGTGTAGCTGACAAAACTTGTAAATCTCAGCATGAACCATTTAATTAAATTACTTCCTAAGAAGGATACTTAAGTTGTATTTTCTTGATATATAATTACTTCCTTCTAAAATATTGTTTACTGAATATAAATGCTGAAAATCGCCCTTCAGGTTGTGTGATGATAGTGCCAGACAGCAAAAGGAATTTCTAGTTCTATTTTAGTGGAATTTACACAGAATACTCTTTAAGAAATACTTCAAGTGGCAATAATGTCTTAATAGTCTATGAAAAGTGGGGATTCAAAACACACTCTTTACAACTTCTGAGAATCCGTGTTCAAAACAAAACATTCATCGCGTCCGATTTTAATTATATTCAAATACTTGGAACCTCTGCATGTGTATGTATACACCTAAGTGATTATCATAATTCATTCTAATTTTAAGGAATTCCATTATTTGTGTCTTCTGTAGAATTATTAACAGTCCTTTTGGGTACAAATCAATGATACGTGTCCTTAAAGACACAGAGATTAAGTGAAGTGAGTCTGGCACAGGTAGGATCTCTACTAGCATATCTATGTTCTCATGTTTGGGGCTAATTACTGAAATGATCCCGTATATTTTTGTTAAGCTTTTCAGAGGTGGTATAATCTATTATTCTATTCTAATCTATTATTCTATTCTATTCTATTCTATTCTTCTCTCTATATAATCTATTATTCTATATTTTTGGTTTAGTGTTTCCAGAACAAACACAGATGCACAGGCTGAACGCAGACGGACAAGAACAAAGGGTCACCCTCGCCCTGTTCTAACACGCGGGAAGGGGCAGACCCCACGGGAGCAGAAAGCAGCGGTCCCGGTGGAAGCGAGCTGCCCTGGGCAATTCCTCAGCAGCTCTCACCCAGGTTCCCCTCCACGCAGACCTACGAAAATCGAAAATCAGCTCCATCCAACTTCTTCCCCATCTCTCGTTACAGGAGTGACCTCAGGGAAGCCGGCATCTTCATGTATAAAGTAGGAACAAGAAAAACTATCTTACAGTTCTGATGGGCTAGGGTATGAGAGTTTCACGGGTTCATCACCTAACCATTTTCTCCATGGCATTCCTGCTGAGGGCCGCTGGAGGGGTGCTGGGTGGAGGGATGGGCTAAATGGGCCACGGGCATTAAGGAGGGCACTTGTCGGGATGAGCACTGGGTGTTATATGTAAGTGATGAATCACTAAATTCTATTCCTGAAATCATTATTACAGTATATGTTAACTAACTTGGATTTCAATTTTTTTTTTTTTAATTTTTTTTTTTCAACGTTTATTTGTTTTTGGGACAGAGAGAGACAGAGCATGAACGGGGGAGGGGCAGAGAGAGAGGGAGACACAGAATCGGAAACAGGCTCCAGGCTCTGAGCCATCAGCCCAGAGCCCGACGCGGGGCTCGAACTCACGGACCGCGAGATCGTGACCTGGCTGAAGTCGGACACCCAACCGACTGCGCCACCCAGGCGCCCCTTGGATTTCAATTTTAAAAAATAAGCCAATATTTGAAAATGTTCACAACAGTACCTGGCTGGCATGATAAATATTATACATCACAATTAAACTAATTGCACTCAACAAATATTATACATCACAATTAATAAATAACACACGAACTGGAAAAAAAAGAAACCAACACCCCCCCTCCCCACTATCGATCAGAAACACTTCAGCTAGACGTGGACTCAATATTCAATCACTTTAAAAGCATCACAATTGAGTGTTTCATCCATGATTAGGAACAAACAACGTCTGATGAAGTTTTCCGTTTCCCCGTTAGCTATGCGGAAGGGAACCCGAGTCCGCGGCTTGGGCTCCATTCACATGCTACAGATGCGTTTCTAAAATAATATGTTTTAGCAATCGATGACATTTCTGAAAAGCTGCCCACTCTGCATTTCATTTATTCAGCAGTCACATCAGTAGGATCTAAATCACAGGAAAGGATCGTTACGAGGCTCAGGCAAAGCCCCAGTCTCCAGCGTAACGTGCCCCATCCCATTCTGCATTAGAGTCAACAAATGACCTTCGAGATGCTGATCATGTATCTGTCACTGTACGTTTGAAATATCTGCGTCGTGAAAAAGGCTTTCCTACCAATTCTTTGTTTCAAAATAGGAGTGGGGCTGTCTACAGAAATGGGTCTCAGTGATTTTAAAAATAGATAATCATTAGGGCTCTAAGCTGGGCCCCTACGAAATCCAAGCTTCACTCTGCACTCACACTGTTCACTGCATTTTAAGACCTCTGCGGTAGGAGAGGGGATGTTGCGGGGACAAAGGGGGTATGCGGGAATCCCCGAGCTCTGAGCTCTAATTCTGGCCGTTTTAAGTGCCGGACCATGATGGTGTTGGACAACATATACTTAATCTCCCCACGTCTCTGCTTCTTCATGAGTAAGGGGGGAATACTAACAATTATTGCTATTGCTAAATATAACATTTTGTCCCTGTTATTTTTGGAGGCTCGCGGGCCATGAAAGGACGTACTAAAATCATTTCCTGTAATCAGACCGTGCGAACGCTGTGGTCGGTTGCTCTCAAGTCCATGCTCTCGTGATAAATTATTTTTAACATTTTAGTGAACCAGGAAGCACCACAAGGTTTACACTTAAAGAAAACAAGGAAAGTACCCTCCTGCCACTTTGGTTTTATTGACTGAACTGGACATTCAGTAACATGGACCGGATGTCACGTGTCGGACCCGGAAGGAGCCGCTCTGTCATCCAGACCAGCAGGCTTCGTGCCCGGTGACCGCTCCAGCTTCAACGCGTGCAGATACGTTTACTTCAACGCGTTCTAGAGAGGGAATGGATAATCTCTCGTCTGGCTTAAAACCAGAAAACACGCCCCCCAAGTGTGCTTAAAAGATCTGCTTGTGTGTAAGATGTATGTCTGAATGCACGCAATAGGTACATTACAGGCACGTATGTAGTATATTCTGATGTGAAAATCTCCATGTGCCGGAAACAGCGTGCACTTAATGAGTGGTTCCCGGAATGTTTTATGGCCTCTTCGTGGAAGCAAATCACAAAGTCAGACCCACAGCTGACCCAAAAGACACAACCACCTCTCTGTGTCCCAACACCTGTCCCTGCCTCCAGGCGGAACCCACCCCATGAGCGAGTACAGCTACGCCACCCAGAAACCCACGGGGGCCCAGCCCTGGAGCCGTCCACACCCCCGGGGCCAACACAGACGCAAGAAATAGGTCCTAAATGCCGCTGCTCTTGATTGACGTGATTTTTTTTTTTTTTTAATCTGCGCGGTATAGAGAAGGGCAGTGTAAACATTGCCGAAATATGGTTGAAATAAAGTATTTTTAAAACTTTATTTTTGCTCAAGTTGTATTGCTAAGTGTTAGGCTTTTACTTTGTTTTTACCTTCTGCCTGAAATATGAACCCAGGAGAGAAGTCAGGTTTCCTTGACTCTGCAGGAAAACTAGAGTTTGGGTTTCTCCATACTCTTCCCTTCCCAATCTTCCTAAATGATCAGGAGAAATACATTTTATAAGCTATCTGGCCATTTTTTGCTGGCAAAGAGGTAAAGAAAAAGCCAGGAAAAAAATATCTCCAATGACAACAACATGGTATTTTATTTGATTTTACTTTAATATTTACTTATGTATTTTTGAGAGAGAAAGAGAGAGAGAGAGAGAGAGAGAGTGCATGCGCGTGCAAACACAAGGGAGGAAGGGGCAGACAGCGAGGGAGAGAGAAAATTCGAAGCAGGCTCCATGCTGTCAGCACAGAGTCCAATGTGGGTCTCGATCCCACGAACCTATGAGATCATGACCTGAGCCAAAATCAACAGTCAGACGCTTCACCGACTGAGCCACCCGGGTGCCTCCACAAGATCGTATCTTAAAAACAACACACGGTTATTGAAAACAATACCAGAACGTTGCAAATAAGTGTGTGTGACTTCATATATGGCACAAACTTAGTTTCTGAAAAATGACTCAACTTTCAGTATTTGAGGAGTCACACGGAAGAATAAAATAAAGTTTAGCTGGTTTTATAAGAAATGCCTCAAATGAGTGTTTAATAGTGTGCACATCCTATCAGCAACTGGAAGAAATTAAATAAATTTGTTGAAATAAAAGGATTAAATAAAACGTTGAAATTTGACTCCAGGCATAGTTTTGAGGGCATTCTTTAACAGTTCAGATTATTGGCAGAATAGCACTATCCTGTTAGCCTCCTGTATATGTTGAAAATAATGATACATAAAATAGATTATCTATACAAAATTGAGAAAGATTTCCCCTTGAGAAGAACCAGTGACTTGAATTGATACCAGTTTGTGTTTAATTCGACATTAAGGGGCTCTGGGCGGCTCAGTTGGCTGAGCATCCGACCCTTGGCTTCGGCTCAGGTCATGATCCCAGGGTCGTGGGACCCCGCCCTCCATGCTCAGCATGGGGCCTGCTTAAGATTCTCTCTCCCTCTGTCTCTCTCTCTCTCTCTCTCTCTCTCTCTCTCTCTCCCTCTGCCCCTCCTTCCTGCTCATGTGCACTCACATGCTATCCCTATCTCAAATAAAAATAAAATTTTAAATATTTAAAAAAATAAAATACGTCATAAGGCAGGGAACTCATGTCACTCACTATGATGGGCTAAACTGTGTCCCCCTCAAAATTCGTATGTTTAAGCCCAAACCCATAGTGCTTGAGAATATGACTGTATTTGGAGAAAGGGTCTATAAAGAGGTGATTACGGTAAAATGAGGTCATTACAGTGAGTCCTAATCCAGTGTTATTGGGTTGTTATAAGAAGGGGACATCTGGACAGACGGACAGACCCTAGATAGGGTGCACACAGAGGGAAGACCATTTGAGGGCCCGGGGAGAAAGTGGCCATCAGCAAGTCAAGAAAGAGAGGCCTGAGGGGAAACCAAAACTGCCCACACCTTCATCTTGGACTTTTAGCCTCGAGAGTCACGAGAAAATATATGAGGTGCTGGGTGTCGACCATGCTCATCATGGGGATCACTTCGCAATACGTCCACACGTCAGATCACCATGTTGGACATCTTCGTATTATGTGTCAGTGACGGCACCATAAACTTGGGGAAAAGACAACTCCACAGTAGTGATATACAGCTCGAACAAAAACCCTATTTTTAAATAACCTCTGGGGGAGACTGAGCAACTAAATACTTCTGAAATATTCGGTGTGGATTTTAATTTCTTTCCAGAGGCTACCTACCGGGGCGCCTGGCTGGCTGGGTTGGAGAAGTGTGCGACTCTTGATGTTGGGGGCAGTGAGGTCCAGCCCCACACTGAGTCGATATTTAAATAAATAAATCAATAAATAAATAAATAAATAAATAAACTTTAAATAAATACATTTTTTTTAAAAAAAGAGGCAAACTGCCTGTTTTAATATAGGGAAACAAGTAAACAATCCTGCAGCAACGGAATGCAAATTTTTTTCCGTTGAAAATTTTCTTCTCAAATGAGACATTTAGATTTATCCTACACTGTTTATAAGGGAAACGTACTTACCATCACAGAGTTTTTCTAGCCTTTCTAGAAAAAAATAAGTCATTTCTGAGTGGTAGTTACAATTCTGCGTTCAAAAGGAAGTGTTAATAACTTAAATAGGATTTAGCCAAAGAAGTTGAAAACTACGTCAAGATCAAATAGCTGTTTTTCAACTAATTATCTATCCCAAACTGTTTGGGTTGTTTTAGTAACAAAACGAGGATGCTCTTTTCTTAGCGTTTTAAATCTGAATCAGCAACACCGTCCAACCAAGATGATTAGGGCCACTAGAAGTTCAAAATTAACTCTGACACAAGAATCCTACTTCGCATAGGATAAAAGAAAGCTGTATCTGAAAAGTCAGTTGACATAAACACGAAGGAAGTCCTTTGTGCCACATAATAGCCATTTCATAGGGAAGACAAAAGGCCGTGTGGGGGCCAGAGCAGAGGTAAGACAATTCTCCATGGGTTTCTCACATTTCTGCACCTCTTACAAACAGAAGCCCTGACTATCTTTTATCCCAAACTATCTTCCAAGGACATTTATACAGAAAGCTTCCTTGTGAGATAATCTTTTTCTTCCAAGCTAAGGGCAAGCATGTGTCCTGCACAAAAGATTCAGGTTCCCTAAGCTCTCGTAACATAACCCCACGTGCATGCAGGCATCCACCTGAGCCTATAAACACGGCCCACGGGTGACGCAGGGTCAAGGAGAACTGCGGCCGGTACGTGAGGCTGCCTGCTGGGCTTTCTGGGTAACCAAGTAAGTCACACACGCCTCTGTCTCTGACCCAGGTGTCTCTTGTCTTCTCCCAGCATCCAGAAAACAAGCAGGCTAGCCTGCTGCAAATAGAGCAAAAGTTCAGACACCTCGCGGTTCTGGGTGGAAATTTTAAAGTTCGTCTCCCTGAAGACACTGGAGAACGTGTATGAAAAGGTGGAGGACTAAAGAATCTATTTAACTCAAGTCGCTGTGCAGTCATTTAAATATTTTCATATATTGGTCTGTTAATTTCCGTCTTGCTCTTTTGTTCGCCTTTATTAATGCACGACGGCAAACTAGTTTTTTAATTTATTCCTTTTTTTTTTTTAAATACTGTGCGTTCTCCTGTTGCTTAATACAAAATAACAAGAAAGAACAAAATGTCGTCTGTGTTTTCACTAGCAGGAAAACCCTTATTGACACGGAAAATAAATGATACGCATAGATGGCCCTGGCTAGAAAATTCGAACAGTACAGAAAAGCTTAACATGCAGAAGCCACTCTTTCCCCAGCCCCATAGTTAACCATTTTTTTATGACTTATTATAATTGTCTTCTGCATTTACCGCTTCCCGTCAATCCTTTCTTTTCAGATTTTCTAATAGGGATCCCCCTGATTCGAGACAGGGCACACATCAGCCATAGTGAAATGCTACCCGTCTGCCACAGGATCCTTCCTATCATTAACAACGTTCTAGAGAAGCTCGAGCCTACGTCCCAGGCGCCGGGGAAAGCATTAGCAAATACCGCCTGGTCCCTCGTCCCAACAGGGAAGACCGCCGGATCCACAAGTCCCTGTCGCTTGGAGATACCCTCCCTCTTTCCTCCTCCAAAAGGGGGGCAGGGAGGAGAGACCCACCCTGTTCCCAATCTTCAGAAAGGCACATGAGGAGCTCATCCTGGATGTAATCAGTTAGAGGCAGGATCAAGTGACGTCACTTTTGTAAACTGCTTGCCATTCATTTTTAATCAACCCGTGGCATAATGAAAAGCATGCATCTCATTAACTAGACATCCCATTTGCTCATTATTAGTTTTGCGACGCTATATTCTGCTCATATAATTAGCCTCCACGGTTTGTTTCTGCAGTCGAATTTGCACCTACGTAAAATTTTCAGAATTGGAAACTACATTATGCTATGTGTACAATCCAGATCTTTTCCATTTCAAAATGTTTACCTCAGTGCTTCAGTATGCTTGATGATCTCATTTATAATCTTAGGGTACATTTTGGACTCCTTAAATATGCAGACGAAAGTAGAATCCTGAGATTTCAGAACCACAAGGGATGATGATAATTCGCCCTGAACACCTGCCAGCATCAGGGAGGAAAGATGTCCTGAGTCCCTCGGATGCAGTGACTGAGGGTCTCAGAATAAACGGACATGGGGCGCCTGGGTGGCTCAGCTGGTTAAGCGTCCAACTCTTGGTTTCCGCTCAGGTCACGATCTCACCGTTCGTGAGAGCAAGCCCCGCATCAGGCTCTGTTCAGACAGCGCAGAGCCTGCTTGGGATTTCCTCTCTCCCTCCCTCTCTGCCCCTTCCCTGCTCACACACACACTCTCTCTCTCTCAAAATAACCAAACAGAATAAACTGACAAAAGGCAGATGAACAGGAGAAAAAATGTGTTCACATAAATAGGAGTTAACAAAAGAAGTAGCCGGCTCCCAGTTGGCTCGCCAGTTGGAGGCTTGCAGACCTCACTTAGCAGGGAAAGGCGGAGGAGACAGGGCTTCTACGGAAAGAACAAAAAGGTGTCTTTAGGAAAGACAAAGCGGTTTCGCGAGAACAAACCAGAGGCAGGGAAAATTATGGTAATATTTGTTCATGCAGGGGACAGTGGTCTTTCTTTTTCTGTGCCATGAAACCCCGTGGAGAGGGGATTTATGGGAGGTTTACCTTGATCTCTCTCCCGGGGCCGGATCTGCCTTGAGGAGGGGATTCACGGCAGCCTCACTTCTCAGAAGCAGCTGCTTTTAAGTCAGATTAAGAAAGTTCCAAGAAGGCTGCTTTCTGCAGCCATTCATTCCCAAGTGCCTTCAGTGTAAACTAATCTTTATGCCAACTCTAGGGTCCGGAGAGGGTCCCCCCACTGGATGCTCCTCACCCTGTGTCATCACCACTGGCCCCCCGCCCATGACCCCGCCAGGCAGTGTCTGCTCTTTACTCAGCACAGATTAGAAAACTGGTTCAGTACTCAGTCCTCTGCCCCAGGGGAACAGCTGGCTGGGGTCTGACCAAAGGGATGTCTGACCCCAAAGCCCAGGCTCATAGCCCTTTGAGATACGACCGCTCGAGAGATCTCAGAGCGCATCTGATCCAACCTTCTTTGTGTTAGTTAATAAATTTGTTTACCTCACTGTCAACCAGTCACTGGGAGATCTTGGACGGCTTCCTTAGCCCATCCGTGCCTGTGAAATGACAACAGTACTCCCTTGCTGTGAGGAACAGTGGCCGACACTTGGGAAGTGCCATGTATCTGCTTACCACTTTGTCATTTACTTATTACCATTTACTTTGCAGAGATCAAGGCGTTCTCATAAAATATTCAAAAGCTAAGTATTGACTTAACATGATCTACCCGTCCCATATTGATAAACACCTAGGTAGTTGTTGATTTTTGGCTGTTACCAACCATGTTGCAGTGACCACGAATGCCTTGGTGCATATGGGGGAGTGGGGAGATTGCCCAGATTCGAGGAATTCGGAAATACATGTTCCTACGAATGGGATTTCTACTTAAAGGTTGTACGCGCTACTGCATAATCACTTTTCCCCTCTATGAGGGAGAAGCTTTTTAATGCATCATCCCAAATCAATTTCTTTTTTAAGTTTATTCCTTTATTTTGAAGGGAGGAGCCATGGGGCAGAGAGACAGGGAGAGAGAATCCCAAGCAGGCTCCACACTGTCATCACGAGCCTGACACGGGGTTCGATCTCACGACAATGAGATCACGACCTGAGCTGAAACCAAGAGTCAGACACTTAAATGAGTGAGCCACCCAGGCACCCCCCAAATCAATTTCAGATGGTATTTTGCCACCAGGCAACAAAAGCCCATTGGTTTCCCAAATTTTGTGAAATTCACATTAACTGAAATATGTGAACTGGCTTTAGAAGTATCCAAGAGAAGTCTATGGCCATACCACCCCGAACGCGCCCCAATCCCGACTGATCTCAGAAGCTAAGCAGGGTCGTGCCTGGTTAGTACTTGGATGGGAGAAGTACCCAAGAGAAGAGAACCCAAGAGAGAAGAAAATATATTACTAAATTATTCACGAAATGATCATAATGATGATGTTCTGTGTTTGTGGACAGCCTCCTATGAATAAAGTCCGGAGCCAAGAACTTTGCTTAGACCTCCTCACTTAATTATCAGGACAACTTAAACCCCCACCTACACATGATCCAATCAATCTGACCAGACGAGCGTGAGAGTTTGTTGACGCTGTCTGGTTTGTAAAGCAAAGTTGCTCGTCATTACCACCCTTCCAGATTATTTCACAGAGTCAGACAAAGTTTTAGAAGAAAATCCTCCATTGTGGAGTATAGTAGGTCTGCCCATGTTTTATCACAAGCCTTAGCTACGAAGATTTCAGAAATACTTTTTAGATATAGGTATACATATACATATATATGATATCTAATGTCTTATATAAATAAATAAATAAAAGCAAAGGTTTATCCCATTCATGTAAATGCTGAAAACGCAAGGTGGCAGAATTAATGACTTATGCCTAACGCCTGACTGACAACAGGCTTAAGCAGATGAGCAAAGGTCTACACTAGATAAACTATAAAGGACAAAACGCAGAAGCAACATCCACTTTACCATCCCTGGGCGATCTATGGCATACGACCTGAAAAATACCTGAAATGGTCATTCTCCTTCAAAATATCCATCCTCTTCTTTCGCACAGAGTCTAAGGGGCCACCATGACATTGAACTTTTGATTCACCCTGAGTTTGAAAGCTTGCAATCTGGAGAAGTCTCTTTCTGAAACGGAACTACCCTTTCAAGGCAGGATCTTTCAAGGGCTCTTTTAAGTCAGGATCTCTCACTCATTTATTCATCCAACAACATTTATTGAACCACAGCAGCGGGAAGGCTCTGTGTCAGGCTCTGTGGAGGATGGCAGGCAGAAGCGGTCAAGCTGCTTTCTAGGAGAGCTTACATTTCAACGCCCTCTATTCCTACCTGGGGCCAAGGAGACAGACGGAGTGGAAGAAATGCTCATCTCTGAACAGGTAGGAGGGAAATGACAGAACACTTTCTTTGACTGCCTTACTGTCTTGCCTTGGGCTCGTTCTGTGGACGGAACATAAAACATGCGGGCACCCGGGGCCCCTGGGTGGCTCCATTGGTTAAGCATCCGACTTCGGCTCAGTTCGTGATCTCACAGCTTGTGAGTTCGAGCCCCACGTCGGGCTCTGTGCTGACGGCTCAGAGCCTGGAGCTGCTTTGGATTCTGTGTCTCCCTCTCTCTCTGCCCCTCCCCTGCCCGCACCCTGTCTCTCTCTCTCTCTCTCAAAAATAAATAATAAAACATTTTTAAAAATTTTTTAAAAACAAACGTGGGCATCTGCAGGTGCTGAACTGCCAGCCAGGGCACCCCTGCCTTTGTCATTGTCCCCACAGCCTCTCTTTGCTGGCCTCCACCAGACAGACACCCATCTGAAGAAAAGGGCTCACTGGTGTTGAGATCGTCCTATTTCCTGCACACTAAAAGTGATTTTTTTGGGGGGGGGGGTGGGGCACCTGGATGGCTCAGTCAGTTAAAGCCTCTGACTCTGTCAGCTCAGGTCATGATCTCACGGTTCGTGGGATCGAGCCCCAAGTCGGGCTCCACGTCAACAGCACAGGAGCCTGCTTGGGATTCTCTCTCTGCCTCTGCCCCTCCCTCGCTCGCATGCCCGCTCTCGCTCCCTCTCAAAATAAAAAAAAATAAATAAACATTAAAAAGAAAGAAACACCGATATTTAAAAGTGATATTTTTTCATAAGCAGTATCTCCGTGAATCCATACCAGGACCCTGTGTGTTAGGGTTTAATCACACTGTTTCTGTAGAAGAAAGAAAAACAGTGGCTCAGAAAAGGGAAGTTTCTTTGCCAAGCTTTACAGCAAACAGCGGAGCAGGGGATCAGCCCCCCGGACGCCTGGCTCCCAGGCTGAGGGCGCGAGCCCTTCGGAATAACGCCCGCATAGACTGTGCTAGGGTGCTGGAGGTTTCATCTACCCATACTTTTGGGTTTTCCTACCAAGACTGCTGAGTCACTGAAAAACTAAGTCGGAATTCTCAGGAGAAACTCCAAAAAAAAAAAAAGAAAGAAATATCAAGAGTATGATGCCAAGTTGCTGTCTGTCTCAAGCCAATGTCTCCTCCGTCTCGCCCCTCGGCACCCGGACGGCTTGGCCAGATGGGCTCAGAAAACCCTACCAACTATGGTTAAAGGCAAAGCCCATGACAAGATTTTCCCAGTTCGCAAGAGTTTAAAGGACAAGGGTTAGAGCCAAGATTCCGCATCAGGAGAAACCAGGGAGGGACGGCTGGGTGGCCCAGGTGGTCAGGGGTCTGACTTCGGCTCAGGCCATGACCTCAGGGTCGCTGAGTGTGAGCCCCGCGTCTGGCTCTCTGCTGTCAGTGCAGAGCCCGCTTCAGATCCTCTTTCTCCCTCTCTCTCTCTGCCCCTCCCCTGCTTGAACGCTCTCAAAAATAAAAAACATTTAATAAATTTTATTTTAAAAAAAAAAAAAGGAGAAGCCAGCGACAGCGGGGGAGAAAGATAGAGCTTGGCCCCTCACAGGTCTGCTCTGCAGGGAGAGGGAGAGAAGAAACACTGGCATTCCTCCCTCCAACCATCGAAACACCAGGCTTCCTTCACGAAAGGCTTCTCTCCGGGAAAAGCAAACCGACCAGCCAACCAACAAAAAATGTGGGAAGATATTCCCAGGGTTAAGCGGTTTCTACACCGACTGTTTCTTAGTATTATGGTCTTCCAATATCTCACTTTTATTGTTTGACTGTCTCTGCTCTGAGTACATTTCAGAGAAAATTCTTAAGTGAGCATTCAAAAGCAAAGCAATAAAAATGTTCTGTAGTGTGATCGAGTGGGTATTTTAACGATTGATAATTATGCTTCTAACATATAAAATGCTCCAGGCTTCCCAAGTTGGGCTTGTTAGGAGTCAGACAGATTCATGAATGTGTGCAATCTCGATTATATTTCTGTCCTGGGCTATTTTTCTTAAAAATGTTTATAGCTGCTTAAGCAGTGATTTAAAAAAAAAAAAATACTTTGCCTACCATTTTCACTTTAAATGTTCACTTCAAATATCGTAGAACTATTAAAAGATAGAATTCTCCTGTCCCGTTCTGGTGCCTCGAAGCTTTTTGGTTTGTATCTTTTTAGTTGCACTATGCCTCGAAAGTGACATAGACGTGGTGGGTGTCCCGATACACGGATGGCATTTTCCATTCGACACCTGTTTCTCAAAGGTTCAACGGAGCACAGAGGACCGGCTGACATCCGCCGATGCTTCTGTGTGGCCCCGCCTGTCCTCCGTGTCACTGATCGTTTACAGGCCCCTTGGGGTCTGTGTTCTGTGACTCCTGGCTTCTTTTCATCTTCTCGAACTTCCATGCTTTCTATGCAAAATAGAGGCGACAGGGATTGCCCCGGCAACCCCCCACCACGGAGGGAAGGTGTGCTCGTGACTTACAGCTTATGAGAAAGCACACGAATTCCGTGGCCGATGATTTGTGGAATGAGGCAAGGTAGAAAGAATGGAAGTGAAAGAAGGAACAAAAACAGAAAGACGAGGTGTTCTTTTCTTTGGAACAATCATAAAATGCAGTGAGGAGTCTGAGAAGTGCCAGGAGCTGGTGTCCAGAGCCCCGCGGACTCTACGGAGACCTGAGCACATTGTCATGTGTCTCAATTCTGCGTCACCAGTAGCTAAGAGAACACCCTTCCTCTCTGCCAGTGTTAGGTGACTACGGTCTGTTTCTATACTTTAGAACTGTACTGGGCAAGATCAGTCTTGGTTCTCATACCCGGGGAGGGAAAACAAGGTTGCAATGAGAATAAAGAGTGCAGATGATTGGATCGTAAACTGTTGACACTTCTTTTCTCGATGGCTCAACGTCCCCACACACGGGCTGTGACCTCCCACCCAGCGCCCCTGTGTGGTCAGGCTGGCTCCTGTCACAAATACCCCTTCTCGCCCTCCCCTGTCTGGGATCCAGTGACACTGAAATAGACCAGTGAGATCCCCTCCAGGCTTTGCGTGCCCTCCTGACCCCCAATAAGGGTACTTGTCCAGAGATGCCCCCGTCTCTGCTCCCCACCGGCCGGGTGGGACCACTCCCTGGCCACTCCTGCCATGCGGCCACTAGCCAGGTGTGGCCTGCTGTGCCCCCCTCCCTAGGAGCTGTGAGTCTAATAAATCCTGTAATTTCTTAGCTTGAATGTAATTTGCACAACCGCATTGGAACGCTCCTTAAAGGCCCCACAAGGGGGACTTACGCCCCCATTCACGACACCGTGATACTGGCAGAAAACGGAATTTTAATTACAAATATATGCAGACTGCAAAAGCGAAGTGATTTGCTAACCTAGACTTCTAGAAGGTCTCACTGCCCCCTAGATGCCTAATAAACTCAGAGAACCCATTTCCTGGCCAGTGGATCACAACAGTTAAGTTTCTCTTGGCTTCCATCCTTGTTTCTCTGCTCCCAATGAACCCTCGCCTCGTGACCCTCAGGCACAGTTTATGACTAGTAAATCCCCATTGTGCAAAGCGCACTACAATGAGGACCTTGCACAACAAGTGATTTGGCAGAAGAAGTCAGACTGCTGCCGTATTCTTTTAAAACACTAAATAACTTTTTAAATGTTTCTTTATTTTTGAGAAAGAGACAGCGTGCAAGCCGGGGAGGGGCAGAGAGAGAGAGGGAGACCCAGAATCCGAAGCAGGCTCCAGGCTCCGAGCTGTCAGCACAGAGCCCGACGCGGGGCTCGAACTCACGGACCTTGAGGTCACGACCTGAGCAGAGGTCGGACGCTTAACCGACTGAGCCACCCAGGCGCCCCACTAGATGACTTTCTAACCCAAGAATTAAGGATGTCACGGTTATCCTCAAGCACAGGTGGACACGCAACTGAAACTCTGGGCAGGTGCATCGTCAGATTATTTGCCATTTACGACTTATTTTAAAACGACGTTCTGCGCTAAGTAAATGTAACTGAGCTTATATAATTCTGGAATGTTTTATGAGAAGGACAATCATACTGCCCAGTATTATCTTTTTATTACTATGAAAAGAGTTAGTTTGACCCTTGCTCGATATTTATTTGAATGAGATTTTTAGGTCTCGTTTTACTAAATTACATGAACTATAAAGCTATGGGATAGCATAGTATCGGC
Organism: Leopardus geoffroyi; assembly: GCF_018350155.1. Taxonomy (NCBI): domain Eukaryota; kingdom Metazoa; phylum Chordata; class Mammalia; order Carnivora; family Felidae; genus Leopardus; species Leopardus geoffroyi. The sequence goes on along the minus strand of NC_059342.1, from coordinate 5,269,803 downwards.
AATTCAGAAGTCATCAATGCGGCTTAAATGCGAACCCGTTCAAAGAGGATCTAAGTGCATCATGAGGCCCTCAGGGATTGTCACAGCGGGCTTGTGGATCTATTAACCATATGCTTGTGTCACACGCAACTTTTCAGTCTTAGAATGAATAGGTTTTGTGAATTAACAACTATCCTGCAGACATTGCCATCTCCGTCCTTGCCTTTAAACGTCACTCTGGTGATTCGGCACTAGGGATAATGTAAAACATTCTGCATCCACCCTCCCCGCCCACGAATGATTAAACTACAGGATGTTCTACGCACAGTGGGTCATTTCAAAAAGGTTATTATCTAGGAGATGACAGCAGCTTGCACCTGGAAATGCAGTAAATGCTTCCCTTACAACATTCAGACGACTGACTGGTGAGAAAACACACTGGGCCCGGAGCGCAGGGAGCCGGCGCTGGGCTCTCAGGCTGGTGATGCAGGCGGGGAACCAGCACCACGCGGTCCTGGAGGCTCCTCCCGGGTCCGCGGGGAGACGCAGCAGGTGCGCTGCTCCCTGGAGGAGGTGGCCGCAGGTGAGGGGCTTCCACACGTGGGAGTTTAGACGGTGGCCAGGAGAGGAGGAGCGGCTGGGGCAGAGCACCTGCCGGTGAAGGCGGAGCTGGAAGGAGGCCGTGGGCGGGACAAGCAGACGCCACAGGGAACGCGGTGGTGGATGATTTCCCCTTCTTTTCTAACCCCGCTGCAGGGAAATCAGGGTCGGGGCAGAGTGCCAGGAATGGTCACTCTGGCCGGTGGGGGGTGCAGGAAGCAGGGCCCCCACCTCCTTGTGCATACACTGCTCGTCCAGGGCCCCCCGGGAGGAGGGCTAGTGCCCTGAGAGAGTCCGTTATCTTGAGTCCTCACCCTCCCCAGCCTGAGGTCTGAGAGGTGGGCTATCCCCTCGTTCCTCTGGAAGGGGAGCCCTGGGGTGGGGCTCTGAGAGGCGGCCCTGAGGACTTGTCCCTCCTTTGCCTGTGGCATCCACACTGGTGCCTGTTAGGGCCCCTGGGCTGTGAGGACACGACCCACAGAAGAGGCATCTAGTGAGTCGTCCATACGGCACTGCTCAGCCTGGGTGGGGGTCCCATCTAGACGGCCCTTGGGAAACATCTGATAGGAAACGGTACGTGTGGGTCACTGAAAATGGGCCTGAAGGAGAGGACGCTGGAGGAGGGAAGGGCTTAGCGGACTTGCAGAGCCAATGACAGGCATAGAGGAGACACCCTGGGGGCCAATGGGACATGTGAGGTGAAGGCGTTGAAGGAGCTCGCTTTCCATGCTGCGTCCTAGCTGGGATGTCAATTTCCTATCAGTATCACCTCCGGGCCACACACGTTCCCTGAGGGGTGAAGGCTGCCTTAGCCACTGGCATGTCGTCACATTAGCATACTGCTGTCACTTCCTGAGCACCAACGGACCTGGTCATCGGCACATGGGAGCGATGTCGGTACCCCCTTAATTCCTGTGAGTGTCCAGGCACGCGGTGCTGTTTCCAGCGGCATCTAGGGAGACTAATGCCAGCCCGTGGCGGAGGAAGCAGATCCGTGTTTAAGGAGAAGCATCGCCAATTAAACGAGGCCGCTTGGTTCTCTGTAAAAAGTGACAGTATCCACGTGCAGTTCAAAAGGTCCTCTTAACCATCACATATGACAGACAGGTTGGCAGAGGAAAGACCTTTTTTCTTCCAGCAGGGGCTGGGATCTATCCACATTTTTGTTTTCATTTTAAAAGTACGGGAAAAAGGCAGACAAAAATGGCAGAACACGAACATGTATGCATCAGCACATTTTGAAATAGACTGGGTATTTTTAAAACTGATTTTCAAAATGGAGAGTGATGTCAGCAAGATGACAGACAAGAAAACTCCAGGCCTGTTCCTCTCCAGAAGCATCACATCAAATAAACAGCTAGAGACTGACTGAACTCACATTACGGAAATGATGGAAATGATGGCAATGATCAAAGATCTACAGCAACCAAGTGAACACCCAGTCCAGAACATGCCACGTTTAAAAGCGCAGGAAATTTCGTGACAGTGTAGGGCGGCACAGCTGAAGGAAAGAGACTGCCACCCGCTAGTCCCCTGTGCAAACCAGAGAGAGCAGAGCAGGCTGATCTGTAACCTTCCAACCTGTCCGTGGGATACCTGAGGGATTGGTCTTGGGACACCCAACTCAGAGTTCGGACAACCAAAAGTGGCTCACATCTCAGAAGACAGGAAGCCACAGGAATCATCAGCAGGTACAACTTAGGAAAACCGCCCTAGACACAAACTACGGACACCTGGGGCAAAAGATGACTGACTGTGGAATACAACAGAACAGCTGAGGCCCCTAGAATGAGCAAGGCTGCGACCCTTACAGAAATTAAGACATTTAAAAGCAGCCATAGAAACGGGAGAACTAGGAAGAAAGCACAGGCACAGATCCAGGGACGACACAGGCCTGAGAAGGTCTGATTCGCGAGCGTCTTCCCCTGCATGAAGCCAGCACACAAAGACTGGGAGACATGACTGTTTCCTAAAATGCCCAGTTTTCAACAAAAGATCATAAGGCATTCAAAGAAGCGGTAAAACATGGCTCCTTCGAAGGAACAAAATCCATCTCCGGGAACCATCCGGAAAGAAACCCCGGCACTGGGGGCACCTGGGTGGCTCAGTCGGTTAAGCATCCGACTCTTGATCTCTGCTCGGGTCATGATCACATGGTTCGTGGGTTCGACCTCCGCACTGGGCTCTGTGCTGTCAGCAGAGAGTCTGCTTAGGATTCTCTCTCTCTCTCTCTCTCTCTCTCTCTCTTTCTCTCTCTCTCTCTCTCTGCCCCTTCCTTGCTTGCTCTCTCTCTCAAAATAAATAAAGAAACTTCAAAAAAAGAGAAAGAAACACTGGTTTTTTGGACTTACTAGAGAAAGACTTTAAGACAACTGGCTTAATCAGTTGGTTAAGCATCTGATTCTTGATTTCAGCTCAGCTCATGAATTCACAGTTCATGAATTCGAGCTCCACATCGGGCTCTGCGCTGATAACACAGAGCTTGCTTGGGATTCTGTTTCTGTCTCTGTCTCTCTCAAAAATAAGTAAAATAAACATTTAAAAAAATAACTGCCTTAAATATTCTCTAAAGGCCAAAGGAAATCACGGACAAAAGAAATAAAGGAAATTTAAAAATATATGAATAAGATGAGAATATCTCCAAAGAATCTGCAATTATGAGAAACAATCAAGTGGAAATTCTGGAGATGAAAATATAATCACTGAATTGAAAAATTCATTTGAGGGGTCAATAGCAGACCCAACAGAAAGAAATAATCAGCCAACTTGAAGACAGGCCATTTGAAATTATTTAGACCGAAGAGCAAAATGAGAAAAGAAGGAAGAACAGGGAACAGAGACTGAGACACTGATGGTGGCAGAACATCAAGCCAACCGACGTAGACATTATGGGAGTCCCAGAGAGTCCCATTATGGGAAAGGACAGAGAAAAAGGCAGAGAAGTTACTGAAAGAGATAATGACTAAACATTTCACAAATGTGAGGAAAGACGTGGATACATAAATATAAGCTTAACAAATAATAAACAGGGGGCACCTGGGTGGCTCAGTCGGTTAAGCATCTGAATCTTGATTTCGGCTCAGGTCATGATCTCGTGGTGGCGAAACTGAGCCCCACATCAGGCTCTGTGCTGACAGCACAGAGATTCTCTCTCCCTTTCTCTCTCTGCTCCTCCCCCTGCTCTCTCTCTCTCTCAAAATAAATAAATAATATTAAAATATACCAAGTAGGATACACACAAAGAGACCCACACCAAGAGAAGAGTGACTCATCCCATACAAGGGAGCCTCTGTAAGATTATCAGTGGATTCCTCGGGCCAAATGCAGGCCAGAGGGAGCTCTATATTAGGCAAATGTCCTGTAAAAATGAGGGAGAGATAAAGACACGCCCAGAGAAACAGAAACTGAGAGTGTCCATTACCACTAGACCTGCTATAGCAAGTCTATCAAGTTGGAATGAAAGGGTGCTCGAGGGCAACTCAAAGCCACATAAAAATATCAAATTCCGCAATAGAGGTAAATACGTGGACAATCGTAAAAACCAGTTATATTGTAATTTTGGTTTGTTACTCCACCTTTTTACAGTTTTATTGAGAAATTATTGACATACACTATAACTCCACTTTTTACTTTTCTACAAGATTTAAAACAAATAGCATAAAATGATTATAAATCTATGTTAATGAGTACAAAATATATAAAGATGCAATCTGTAGCATCGATAACATAAAATGCGGGAGAAAGAGCTATAAAGAAGACTTTCGGTATGCAATAAAGTATCAGTTTAAAATAGATTATGATAACTTCAGGATATTATATGTAATCTCCATAGAAATCACAAAGAAAAAAATCTATAAAATTTATAGAAAAGGAAATGAGAATTCAATCAAAATGAGTAAAAAAGTTAACTAAATATAAATGAAGACAAGAAAAGTGGAACAAAACAGAAGACAGAAAGACAACAAATAACAAAATGGCAATAGCGGTCCATCCTTACCTGTAACCACTTTAAATGTAAATGGACTAAACTCACCAATCAAAAGATATAAGTTGGCAAAATGATACCTAATGAGAAGAGAAGTGAAGCGAAGCAAAGCGAAGAGAAGAGAGAAAAGGGAAGGAAAGGAATGAGAGAAAAGAAAAGAAAAAAAAAAGAAAAGAAAAGAAAGGAAAGGAAAGGAAAGGAAAGGAAAGGAAAGGAAAGGAAAGGAAAGGAAAGGAAAAGAAAGGAAAAGAAAAGAAAAGAGAACAAGATCCAACTTCATGCTATCTGCAAGATACTCATTTTAGATTTTAGGACACAAGCATAGATTGGAAGTAAAAAGGATAGAAAAAGATATTCAGTGCAATTAGTAACCAAACAGCAGGGATGGGTATATTAATATATTATTTCAAGCAACAAAGAAGGACATTATACAATGATTAAAGGGTCAATTCACCGAGAAGACACAAGAATTATAAATACAGATGCAACCCACATCAGAGCACCTACATATATAAAGCAAACCACAGAACTGAAGAAGGAAATAGACTGATCTAGAATAATAGAGGGAGACTCCAATACCACATTTTTGATAACAGATAGAAGAACCAGACAGAAGATTAATAAAGAACTAGAGGGCTGAACAACACTATAAGCCAACTGGTCCTAATAGAGATCTACAAAACGTTCCATCTAACAACACGCATCTTTCTCAAAAAGGCATGGAACATTCTCTAATACGGATGTTAGACCGGATGTTAGTCCACAAAGCATGTGTTAAAAATTTTAGAAAGATGGGAATCATGCAAAGTATCTTTTCTGATCAAAATGAAATGAAACCAGAAACCAATATCAGAAAGAAAACTGGAAAATCTACAAGTATGTGGATACTGAACAACACAACCTTCAACAATCAATGAGTCAAAAGAGTAAATCACCAAAGAAATGTGAAAATGTTTTGAGACAAATGAAGACGAAGCCACTACCTACCAAAACTTACTGGATGCAGCAAAAGAAGTGCTAAGAGGGAAATTTATAACTATCAATGCTGACATTAAAAAAGAAGAAATATCTCAAAATCAGCAACCCAACTTCACATCACAAGGAACTAGAAAAAGAACAAATTAAATCAAAAGCTAGAGGAAGGAAGAAAACACTAGGGATTAGAGCAGAGAAAAGCAAAACAGAGAAGAGAAAAGTAGAGAAAATCCACAAAACCAAGAGTTGGTTCTTCAAAAATCAACAAAATTGACAAACCATTAGCTACGTTGACTAATTAAAGAAGAGAGAAGGCTCCAACAGCTAAAGTCAGGAATGAACGTAGTTCATTACTAGAGACTTTGCAGATACTAAAAGGATTATAAGAGAGGATTAGGAACACTGAACAGTAACAAACTGGATAATCTAGATGAAATGGATAAATCCCTAGAAACGCCAAATTTGATCAAGGCTACACCAAAAAAGAATTAGAAATTATGAACAGACCCATAACAAGTAAAGTTCCTAAATCAGTCATCATAAGTCTCCTGACGAAGAAAAGCACTGGAAATACTAACGAATATTTAAAGGAGAACTAATACCGATCCTTTCCAACTTTTCCAAAAATATGAAGAGGAGGGAGAACTTCCTAACTCATTCCGTGAGGCCAGCATCGCCTTGATACAAATCCAAAGAGATGCTACAAGAAAAGACAACTACAGACCAACATCCCTTATTAAGACCAATGCGAAAATCCTCAACAAAATACTAGCAAACTGAATTTGACAGCCTATTAAAAGGATTAGATGCCATTACCAAGTGGGATTAATTCCTGGAACGCAAGAATGATTCTATATACAAGAAACCATCGGTGTCATACGCATTACAAAATGAAGGGAAAACCACATGATCATCTCAATTGCTGCAGAAAAAACATTTGACACCATTTAGCACACTCTCAGGATAAAAGCACTCAACAGACTAGGAACAGAAGAAACTACCTCAACCTAATAAAAGCCATATATAAAAAAAACCCACGGGGCGCCCGGGTGGCTCAGTCGGTTGAGTGTCCGACTTCGGCTCAGGTCACAATCTCTCGGTCCGTGAGTTCGAGCCCCGCGTCGGGCTCTGGGGGCTGACGGCTGGGAGCCCGGAGCCTGCTGCGGATTCTGGATCTCCCTCTCTCTCTCTGACCCTCCCCCGTTCATGCTCTGTCTCTCTCTGTCTCAAAAATAAATAAACATTAAAAAAATTTTTTTTAAAAACCCACAATGAACATCATATTCTATGGTGAAAGGTTCAAAGCATTTCCTGTAAGATCGGGAACAAGGCAGGGATGCCAGATTTTGTCACTTCTACTAAACACGTACTGGAAGTACTAGCCAGAACAATTAGGCATGAAAGGCATCCAAATTGGAAAGAAATAAGTAAAAGTATCTGTTTGCAGACGGCATGATCTTATATGTAGAAAACCCCAGATTAAAAAAAAAAAAAAGCCATTTTTAGAACTGATCAATGAATTTGGTAATGGTGCAGGATACAAAATCAACATACAAAAATCTGCTGCGATTCAATACCCTAGCAATGAATAATTTAAAAGGAAACTAAGAAAACAATTCCATTTACAACAGCATCCAGAAGAACAAAATACGCTGGAATAATCTTAGCCAAGAGGCAGTAGACTTGTACCCTGGAAACTATAAAATGTTGCTCCAAGAAATTGACGAAGACACACATAAATGGAAAGCCACATCATGTTTCGGAGAACCTCGTATTTTTAACATGTCAGTATTTCTCAAAGTGATCTGTAAGTAATTTTCAACACCAGTGCCAGGACTGTTCAATAGGGAAAGGGCAGTTTTTCCAAGAAACGGCGCTGGGAAATTGGGTATTAGTATGCAAAGGGATAAAACTGGACTTTATCTTATACCATACACAACATTGAACTCAAAACGAAACAAAGTCCTAAACATAAGACCTAAGGCTGTAAAGCTCTTAGGGGGGAGAAAAAAACAGGACAAAAGCTTTATCACAGTAGATTTGGCAACGATTTCTCAGATATGACACTAGAAGTACAGGCAACATAAGATAAAATCGATAAATTCAAATACATCAAAATTTAAAACATCAGCGTATCAAAGAACGCTATCATCAGAGTGAAAAGGCAACCCGTGAATGACAAAAAGTATTTGCAAATCACATATCTGGTAAGAGGTTCGTATCCAAAATACAGAAAGAACTTTGTACATCCCAGCAACAGAAAAATCAAACAACTGGGTTTTAAAACGCACAAAGTACTCAACCGACGTTTGTCCAAAGGAGATTGGAGACAAGTGTCCAACAGAGCACATGAAAAGATGCTCAACATCAGTCGTCATTAGGGAAATACAAATCAAAGCCACAATGAGATACCACTTCTTGCCCTTTAGGATGGCTATTTTTTTTTTTTAATGGAAAGTAAGATGCGTCGTGTAGTGCAGTGTAACGATCCTTCAAAAAGTTAAAAATAGAATTACCCTATCGTCCGGCACTTTCACTTCTTGGGACATACCCAAGAGACTCGAAAGCAGGGTATCAAAGAGATACCTGCTCACCCAAATTCAGAGCAATGTGATTCAGTACAGCCCAAAGGTGGAGACAATCCAAGTACCCACCAGGAGACGAGGGGAGAAATAAACCGCGGCACATACACACAGTAGAACACGATTCAGGCTTAAAATGACGGAGATTCCGGCACACGTCACAACGTGGATGATCCTTGAGGACATTATGCTAAGTGAGACCAGCCAGTCACAAAAGGACAAAAATTGGTCGACCCCATGCACATGAGGTAACTTGATTAGCCAAATCCATGGAGTTGGGAAGTGGTATGGCAGTTGCCAGGGTCTGGAGAAAGGGAGGAATGGGGAATTAGTATCTAACGGACAGTGAGTTTCAGTTTGGGAAGACAAAAAGGATCCGGAAATGGATGGTGGGGACAGGGGCACACAATGTGAATGTGCTTCATGGCATTGACCTGTGTACTTAAAAACAGTTACAACAGGGGCGCCTGGGTGGCTCAGTCGGTGGAGCGTCTGACTTCGGCTCAGGTCATGATGTCACGGCTCGTGAGTTCGAGCCCCGCGTCGGGCTCTGTGCTGACAGCTCGGAGCCTGGAGCCTGTTTCCGATTCTGGGTCTCCCTCTCTCTCTGCCCCTCCCCTGCTCGCGCTCTGTCTGTCCCTCTCAAAATAAATGCACATTAAAAAAAATACAATATAGATGGTCACAACAGGAGCGCATGGGTGGCTCAGTCAGTTGAGCCATCTGACTGGGTATCAGCTCGGGTCATGATCTCACGCTTGTGAGATGGAGCCCCTCATCGGGCTCGGCACCAAGCGTGAAGCCTGCTTGGAATTCTCTCTCCCTCTTTCTCTGTCCCTCCCCTGCATGCTCTCTCTCCCTCAAAATAAATAAATAAAATTTTAAAAAATATAGTTACAATGGTCACTTTCATGGTATGTATATTTCTACCATAGTAAAAATTTTTAAACAAAATTAAAGGTGCATTTTCATTCATGTGAAGGTGGCCAATGAGACCCTGACTGATCTGCGATCAGTTCCTGCAGATAAATTCCCTGTGGTGATGGGGAATGCCACCCGTCCCAGCCACAGGTGCAGGTTTCCTACGCATCGGCCACCATGCCCATCCCCAACTTCATGTCAACAACAGGGGATCCACCTGCCATCACACCCCATTTGGAGTCACAGAGTGTCAGCACGCATGGCAAAACTTCTCTTCTGTACCAGGAATATACTCACAATGGACTTCACACAGTGAGAATCTCAAAATGCCCACAATTGTATCTAGATGTTGCCAGCACTAACACCTTTTTAATATTAGGGTTAATGAACTCCCAAACCTTAATCCAAATAAAGCCCTGAGAAACAGAAAGTTAGAATCCCAGGATTCAATCAGAATAAAAGCAAGGGGTCTACCTCTCTACCTCCCACCCCCTTATGATTTGCTCGGTTACAGGTTATAGTCCGTATAGCTGAGCAACCAGTTCTGGCGGAAGCTACCCTGCTCTGAGAACAGGTAGAGGCCTCCCCAGGAAGGTTCTCCGTGAGCCTGCCTCTCCCTGGCTTCTGGGGAACCCAAAGCAGGAAAGGGATCATCTCGGAAGGCTGCCAAACAGGCTGAACAGGACTGAGGCAACGAAATCAGCCTTGGGCAAGCAACGTAAAATGGTATTCTAAGGGAAAGTGGCAAATAAAAAAAAAAAAAAAGTACGACTTGGAAGTCATAAAGCTAAGATCAGTAGAACAAAGCAGAAAGCACAACCAAAGGATGTTCCCCCACAACGTGTAAATGAGAAAGGAAATTAAAAAACGAGACTTGGGGCGCCTGGGTGGCGCAGTCGGTTAAGCGTCCGACTTCAGCCAGGTCACGATCTCGCGGTCCGTGAGTTCAAGCCCCGCGTCAGGCTCTGGGCTGATGGCTCAGAGCCTGGAGCCTGTTTCCGATTCTGTGTCTCCCTCTCTCTCTGCCCCTCCCCCGTTCATGCTCTGTCTCTCTCTGTCCCAAAAATAAATAAACGTTGAAAAAAAAAAATTAAAAAAAAAAAAAAAAAAAAAAAAACAAAAAAAACGAGACTTGACAATAACACAGAGCACTGGAACCAGAGCACTGGCCAGCCCCCGGCCCAGAGAGCATGGAGCGAGGTACAACAAGCTGCCGGTCTGAGGCTCTGCAGCTGGGGATGGCCCCAGAACCTTCCTACCGCCTCTCACCTGCATCCCCTTCCCTGCTTTCTCCCTTCTCCTCGCTCATTCTTGGCCTGCAGCGGTTCTTTAGGACCAGGCTCTGGGTCTGGAGTAAGTTTGAGAACAAGATGTGTAAGGGCTGGAGAGGAGGGTCTCCTGTGGCAGGGGCTTCAGAAAGGACCAGTGAAAGGCAGAGAGGCAGAGAGAGAACTGAGTTCAGAGACACTGTGCCTGGACAAGGGCCACAGAAAACGAGCCAAGCCTGCTATGGCAGTCCTCACTGTCTTCCATTTTCCCGAACCAAGATGCCCCAAGATGCCGAACGAGTCCACACCCCTATATAAAGCAGGACAGGTTTTCCCAATGCTGAGCAACTCTTTGCTGGGTCCCACACCTGAAGGAACAGCCATGCCTGGTCTACGTTTCACTCCTACCGGACACAAAGAATCCACAGAGGCACCATGTGGGAACCCTGAACAAAGATGGCGGACCTCTAGGAACGGAGGCACCGTCTGGGCTGGGATGGCAGCAAATCCCATGGTTTTGAATACCACCGAGGAGCCTGAGGCCAGCAAGTCCCCAAAGGTCTCCTAACCACTGTCCTCGGGTGCACCTTCACCTGCTAAACCCAAGCTCTGGGTGACGCAGATTTGCCTCTCTCTCACCAAGAGCACGACCGTCCTCTGATGACGTCCCCCTCCCGTTCTCAAACGCCTTCTGTGTTTGCCGGGAATCTATCTCACAGCAGGTGACAAGGATAACAACAATAATGAAAAGGAGACCAAAGGGCCACTTCAGTCGTATCTCACAATATTCCAGGGTGGCATAGACACTGTCCATTGTGTAACCCTGACCTTCAGTTTCTTGTTCTGTAAAATGAAGACGCTCGCTGAAAAAGATGAGGTCATCAGGGAGGCGCCTGCGTGGCTCAATTGGTTGAGCATCCGACTCTTGATTTCAGCTCAGGTCATGACCACGGGGTCACGGGACTGAACCCTGCGTTGGGTTCTGTGCTGAGCGTGACGCCTGCCTGAGATTCTCTCTCTCTTCTTGTGCCCCATCCCCTGCTCGTGGTCTCGCTGTCTCTCAAAAATAAATAAAACGAGCAAAAATCTTTTTAAAAAAGATGAGGTCATCAGGATGGGCCCTAATCCAATATGACCAGGGTCTTTATAAGAGGAGGAGAGACAGAGTGGAGAGGAGAGGACACGAAAACACACAGGAAGATGCCTTGTGATGACGGAGGCAGACATCAGACTGATGCATCTGCCAGGATCACCGACAAGGTCATGCGCTATGAGAAAGATACGGAAAATTTTCCCCTAGAGCCTTCAGGGGGAGCGTGGCCCCAATAGACTGAGTTCAGACTTCTGGCCTCCAGGATTGTGAGGCCATAAATATCTGTTGTTTTAAACCCTAGGTACTTAGTCAACAGCGGCCCTAGGAAAAGTTTACGGGGCTAGACTTAATTCCTTTCCACCTAAAGGTGCCCAAGAGCGTGAGAAGCAGGTTTTTCAAGAGAGCCTGGAGATTCGACAACTGATGAAGGCAATTAATCAATTTCAGGCTAGGAAACCGCTTGGCAGTGCAGTGAATGCACTGACCCTTTCACTTATTATTAGTTGGGGATGTACAGATGGAAAAGCAGTGCCACGATAATTTCGCGCTCCACTCTCAGGATACTTTTCTGCTAACCCTCAGATTTCCGTACAGGAAACAGGAGCTTTGCGTGTGTCTGAATGTTCCCTCAGTGGGAACTTTCGCTAATAAAGCCTTTGCTGCAGCAGACACGCGAGCTCCCCGGGGGTCCCTTTCTGCTGCTCCTGAAAGTTTTCTCTCCTCTCTTAAAAAACAAGGATATTGAATCGTTAAAATGTTCAAAGGTCTGAAAGGAGGATAAACCGCTCAGGTCTGAGTTGATTAAGAACGTGTAAAAATACACAAGACAGGACTTCAAATCCAAACCAAGTGCATTGGCCTAATGCACATCCAGTGTGATTTATTTCAAACCTCTCTCCCTCGGTCGCAGGCATAGCGTGAGGCTAAACTCTGCGATTTCCACTGCCTGCCCTTCTTTCTTGCTCACGGCTCCTTCTGGAAAAGGGCTCGGACCTTGGGCTCTTTTTCAAACCTGGGCTTTTTTGATGGTTCGAAGTGATTTCTCCTCAAGGGCATACGGAAAGGAAGATTGTGCCAGGAAGGAAATAAACAGAGCGCTCCGAGCACAGCACAGGGTGACCGGGATAGGACTGGCTGGTGGCCGTTATCTCCCAGGCGTGGCACTCACCTGGCAGACAGGTACACGGCAGACGGATGAGCTCGTCTCCATGCACACAAACTCCTGTACTGTAATCCCAGAGGCAGCTCGTCCTTTTAAATGCGAGAAGAAAGTCAGCTAAAAAAGTTTCCCTTAGGGGCGCCTGGGTGGCGCAGTCGGTTAAGCGTCCGACTTCAGCCAGGTCACGATCTCGCGGTCTGTGAGTTCGAGCCCCGCGTCGGGCTCTGGGCTGATGGCTCAGAGCCTGGAGCCTGTTTCCGATTCTGTGTCTCCCTCTCTCTCTGCCCCTCCCCCGTTCATGCTCTGTCTCTCTCTGTCCCAAAAATAAATAAACGTTGAAAAAAAAAATTAAAAAAAAAAAAGTTTCCCTTAAATTGGAATAGTATTTGTTCTGATCTGTACCATCAAAAAGCCTGTATCAGGAAGACAGTCACAGTGGGGAGGACCTAAGATTCTTTTTACGTGGAGGACACTCGAGCCTCAATCGTCTTTTCAGCTGATCATCTCAAATAAGTGCCCAACATATTTTTATTTTTTTCAATGTTTAATGTAAAGACAGTATGAATGATATGCCTTGTATCCATTAGCATATAGATCTTAGACTTGACATAATTTATGCGAGAAATTATGGCGAGAAAAGCCAGCATAGAAGTGCCGTGAAAGAGGAAAGTCCGTGACTGAAGGCATTCCAAGTCCCAGCAGGGAGAGACTGGGCATCATGTAACTCACGGTCATCCAGAAAAGTACCTGGGAAATGACACCAGTTCGGAAGCCAGAGATGCAAAGGGGCCCGGACAAAGACACCCAGAGAATGGCCTGCGTTAAAGCACAGCCAGGGACTTGCGTTACCCAGCAAGGACACGGAGGGCCGCTCGGGGGCCATGAGGGATTGCCTCTCCTTACAAATCTCAAGGGTGAGAGAACCAAATAAACACGCTGTTCAGATGAGGGCGCAGAGAAATGAGAACCTGGTCCACTGCTTGTGGAAATGCAAAATGGTGCAACCACTGTGGAAACCAGCTTGGAGGGTCCTCACAAAATTAAAATAGAATGATCATATCCAGCAGTTACACTCCTGGGTTATGTCCCCCCAAAAAATTCAAGCCAGGATATCCCAGAGATATGGGCACACCCGCGATCATTGCAGCATTCTTCACAATAGAAACTCAAGTAGCCATTGATGGATGAATTGGTATCTTAGAACTGATAACAGAATACCCCAGACTGCATGCCTTATGAACAACAGAAATTTAACTGCTCACAGTTCTGGGGGCCGGAAGTCTGAGACCGGCATGCCCGCATGGTCAGGTGAGAGCCCTTTTCTGGGCTGCACGCTTTCCGTCCTCACCAAACGGAAGAGGGCGGCGATTTCTCTGAGCCTCTTTTATGAGATACTGTCCCTTTCAAGAGGGTTCCACCCGCATGACCTAAGTACCTCCAGAAGGTCCCACCTATTAATACCATCAATACTTTGGGCGGGGGGTCGGGTTACAGCAGATGAATGTTAATGGGACACAAACATTCAGACCATAGCGATCGATGAAATACAGTGTAACAATACGATGGAATACTATGCAGCCTTTAAAAAGGAGAGGCACCTGGGTGGCTCAGTCAGTTAAGCGTCTGACTTTTGATTCAGGCTCAGGTCACGATCTCACCGTTCACGGGCTCAAGCCCCGCATCGGGCTCTGTGCTGACAGTGCGGAGCCTGCTTGGGATTCTGTCTCTCCCTCTCTCCCTGCCCTTCCCCTGCTCACTCGTTTTTTTCCTCTCTCTCTCAAAATAAGTAAGAAACGCTAAGAAAAATTCCTCAAAAAGAAGGAAATCCTGTCACATGCTATATCATGGAAGATTCGCAAGGACATCACGCTACGTGAAATAAGCCAGTTGTCCAAGGCCAGACACCGTATGATCCCGCTTACCTGAAGGATCTAGGAACGTAGAATCAGATAGCAAAATCATAGAAACAGAGAGTAAAAAGCTGGTGGCCAAGGGCTGCGGGGGAGAGGAGGGAAAGGAAATTTGTGTTCCCCGGGTTCAGACCTTCCATCCTGCAAGATGGAATACTTCTAGAGGTGTGTCGCACAATACGAACCTACCACGCCCCACGGAACTGTATACCTAAAAATGGCTGAAGTGGTGAATTTAATGTTCTGTGCTTTTGACCACAATACAAAAAGAAAGCTCTACTTGGGATTTTCTTTCTTTTTTTTAGTTGTTTCAACGCCTAGTATCGAATTGTACAGCAATATGTGCACGTGGTTTAAAAGTAACAATTATTGTGTATTTTTAGCCTCCAGCCCTTTACCTGGAGTGAGTGTTCAGCTTGGGGACTTTAAATAGGAGCACCTTGCTTTATTTTTTTTTTTTTATATATTTTTAACGTTTTATTTATTTTTGAGAGACAGCAACAGAGTGCGAGTGGGGGAGGGACAGAGAGAGAGAGAGAGAGAGAGAGAGAGAGAGAGTGACACAGAATCGGAAGCAGGTTCCAGGCTCCGAGCAAGCGGTCAGCACAGAGCCCAACGTGGGGCTCGAACCCAGGAACTGCTAGATCATGACCTGAGCCGAAGTCGGATGCTCAACCGACTGAGCCACCCAGGCTCAGTGCCCCTGGAGCACCCTGCTTTAAAATAATGTTTTCAGGGGCGCCTGGGTGGCTCAGTCGGTTAAGCATCCGACTTCGGCTCAGGTCATGATCTCAGGGTCTGTGAGTTCGAGCCCCGCGTCGGGCTCTGTGCTGACAGCTCGGAGCCTGGAGCCTGCTTCCGATTCTGTGTCTCCCTCTCTCTCGGCCCCTCCCCTGCTTGTGCTCGGTCTCTCTCTCTCTCTCAAAAATAAATAAAAAGTTTAAAAATAATAATGTTTCCTTGACTCATTATCAATAAATAGATTTACCTCACTCTTTTCAAAGGAACGCATTCTACGCAGTATTAGGTTCTTCCATAAAACGGAGGTATCGTAATCCATCTATGGGCTCAGTGACCAGTGGAGACCTGGGTGGAGACTGTTAGGACATGAGCACAGGTGTCACAGGACCCTTCCGTGCACCTCACCTGTCTCTGCGGCATTCATCCTCAGAAGTCAAGTTTCTTCTTGGTGTGGACCGTGTGTTGAAGAGACTCAAAAGTACCTGTCTTTTTGGACCATCACCTTCAGAGGTCTGAGTAACAGGAACTTGAAGCACTGTAATTTTATGGAAACCCCCTGCAAGGGTTTGTGAGAGCGAATACCTTTTCATGCACATATAAGCCTCTCTGTTTCATTCTGTTTACTGTCTATTTATATCTTTACCCCTTTTTATGTACGGGATTTTAAAAATCTTGCCCATTTATTTTTAAGAATGTTTTATAAATTAAGAAAACTTGGGGGCGCCTGGGAGGCTCAGTCGGTTAAGAGTCTGACTCTCGGTTTCAGCTCAGGTCACGATCTCACGGTTTGTGGGTTCGAACCCCACGTCAGGCTCTGTGCTGACAGCTCGGAGCCTGGAGCCTGCTTGGGATTCTGTCTCTCCCCCCCTCTCTCTCTCTCTCTCAAAATAAAATTTTAAAAGTTAAATAAATTAAGAAAATGTGTTCTTTGTCATATATTTATTTTTGAGACAGAGAGAGACAGAGCATGAAGGGGGGAAGGGCAGAGAGAGAAGGAGACACAGAATCGGAAGCAGGCTCCAGGCTCTGAGCCATCAGCCCAGAGCCCGACGCGGGGCTCGAACTCACGGACCGCGAGATCGTGACCTGGCTGAAGTCGGACGCTTAACCGACTGCGCCACCCAGGCGCCCCTGTCATATATATTTAAATTTCCCCCAATGTATGTTTGTCGTCTTGTGACAGCATTTTGTTTTTGCACATCGTTTTTACATTCATCGAATTTATCACCCTTTTCTTTTGTAGCATCTGGGTTTCCATCTCACTTAGCATGCTCTCTCCAATAATTAGTACGACACATTTTCTAATTGCGTTTCATCCTTTCTCTGTGGCTGATTTCTTTGAAATTGTATCTACTTTAGGTAATTAAGGCAGGGATCCAGCTTTATTTTTTCCAGTGGCTACCAAGTTGTTCCAGTATCGTCAAATGAATAATGCATTTGTTACCATTAATGTGAAATGCCACCTCTATTTCATGCTAATTCTGTAAGTATATTTTTTAATGAACCCTATGTTTTTTCACTAATTTTTGCATTAATATGCTAATATAAACAGCATTCCTATTAAGTAGCTTCAAACAGCTAGATTTAAGCTTTATAAGGCATTTTCCTAGCTTACCGGGAATAATCACCTTTAATACTATTCTTATGACCAATTGCTGTGGCTCGTCCTGCATACAAACATTTTAAGACGAAATGTAGAAAAACCTCCTTTTATTTCAGGGTTAGTTGAAGAGGAGTATACATCATGATTACACTATCAAGTCTTGATAGGGCAGGGATTAACCCCACTTTTCTTTTACGCCTCTTAGTGATGCTTTCGATGTTTTTTGGAGCATTTCTTATCAATTTTATTGCCTGTGATTCTATTATAAATGAGGTCCACGGTTCCTTTATCTGTTAGCTAATTACTTGTAGGTATAAAGAGAAGTTAATTAATTTTGGAAATTGCTTTCGTAAGGAGGTACATCGCGGAGTTATTTTTTTTTTAATTTTTTTCCTCAGGAGATTTTCTTACGTTCTCCAAGAGCATATAATGAGAATTTACCTCCAGTTCTAATTTTCGTGCTCCTTCTATTACTTCCTTCTCTACCTGAATGTACTTGATAACTTGAGAATGTGAGGATGGAGACTTAGAAAGGGCTTCACACATTTATCTTTTAAGGTCATATGGAATAAACGTTTTTTAAAAGCCCTCTATAGCCTCAAAAGCAAGGGAAACCCCAAATTGATTCTCTCTGGGACTAAGTTCTGAAATAAGGCAAAAGCAGAAGTCTAGGACTGTATCCAGAGATGAACAAAAAATAAGGGGAAAGACTACTTTCTAGGAGAGTAATCCAACCCGTTCGTGAAGACAACTCACCCATAGGAATCCTCATCACCCATGTGATTCCTCATCACAGAAATGTTGCAAAGCACTGATCCATTTCAGATTGGTCAACAGGCACCTATTTTACATCAGTGTCAATACTATTTCCTACTTAATACCGTGCAATAAATGATACTGGAATAACGAGGTAGCCATTTGAAAAAAATTAATGAAGCCATATCCCTACCTCACACCTTCAACAGACAGAAAAATGAACTAAACCGGGGATCGAGCAACCTGGAGGCCAGGGTCAAATGCAGCTGCTTGCGTGTTTGTGTAAATAAAGTTTTATGAGAACACAGCCACACCTGTTCATTTACCTAACACCTGTGGCTGTTGTCACACAACAGAAGAGTTAAGTAGCCACGGCAGCGACTGTACCGTCTACAACGCTGAAAACATTTGCCACCTGTCCCTTTACGGAAAGAGTCTGCAGACCCCTGGTCTACCCCGCTCTTTCCCTCAGTCTGAGGCCTTTAAACATATTTGGAGGACATCCAGCTTCTCAACTGACGCCCCGATCTTCTGCTCGGAAAGTATGAGGATTGCGAATCAGAAACTCTCGTCATCTCAGTTTTGAGACCCCGTCTGGCACGAAGCCACTTTTGAATCTTTTATTGCCAAAATGACAGGCCCAGGAAATCCTCCACGAGAGGCCAAAGTGCACATCATACTTCCGCATCTGTATACCTACAGCATGTGTGCAAGCTGCAGAATGTGTAGAGTTGACTGCCATTGCAAAGGAGACCAAGCGTCAGTACCTCCTCTGAAGCTGAGCTGCCCGAGTTGCAACAGGAGATCCTGATGGAAATGCTCCCTGAACTCCCCTGCTTCCCTCCCCTCGTCCCCCACCCCCGGGGACGTGGGTCAGCACCATTTCCTTTCAATGACCGTGCTGCTGGAGAAGCTTTTCTGCTAAGAATTTCATTTTTCCGCCATGCGCCTTTCTTGCGTAAGACAAAAAAGAGCACTTTTGCGCTCTTTCAATGAATAAATATCCTACTTTTCAAGCTATCTCCCCCATGACTCTGCCGTACTCCATTCACACTATGGTCTACAATGCACCTTTTTCATAAAGTCTATCCTAATTTCCACGGGTTGCTACACACAACCGCTTGGTTATATTCAGAGTAAAGGTGCAATTTGTAACATGTCTCCGGATTTCCTATTTGTCTTGTTACGTATTTAAGATTCTACTTCCCTCCCTCCCAAGGTGATAACGTGTGGCAATTCTAATAAGCCCAAACATTACTTGTACCAAGCGGTGAAGTAGGTACAAAGGGTACAGAGATAAACAAGCCTTAGTCCCTGACTCCAGAACTGATGTGAAATAGGCACGAGATGGGTAAATATAGTCGAAGAGAGGAATATGTGAGAAATGAAAAAGAAGGGAGCGTCTAAGCAATTTCCGTACACAGTGAAGCTTTTCCGGTTGCAGAAGGTTGTCAGTGACAGAGAAGGAAGGATATTCTGCACAGAGAGCAGGGAGCTCGGACAAAAAGCAGTTGTTACAGGACACCCCGCCTCTGGGGAGCCCTTGGTTACTTTGCGCTTCGAGCTCAGAAGGCTCATTCGCTTCTCTGCCTCAGCCTTTCCAGCTGCTCGGAGAGTTTTCCGCAGATCGAATCCAGCATTTATCTTGTCACTGACCCCCGCAGTTAAAGGCAGACGGGACCACCTTAGGTTCAACAGGACATCATCCTCGTACAACCTCGTGGGGAAGCAATGTTAAACTTCTTACACTCAGATGTGGCACCAAAAGCCTCCTGCTGCGGAAGCAGCATCACACGGTCGGCTAAGGTTTCGAGATGCATTGACTACCCATCTGGCGGAGGTCTATTGAGAACAGCAACTTTTCCTTAATTCAATCCAACAGCCCTTTACTGAGACACCATAATACGCCTGGGCCTCTGGGGAGATCAATCCCTGACCGAATGGCTCTCAGCGCCCAGGAGGGGGAGCCACGCATAGGAAATCCGATTGTGGCCCACAGTGGTAAGCACAATCAGCAAAGTACGGTCCGTACAAAGTCACTGCCGTGGTGGCCAATATGCTGAACGTGAGGAGGTGGCTGGTTAAGAAGGAGACAGCCACGTCCCCCACACGGCTGAGGATGGAGGTGATAGATAACAGAATCGCTGAAACGTTACTCCTGCTCCTTCTGCTGAAAGCCAATCGGTCTCAGAGCCGAACTTGGCAGTGGTGGGCACGGCTGTGGTTGGCCGGGGCCTCACGTCGGACCCTGCAGACCTGCAGACCCTTTCTGCAACATCCCGTGTGATGTGAGGCTTGGACTTGTTGAGTCATGAACTCCATGAGAAATGTATTAACCTAGACCTGAGATAAACCAACACGTATTTAAATGACTGAATTAATATGAGCCTCGATCAGGTGAATTTCCACTTCCGCTCCCAACAAAGCTTCCCATGTAGCACGGTGATTACCTCCCTGCACACGAAACACTCTTCCTTATTTCTGATTCAAGTCGTTCCTACGATAATTTGACGCAGTTCTTATCCCTCTCTATTCTGAAATCACATATGGGTCACATGATCTTTCTTTTTATACCAAGCAGTCACGGTTCTTTGTTTTTTATTTTTATTTTTATTTACGCAATATGTCAAACATACCCATACACACATGTACCTGTGATCTGGACTTAACAGGGTGAATATTTTGTTATCTGTACCTAAGCTCCTTCCCCCCCAACAGATAAACCACTGCAGATATAATGAACACCCCCTCATGCCATCTGTCTTGCTTCCAATATTTCCCTGTCATTTCTCCTACCCTAAATCCTTGGGGTCACCTCTGTCACTCTTGTAGAGCACTGTAAGGTTGTCGTGTCTTTCAATACAATATTAATTAGCCTCACTAATTAGTCTACACTTTTCTACTTGGCTTAGGTTATAAATTACTGAAAGTAGACTAAAGTTTCAAATGGTTGGCTGTTTCGATTTTATTTTCAGCTGTGGACCTACTGATACACATTTTTTCAAGGAAAAAGGAATCTATTCAATAGAATTAGTTATACTAGATCCTATGTTTATATCAAATAATTTCTTTTATTTTTGTTTTCAAATACAGTTTACCAGTCTGCTCTTAGAAGAATTCCTTTTTCACACAAACGTCCTGCATAGGGAAGAAACATACACTTGAATTGTAAGTTGTCAATGCATTCAGAGTTAACAACCCAGTCTTGAGTTCCCACGGGATCTAATCGTTGAATCTGAGTTCTGATGAGTTCAAAACGGAAAGAATGAAGTCCTAATTAATGCAAAATGTACAGATTCAAGAAATAACATAGTTCTCAAAGACGGAACTACCTTTAAGCACTTGGGTTGTCATTCGTCAATAAAAGCAACGAGAAGACACTCTGGGCTTGTGTCCCACGAGGTTGGTGACAGCTGGGGAGAAAGAGGGTGTTCTCCAGCCACAGGACAACAGAGCGAGGTTCCTGCAGGGAGGATCGCCTGATCAGGCTGACACCGTGTGGGACACCTGCGTCCTCCAGCAGGGGCATGACCCCCTGTGAGCCAGGCATGTACAGATGTCCTTGGTCATCTCAGTCAGCACTTCTGGGATCCCCTGAGAATCTTCTTTAAACGCAGATTCGGATTTAGTAGGCCAGATCCAGTCCCCCTGAGATTCCATTTTCTATCGAGATCCCAGGTGATACCGATGGTCTGTGCGCCACAGGTGGAGATGTGGGGCCTAGGGTAATCTGGGCCCTCTCTCTTGTAGAGAAGGAGAGGACAGGAGAAGAAAGATGTGATGATAAGGAGAGAAAAGCAGAGAGAGATATAACAAAGGCAAGGCTCAAGGAGAGAGAGACGAAGGACAGGAAATTTGATAACACGGCCGTCCCATGACGGTGGCCACTAGGTCCTTACATGGCTCCACCCACCGTCCAGGGGCTTTGGTCCCTAGTGCGGGGCAGATGGAGCCGGCTGGTGGCATGGGCTCTTCCGACGACCACAGACACGCGTTCCCCGATGGCCCCTCGGCAGAGCCAGGCAAGTCACAGCGCGTCCACAGACTTCTGAACCCGCCCTTCTGTACAGGGAAATAAATGCCAGGAGCGAACCCAGGGAAGGCGAGGGGCAGGGAAGGCTCTCGGGTACAGCCAAGACAGAGACCACCGAACCCCCTCCTTACAGTGTGGCTGGACTCTCAAATCACCTGGACTGGTTCGAATCACAAGGCTGGCCCGTTCCCAAGACCCTAATGATGAGAGCGGCTCACTGTGCCTAACGTTTGTGCAAACGGTATAGTTTATACTCAACACCGTCATCCTTGTAGGGGGTCTCACAAGGCAGAGGGTGCCTATGCGACCAGCCCCCCAAAAACACCCCGGCTGTTGAGCGTCTGATGAGTTTCCACGGTTGCAACACCTCACGCAGATTGCCAGAACTTTCTTGAGGAAGAATGAGGCATGTTCTATGGGTGTCCACGTGGACAGGACTCGTGGGGGCTTATGACTGGTTTGCCACGGGCTGCGCCCCAAGCACCTTCCTTCTCTCCTGATTTTGCTTTGCGTCCTCTCATCAGTTTTATGACTACACACTGGTCCCGTGAGTCCCCCCCACCAAAGTGAGTCGCACAACCTGAGGGGGGTCATCGGGATCTCTCCAGCCCTTCCCACCCCCTACACAGAGGACCCAGCTGGTTACACCCCAACTTCAGACCTGCAGAAACCGTGACGTCATAGCTCTCCCTTGCATCGGGCCGCGAAGGGCATGGTAACTTCTTACCCTGGCAGCACGAAACCAAGAAAACGGCAAAGTGTCGCTAACGAAGAGTGTAAACCTTTCAAGGGAATTTTGTTTAGACTCTCAAATTCACTCTCCAATTAAGGTCAGCGATCCGTAATGAAAACCACACCCTGACGGAGGGGTCGAGCCTCCGTTGTCATTAAGAGCCGCTGCCTCTACGTGAGAGGGCCAGAGAGCAGCCAAGTCGGCCTCATCTTTTTCCAGAAACTGTACATACAATCTCGTAATGATCGCCCCGTGGGGCGTCCCACTGTCAGAGTCAACTGTATAGAGAGGCGGGCCCGGAGCAGGAAACGAATCCACTTAAGCCGCAGTGACGGACCAAAAGAAGGCAAGGATGAGCCACCTTTCCTAACGGAGATCAAGACGCAGAAGAAATCTTTGCAGTGGAGCGTCAGAGACCCCTGCGCTGAGACGAAGGGCTTTCGAGCACGTCAGTCACTCAAGAGCGACTTCCTGCCGGAAGGGAGACCCCACGCACACACGCATGCACGCATCTAGCGAATGCGTCCCAGCTTTCTGCTGCGGGCCAGGCACCGTGAAGTTCTGGGGATGCAGAGGAGGAAGGCGTGTCTTTAGCCCCCCAGGACGGGGAGGTAGGCCACCACACCAGTCCTTACTGTGTGATGGGCGCAGGACCGAGGGGGGCTCCCCTACGTGGTCTCCGATCGGTAAGGCCACTATCCCTGCCCCCACCTCCCCTGGGCTCCTCGAAGCAAAGTGCCAGATGGTGACGCTTGGAGATGGTTGCCCCTGAGCTGCTGAGCCGAAACACAGGAACTGTCACAATTTCTCAGCCATGTATCAGAGTGGGATGGGGGTAAAAAACATGAGCCGTAGTTAGCGCGACTAAGAACAGGCGTGCACTAAACTCTACACCTGAAACCAGTTTTATCGTATATGTTAACTAACTAGAATGTAAATAAAAATTTGACATCAGCGGCGCCGGGGTGGCTCGCTCGGTTACGCGTCCAACTCCTGATTTCCGCTCAGGTCTTGACCTCACGTTCGGGAGTTGGAGCCCTGTATCAGGTTCTGCGCTAACAGTGTGGAGCCTGCTTGGTATTCTCATTCTCTCTCTCTCTCTCTCTCTCTCTGCCCCTCCCGTGCGTGCTCTCTCTTTCTCTCTCTCTCTCAAAATAAATAAACTTTAAAAACTTGAAATAAAAACTAAGCATGCACTATCAGTTACCTGATTTCCAAAACCAAGACTTAATTTTGAATAAAAGTTCTCTATATAAGTAGATGCTTTGTTAAGCTTTAACTGTTACTCATTCTTCTTTTTTGTAAGAGAGAGAAAGTGGGGATGAGGGCAGAGGGAGGGACAGAGAGAGAGGGGGAGAGGGAGAGACAGAGAGAGAGGGAGAGAGAATCCTAAGCAGACTTCCACCCTCAGCACAGACCCCGACACAGGGCTCAATCCCACAACCCTGGGATCATGACCTGAGCTGAAAACAAGTCAGATGCTCAACCGACGGAGCCAACCCGGGCGCCCCTAACTGTCACTCATTCTTAATTCATGTTTATCTTAACCCTGCTTTGGACCTGCTGTTCTAAGAATTAACTCGACCTCAATATCTACTTCTGATCACACACTTGGCAACTGCTGGTTTGGGCAGTCAGCCAGCCCCGAAACCCCAAATCCTCTCCTAGTCTGTTTCACCTCCTGTTAAGACACCTGGCCAGTTCTTAATTCAATTTACATCAGCATTTATTGGTGAACTAGAAAGAGGTCCAGAGATAAAAAACTAAATAGGCCATGATCTATGAAGTTACACTGAGTAACAGAGTTCTAAGGAAGTGCAAATGGGGGCAATTTAGGGACAAATGAGGGGAATTTGTCATTGTGTTGTTTGTTAGTGTTAGAGGTAAGTCACGTGCTAACAAGTGGCCGCTTCCTGGCTGATGCTTTTCCTCCTGCCACGATGAGAAAAAAATTTTAAGCATTACATAACATGCAGGGCTCCTGGGTGGCTCAGTCGGTTAAGGGACCGACTTCGGCTCAGGTCATGATCTCACGGTTCGTGGGTTCCAGCCCCGCGTGGAGCCCCAAGTCGGGCTCTGTGCACTGACAGCCTGAAGCCTGCTTCGGATCCTCTGTCTCCCTCTCTCTCCGCCCCTCCCCTGCTTGCACACGCACCAGCTCTCGCTCTCTCTCTCAAAAATAAACATTAAAGGGGCACCTGGGTGGCTCGGTTGGTTAAATGTCCGACTTCAGCTCAGGTCATGATCTCACAGTTCATTGGTTTGAGCCCCACACTGGGCTCTGTGCTGCCAGCTCAGAGCCTGGAGCCTGCTTCGGATTCTGTGTCTCACTCTCTCTGCCCCTTCCTTGCTCACACTCTGTGTGTGTGTGTCTCTCTCTCTCTCTCAAAAAAGTGAATAAACGTCAAAATTTTTTTTCAAAATAAACATTTAAAAGATATATTTTTTTAAAAAGTTACATAATATCCTTAGCCTAAATTAAATGGAAACTAAGCTGTATATTTTTTATTGTGGGTATATAGTCACGATATAAAATTTACCACTTTGACCACTTTTAAGCGTGCATTTCTCTGGCATTAACATTCGCACTGTTGTGCAACCGTTCCCACCGTGCATCTCCAGAACTTTTCACCTTCTCAACTGAAACTCTGTCCCCACTCCACGCTGACTCTCCATTCCTCTGTTCCCCTAGCCCCTGGCAAGCATCTAAACTGCATTTTTAGTAACAAGAAAAGAGTAAGTCCTTCTCCACCTGACACATCTCCCACAGGCCACACACCCCCCCCGCCCCATCAGCCGCCCCACCAGCCAAGTGCAAACACTGTGCGCACAGAGCTTCTCATTCAGGGCAGACTGTGATTTAAAAACACAAATGCTGGGGCGCCCGGGGGGCTCAGTCGGTTAAGCGTCCGACTTCGGCTCAGGTCGCGATCTCGCGGTCCGTGAGTTCGAGCCCCGCATCGGGCTCTGGGCTGACCGCTCAGAGCCTGGAGCCCGTTTCGGATTCTGTGTCTCCCTCTCTCTCTGCCCCTCCCCCGTTCATGCTCTGTCTCTCTCTGTCTCAAAAATAAATGGAACGTTAAAAAAAACACACAAATGCTAATTAGATAATAAATTTCACATAGTGTCATAGTCAAAAAGTCAGGCAAGGGGCTCCTGGCTGGCTCAGTCAGCTGAGCGTCCGACTCTTGATCTTGGCTCAGGTCATGATCTCACTCACGGTTTGTGAAACTGAGCCCCAGACTGGGCTCTGCACTGACAGCACAGAGCCTGCTTGAAACTCTCTCTCTCTCTCTCTCTCTCTCTCTTCCTCCCTCCCTCCCTCTCCGCTCTGCTCATGCATGCACACACACCCTCTCTCTTAAAATGAATATTTAAATATTTTTTAAAAGGCAGGCAAAATTTAATTCTTCCAAAAGAAACACGATATGTAATCAGAGGTCAAAACTATGTCACGAATGCAAAATAATCACGATTCCAACGAATCCCAGAGATCTAGCTCCCATGAATTACAAGGGGCCACCCAAGTACACAATTTCCTGTTGGAGCCGGATTTGTGTCCCCCAACATGCCGTCCATAGGGAGACTCTCCATTACACCTATTTTTAAACGTTTGGGGTTTTCCAGAAATCTCACTTAATCGGAGGACACAGAAGAATGAATTTACTTAATTGGACAACGCCACGGCAACACCAGCCGCTGGGTTCTGGAACAAAAAATAGAGTAGGTTGTATGTGGCTTTATTCCTTAGATTTCACACTATGTTAAGGAATCATGGGAAGACATTGTCAATATTTCACCGCATTACAAAATTGTTTTACTTTTAGTTATTTCATAAATTATACATGGGCAGCACATTTTAAAATGCCACATGTGTCTTACAGTCGCTTGGAAACACTTTTCGAGTAATTTAGGGGGCTCCACTCTATACTTGATCCGACAGATTTGCAGCAACAGGCAGTAATTGGCATAATTCACGCTCTGACGGACCCACTCGCAGGGAAGGAACATACCGACAGGCTTTCTTCTCGCAGATACAGCTTCCAGTTCCTCCCGCCATCACTGAACATAAGGACGTAGCTGGTCACCCAGTCGGAGCTCCCGTATCCTCCCTGGGTGGCCACAGCCGTGACCTCCATTCTCTCTCCGAGGTCGATCTGCAGCCACTGGTATTTATCTGACACGCGTGGAGACCAGCCACCAGCCCCTTTTAGTGGAAATAGAAACAGGAAAAAAAAAAAAAAAACAGTAAGGGGAAAGAAATCTTTGGGATCTATACTATCCTGTAAGAAGGGGATCATAAATAAAATTTATGAAAATCACCGTTTCAAATTCTGGAACACGTAACTGCTCTTAATTACACACACACACACACACACACACACACACACAGACTCAAAACCACGGGTTAAGTAAATAGATGAATCCTACATAAATTACTTTGGTTTCTGGCTCATAACCCCTAACACCCCGGTGGTTCCCAACAAAGTGAAAGTGCTTAACGCAACAGGTGGACGGTTGAACCTGCCACATCAACACTCGGAAGGGTGTTACTTTACTTTATGTATGACCTACCCTTGGCTGGACCTAAAGGAAACTATTTAGACCATGATAGAACTAGAGAGACTTAATTCTGGAATGCCAACGTGAGCACGTACAGTATTACATATTGGGAAAAGGAAAGGGGCGAGGGCACAGTCCTACACTCGATATGCTCACAGATTCATGCGAGAAACAGACGTTTCAAAGAACGATTTGAAATGCAGCGTGGCAGGGGGAGGAGGTGAAGGTTTCTCTGTGCAGGGAGGGAGAGCCCTGAGAGGCAGCAGGGAGGTGCAGGGAGAGCCCAGAGCGAGTGACAGGCAAGGGCTTTCTCAGGTTTCCAGACAACAGGTGCAGAACAGGAATCACGGCGCTCGGCTTTGTCCGGTGCCGATGAGAAACAGAAAAATTAGAACTACCCGAAGGCGTAAGGCTGACGTGTTTGGGTCTTCGAGATGCATTCCGGAATTCGTATTTTGCTACTTATCCATGTCTAGAAGACACATGGGATGGAAACCATCCCTAATAGGACAAAAGTGATTTTTTATTTTGCCCCACTGTTCTGACACCTGACTTGGGGTCCTCACGATAAGGTCTAATGCGTTAGACAACAG
This sequence comes from Leopardus geoffroyi, assembly GCF_018350155.1. Lineage (NCBI taxonomy): Eukaryota > Metazoa > Chordata > Mammalia > Carnivora > Felidae > Leopardus > Leopardus geoffroyi. Next base: position 5,242,309 of record NC_059342.1, on the reverse strand, counting down.
TTACTATCTTCTCATCGGGGGCTCTGATTGACATCCACGCTCGGGATGCTAGAGCCACCAGGACTGGCTGTGTGTCAGGAGGGGTGTGACGTGGTCGCGTGGCACTTGGAGGGGAACAGAAACGGGGCGCTTGCATCGGGGTGTGGGGGCATCACCAGGAGGTGAGCGTGTGTGCTTCTTCTCCGCGTCTTCCACGAGCAGCACTCGGCGTACAACCTTTTAGCAAAGTCTAAAGCTTCCAAGCTCTTTAGAGCCCAGATCCTTTCTAAGATCTGCCCGTTTTCCTGCCGTGAATCTTTGGTCAAATACTGCACATTTTCTTCTCGACGTACCACAGGCGCAAGCAATGCCTTCGCCTTGGACTCAGAATCCTAAATACGCTGCAATTTCGGCTGTTCTGTAATGCAGTTCTGAACTTCTCATTCTGAAAGAATTTCCCATGGACAAAAGGGCCGCAAACGTGGTACAGGGGATTCCTGTTTGCTTTTTACTCAACTTCCCCGACAGTTAACACCTTACACCATCATGGCACTTTTATCAAAACTAAGAGATTTACAGGGGCGCCCGGGAGGCTCTTGATTTTGGCTCAGGTCATGATCTCAGGGTTCACGGGATCGAGCCCTGCATCGGGCTCTGTGCTGACAGTGCGGAGCCTGCTTGGGATTCTCTCGCTGTCCCTCTCTCTCTGTCCCTCCCCCACTCATGCTCGCTGTCTTTCAAAATAAACAAACATTAAAACTAAGATATCGGGGGGGCGCCTGGGTGGCTCAGTCGGTTGAGCGTCCGACTTCGGCTCAGGTCAGGATCTCACGGTCCGTGGGTTCGAGCCCCGCGTCGGGCTCTGTGCTGACCGCTCAGAGCCTGGAGCCTGTTTCAGATTCTGTGTCTCCCTCTCTCTCTGCCCCTCCCCCACTCGCACTCTGTCTCTCACTGTCTCAAAAATAAATAAACATTTAAAAAAACTAAGATATCTACACGGGTACAACAGCAATTAAAAGGATGAACTTTATCTTGGTTTCTCCCGTTTTCCCATTCACTTCCTGTGCTGCACCAGAATCCTATTTAGGGACCGTGTCCTCCAACCTGGGACAGTTTCTCAGTCTTCCCTTGTCTCGAATGACAGGCCTGGCTGTCATCCAGCACGCCTACATTTCTACTGCTTTGTCCAAGGGCCCCACTAAGTTGAGAAATGGAAGTCCTTCCAGATTTCTACAAATTGTTTTTAAGTGTATTTATTCATTTTGAGAGAGAGAGAGAGAGAGAGAGAGAGAGCGGAGTAATGGCAGAGAGAGACAGGGAGAGAGACAATCCCAATCTCTGTGTTAACAGTGTGGAGCCTGACTCGGGGCTCGAACCCATGAACCGTGAGATCATGACCTAGGCGGAAAATAAGAGCCTGATGCTTCAGCGACTGAGCCACCCTCCTTCTGGATTCCAGCTGAGAACTAACAGTCCTGGGGACACTACTCTGCCACAGTGGGTGGTTTTACGGTTGTCACAAAAATAAAGTTAAAACCTAGGGGTTGCCATTTAGCTGATCATCTTAACTTGGAGATGCCACGCTGGAAATTTTATATGAACCAGTTCAAATCTCTAAGAAACTACATAACGTCCTGTCTCCCAGCTCAGGCTGGTTGGTATTAAAGTTCTAAAGAAGGTACTAACGATACCCTCTTTTGCATTTCGTGATCTTTCTGTCATTTTTCGTCTCTCTTGAAGCCAGGAAATACCACTGGGACGGTACCAGAGAAAAGCACAGGGAGTAAACAGACGGTGATGTTTCCAGCATGTTGCCCTGGCCCAGCCTCTCCCACATGCCAAGCGGCCTTCAACGCCTACCCGTTCCCTACAGGCAACAGACCCTGAACACTTCCGATGCTACCAGTATGCAAATTAAGCTATGTGATTAACTAGGTACTTGATAAAGGAACAGAGCTTGAGGACCCCCTGTGCCATGGGGCAGTTCACTTTCAGCAGGCAACAGGGTCCCGGGTCGTCCCCAGATCGCTGCTGGGCAATGACTCGGGCTGCCGTGCATTCCTTCCTGTGTGCACCGTGCACTGTCTTTTTCCCCCACCACCTGCCCCTGTCCCACCTCAGGCCCTTGCGGAACAAAGCGTCCCAATTTGTACAACGGAAAACACATCCAGAGGGCCCAACTTTCACAGAACGAGGGTCCAGTGCCTGGATCGCCAAACAGCCTTCTCACTCCTAGGGAAAGTGTGGTAGGCGTGTGTTCGGCCTGGAGGGAGGACTCGGCCAGAGGAGGTGTTAAGCATCCGTGAGGATGTGTCATCAAAGCTCGGGCCCCCTTCCCACCCTCCACCCCCTCTAAGAAAATACCCCTGTGGTTTCTCAGCTAGGCAGTGTGGGCTGCCTACCAATAACCAGACTGTATTTTATGTCGATCTATCGGAAGGTTCCTGTCTCTGGTTACTCCTGTGTGATTGCTTCCTGCCCCTCAGGTCAGCCCAGACACAGGCAGCGACAATTCCTCGGGGACAGGAAGGGTTGAACAGGAAACGCTCACCTGGGCCTTCATTACTCTGTCCACTGATCATGACGACAGTGACCGCCACTCCTGGTGGCCACGGGGCACAAGCTCTCATAACTGCTGGCTTTACGCAAAGAAGAACATCGCCCAGAGGCGAAAAGCAAAAGCTTGTGCCTTCTTCAAGTGTCAACGAGTTCCAGACCAGGGAGATACCCAAGGGAGCAAAGGTCAAGTGGGTTAACTTGACGTGACCGCACCCACCCATCTTCAGGGCATCCAAACGCTGAGCAAGTAAGTGGTGAAGTTGAGACCACTGCCAAGGTCATTATTCCATTGTCTCAAATGGGATCTCACCCGGTTGTGCGGGTCCTTAGCTCCCTGGCACACAACCTAATTCACAGAAGCTTTACTCGGAGTTCCGGGTGGGGCCCAGGGCGACAGGGAAGGGCACCAGAGTGTCCCCCTGGGAAAGAAGGGCCAGCACGCAGACACCCCCAGATCTCCCCACTCAGAGATCCTGGGGCTCGACACGCTGAAGCCCGTGTCACAACCCTGCCGACGTTGCTGAGGGTCTCGGCACATCTGCTGCAGCTCGGATTCCTTAGGAAGCAACCCCAGCTACCTATACGGGGCGTTTCGGGCTCTCAGGAAGGAGCCGGCACAGAAACCCCGCTCTGGGTCTGCCTAGATGTGCTCCGATCCCCTTCTGGATCCCCTTCCCGAAGTGCTTCCTGCATTCCTGGGCAGGGGGGAGGGTGGGGGAGGCAGGAGGTGGGGGGTGGCGAGGGGGGAGGGACGTTTCCCAAAAAGTGCATCCCTAAGGGGAAAGTCACACGCGGGTGCCTACTTGTGAACCAGATTGCTATACGCAGTGCAAAGGTAGCCTGTAATGGTTTTGTGAACAGACAAGTCCACAGTTAAATAAAAATAGGGGCGCGCTGGTCAGTTTGAGATTTGTCGGCGAGGCCAGTGCACCATCCACGTGTGGCTTCCGGAAGCTCCCTCTGTGTGCTGCATCCCCGGGGAAAACTCTCGATGCCCTCTGGCACCGAGCGTGCGTTACCGCGGCTCCTTCTGCGAAAAATAAACAAAAACCTATCGAGACGGCGTGTCTCCTTTTGCTGGGCTCACGTATGTTCCTGACCGGGTTTTCCAGGAACGTATATCCTCGAGAAGCACTCAGATCTGAGTCGATGTGAGGCTTTTCAGTTCTTACTTGTTTGCAGTTCGGCACGGACAAGACTGTGAGAGGATTCTGCTAATTTCTCACCTGAGAAATAGAACAAGAATTGCCCGGCAAGCCTCGAACCGTCTGAACATGTGATCAGTCCCTCATTTACGACCGAATAAAATGTGGGACGGAGCCTCCTCATATCCCGTGAAATCTCCATGTTTACGAGGAGTGGCAACTCTGGGACGTGTCCTAATTCCGTGAAGGCATCATTCCAGAGGCCCCGAGTTGTTCGGAACAGACAGGAGGGCAGTCAACCCTCGAGGCCAGCGGGAACAGCAGCACCTCCCTCTGCTGCGTCCAGACGGCCAGGGAGGGCAGGGGTCCAGGCACCGAGCTCCCCCCTCCTCACGGATTTCCACTGCTTTTCTTAAGGCTCTGTCTCCTTTTCTAAAAATCAAATACGGTGCGGGATCATGTCAGGAGACGCAAGGGTGAGACGCTCAGAAATAAAACCAAGGCCACTCAATGATCCGCCCATTTGTGGCCGCTCGGTCAGCCAAACGCCTCTGGGAAAAAAACCCCACTGACGCTAAAACTTACATTCCCTTTAAGGATGTCGTGCGGCTCAATTCGTAACCATCTGTAAGCACGCCGTGAGAGCCTCGGATGAACAGAGTCACGTACAGATTACCTGTTCTACCAAATAGGGTGTTCTAATGAATGCGAAAAAGTTGACGGGGAGCCCTTTGGGAGGGGGCACAGGAGGGCCCTTGAATGCGTCAGAGCAAAGCCTGTCCCGTTTGATTTCCTTAGAGGAAACGTGGCGACAGGAAAAGAGCCGAGCTGCGAGAATCGTGAGAACAGTGAGCCCCTGAATCACCGTCTCCCAGGCGGCCCCTAGTCCGGGCAGGTCTCTGCAGAGCTGTAGAGCGGCTGACCACAGGGCCCAGCGAGAGGTCCCATCAGCCTCCGTCACGGGCTACGATCTTCCTGCGTCACAAGAGACGCGTGCCGTTCAGGGCTCCCGTGTGCTTTGATTTTAACATGGCATCTAGGTACCATGAGGGATCCCAGGGGCCTCACGAAAGATTGCTGATTGGACCTGACCACTTTGGCAGAAAGGAAGGTCACCTTAGCAGGTGCACTTTTACCAGGGGTCCTGAAGAGAATAAAAAAAAAAAAAAAAAAAAGGAAATCCCTAGAAGGGGCAATACAGCTAAATGTGGGTGGATGGGAGACCCTGGAGAAGCGTGTGAAGGGATCAGACAAAATACAGCTCTGTAGGGATGATGTGTATTAAAAGTTAAGTGAGCAAAGACATCATAATATAAGCCAAAGGTACATAACTGTTGGAACGCCCGGGTGGCTCAGTCAGTTAAGCGTCCAACTCCTTTTTTTTTTTTTTTTAACATTCGTTTATGAGAGACAGAGAGAAAGAGTACGAGCAGGGAAGGGGCAGAGAGAGAGAGAGGGAGACACAGAATGTGAAGCAGACTCCAGGCCCTGAGCTGTCAGCACAGAACGCGACACAGGTCTTGAACCCATGAACCGTGAAATCATGACCTGAGCTGAAGTCAGACACTTAACCAACTGAGCCACCCAGGCGTCCCAAGCGTCCAGCTCTTGATTTCGGCTCAGGTCACGACCTCACGGTTCGTGGGTTGGAGCCCCACACTGGGCTCTGTGCTGACAGTGCAAAGCCTGCTTGGGATTCTCTCTCCCTCTCTCTCTCTCTCTCTCTCTCTGCCCTTCCTCCGCTCACATTCCTGCTCTCTCTCTCTCAAAATAAATAAGTTTTTTAAAAAGGTATTGTTAAATAAATAACTTATATGAACCTCTCTGTGTATTATGAGTGATACAAAATGTGAATTCATTCGAAAAGAGCCCAGACTAGAATTTTCTGGACAACTATTTTAGAATGTGATAAGCCCTTAGAAAGGCTGCCATACACCATGTGGGAAGTTGCCCCGTTTGTCACAGGCACTGCTGACTCTTGGAAAAGTGAAAACTCTTACGGCAAAATTATGGCCGCCGTGAGGCGCTTACTATGCAGATTATAAACACCACAAATAACTCTGAAAAGTTAAGTTGCTGTGTTTTTTCACTCTTTTTGTCCAGCAAATCCTGGTGGCCAGTGACCATTATACCACTGAGCCCCAGAGAAGCCAAGAGGGCAAAGAACAACTCAGAAAAATAGGAACCCCAACGCGTGAGGAGTTGGTGTGGGACAGGAAGAGAAGGCGGGAACCGGGGGCCTTGGAAAGAGCCGGAATGGAGGACGAGTGAAGGTGGCTGCACAAGGTGAGTCAGACACCTCTGCTCGGGAATGAAGCCCGTGGACCAAGAAAAGGGAGAGGAATAAGCAAAGAGCAGAGGACTGGCTTTGGCTTGGCTTCCGCTGGAATTCCGGGAGATGCGCTGGTAGGGGCCATGCAGTCACTAACTGCCAAATGTTGCCTGCTTTCTCCCTTCTGGGCTTGTGGAGGACAGCAGTCCAGGCCCTTTGCAGGGGGGGCAAGGCTACATGACCAACTCTGGCCAACAAGCCGCGAGTGGAAGTGACAGGTCACTTCTGGGCCTAAGTTGCCAGGACAAAACCACGCGGTGCTCTTTTCCCCTCGGCATGGTGACCCAGAATTCGCCATTGGCCATCAAAAGGGGACACAGAAGTTAAAATGAGAGTCCCGACTCGATCTGAACAGAAGGTCAACTTGGCAAGAGCAAGTTAAACGTGTAATGGAGGGCTCAGGCCGGAAACCAGGTGAGACTCCCGGTCAGATTTCAGGGAGCCCGGAAGTGACATGGGACGTATATTCCTCAAGGGACAGACGACCCAGGGAGTGCGGCCTTGCCAAGAAAGCGCCACGAGGTATAACCACCACGGGCTTTGGGAGAGGATGCCAACTAACCCGCAGGGTTAAGAGCCAACAACCCACCCTCAGCAGACAGCAGAGGGAGTCCCTCCCACCATCCAGCTCCAGGAGGGCGTGAGCCCGTCCTCACCCAAACGTGGTCTTGAAAAGAGCAGGAAAAAATGCTCAGAAATCTGAGCATCTCCAGGAGACACTCACCCACCCGTCAGAGGCCACTGAATCTGGAAGAGAGGGAGGACTCCCTCCTCCTAGGGTAATTCTATAATTTTGGGCTGCTTGGGAGAGAAAAGGACCAACAACACCGCCTCCCTGAAGGTCACTGGCGACACTGGAAAACGCTGGGTTTGTTCTGGTTTGTCTCATCAAGTACCATAGACTCCACGGCAGGAACCTGGGGACTCTGGAGCTTGAGGAGGGCTCCGGGAGGATCAGAGCAGCTCCGTGTGTGGTCCGTGTGACGACTCTACAGTAAGGTCAGCACACACCCTGCTGTTCGGGCTTCTCTTCCCACGTGCTGCCATCTTGCATGTTAGACAAGCTGTGATTTAATAAAGCTGCACGGCCAGAGACAGCGCTCCGTGCTTTAGTACATGGGCATATTTTGCATCAATGCTCTTAGGTTTGGCCTGCCCACTGCACTCAGTATCCACAGTGCATCTGCAAAGTTACTTTGGGAAGGAGAGGAGAAGAGAGGAGGGGAGGGGAGGGGAGGAGAGGAGAGGAGGAAGGAAGGAGGAAGGGAGGGAGGGAGGGGAAAGAAAGAGGAGAAGGGAAGGGAAGGGAAGGGAACGGAAGGGAACGGAAGGGAAAGAAAATAAATTGTGGTTTAAAAAGAGAATGCGCATGGGATGCCTGGGTGGCTCAGTCAGTTAAGCGTCGCCTTTGGCTCAGATCATGATCTCACGGTTCATGGGTTGGAGCCCCACGTCAGGCTCTGTGCTGACAGCTCAGAGCCCGGAGCCTGCTTTGGGTTTTGCGTCTCCCTTTCTCTCTGCCTCTCCCCAGCTTGTGCTCTGTCTCTCTCTCCGTCCCTCTCTGCCCCTCCCCTGCGCGTACTCTCCCAATAACTAAATAAATAAACAAATAAATAAACAAACTTTAAAAAAAATTAAAAAGAGAATGTGTATTAGTCCTACTAGGTCTAAAAACTTTTAAGCAGGACAGATAAACAGAATCCAGAATCTGGTGTCCAAGACCCTTCCCTGCAATTGCTCAGTCTCTCATCTGGGAATACCGGCCAGTTCCATCAGCCTCCTGGCCTGTGAACAAAAGATAGGAATATACAGGCTGCAATTTAATGAAAAAAAAAAAAAAAAAAAAAAAAAAACACATGACAGAAAAGTTTACTATTATGAGATTTGCATCAAACATTTTTGAGGTGATATTTTGATGCATGTCAGGAGTTGACACATTTTTACTTTACTCACTCTTTCAATTTTTAAAAACATTTCTTTGTTAAAAACCAATGACTTTTACATCACGTCCCGTGTAGAATATTGCAGAGTTCAAGTAATCGGAGTCCCCATGTTATAAGAAAGCGTATCTAAGCACTTTCCCTAATGTAGTCAGTTTTCTTTATCTTGCTAAAACCTACAGTATAAACTTGTACTTGTCACTCAACTTCATTACCAAGAAATAAATATTGTAAATCTGAGAACAGTTTCTGAAATGCTCAGCCATGAATTGTATTGGCATCATTAGACAAAAATCTTTCCTGACTCTGCCCAGTAATGCAGTCTGCATTTTATGGGCTCAATGTCTCCATATGGGAAAGATGGAAAATTCAAAGAGAAAACACCTAGTCGGTTCAGTTTTCCCCCATTTACTTTCTGTGTGCAACAACTAACGTGGTATCCTGAAATGCCGTTTTTGAGAAAGTTGTTTATTTTTTTTTATTTTTTAATGTTTACTTATTTTTGAGAGAGAGACAGAGTGCAAACAGGGGAAGGGCACAGAGAGAGGGAGACACAGAATCGGAAGCAGGCTCCAGGCTCCGAGCTGTCAGCACAGACCCTGCCTCGGGGCTCGAACTCACAGACTGCGAGATCATGACCTGAGCCGAAGTCGGACACTTAACCGACGGAGCTACCCAGGCTCCCCTAAGTTTATTTTTTTTAATGCTTATTTATTTTGAGAGAGAGAAAAAGAGAACAAGTGGGGGAGGGGCAGAGAGAGAGGGAGGGAGAGACAGAGTCCCAGGCAGGTCCCACACCACGTTGTCAGCATGAAGCCTGACACGGGGCTCGATCTCACAAAGTATGAGATCATGACCTGAGCTGAAATCAAGAGTTGGGCGCTTAACTGACCAGGTGCCCCAATAAAGTTAAGTTTAAAGCACTCTCACTGCATTGTCACCAGTGACGTGACTTGCTGCATTAAAACGCATGATGTTCAGCATCCGGGTGAGGAACAGAGCAGCTCGTCTCTCTCAAAGTGAGTGTTCATGCAAGCATTTGAGGGGAACACACAGGGAGGACAGCATGTGTGCATGTGTCTTCCTAGTCAATTTCAAATAGCTTCCGGCAAGACTATGCATCTCACCATCACGCCTGCACTTACAGATCACATGACTGAAAAGAACATGGTGTCCAGAGCTGGAAAACAGCCTCTGCAGTGCTACTGAGCCAGCTGGAGGAAGGGTCACCCGGAGTAACAATAATCGGAAAAACACAGAAGGCTATTTCACAAGCAAAATGCAGAGTACAAGTCCAGCATGGCTTACTAGAACATAGTTGGCGGGGAGGGGCTGTTTTTGCTCATTAACTTTTGTCTGCATGAACTTGGGAGTACAAAGAGTCTTTAGGAGATTTTTGAGAAGACAGATATGAAGTCAAGCATGTTCTTATTTATATTATACAGCCATCTTCCTGCAGTCTTGATTTTGCATAAGAAATATTAGATAACTTGTAATTTCAGGAAATATTCAATTTAATATTGATGGAAACAAAATCAGCCAATATGAACGATCAAACCCAATTTTCAAGGACTTTACACTTTTATCTAATGGCATCAATTTTCTGGAGCAGGTACATGAATAAATGTATGTGTCTATGATTTACTTCTTAAAATCTATCAGTTTTGAAAAATTACACATTCAGGCACATGGGGATGCTAACTTTTCGGCAATTTATGTTCCTTTGTATAAAACAGTAGCGTGCATTGCATCAGTGTGGGCATTTTCTGCAATGTATCATCGGGAACCCAGCTCCGGACATCAAAATGGGAACTTTAAAGGAACCCGAATAGAGATTTCAAAAATAAATTACAGGAGCACTTCGTCTTATGTTGAGAGATGATACTAACTCAGCATTATCTCCACAATGACTGGCACTTCCATTAGAGAACTCACAAGAAAACACTGAAAAACGTGTGGTTACGTAGGAGTCAGGAGTCATGGCTTTCTGAACCCCTTGAGCCCCGCTCTCCTCTTTGACTTGCAGATATATATTCTTACTACTCTATGCAGTGATCAGCTATATATAAAATTCCCGGAAGAGGCCATGATATTTCAGATATTTCTAATTTTTCATACAAAGTCGTAAAAGCTCAATGACTTCTATGCAAAATAAGGAACTAGGAAGGTAAGAAAGACCACCTTCTTTAAAACCTCCAAGTCCCACAGCACAGACCAAGGAAACTAGTCATACAATCAGGTAGTCTAACAAGATCTTCGTCAGCAGATCACGCACAGAAGTTTCAAAAAAGCTAAAACTATTATGTATGAAGAATCATCATCATCATTATAATCATCCACATTTTATACAATTCACATTTTGCATCGTAATACCCTAAGCTGAAGTGAACCAACACGTTCTCCAGCATTTACAAAGGCAAAGGAAATGGCAGGAAAGAACCTGGGATGCTGCCTTTTAACAGAAAATATACACAGATAATCCTTCCGAAGGAATATTGATTGATAAACTGTGTATCTCAGTCTCATTTTAGGAATGCGTATGAAATCAGATGGTAAAATGAAGGAACAGTCAGTGAAATGTGCATTGTGTACAATTAGAGTAGCAACAACCTCGTCAGTTGATTGCCACTCTCTTAAAAAAATTAAATTTGCAAAGAGAGTGGTCTGAACATAATAAATAAGCTTTATACTTACCATTTTATAAAGGCTGCTTATCATATGCTGTTATTAATTTCTTAATTAAATGTAGTAGAAATAAATTCATCTCAAACATCAGGATTTTCCCTTCTAATGTTTATAAACTTCCCAGTGTCACCATACTGACAGCACAAGAGGCCTGAATCATAAAGATATTCTGTCCCTGCAAATCAGAAACACAATACACAGGCCCGTTGGGATTCTTTAAACTAATTAAATATGGTGCTTATTTAGTTTTGACAGTCTTTGGGCAACCACTGGAAAGTTTAGATGTTGAGCTGGCTATTAGAGTAACCACCAGACCAAAAATAGTAAATTTGATCATTTATTTTTTTAATGTTTATTTATTTATTTTGAGAGAGAGAGAGAGAGAGAGGACATGTGCGAGCCCAAGAAGGGGAGGGGCAGAGAGGGGAAGAGAAAATGTCAATCAGGTACCATGCTGTCAGCACAGGACCCGACTCGGGGCTCAGACTCACAAACAGTGAGATCACGACCTGAGCCGACATCAAGGGTTGGACACTTAACCGACTGCGCCACCCAGGTGCCTCTGATTATTTAATTATTAATTGGAACCTAGCTTCAAATGAGAAGATATTTTTACTGGAATGCTAAAAATTATCATGAATGATGCTTTGTAATTATCTGGAGGAGTAAATATCTGGCCAGAAATGCTTCTTCACAGTAAACGGCCATGAAGGTGGTCGTCGGGTCAACAGCGGGCATGCTCTCCCACCCTAAACTCACCAAAAGTCTTCATTGTGTCCTTACTCCGCCCTTCCAGTCTGTTTGGCCACTTACTGGGTTCCCACACTTGATTTTTAAGGACATAATAAAATTCAAGCTATACTTAAACTATGATCTTAGAAATACCAAAGGAAGGGAGAAAAATACTCAGTTCCTTAGTAATATCTGCAGACTTTACACTTATAAGGGACACGGTTAATTTAAAATTTTACTTTCTGGGGCGCCTGGGTGGCTCAGTCGGTTAAACGTCCGACTTCAGCTCAGGTCATGATCTCACGGTCCGTGAGTTCGAGCCCCACGTTGGGCTCTGTGCTGACAGCTCAGAGCCTGGAGCCTGTTTCATATTCTGTGTCTCCCTCTCTCTCTGACCCTCCCCTATTCATGCTCTGTCTCTCTCTGTCTCAAAAATAAATAAACGTTTAAAAAATATTTTTTTAAATAAAATAAAATTTTACTTTCTGAATTAATCTCACCAAAAAATGCATCTATCCCTTTACTTTTAGGTAATCTCTACACCCAACATGGGAGCTCAAACTCATGACCCCAAGATCAAGAGTCACACACTCTTCTGACTGAGCTAGCCAGGTACCGCTAATCTATCCCTTGAAAAGGTAGTAAAATATTTGATTTTTAAGTGTGCTTATTAACTTATTTAATCCACTGAACTAGTATTTGTGCAAAAGATAAAAAGTAATTTAATCGGTGACACTCAAGAAGCAAGAGTGAATGAATGCATCTCCAAAAAAGAAAGCCATTAGCTCCCTTCCCACCGATAGGAAGGGAATCTGTTTTCAACAGGACCTGTCACCCAGGTACCTGCCAGGCCACGTCCTGGGATGGAACCGTTTCCCCATCACGATCCCATGGCAGCTTCACATGGCACGGATGCCAGGCAGTGGCTTGTTAAGTGTTCCCCAGTGCCTGTGACATTGGCTCATTCGCTCGTTGTTTTAGTTACTCATGAGAAGCATACTTGACTAGTCACCCATCCAGAGTGTTCTAAAACTAAAAAGGGATGATAAAATAGGAAATAGTCTAGAGCCTCCAATAATTCCCTTCTGATTTGAACCTCATTTACGACCATTTGCTGGCAACCAACAGGGAAGGGAGATGTCAAAACAAACAAAAGAGATTAATACTAAAGAAGAAGGGAGCTAGCAAAATGATAACATGTTGAACCTGCTTCCTCATTTTCATTAAACTGCGATACAATTACTTTTTGAACCGCAAGAATGAATATTAACGAAGAATAATTATTCTGAGGCAGAATCATGATGGATTAGCAACAAGACAGCATCAGACTCACCATCTCTGCGATTAAGACTTGCAAACCCAGGGCCGTGGCTGCTGGACAGCTCCGAGGAGCTGCTGAAGGACGCTCGAGGCAAGGTGGATGCCAGCGGGGCGTCACAGCTATCTGTGCGGAAAATACCAAGTTCAGGTTAACCCACTGCTCGAGGCTGTTCTGTCTTCTTCTCTCCTTCCCTCTCTTCTTCCCTCCCACCCTTGCTCCTGTCCTTCCTTCTTTCTTTTCTTTTTAGTTGGCAGGCTAAGAAAATGCGAGACCCTGCAGCAAACAAACATCAGCCTTAAGCAGAAACGTGTTAGTAAACGTACAACCACGGTCTCTTAAAGCAAATAAAAGCCCTGATTGGGAACCTTGGCCATTTTCCGTGGGGCAAAGATTCCCATCGTGGCCACTTTGAAGCTGTCAACGTGACATCATCAATCATGGAATTGGAAAGAGGTTCACACATGTCACGTCATTAGATAGTATTTCCACCATATGCAAATACAAGATAGAGAAACAACATCCAGCGCACAGATAATAAATAGGAAAAGGCCATGAAATTAAGTAATTAAGTTGTGTGTTTGGAAAATTTACCTTTGTTTTTAACATGATTTACTTAATTGTAACTTCCTATCATTTCATCTTTAATGATGGCTGTATTTTAACAGCTGACTTAACAAAATTCATGAGAAGTTAGTGATTGGCTCTTGCTAGCTGCTAAAAGTTGGCTCCAGCCCACTGCCCCTCAATGGGGAACTATTAGAAGAATTTCCTTTAAAATCAAAAAGAAGATTTTAATAGGCATCACCACTTCTGTTGAATGCTTCTCTGAAAGGCCTATCAGCACATAAGAGAACATTTAAAAATTAAAAGCACAGAATTGGGAAAAAACAAAAAAAGAAACTGTCATCACTTCCAGATGATATGATTGTGCAGGTAGAAAATCCAAAAGTAACTGACTAGCTTAATAGCCCGATATCCCACACCGATTTCATTTTAAACTCAATCTAGGGTTAGAAAATAAATTAACCAGAATATCAAATAATAACAAAACACATAAAGTATCTAAGAATGAATCTTCCAACACTGAAAAACATTTATGGGGATTATTATAACAACTGTATTGAAAGACATTACATAAAATACAGACTCCAGTCGTCGCCAACAGGAAGACAGTATTTTTAAAGGATCAGTCGTCCCCAGGTTGATCTAAAGATTCATTAGAAGTCCAATGAAAAGCCTAAGAGGGCTTTTCAGACACACTGAATCAAGGAACCCTGCCTGACCTGGTTCATAACATGGAATACAAATAGGATTTAAGAAGCCTATAAAGACAAATAGAAAACAAAAAACAAAAACGACACCTTCATTTTCATTAACCTCTAGCTAAAATTCAGCGTTTTCTTTAATCGTGAATACAGGCAAATCACAATGTTTTCAGTAGTGCCCACAAATTTGTTACCATCCTAAGTTACAGACATTTTTATGGCAGTCATTGTTGTCACGGCTATCTAGAAATATTATTTATGATTCTCATTACTTCAAAATAGCAGTATTCGACTCACCACCGGATTTTGTTATTTAATGTGCTAATAACTAAGGAGACTTATTATATTACAATTTCTAATTTATTGATATCAGCATTTCACTATAATTAGCTTTCTTCCCAATCATATATATATACACACACACACACACACACACACACACACACACACATATATGGGTGTGCACACTGGAAGTACAAAGCTGTTATTACTGGGGCATCATTAATATTTCAGAAAATTCCAGAGGAGGGGGGTTGTCTACAGTTCACAGTCAACAGTGCTAACTTGAGTGTTAGCCTAGAACTTTCTCAGGGGATGCCAGCACGTTGAGCAGACCAGGCCCGCGTTATTCTGCCTGTACGTAAAGAGGTCCCGGGGGCCTCGCCACTACGTTGAAGGTTGAGAGCAAGAGAGGATTATTTCCATTAACGTCCGTCTTGGGAAGCCTGCTCTTTTCCCAGCCTTGGCCGCCACACAGATTCCTTCGAGAGTCTTTCCCGATGCTACCCCGTCAGCCCCCTCCACTCGCACCACTGTCATCTCGCTACTTACAGTCTCCCCTTAAGCTGGAAACCTAATGACAACTTAGCATAGATTTTGGAGCCAGACTCGGGTGGGGCTGGCATTGGTCAGGCTGCCTACTCTTCCGGTGGCACTCACCCTTTCCTAAGCCTCAGTTTTCTCATCAGTTCAATGGGAATAACTGTGCAGATAGTGCATAATTATACCATGGGGAGTCAACTCCCCCAGCAGTACAGCAAGGAGTCACTTAACTGTCAATGGGGAGTCACACACTAAGAAGACCGCTATGAGCGTTAAAAGTATTTGCTTTTATTATTCTAACTATCGTAAAACAAGTCAACGCTTCGTAAGCTCCTTCAAAATATTCTAGAAGGACACTTTCGTGTATATGTGGAAGGCAATGTTCAAAGTTCCAAACCGTATTGTCATTTTTTTATTCTTTCCTCAAAGAAGACATAAGAAGCTTGGTCTTTAAAAAAAACAAAAAAAAGTAATAGCTTTTGTGATGTAATCCTTCCTTTGGAATAACAATTTATAAAATTTATTTTAAAACTGTCTTTATTTAGTCTAACTCAGAGGCTTCTAAAGACGGTGTTCCAATTTACTCCAACAGAGTTAATCTTGAGAATATGTGTGGTCTAAAACAAGGTGGTCACATCCTATGAGGCACCTGGAGAGGAGCGGCTGTGGATTTGGACAGTGTTTTCCAAGCATTCGGTGTGTTTTTAACTGAATTACATCCACGCAAGGTAAAGGCTCAGGAGTCATCCCAAACCTCCAGTAACTGCTGTTTTCAATCTGAAATGTCTCTATTTTCTACTAAGATTCCTGGAGCAAAAAAAGTGTCAAGACCCAATTTCATTTTCTTTTTCTGGCATCATGAAAAGACATTCGAATCCCACTAAATGAGTATCATTCTTATGAACAATCTGATGAACACTATTTCTGTCCAAAAAACCAGAGGATCCCTGAAATGTTTCAAAGCTACAAGAATTATTCACAAATTATGGCTTTTAACAAGTGAAATGGCAAAACAACTTTAAAGAATCACTACTTATCACTTAGGGGGAGAAGCAACTTGAGTACAAATAATGAGCTTATGAGAATTAACATATGAAAATAGACGGAGGATATTACAGTTAAAGAAGCTAAAGTAATTTTATTTCCCTTCAGAATAACCACTCATATTCATAAGAAGGATTCTATGCAATAATCTTAATTTTGAAATGCATTCATCCGTCAGTGGTCCAAATGTACTCAAGGTTACGTTCTCAGAGAAGCTTAAGGATTCTAACAGAAAGGCGATGATCCATTGTCATGTGTTTTAGAGGAAAAAAAATAAACACGCCACAATTGTTCATGATTTATGTATGACTCGGATCAGAGTACTAGGGACATCCTTGTGTGCATTCTGATATAACAAATTCATATTTATGGAATGCTCAAACCTGGTCTCAGTAGTTGTCCCTATTACAATGCCATTTTAATCAAAAGCCTATTGTTTGTCTCACCAACAGAACAGCCTTAGACTGAAATTATAAAACAATATTTCAGCTTCCGTTTTTCAAACTCATATCTTTTTTTTTTTTTTCCAGATGAAATCTTAGAAATCTGGAACTTCCCGCAACTGGGGGACATAACCAATCTGAGTGTGAAGAGTGGGGGAGGGGCAGAGAGAGAGGGAGACACAGAATCCCAAGCAGGCTCCAGGCTCTGAGCTGTCAGCACAGAGCCCGACACAGGGCTCGAACTCACAAGCCTTGAGATCATGACCTGGAGCCGAAGTCGGATGATTAACTGACTGAGCCCCCCAGGCACCCAGATGCATTACCTTTTGGACAAGATTAACAATTCCTCAACACAGAAAATTCATGGTTGCTGGCTGCTTGTTTTTCGGACTTGAACATATCGTAACGGACTCTAGTCCCTGGAACGGACAAGAGAGCGAGTCACAAAGTCCCCTGGAGCTGGACTTCTGGCCCTACTTGCCCTTCCCAAGTGGGCAGCTTGAATCAAGGCCCAGATGCACACAATGCCACGCCCCTTGGCCACTGGACCAGCAGGAACATTTGGACTCAGTAGAGCCTGGTGATACCTGGGAATCTCTCTCTGTCACAAGAGGACTAAGACCTGGAGCTGGTCTGTCACTCCAATATCCACCATTCCTGGTGGCCCATCAAGGCCTCTGAGAACATCTAGGGCCACCTTCCTGCCCTTCCCGAGGTGTATGCGTACAGAGTCCCAATCCATGCAGATCCCCAATCCGTGTCTTCACTACTTTGGACCACAGTTCTGAACTTGGCCAAATGTTCTGGGGCATGCGCCCGTTTCCAACCTTCAGAGACCTACACCATGGACAGGAGGTAATGAGCCCCCAGAATCTGTAGGACATTCCAAGTTTGTAAGCATGGCGTACAGGATGCTCTAGTGACCCCTGAATAATTCTCCACCCCATCTCACCCACCCCTCCCCTCACGTGCCCCTCAAAATGTGTGCTGCTGTCTGCTCCGACCTGCAACTACCCCATGTGGGTCTCTACTTGGCAATAGCAACTGGGCATTCCATGAGCTTGGACAACTACACCAGTCTGTGCTGGTTACCTGCATGACCCTCATGGCCCAGCCTGTTAGAAATTCAGGTGGAGAAAAGCAGAGGTGATTTCAGATTTCTCATCTGCTCCAATAAGTTACACATCCCAATAATAGAATATAGTTGTATCTCTGGGAGAACAAAGTCAGAAAGGGCCCATTATTCCAAGTTCCTGGCTACTTTATTTAATAATTGCACACCTGTCCATTAGTACAGTCCAAAGTGAAGCACTTTTGTTTTCACTTCTAGGCTTCCTCTCTTATCATAACGTATGTCATGAATTATCTCAAAGATTTGGTTTATGTTCACTGTATTGAATCACAGCTGTTGAATGAATACATCGAGATCCAGATGTTGCCTAGGAAATTACTCCTCAGCACTGAAGGATTCGCTGTGTATTGTAAATCAAATAGTAACACTACAAAAACAACTTGCCATTAATTTTAGTGATGCGATATAGCAAATTAATATCCATTAACTGCACCTATTATTAGGTATGAATGTGAAATAATCATTGTTCTTACGATGAAATTATACCTCATGTTCCCTCCAGCTGACTGAATTCATACTGGTAGTGTTTCCACTTTTAGATCAAAGCATTTGTAAAATGCCTTAAGTGTTTTTGAGAAAATTTTAAATTACAAAATAGTATATTCCAAATTCTGAAATCCACATGGTAGGTAAGACGTAGCTGGGCAGATATTTGTTAATAAAAGGAGCTTCCAGGGGCGCCTGGGTGGCTCAGTCGGTTAAGCTTCCGACTCCGGCTCAGGTCATGATCTCACACGTTGTGAGTTCGAGCCCCACGTCGGGCTCTGAGCTGACAGCTCAGAGCCTGGAACCTGCTTCCAATTCTGTGTCTCCCTCTCTCTCTGCCCCTCCCCCACGCATGCTCTGTTTCTCAAAAATGAATAAATGTTAAAAAAAAATTTTTTTAAAAAGAAGCTTCCTGCCTACTGATCTGACTTTAAACTTCCAGAAAATCTATAACTCAAATACACAAAATCACCTTTGAAAAAGTCTTCTTGTTAGAACACAAATCAATAAAATTAAAAATAGGAAATCAGTGGAGAAAATCAACAAAACCAAAAGTTGGCTCTTTGAAAAGGTCAGTAAAAGATTCTAGCCAAGGTGGCTTAAGAAAGAGAGAAGACAAAAATTATCAGTATCAGAAATGAAAGACAGAACATCACTACAGATCCCATGGACATTAAATGGCTAATAAAGAAGTAATATGGACAACTCTTTGCCCACAAATTTGATAATCTAGATGGTATGTGAGGGTTGATGGGGGGTGGGAGGGAGGGGAGGGCAGGTGATGGGTACTGAAGAGTGTATCTTTTGGGATGAGCACTGGGTGTTGTATGGAAACAAATTTGATAATAAATTTCATATATTAATAAAAACAAAACAAAACAAAACAAAAAGATAATCTAGATGATATGGACTCCTTACAAGATATAATCTGCCAAATTCACACAAGAAGGAAGACAATCTGTATGGGCCTATATCTATCAGAGAATTTGAAGCTATAATTAATAACCTTCCAAAGCAGAAAGTACCAGGTCTAAATGGCTTCAGTGGTAAATTCTACCAAACATTTAAGGAAGAAATTGTATCAATTCTCTACAAATTTTTCAGAAGACAGAAGCAGAGGGAATACTTTCTAATTCATTTTATGACAACTGAATTACCATGGTACCAAAGCCAATCATTGATTTTACAAGAAAAGAAACCTATAGACCAATATCTCTCATAAACATAGATGCAAAATCCTCAACAAAACATTAGCAAACTGAATCCAAAAATGTATAAAGAGAATTATATACCATGAACAGGTGGAATTTATCCCAGGTATACAAGACTGATTCAACAACATTCAAAAAGCAATTAATCTAACCCACCACATCAACAAGCTAAACAAGAAAAATCAGTCATTTAAACAGATGCACAAAAAAAATTTTGACAAAATCCAACACGTATTCATAGTAAAAACTCTTAAACTAGGAACAGAGGGGAACTTCCTCAACTTGAAAAAGGATATCTACAAAAATCCTACTGTGAAATCATACTTGAAGGTGACAAACTTAAAACTTTCCCACTAAGATCAGTAACGAGACAAGGACGTCCCATTCTTTTTCAAAATCCTACTGGAAGTCTTATTTGATGCAATGAAACAAGAAGAGGAAATAAAAGGGATACAGATCGGGAAGAAAGAAATCTGTGGTTGTTCACAAATGACACGATCATCTATGTAGAAAATTCCAAAGAATTGACAAAAAAAACAACAACCCTGAAACTAATAAGCCAAGAGGATATAAAGTTAACACACAAAATCAAATAGTTTCCTATATACCATTAATGAATAAGTTGAATTTAAAATAAAAACACACCATTTACATTAACGCCCGCCCAAAATTATGGAATACTTGGGCATAAATCTAACAAAATATGTACAAGATGTATATGAGAAGAACCATAAACACGGATGCACAAAATCAGAAAAAGACTAAATAAATGGAGAGATATTCCATACTCCAGAATAGGAAGACTCAATACTGTTAGGATGTCAGTTCTTCCAATTTGGTCTATCAACCAAGGCAGTCTCAATCAAAATCCCCGCGAGTTATTTTGTGGCTATCAACAAAGCGATTCTAAAGTTTACGTGGAGAGAAAAAACAACCCAGAATAGCCAACACAAGGTTAAAGTTGGAGGACTGACACCACTCGGCTTCAAGACTTACTACAAAGCCACGGCGATCAAGATGATGCGTTATTGGCAAAAGAACTTGACAAACAGATCAGTGGAACAGAACAGATCCCAGAAGCAGACCCACACAATACAGCTGCCTTATCTTTCAAAGGAGAAAAAGGCAACACAATGGAGAAAAGATAGTCTTTTCTTTTTTTTTTTTTGAAAGAATTAGATTAGCACTTTATTTTTTTATATTAAATATAATTTATGGTCAAACTGGTTTCCATACAACACCCAGTGCTCATCCCAACAGCTGCCCTCCTCAATGCCCATCACCCACTTTCCCCTCTCCCCCACCCCCCCCCCCACCAACCCTCAGTTTGTTCTCAGTATTTAAGAGTCTCTTACGGTTTGCCTCCTTCCCTCTCTGTAACTTTTTTCCCCCTTCCGCTCCCCCATGGTCTTCTGTTAAGTTTCAGGATCCACACATGAGTGAAAAAATATGGTATCTG
The DNA here is from genome assembly GCF_018350155.1 of Leopardus geoffroyi. NCBI lineage: Eukaryota > Metazoa > Chordata > Mammalia > Carnivora > Felidae > Leopardus > Leopardus geoffroyi. Next base: position 5,221,754 of record NC_059342.1, on the reverse strand, counting down.
TCTTTCTCTGCCTGGCTTATTTCACTCAGCATAATACCCTCCAGTTCTATCCACGTTGCTACAAATGGCCAGATTTCATTCTTTCTCATTGCCAAGTAGTATTCCATTCTCTATATAAACCACATCTTCTTTTTCCATTCATCAATTGATGGGCCTTTAGGCTCTTTCCATAATTTGGCTATTGTTGAGAGTGCTGCTATAAACATTGGGGTACAAGTGCCCCTATGCATCAGTACTCCTGTATCCCTTGGGTCAATTCCTAGCAGTGCTATTGCTGGGTCATAGGGTAGATCTATTTTTAATTTTTTGAGGAACCTCCACACTGTTTTCCAGAGTGGCTGCACCAGTTTGCATTCCCACCAACGGTGCAAGGGGGTTCCCGCTTCTCCACACCCGTTCCCGCATCTACAGTCTCCTGATTTGTTCATGTAAGCCACTCTGACCGGCGTGAGGTGGTATATGAAAAAGATACATCTGACAAATAGCTGTTGTCCAAAATATAAAAAAAAAACTCTTAAACTCAACAATTAAAAAAAAACAAAAACAAAACAAAAAAACTCCATCTCAAAAATGGTCCAACGACTTCCAGGCACCTCCACAAAGAAGATACGCAGATGTCAGATAAACCTATAACAAGAGCCTCAACATGATACGTCATCAGGGAAAATGGAAATTAAAACAATGAGATACCAACACGCACCCATCAGAACGGCCAACACCTGGAACACCGCCAACAGAAAATGCTGGCAAGGGCGTAGACCAAGAGGAACTCTCATCCACTGCCGGTGGGAATGCAAAATGGCACAGCCTTCTTGGAAGGACAATTTGGCACGTTCTTACAAAACTAAATATACTCCCGCCACGCATCCCAACAAGTGTACTCCTTGGTATGTGCCCAAAGGAGTTGAAAACTTAATGTCCACACAAAAACACGCACACGTGATTTATAGCAGCTTGATTCGCTGATTGCCAACACTTGGAAGCAAACACAATATCCTTCAGTAGGTGAATGGATAAAACAAACAAAAAACCTCTGGGTGCCACAACCAGGTAATGAAGCATTTTCAGCAATAAAGAGAAATGAGCTGTCAAGCCATGAAAAAAACATGGAGGAACCTTAAGTGCCTATTTCTAAGTGAAAGAAGCCATGTGGAGAGGCTATATCCAGGTTGACTTCAACTCGACGACATTTTGGAGGAAGCAAAATTATGGAGACGGTAAAGAGGTCAGCAGTTGTCAGTGTTCAGGAAGTGGTCACCGGATTTTGTGTGACACAGCGATGAGGGGTATGTGACATTACACATTTGGCAAATGCTACAGAATACACACCAAGAGTGAACGCGAACTTGGGTGAACTTTAGGTGGTAATGACGTAGCAACCCCAGGGCATCTGTTTGAATAAATGAACCCCCTGATAGCGGCTGTCGATAACGAGGGCGGCTGTGCATGTGCGGGGGGCAAAGGGGAGATACGGGAAATCTCTGTACCTTCTGCTTAATTTTGCTGTGAACAGAAAACTGCTCTAAAAACTAGTGTCCATTAGACAACGAAGGCTCTTTGTATCAACAGCTGAGCATTCACTTAAGAATCAAGGCTGTGATTCAAATAAGTTCCCTGAAGAGGGACATAAACACTTCATCCTTACACTGACTTTGTTCCAGCTCTCCGTCAAGAAGGCCCTTTGTGAAATTCAGCCCTGGCACTTGGCCTGGCAACCGAAAGGATCAAGTCTATTCCTTCCTGGCTTTAAAAGCACGCACCGCTGCGTGAGTTCCGAACCTCAGAGGAATCACAGCTCTGGAGAGAGAACTTTTCAGTTTCCTCCCCGATTCCCCTGCTTCCGCACCCTAAAGGAGCCGAGAATTTGGACCCGTTTGAAAGGCAAAATTTTAACAGTCCCAATTATCATCCACCAAGGCCCCTGAAAACTGACATTCAGCAAAAGGCACCAATGACAACTGTGGTTCTAAAAATGACACGTGGTGCCATTTTCATGAATCACCCCGTTCTCCTACGGGGTCAGCAGGTTTTGTAGAGAACCGGTATTTGTCTTTATTTCCTCAGCTTCCAGCACCGTGCCTGCCACGTGGTCAATGTGTGCTGAATTAAATCGGCCACGAGTTGGAGTAACACTTTCTTACTTAAAAAAATTTTTTTAATCTTTATTTATTTTTGAGGGAGAGACAAAGCATAAGCAGGGGAAGGGCAGAGAGAGAGGGAGACACAGAATACAAGGCAGGTTGCAGGCTCCGAGCTGTCAGCACAGAGCCCGACGCGGGGCTCGAACTCCCGAACCACGACATCAGGACCTGAACCGAAGCCGGACACTTAACCCACCGAGCCACCCAGTCCCGAGAAAAACTTTCTTAAGTCTCCGTATCTAAGCCCTGGTTCCTCTCCGACGCATACTGAGCTTGCAACACTGAGGCAGCCAAATTCGTCCTGAGAGACAGGGCATGCGTTTCCGCGCGGGGTGTGGGACAGGCGTGTCACAGAGGGACGCAGGCAAACACGAGGAGGGGAGAGGGGTCCCCACCAGCCTGTGGAGACAGCGCAGGAAGGATTCGTTGCAGGAGACATTCTAGCTCCTGCTTAGACACGGCGTGTCAGTGAGAGTCAGTAACTCGCCACACCCAGGTATCTTTCAGGAAGAAATTCCAGAAGGGAAAGAACATCCCTGAATTAGAAGAAAGTGACATCTCTTGATGGGTCAAGATCATATGATTTTGTGCAATACAATTCGGGCGGGGGCGGGGGGGGGGAGAACGGGCAGAGCAATTAGTCTCTCGTACACTGATGCCCACAAGACCTGTCTTCATACGTGAAATTACGTGGCTCCCCGACAGGACCCCCAGAGACACAGAGGTGCTCTGGCTACGAGGTGGCAGGGGTCCCACGCGGTGCTTGCTGGGGCTTCTCCCAGACCCCAGGCAGGACCCACTAATCCCTTACACATCAGTGAGCAAGTCACCAAACTAGAACACCAGTGAAAAGCACCCGGGACATTTTAAAAATTGGCATTCTCAGGGGCACGTGGGGGGCTCAACCGGTTGAGCATCCAACTCCTGATGTTGGCTCAGGTCATGGTCTCATGGTTCACGAGTTCGAGCCCCACATCGGGCTCTGCACCAACAGCGTGGACCCTGCTTGGAATTCTCTCTCCCTTCTCCCTCTGTCCCACCCTCACCCCTGCTTTCTCTCTCTCCAAAAATAAATAAATAAACTTAAAAAATAAAAATAGAACATTGGGCCACCTGGGTGGCTCAGTCGCTTAAGCATCCAACTTTGGCTCAGGTCACGATCTCGAGGTTCACGAGTTCGAGCCCCGTGTTGGGCTCCGTGCTGACAGCTCGGAGCCTGAAGCCTGCTCGGGATTCTGTGTCTCCTTCTCTCTCTCTCTGCCCCTTCCCCGTTCGTGCTTTGCATGTGCGTGTGTGTGTGTCTCTCTCTCTCAAAAATAAATATTTAAAAACAGGTAAGTAAATAAATAAAATACAATAACAAAAATAAAAAATAAAAAAAACCGGGCATTCCCCACGCCCCACCCCGGGAAACTCTAATGTAGTGAGTTTTGAGCCCCACCAAAGCAGGGTATTTCAGATACAACCGATGGTATTTGTGTCCTCAAGGCAGACACAAATCCTCCTCTGCTCTCCAGAGGAGGAAACTCACACCATCTCTGCTGTGCAAGAAAGCCTCCCTTGCAGGGACGGCGTCTCCATGTGGCCACCTGTTTGCCCGTGAACAGCCCCGGCATCCGTGTCCTGTTCGGCGGGTAGCATTTTAACCAGGATGGGCAAGCGGGCAGCACAGAAGACACCCTCTCAAAAGTCTGAAACCCTATCGAGCTACTGCCCGGAAAGACGCACGTGAGAAACAAAGCTGTAGGCTCGTGTGGGCATTGATTTTGCCCTAAATGTTCAGGTTGAAAAGATTTTAGCTTGCCCACAGTTCATTAGCTCGAGAACCAACTGCTCGCACGTCAATCTGAAATAGCCGGGTCAAGGGGCAGAGTCTGATGGCCCACAAACTATCCTCACCTTGTTAAAATGGTCACAGGGCAATCCGGGGTGCCTTGATTCTCAATATTCTTAATATTTCTGTTTGCGCATTGCTCCCGTGAATTACCAAAGCATTGTAATTGTCACAAGATCACACAGCTTCATTCTATAAACGCTGCTTCTAGAGGAACTGCTTCCTGGAGCAAATGCCTAATAAACATTTCTTGAGTGAGGAGTGATTTCTTTTGAAACGCTGGGCAAACTTTGTAAAGTTTCTCAATTTTCTCCACTGAACATTGGAAGCACAAGTTTTTTAAATTTTTTAATGCTTATTTTTGAGAGAGAGAGAGAGAGAGAGAGAGAGAGAGAGCGCACAGGCAGGGGACGGGCAGAGAGAGAGAGACACAGAATCCGAAGCAGGCTCCAGGCTCCGAGCTGTCAGCGCAGAGCCCGACGCGGGGCTCGAACCCATGAACCGTGAGATCATGACCTGAGCCGAAGTCAGACACTCAACTGACTGAGCCACCCAGGCGCCCCCAAAATTATTTAATTCCCTGAGACTACATGATTGTAAAACAATTGAAAACTTTTGCATGAGTTTTTTAAAAACTTAACAAAATGTAACCAAAAAATCCTAAAAACGTGCTATCATATTTGATCCATAAATATTGTAACAAATAGTTGGATTTTTAGGACAAGACTTAGGTTACATGAGAACTTTTTATACTATCTTGGAAAGAATATTTGGTGTTTGGGCATTTTCACTGCAAAGGATTTAAAACAATACGAACAAAATAACTAACATATTCCCAAGCTAAAGACTCACTGTTTTATAAGAATGAGAAACAGAATACACGCCATTGTAAAGAAATACGTATTTCCTGGGACGCCTGGGTGGCGACCGACTTCGGCTCAGGTCACGGTTCGTGAGTTCGAGCCCCGCATCAGGCTCTGTGCTGACAGCTCAGAGCCTGGAGCCTGCTTGGGACTCTGCGTCTCCCTCTCTTTCTGCCCCTTCCCTGCTCGTGTTCTGTCTCTCTGTCTCTGAAAAATAAACAAACATTAAATAAACAAGTAAGTATGTATTTTGTGCTTGAAATAACCGACTGGGAAGTTCAAAACGCTGGTGTGACCTCAGGGAAAAGTCTGGTCACAAGCTTCGTTTTGTAATTTGGATACACTTGCCTTTTCTACCCATCCTCCCTCCCTCCCTCCTCTGCTCCTTCCTCGGCTTCCTCCTCCCTTCTTCTTTCCCCTCAGAGACTTAACAAAGGACAGTTGTTCAAAAGGGGTTTGCAGGTGATGGAGGGGAGCACAGTCAATGCATCCGAAGCACGGGTGTTTGTACATCATTCCTCCACAAAATACCGTTTCTCCCATTTTGTTGGGGGGGCGGGGGGCAGGGAGCACAGGACAGTAATTTCTTTGCAGAGTTCCAAGAATGTATACAAAATATATGGGGGGGGGGGGGGAGAAAGAAAGGTTTTGATATTATGGCATTAGAAGCGGTATGGAATTCAGACCTTAAAGTTTTAATACAATTCACTCACTGTTAAATATTTTGTGGTTTAAATCTACCGAGGTTCTAGTATATCACAGCATTGCTGTTTAATGTAATGTTTACCCAGAAATTATTTAAATGTAAATAGTAACAGTTCGCTGGAAACTTGGGTCTCTGCCAAAAAAATTTCCATAAAACAATCATTTGCTTTAATTGTTCATGTTTATTCAAAACTAGAGGCCACTGCTGTTACACGAGTGGAAAATCCAATCATTTTTAGGGAGCATGCATGCGCGTGTGTGTTGAGTGCACGTACATACCCATAAAACTGAGATTACTACCGAATAAAGCACGACATTCTCAGATATCTCATTAGATACACTTATAAACATAATATATCTACTTGGTGTTATTTTCACAGGGTGCAACTAAACATTTCTTTAAAAAATGTACCCAAAGAGGGTGGGTTTTTCTACTAACCCTCCAGGCTGTGCTGATACATATATAGCACTCGTGTCAAAAAGGAGGGGAAATGTTTTAATTCAGGAGCAAGTAGAAATTTAAAATTCACAGCATGCGCTGAATTATACCATGTATAGACACTGCCTTTTCTTTTATAAACCTGACTCTTCTCTCTGCACCATGTAAAGCATTATATAAAACCACACAACCTAAAATTAGTTTATACAAGACACAAATCTGCTAACCCTCAGGGAACTCCAGATTTTAACAGCAAAATGCATGATAAAATCTAATATTTTGTTCTCTTCTAAAAGATGAGACATAGCTCAAGACTTCAATCACCCATAGAAAAATGTCCCAGTAACTTATCACCAATAATAATTGCTGAAACCAGTATACTGGTAAGGTGTGACGAGCATGAATTAAATTGTGCCACCCAGACCCACCAGTGCTACCAATTGTCATTTTTGCAATTGTCACTGAAACTCTGCCAGCAGTGCATAAGGAAAGGAGATTAGGGGCGCCTGGGGGGCTCAGCCGGTTAAGCGTCCAACTTCGGCTCAGGTCATGATCTCATGGTTCATGAGTTCGAGCCTCGCGTCGGGCTCTGTGCTGACAGCTCAGGGCCTGCTTGGGATTCTCTCTCCCTCTCTGCCCCTCCCCCGACTCTCTCTCTCTCTCTCTCTCTCTCTCTCTCAAATTAAATAACTAAACTTTGAAAAGAAAAGGAAAAGAGATTAGATGAAACCCTCCACACACTTAAATGACCCCACTCACCCATTCTCAAGCATAAACACATTTCCTTTGTTTAATGAAGAATACTCTCGATATCAGATAAGAGACAAATGAATGAATAAAAGCATACGATCGTAGCAAAACATGAAGCAGAAAACACGACTTTTTCCTAAAGAGGCACGTCGGCTTCAGGACGTCGAACAGCATGCACAATATCACATTTAATTCATCTTCCACTGATTATCCTTTATTTTAACGCAATACTTCCTTTTGAACAACATCCAGGGCTAAATTTTACTTACTTCCCAAAGAAGATTAGTAAGAGTTTACTCTCCCTTGTCATGCTCCCCACTCATGTCTTACGGCGTTTTACGTAACAGTTCGACCGCAAATTTCTAGCATAAAAGTTATTTTCCCTCCTAGCTTCTATTTCTCTCTGCCCTTCCTTTCATTTCTGATTACTGCTCCACAGCAAGCAAACTGTCATTCCCTTATAGCAAATCAGTTCACGTCATTCTCTTCGGTGGCCAAACCTGGGACCGTGTTTCCCTGTTTTTCCACTTCCACTATTTTCATTTGACAATTTCCACTGTTGTCCTCCATTTATCTAACTCAGCACCACGTGGGCTTCTGTAATCGAGATGCATTATTTCTTTTCCATTTTGGGGAATTTTCGTTTACTTTTATGTTAACAACACCTTGAAATCGGTTAAAATTAGCTTTTTGGTCAAATAAAAAAGTAAATATTTTATATGTGGTTGAAACTGTGAATAATACTGTCTGATGTAATATAAGCCCATAAAAATAAAAACTGGAATTACTTTATTCAAATCTCTAATTTTTTTTTTAATGTTTATTTTTGAGAGACAGAGAGAGAGACAGAGAGTGTGTGCACGCATGCACATGAGCAGGAGAGGGGCAGAGAGGGAGGGAGACACAGAATCCGAAGCAGGCTCCAGGCTCCGAGCCGTCACCACAGAGCCCCCACATGGGGCTCCAACTCAAAAACCGCGAGATCATGAGCTGAGCTGAAGTCAGATGCTTAACTGACTGAGCCACCCAGGCGTCCCTCAAATCTCTATATCCTTATCACTTTAGTATATTTTACTTTATGCATTTAATTTGTCTATTGTATCCAAAGCTTTTCTTTCTTCCCCTCCCTTCTTGCTTTCTAGTGAATAGATTGAAATTTCCCCCCGGACTTATTCTATTTTTTTTTTTTTTTTATTACATTGGTTTGGAATGTATACTCCCCATTACTATTCTTCTCATGGGCCTCCTTAAAATTTTACACTGCATTCCGGTTGACAATTTAACCAAGTCTGCAATTAAACAGATTTTAATTCCTTCCACAAAACAATGCAAGGAGCACAGCACGCTCTGTCTGATCACCCCTTTCCATGTTTCTTTTCAGTTCCTCACGTCAATCTACCTGGTCTTCCCTCTTTGCATTCCACCAACTTGCATTCCACACCAATGCCATACATACAGCTTTATTACTGCTCAAATGTGTGATCAGATTTGCACACCAACTATTAGATTCTCATCTCTCATAACTGCCCTCTGTAATCATTTCCTTTCTTGCTAAACTTATCCATCAACATCTCTTTTTTTAAGTTGGATTCATTTATTTTGAGACAGAGAGAGGGCGAGGGAGGGAGAGCACAAGCAGGGGAGAAGTGAAAAGAGAAGGGGAGAGAGAATCCCAAGCAGGCTCTGTGCTGTGAGCAACGAGCACAGAGCCCAACACGGGGCTGAATCCACGAACCGTGAGATCATGACCCGAGCCAAAACCAAGAGTAGGATGCTCAACTGACTGACCCACCCAGGGATTTTGAGAGACTGCCTGAATCTAAAAGATTGGTGACTTTACAATTCTGGGCAATTTCTTTTTTTTTTTTAATTTTCTTAATGTTTATTTATTTTTGAGAGACAGAGACAGAGAGAGAGAGAGAGAGAGAGCACAAGCAGGGAAGGGACAGAGCGAGAGGGAGACAGAGAATCCAAAGCAGGCTCTGTGTTAACAGTGCAAACTCCAACATGGTGCTTGAACTCACAAACCATGAGATCATGACCTGACCCAAAGTCAGATGCTCAACCAACTGAGCCACCCGGGCATCCCTATTCTGGGAAATTTCTATATATTACCTCTTAAGTGTTTCTTCTTCCCACATTTCCTCCTTCTAGAACTTCTATCGGACACAGAGATCTTGTCACGCTCTTCACCCTGCCCCTTGGTCTGGCTTTCGTACTTCCTGCCTCTCAGTCTCCCTGTGGCGCATTCTCGTTATTTATTCCACATCTGTCTTCTAATTTGCTGAGTCTCTCTCCACCTGTGTCTAATCTGCCATGTCAGCAGTCACTGAATTCTTTATCCCAGGGTATCCATTTTTAACTTCTCGACAGTGTTCTTTTACACTTCTGCAATTCATCTTATTCTTTCCATTCTTCCCATCTTTTATTTCTTTACACATACACAACAAACTGTCGTTCTAAATTGACTTCCATATCTACATTTATTTTTATCTGATTGGGCAGTTGCTTATTTCTTCTGATTCTCCCTCATGGTTGTTTGTTTCTTTTATGTGTTTTATGTTTCTGTTTTTCCTGCAAGCATGTGTCTCCTGGAAGTGGATCCACGAGCCTAGATGACTGCAGAAGTAAAACACATTCAACAGGAAGACAAGACATGAGGAGACAGAGCTAGAAGCAGAGGGAGAGGGCGTGAAAGCCGTGGTGAAAGAAAACCAGTGCCGTGAGGTGGCTGTAGTTCAGGGTCAGCTAAAGGAGCGGATGAAAGCAGTGAGTAAAGAGAAGGGACCTTGCAAGGACTGTGGGTGCGTGTGTGTGTGTGTGCGTGTGTGTGATGTGAGAACACATAGGAAGGTTTTACTGAGGAGAGTAAGATCATCAGGCAAGCAATCTTTAGAAAGATTACTCTGGCGATAGGATGCAATGGGCTAGAAGGAGGTAAGTTGGTGACAGGGGAATCGTGGAGACAATTATAGTATACAAATTCCGGAGAAATGGAGGGTTTGAACAGGTCTGGGCTGGGATAACTGAAGAAAAGGGAACAGGAACAAATTGGAGAGACAGGGCTAAACCTAAGCTTTCAGAATCAAGCAGTAACGCTCCCTCTCCAGGGATCCACACCAGCGCCTTCATATCCGTTTTAATTGAGACTGCATCTCAAAGCATAGGCAAATATGTGGCGTGAGACTCACGCTCATCTAACAATCATAAAGGCTGAACAATCCACGCTGATGCCAGATACTATCGATCCTCGAAGACTTCAGCAAAAATCGCCAGGCAACAGGCAGCACAAGTTTCAGGGACATGTTATCTTGATCTGGGGAAACCTTCCCGGCTAAGGGAAAAATATATACTATTGAAAGAAGTTAAAGATTAAAATTGTTAATGACAAGTTCACACAGAGAGCTAAATCTAAGGAACTTCATTATTTACAGAGATATGATAATACAGAAAGCCGAAACATATCAGTGTTCTGTAGGAGTTTCTGATACAGTACCGTGGCCTTTATTTTAAGATTCTTAGGAGGTAATATTATCTTAATCTTGATTATAATGATATGTTGGACAATGGAAATACCCATTACAAATGTTTTTCTTAAAATATTGCTTATCTCATTATTCCACCCAGGATCATGGAATAGAGTCACATTTCAGCAAGAACAATAATAATGGCCAAAATTTCCTCAGGATTTGCTATGTTCCAGACATTATTTACAGAAGTAATTAATGTAATCTTCCTAGCAACTCTATGAGGCAGGTCACTATCAATAATTATATTTTTTAGAGATGAATAAACTGAGACACACAGAGGGTAAGTAAATTACCCAAGACCACACAAAGGACATTAACTTCCCGAAGCAGAATTCCCATCCAGGCATCCCGATCAAAACAACCCCACCCCTCATTATAGAACCATCTCAACAGGTGCAGAAAAAGTATTTGACAAAATTCAACATCTGTTCGTGATAAAAACTCTCAACAAAGTGGGTTTAGAGAGAACATGCCTCAACATAATAAGGCCACACCTGAAAAACCCACAGCTAACACCATACTCAATTGTGAAAAACTGAGTGTTTCCACTAAGGTCAGAAACAAAACAAGGATGCCCGCGATCATCACTTTTATTCAACATGGGTACCAGAAGTGCTAGCCATAGCAATCAAAGAAAAAAAATGAAAGGCATCCAAATTGGGGTGGAAAAAGTAAAACTGGCACTATCTGCAGATGGCATGATCCTACAGATGGAAAACCCTAAAGACTGCATTAAAAAAAAACCATTAGAACTAATACATTAATTCAATAAAGTTGCAGAATACAAAATCTAAATCCAAAAATCTGTTGCATTTTTTATACACAAATAACAAAGTAGCAGATATAAAAATTAAGAAAATAATTCCATTTACAAGTGTACCAAAAGGAATAAAATACCTACAAATAAACTTAACAAAGGAGGTGAAAGTCCTGTGCTCTGAAAACTATGAACACTGATGAATGAAACTGAAGATGACACACACAAAAAATAGAAAGATATCCCATGTTCATGGACGGGAAGAATTAATATTGTTAAAACGTCATATATCCAAAACAATCTACCAAATCAATGGAATCCCAGTCAAAAGGCCAAGAGTATTTTTCACAGAGCTAGAATAATTCTAGAGTTTATACAGAACCACAAGAGACCCTGAATAGCCAAAGAAATCTTGAAAAAGAAGAAAAAGCCAGAAGCATCGTAATCCATTTCAAGATATAGTACAAAGCTATATCAACCAAAACAGTATGGTACTGGCACAAAAACAGACACATAGGTCAATACACTACAGAGCCAGAAATAAACCCATGATTATGATCAATTAATCTACCACAAAAGAGGCAAGAATATAGAGCGGGGAAGAGAGTCTCCTCAACAAATGGTGCCAGGAAAACTGGATGGCTACGTGCAAAAGAATGAACCTGGACCACTTTCTTACACTATATACAAAAATAAACTCAAAATGAATCAAAGACCTAAATGTGAGGCCTGAACCCATAAAACCCCAAGAAGAAAACATAAGCAGTCATCTCTTGGACATCAACCTTAGAAACATTTTTCTATAATTTTTTATGTTTATTTTATTTATTTTGAGAGAGAGAGAGAAAGAGCGCACACAGGAGGGGCAGAGAGCGAGTGAGAGAGAGAGAATCCCAAGCAGGCTCCACACTGTCACCACGGAGCCTGATGTGGGGCTCGAACACACAAACTGTGAAATCATGCCCCAAGCTGAAATCACAAGCCAGATGCTTAACCGACTGAGCCACCCAGGCACCACAGAAACATTTTTCTAGATATGTCTTCTGAGTCAAGGGAAATAAAAGCAAAAAAATTGTTACCCTAAAACAAAAAGCCTTTGCACAACAAAGGAAACCATCAACAAAATGAAAAGGCAATGTTCTGAATGAAAGAGAATATTTGCAACTATCTGGTAAGGGCTCAATATCCAAAACACGTAAAGAATTTATGCAACTCAACACCAAATAAATAAATAAGTAATCTGATGCAAAATGGGCACAGGACCTGAACTGACATTTCTCCAAAGAAGACATCCAGATGGCCACGGACCCACGAAATGAGATGCTCAACATCACTCATATTTGGAAGAGTGCACACCAAAACCTTACACGTGTCAGAATGGCCAAACCCAAAAAGACAAGAAATAAACAAGCACTGGTGAGGCTGTGGAGAGGGAGGAACCCTCACGCACTGCCGGTGGGTACGTAAATTGGTGCATCCACTGCGGAAGCAGTATGGAGGTTCCTCATAGAAAAATGAAAAACAGAAATACCATACGATCCAGTAATTCCATCACTGGGTATTTACTCGAAGAAAAATAAAATACTAACTCAAAACAATATATGTACCCCCCCCCATGTTTATAGCAGCATCATTTACAATAGCCAAGATATGGAAGCAACCCAGGTGTCCATCAATAGATAAATGTATAAAGGAGATGTGGTATGTGTGCATAATGTACATATACAAAGAATATTACTCAACCATAAAAAAGAATGAGATCTTGGGGCGCCTGGGTGGCTCAGTCAGCCAAGCGTCTGACTTCGGCTCAGGTCACGATCTTGCAGTTCGTGGGTTCGAGCCCTGCGTCGGGCTCTGTGCTGACAGCTCAGAGACTGGAGCCTGCTTCGGATTCTGTGTCTTCCTCTCTCTCTGGCCCTTCCTCTCTCTCTCTCTCTCTCAAAAATAAATAAACATTAAAAAAAATTTTTTTAAAAGAATGAGATCTTGCCATTTGTTTAAATTTTTTTTTTCAACGTTTTATTTATTTTTGGGACAGAGAGAGACAGAGCATGAACGGGGAGGGGCAGAGAGAGAGGGAGACACAGAATCGGAAACAGGCTCCAGGCTCTGAGCCATCAGCCCAGAGCCCGACGCGGGGCTCGAACTCACGGACCGCGAGATCGTGACCTGGCTGAAGTCGGACGCTTAACCCACTGCGCCACCCAGGCGCCCCAGATCTTGCCATTTGTGACAACACGGACGCACCTAAGAGGCACAAAAAAAGACAAATGCCGTATGATTTCGTTTATATGTGGAATATATTAAAAAAAAAAAGAACAACAAAAAAAGTAGAAAGAGACCCATAAACGCAAAGAACAAATCAGTGGTTGCCAGAGGGGGAGGACAAAATGAATGAAGGGAAGTGGACGGTGTAGGCTTCCAGGGATGAAATGAATTAGTCATGAGCTGAAAGGTACAGCCTGGGGGGTGGTCAGTGGTCTTGTGACAGTGTTATACAGTGACAGCCAGGCGCCCCGCTTCGAGTGAGCCTAGCGCAAAGTACGGAGTTATCCAATGACCACGCCGCGTGCCCGAAACTACTGTTAACGCTGTGTGTTAGCTATACTTCAAATGACCTCTCCCTCTCACCTGTCTGAAAGTGTGGCCCATGACTTTAAAGCATTTGTTGGATTTTATCGTTTTATGCTACTTGAAAGAAGCCTGCTGGAATCATCTTCGTTTATACACCTCCACGGTGCCCCGCTCCGTAATTCTGAAGATGAAATTAGAAACGATGTTTGTCTGAACGTAGAGATGATAATTACATGTCGTCATGCCCTTGAGCTAGCCAGTCATAAAAATGGCCGATAATAGCAGGTTTTGTTGGCAGTAAGGACCATGCAAGAATAGACTCAGAAATCCCCCCAGCCCAGACCAGGCAGGGGTATCAAGTCTGAAGGCACACCGGGAGCTTCCTCTCGGCGCGACAGGTTACTGGACAGAGTCCGCGGCCACCACGCCAGAGACAGCTGTGACTCAAATGAATTCAGCCTCCCGGCTGCCAAGGAGAGAACTAGACACCCACACTGAGGTGCAACGGCCATCTGTCTGCCCCGATGCACCACCAGCCTTTCCCACCGGGATTAAATGCCGCTTCGCTCATCTAGTTGATAAACCAGGCTTCTGGAGAACTCCAGGTACACGCTGCTTCCCGGCACCTCTGTTTCAGACCCCGACTACGGAGCCCGGCTCAGACCTGATCTAGGATCTCCCTAGAAACAGACATCTTGTCTAACGGCCCCTGCCCAGAGGCCTCCTCTTTCCTGCTCGCCGGTCCTGGGTAGCGCCCCTGACACCTGGACTGTTCAGTGCTCCCTCGGGGGCTCCCAGCAGTTTTTTTGTTTTTTTTTTAATATGAACTGTATTGTCCGATTGGTTTCCATACAACACCCAGTGCTCCTCCCAACAGGTGCCCTCCTCAATCCCGGCGGTTTTTATAACACGCACCATGCCTCTCATCAAAGCCTCGGGGCAGAAATTATGTCATGCGTTTTGCTACCGAAAGAAAATGAAACATTCAAAATCAGCCAGTGGATCTTTCCACGGACAAATGGTGAGCTTGGGGATACTCACGTGAAAATTAATTTTTTATTAGGCTACCTGCAAAATGATTATAAAATACACAGGAGGATTCTCCATGATTTCACCATATACTTTCAAACTAGCGTATTTTCAATCTACTAATTTCTTCTCTCTTTTTTTTGGTAAATACTTACAGAGCACCATCAGCAGAACTGTAGGGACAAAGAAATGTGATTCTGTTCTCAGGAAGTTTAAAATCTAATGAAGGAGGCATACACGTAACCAGCCATCTGTTGTATGAAGCAGATAAGAGCCCCAAAGCCAATGCTTTCATAATAGATGTTAAACTAATTACCTAAATGGATGGTGCATTTCACTTTCTCATCAAGAAATGCAGGCAGAGCACCTGGTCAAGGACCAAGTCCCGGTCACTTCTTGGCCCCACCCCTGGTCAGTCAGAAGGCCACGCCCTCCTGTCACAGTCCCCGGGGAAGAACGGTTACCCAACCCAGAAGAGACAACGCAAGTCAGGTCTGGGGATTTTGCTGGCATTTTGGGAAAGAGAATCATTCACCTTTTTACTCACCCTGCAGCCCCCTGTCTCCGAACTACCCCTGTTCCCTCAAGCAGTCCCTGCTTGCTTGGAGTTTGGAACAAGGGAACGAACAAATAAATAAGTGCTCACTGCTTCAGAGCGATAAGGGCCACAGTCCAAATAGGGGAAGGCATTCCCTCTAACAGCGCTGCCCAGACAGCTCGACCTTGGCCATGGAGCTGCCAAACAGAATGCTGCCTGAGCCTCCGGCCAACGTGGGAAGCCAGAGCCGAAAGAGGAAGAGAGGCCAGCCCTCGTGGCACAGTGTCACCAAGTGTCTCCAGCTTGCCTGAAATGAAATGAGGTGCACCGACTATTCCCGTTCTGGTTTAAGTCCATTGGATTGGGTCTTCTGTTCACTTGTAACTGAAAGATGCTTGCCAATACCTAATCCTGACACCCCCCGCCCCGTTTCTTACTAGTCGACGTACAAAATCCAACAACCACTGAGTCCTAAAAAGTGTTCCTGGGCACACGCAACCTTCTCCTCCTCACTGCCACCCTCCCACTCAGTGCTGATCCCATGGGCAGCAGCGAAGGCAGAGGGACACCTCTTGGGACACCCCAGTCCACCCAAGTCAACCCAGGGAGACATCTGGCCTCACAGCCCAGTCTTCCTCTGTCCAAGACAATGGAGGAGGAAGGTGCTCCTGGAGGCTCCCGGAGTGGGGGTGTGGGGGACCCGGGGGGGGGGGGGGGCTGCCCAGCCTCATCCTGGAGAACAGGGCCACGATTAACGACATCGGTGTCTTTTTCATGTTAAAGCAAACACTAGCCCTCCACTCCCTCCTGCCTCACTTTGCAACAATATTCACGAGGGAAAGGATCTTTTTTCCAGGCAAATGTGCAACCTGTCCTCCAACAAATGAGTCTCATCGCTTACAAGGAGAACGAGTAAAACCGATCATCAGCAGTGATGTAAATTTGTCAAAGACCAGGTTTTCAGGTTTACTAAAGCAGATCAGTAGCTCATCATAACAAAGAATAATAAACTCGGGGCGCCTGGGTGGCGCAGTCGGTTAAGCGTCCGACTTCAGCCAGGTCACGATCTCGCAGTCCGTGAGTTCGAGCCCCGCGTCGGGCTCTGGGCTGATGGCTCAGAGCCTGGAGCCTGCTTCCAATTCTGTGTCTCCCTCTCTCTCTGCCCCTCCCCCGTTCATGCTCTGTCTCTCTCTGTCTCAAAAAAATGAATAAAACATTAAAAAAAAAAAAGAATAATAAACTCTTACGATCAAAATTTTATTCTTATGATCCAGAAAACCAACAACGTGCTTTCTTAGCCTTGCACTGTAATTCAGAAGGGATCATCTGCCTTTCCCTAACAGGGAACAGACTTTGGTATCTGTCGACTCTCCTGGGTTCTATGTCTGCAAAATTTATTTTCAGAAATGTTCGTGATTCTTTAAGAAAGCCTAATTTTGGTGTCTGCTCCCCTAAACTCCCTGAAATACACCTTAAACTCTATCAACCTACCCTCCTTGGGCCCTCCAATTTTTTTTTTTTTTTTAACTCTTAGCACTGCCTACACATTCCATATCATAGAAAAGGATGTGCTTGAGAATGTCAAGGCTCAAGGGGAATCAACTCAACAAGAAGTCTAAGAATCACATCACAGACTGGCTAGCTTGCCTGATGACAGTACACAGCTATTTATTTTTTCTCTTCATGTTGTAATACCATTAATGCCGCAATGCTCTTTTTCTCAAGTTTTATTTTTTTTATCTTTTTAATGTTTATTTATTTTTGAGAGAGAGAGACAGGAAGAGCATGAGCAGGGGAGGGGCAGAGAGAGAGGGAGATACAGAATCCAAAGCAGGCTCCAGGCTCTGAGCCGTCAGCAGAGTCCCACATGGGGCTCGAACTCACAAACCGTGAGATCACGACCTAAGCCGAAGTCGGAGGCTTAAGCGACTGAGCCACCCAGGCGCCTCCATCATTCTCAAGTTTTAGACATCAAAAACATGGCAAATGTAAAGCTACACAATAAATCCTTAATCTTGATAATCTCGAAACATCTGAACAGATGTCTACAGACACATATTATTTTTCTTAAATCTGCCAAATCTGAGACATTAAAATCGATCACAGTTCTTTAAATATTTTCTTCCAGGGGCGCCTGGGTGGTGCAGTCAGTTGAGCGTCCGACTCCAGCTCAGGTCATGATCTCACAGTTCGTGGGTTCGAGCCCCACGTCGGGCTCTGTGCTGACAGCTCAGAGCCTGGAGCCTGTTTCAGATTCTGTGTCTCCCTCTCTCTCTACCCCTCCCCCACTTGTGCTCTGTCTCTCTCTCTCAAAAATAAATAAACATTTAGAAAATATATATATTTTCTTCCATAATAGCGGTTTTGATTAAAATGACTTTCTTTGATCTGAATCAAATTATTGCATTATTTATTTTCTAATGCTAAAATGCTAGAAATTCGTGTGTCTCCTGGCCTTTAAATCCAAACCCTACCAGCGCTTCCTTGGTAAGCTCTTCCCAGGGACCAGGACGGGGTAGTGGCTGCGAGATGGGGATGGCTGCGTACCAGCTCCAGGGGACCCAGCACCCGTGAGATCAACGGGGACAGGGCGGATGTCGTATTTCTTAATTGCTCACACGCTCCGAAATCCAAACTGGAGAATATCCATTTTACACAATAGCTGGTAAGAAATGACTCTGTCCTGCATACCTGGATTGCCAACTAATCCACACGTGCCTCGCTTATAACGACTGACAGGGGTTCCTAATCCCTCCAGCAGCTCTCTGCCCGTCCACATCCTCGGGACACACACACACAGAGCGGTCACTCCACCACCCCTGCCGTTGGTTCCCCACTCCCAGAAACAGTGTGCTTAGCTTAACTTTATCAAGCTCTCTGGTTGCCTGGGGATTTATAGATGTTAAAATTAAACACACACACACACACACACACACACACACACACACACTAATTAGAACCATGAGTCCTGAAGGCAGCGCCTCAGTTAATGTCGCAAGGCAACCGGTCACTCCTGCTGTCATGCAAGCTTGTAATTTCCCTGCTTGCTCGCAAGCTCCGGAGAAATCTTCGGCTGGGTCCTGAACACCCCGAGCAATGGATGGGAATGACGGGGGCATGTGGGACATTAGATCTCAGCCACAGCGCCCGAGGTTACAGGACCACTACAGATTCCAGCAAGGTTGTCCGGCCACACACCCCCCCCCAACCCCCAGCAGTGGCCCCGCGAACACTGGGCATGGGAATCCCTCCTCCGTGGACAACCACCACGCGGATTCGCGGATGGGACCCCCAGTGGGGGAGTATCGGAAAGCCACATCTCAATAAAACTCAGGAAGACATGAATCTGAGTATGTGGCACACTATTGACCATATCCCCTGAAAGGATGCGTTCAAAAGTATTATATTTGCCGGTTAAAAAAGCAAACTCTTCTTGTGTTTCTCTCTCTGAGTTAGAGGTAACACACCCTCCGCGAGCATCTTATCAGAGTGCCACCGAGTGATAAAAGCCACAACCCACAGAAGATACATTACACCATTTTTTTGTCCTACGACTGCGCTAGCATGCAATAAAACCTTTGTAGTTACCCTTCGAACCTAAAAAAAAAAAAAAAAAAAATCAATTTAACTTGTAACATCTTAGTGTCCAAGCTCTGGTCAAATAGTAAATGACCAAGTCAGGATGGGTGCGTTCTTCTGAATAATTAAACGATCATGTGGGCATTAAACAATGCTCTGCGTAACGGTAAAAAGGTCATGGTGTCATACTCTTTTCACAATATTTACAGGCTGTGTATAATTTTTCTTAACGCGTGACAAAAGACTTGTTTTCATTTTTTAAATTTTTTAATGCTTATTTATTTTAGAAAGGGGGAGGGAGGGGCAGACAGAGAGGGAGACACAATCTGAAGCAGGCTCCAGGCTCCGAGCTGTCAGCACAGAGCCCGATGCGGGGCTCGAACCCACAAACCGGGAGATCATGACCTGAGCCGAAGTCGGACACTTAACCCCACGGAGCCACCCAGGCGCCCCAAGACATTTTTAAAGCGTGTAATCTTCCGACTTCAGCCAGGTCACGATCTCGCGGTCCGTGAGTTCGAGCCCTGCGTCGGGCTCTGGGCTGATAGCTCAGAGCCTGGAGCCTGTTTCCGATTCTGTGTCTCCCTCTCTCTGCCCCTCCCCCCGTTCATGCTCTGTCTCTCTCTGTCCCAAAAATAAATAAACGTTGAAAAAAAAATATTAAAAAAAAAAAGCGTGTAATCCTATGCCATAAAATTCAAACTAGGAATCACAAGGATGTCTACTTTGAAAGAACGTGTTACGTTTAGTCTAATGCCTTTCAGAAAAAGGCCGACATTAATAATTTAGTTTTTAAAAGTTATTCAACACAAAGCAAGCGACGCCCAAAGCAATCAGCAGCACAGCAGGTCACAGGTGACAGGCGGGTGCAAAGGGGACCCTGCAGAAGTTACTCTGAAGAATTCTGTATGTGGAAGCCAAGCCTTTTAAAGGTTCTAAAAGTAAGTGGGGGAAAGAACCTTGGGTCTATTACTTCCAAATTGTTGGAGCTATTCTATACTGTTATATTCCAAGTCTAATTTTGACTTAAGGAGAAAATTTCAACTTGAAATCTGTTCAGTTGAGACATTTTTGTTAGTGAATATGTCCCTTATGAGGTAGTTTCGAATGAGCTGGGTTTTTTCCGAAATCAACTCAAAAAAGTGGATTCTCATGACCTCCAGTCCTCTCCCCAAAACACCCTTCCAGGCTTGGGAGGGTCACCGATGATATGTCCTCAGGGTTATTTCGTTTATTTTTGCTTAGAGAATCTTCCAAAATTGTGAAGTGTCAACCCCCCAAAAACCCAGCTCTGTTCTTGCCTGTCACTTTGTGCTGACAGTCACCATGGACTTTGCAAGTTTTCTGGAGAGAAGATGTTCTTGTTTTCTCTCCGCTTCTGAAAAGCACCTTCACCTCAGTATTTCTGGGAAGTGTATTCAAATACTATAACTAAGGATCTATTTACTAGTTTGTGGAAGGCTCTTTCCAAAAAACTCTCAGCTCCAGTTCCTGCTAAAACACACATCCCCATATTCTGGGCTCATTTTCCCCAACACGTTTCATTGCATCGAGAATGGGTTCCCCATTCACCTGCTCCACAGGCACACCCTCTGACACCTTAGGCTGATTAACTTGGAAGACTGGACTCACTCTAGACAAGCCCTGAGCATGCTATTAAGGCAAAGAAAAGCCTGAGCCTATTAAAATACTGGAAGGATTTTAGTCCGTAATAGCCAAGGCGAAATTTCTTTGTCGACTACATTGAGCCTCTTAGCACTCATGACATTACTGGAAGATTGAGTAGGCTCAGTTAGCAATAAAGAATTTTGATGACACTTAGCAAATAATTACAAACAATCTGTGTCCACTATTTCTGAAAAACAAAACCCTCGAGAAGAGATATATGACAAATACTTTGCTTAAATAAGTTGCCGGGATTTCATACTTCTTAGCAACTGTAGCATTATGTCCAGTCACCCAGTCTGCATGCGCATATTTTTATACCAAATTATTAAGGTTAATCATGTCACCAAGTTAGGATAATTCACATACTTCAACTGTCTCACTATTACATCAAGCTATGTATGTTATTCATATTACAAAAGGATACTATTGGACCATAATTTCTACCACGGGACTATATGAATGCACTTTCGTCAAAGAAGATACAGTAATGTTTCTGCACATAAAGCAGCTTAGGCTCGAATGAAGAAAGGGTTCAACTCTGGTGCAATCTTCAAATTGAGGTGTTAACATGTTTATTGCTTAGACCAAACACTAGGTAGTTGTGAAGGTCATGGGTTTGTTTCCCACGCTGGCAAACAAAATGGGCTCGATCCACACCCCCTTTCATGGTCAGAGACTTCTCTGGTCTAGGATTTAATGGGGAAGAGGACAGGTGTCAATATAGAAAAACAAATTTACATGATCACCCCTACAAGGGCAATTCAAAGTGTATACCCCACCTGCAGTGGGCCAGAAATAGATCTTTTTTTTTTTTTTCCCTTGAAACGAGAAGGGTGCTTTTGACAGGGGAAGGAATCACAAGGAAGCTTCTAGAGAAAATTACAAGTACTGAGATTTAACGAAGGAAGAACAAGTCAGTCATACTCACTAAACTGAATCCCGCGATCTGTAAAAATGTCATCATTTATATCACAAAGAATCACCATCAACGACTGAAGTTTCTAACATATGCGTCTGTCCTTATTCAGTGGAGATGGCGGGGGGGGGGGGGGGGGGGGGGTTTAGCTATCAGCCACAGCCTGTACCTTACTTACACGGGGAAAACAATTCAGCTGTACATTAACTTTCACTTGTGGTGTTCCTAAGTGGGGAGGAGGTGAACGTTACCCCTCAGACTGAGGTGCAATCCAGGAAACAGGCTTACAACACTAAATACACAATCAAAATGTTGACATTTTCATATTCAGATCATATCTCTTCTGCCTCCAGAAAGGTCTTGAAATTCATAAAGGAGTCGTGGATTTACAAGAATAATTCTAAAACAGAGAGCTATTGCCTTCTTCCATTTGTGGCGCTCGGTAAGAATTAAAGGAGGCGACAGCCTACATAACAACTTCTAGAAAGCAGGGCTCTAACTTGGAAACCTGTATTATAACCTCCCTCTTGAGTTATTTCAGAGGACAGATCATATTAGAACACTCTCGTCTTGACTTGGGACGGAGGGTTCTAAAAGGCAGACTAGATAGATGTTCACATGTTTTTTCTAAATCTCAAGTCCGTGGCCATATTTTGGAGGAGGCAGTTCATTCCACTTGTTTTATCTTCAAAAAGACGGAGAATACAGAACAACAAAACAAGCCCATGGTCATGGCCATTTAGAAACATTTTCCCTCCAGTGTGTCATTTCCTGATTTAAGATTTCTTGAGCAATGTTGATGTTCGTGATTTCTTGTTCGTAGCTTAAATCCCACACTGCTGGCAAACGCCTCTCTAGAATTTCTCAAATGATGGGACAGAACAACAACAACAACAAAAAGACCCCTCTGCCTTGACTTAGTGATAAGAGATTACAAATCCATGTCTGATGTACCCTGCTTGCACACACATCGAACACACACTTCCCAAATATGCTGGAGTTAAAGAAAAACTGAATCCGGCAAATTAGCTAATTCAGCCATGAGATTCATTCACCATTTACGTCTACTGCTACACATGATGCCAAAGGGGATTACAGGGAAATTATCAAACGCCATCTGGGTGGCCCCTGTGAATCTTCAAAGTCATTGAAATATATACTTGACCCTTGAAGAGGGTCATCTTTGTGGTGATCCCATCAAGGAGTTGAACTTAAGTTATCTAAAATGTCCTTAGCACAGAGAAAGACAGATACCATATGTTTTCACTCTTATGTGGATCCTGAGAAACTTAACAGAAACCCATGGAGGAGGGGAAGGAAAAAAAAAAAAAAGAGGTTAGAGTGGGAGAGAGCCAAAGCATAAGAGACTCTTAAAAACTGAGAACAAGGGGCGCCTGGGTGGCGCAGTCGGTTAAGTGTCCGACTTCAGCCAGGTCACGATCTCGCGGTTCGTGAGTTCGAGCCCCACGTCAGGCTCTGGGCTGGTGGCTCAGAGCCTGGAGCCTGTTTCCGATTCTGTGTCTCCCTCTCTCTCTGCCCCTCCCCCGTTCATGCTCTGTCTCTGTCCCAAAAATAAATAAACGTTGAAAAAAAAATTAAAAAAAAAAAAAAAAAACTGAGAACAAACTGAGGGTTGATGGGGGGTGGGAGGGAGGGGAGGGTGGGTGATGGGTATTGAGGAGGGCACCTTTTGGGATGAGCACTGGGTGTTGTATGGAAACCAATTTGACAATAAATTTCATATACTGAAAAAATAAAAATAAAAATAAATAAAATAAATAAAATGTCCTTAGCAATGCAAATTTACATAGGTTCTTTAATTTATGGAACTTTTGATAAGAGTCCCAAATACACCTAAGTACACGAGGCTGAGAGGCAAAAAACCAGCATCAACATCTGAAGAGTCACCCAGAGACTCAGTCCCAGGGGGACTGAGCTCGGGACACATCCAATTCAGACATGGGAACCTGCATGGATAATCAGACACAGAGCACCCCAGAGCAGGTGCCTTGTAAGAAGGATGCTCTGTGTGAAAGAACACGATACCTACGTGGATTTCAGGGAATAAAATACTAAGTGAAAATAAATACCACTGATCTTGCCCGTATGTTGCAATCACCACTAAGAAGCCGGCCCTCTGCTTTCTCTCCTGGGAAGGATTTTCCAAGCCACGTTTCCTTGAAGTAGGAGTGACCTCTGGTGACTTTTTAATGGCACCTCAGAGTAAGTACGTTGAGTTATTCTCCAATGTACGAATATCAGCAAATCATTTAGTACTAGTCATTTTGAATTTCTTAGCACAATAACAAGTGCTCTGCGGAAGGATTTAAGGATTTGATTGTATGTAAACGCCCCCGTTTTAATTAATTCAGAGCAGTTGTCCCACCAAGCTAAATTAAAATTGTGTCTGAAACGCGGGGCAGTAGCTGCTTCAAGGAGATTAAGGCTCATTTTGAGGAGTGACTCACACACGACATGGCATCAAATAAGCTGATACTAGACCATGACACCGCAAAACCTTCACAGCCCCGCGGCATCCGTGCATGAATGGGCGCGAAGGTAACTTTATGTGCAAGGCTTTCCCACTTGAGCCGGCTTCCCAGTGAGGACAGAGGTGGGGCCCCAAGAGCTAAATCCGGATACCCAGCAGCAAAGTCGGTTTCTGAGCACGCCTGCTAGCACTTTCTTGAAATATATTACTTACTAGCTTGTCCGAAGCCCTACACCTGATTTGTTTGTTTGTTTGTTTGTTTTTTAATTTTCTTTAGGCGGATGGGACAGGAAGGGAAGGGGGGGAGGGGGAGGACGGGGAGTTTCTTAAAATCCATCGAGGCAAGAAAAGCCCTGGATGGAGACGTCAATCTGAACAACACTCCTCAAACTTCTCCTGATTTCCAGAGTCAGACACCTCGAGGCGGGCTAGCAAGCATCTTTAGATGGGACTCGGCGGCAGCTAGCCCGGGACCCAGAGGCTACCGTAGCCTCAGGGAACCTACAAAAGCAGAAACACGCATGTCACACACAAGCAGGTGCACGGATCACAGGAGCCTGGAAGGCAGGCTGTCCCTCCCTTTACCTCGTGAGGGGTCCGGCTTCCCGGAATCCCGGGGACCCTCCAAGGCAGGGTGGGCGGCGCCGCGGCGCCCCGAATTCCGCAGAGCGCCCACTGCAAACGTGTGCGCTAATGCAGGACCCGCCGCTTCGCGCTGACACGCTTCCTCCCGAACGCGTGTACACCGCAAGGAGATAAATGACCACGCCGGCCTGCTGGCCTCCCCTCCTCTGAAGCTATTCTCCCGCCGGACTCTCCGCGCCTCAGTATTCTCATGCCCGCTGCAGGTTTTACTAAAAACTTGAGCTTTCCCAGGGAAGATTCAGCTCGCCGGCAAAAAAAAAAAAAAAAAGTCAAACACAGGCTTTTGCTGGATCTCAGACTTGGCAGGAGGGAAAAAGCAAGAGAAACCTTCCTATCTTGGCGCTGGTACTTGGGAGAGATTTTTTTTTTTTTTTTTTTTTTTGGAATGCCTCCTTTTCCCAAACACGCCAGCGCTGCCATCTGCAAACACTCGTTACTAATAAAAACACAAATCCTAAGTTGTCAACGCAAGTTGGAAAAGATGTGCCGTACTCACAAGGGCTCCCTGCCACCGCCGTGCTCCACGGCCGAGCAGACAAAAGAAAGAGCATCCCGAGGACGGCGCCCGCCGCACGGTCCATGGTCCGCCCGCCCCGGCACCCGAGGCGTCCGGCAGCCGCTCCGCGCGGGCCTCTGCCCGCTCGCTCCCGGCCGGGGTCGCGCCGCCGCCGCCGCCGCCGCCGCCGCCGCTTCCGCGCTCTGCGCACCCGCGCGGCCGCCGGGCGGGCGCCCCACCTGCGGCCACACCCACCCCCGCCCTCCCCGCGCCCGCGCTGCGGGCTCGCGCGGCCCCGGGCGCCCCTGGCGGCGGCGGGCGGAAGTGCGCTCGCGGCGCGGCCGGCCTGCCACCTGCGCGGGGCGGGGGGAGGGGGGAGGGGGGAGGGAGGAGGAAGGGGAGGAGGAGCGGAGGGCGGGGGGGGGGGGGGGCGCCGCGCGTCCGCGAGTCCCAGCGCCTTCACCTGACGGGCGTCCCCTTTCCCGGCCACCCGCAGTCCGAGGGGGCGAGCGCCACCCGCGTGATGCTGCTGCAGCAGCCGCCAGGCACTGAGCGTTCGCCCTGACGCCAGGAAAACTGCCTTTCCTTTATGTTTTTTCTTTTTGCTGTTGTTGTTGTCTTTTTTTTTTTTTTTTTTTTAGTAGAAAAGATGAACTTGGGAGAGAAATAACGAATCGGTTGGGAGAGAATATTCACAGGCATTGAAACTATTGGAAAGAAGATTTCTTGTTTTCTGAACGCATTTCATGATTCGCAGTGAAAACATCTTAATGAACTCCATATTCGTGTATCAGATCGTCGCGTCGAACCCTCTAAACTTTGGCAGGGATGGATGGCCAGTCAGAGCTCAGTAAGGGGGAGAACAGGAAAATGTATCTATTTTAAAAGTGTAACCCCCACCCCACTTCCGCTGAGCGTCAGCATTGTAATTATGTATATTCCTGCCTGGGAATTGGAGGGCTACGACCAGCAGCAGGTCGATACAACCATAAACTGGCATCCTGATGGAAGGAATGTTGTTCCAAATACGATCGCAGAAGTGACCTGATACCAAGGAGGTGAAAGGAATAGATTTCGTTGAAAAATGAAGTTATTTTGAAATAACTTGTATCTACTGTAGCTGTGTTGCTTTGCACTCAGATTGTCTCATAACAATCCCCAAAGGGGATATAGTTTTTATTTTTATTTTTATTTTTTAAATGTTTTGTTTATTTTTGAGACAGACGGAGAGAGAGCAGGGGAGGGGCAGAGACAGGGAGACACAGAATCTGAAGCAGGCTCCAGGCTCCGAGCTGTCAGAGCCCGGATGAGGGACTTGAACTCACAAACCGTGAGATCATGACCTGAGCCAAACTCAGATACTTAACCGACTGAGCCACCCAGGCACCCATGGGACATATATTTTTTAATGATAGAATATTAAAGGAAAACCATCTAAAAGTCGGGGGGGGGGGGCTTCAAAGCCTAAAGACCAAAGCCAGATGGCCCACAGAGAGAGAAGGATTTCAAGACTCGTGACTTCAAAATCCATTGCCAGATTAGCGGTTACTCCCTGCAACGGCCATCAGAAGGTGTAAATCCAGGAGTGGCGAGCCCGGCATCACCGGGATCAATACTCTCCTACAACTGTGATCAGACTCCCCGCAAATGTGCTGAGATTGGAAAACAGGCTCCAGGCATTCTTGTACCTTCCGGAGTGATCAGAATACAAAGGGAACTTTAACCTTTAGCAGAGCCCCACCTGCCTGACCACAAAGCAAGCAGCATGGGTGATTTCATTATTCTTATTTTGCGGCCTGGGAAACAGACAAAAACAAGACATAGAAAATGCGAATAGCTTTGGCAAAGTTGAAGAATTAACAGCCAGAAGTGCTGAGAATTAGACCCAAATATAGAGCTTCGGATCCCAACTTTACAGGCTTGTGCAGCCCACGTGGGCCCCTCCCTGAGAATCCAGAACACCTCCGGCCCACCCCAGCTGAAAGGCAGTGGCCAGTGGCGGGGAAACACTGACCGCAAAGCCTGTTCAGCAGGTGTATTCGGAAACTTGCAAAAGCCACAGGCAGTGGAGTGACCTTCATTCATTCATCAGACATTTCTCCAGGGCCCCCTGGGGTCCTGGGACGAGAACATTGTATTTCTAATTTTGTAAAGCAAATATAAATTACCTATTTACATTAAGGATATAAGGTATTTTTTAAACAACCCAGAGACCAAGCTGTGTGTGTGTGTGTGTGTTGTGTGCGTGTCTAAATAAATGGTCACAACATTCCTTTGAAGTCAATACTATGCCCATTTAACAAATAGGCTGGACCTCAGAGAGTGTAAGAGGAGTGTCCAGGGTCACTCAGCAGGTCAGGAATGGAGGCCAGGTTAACCGAGCTCTGGAAACACCTTCTCACAGAGAATCGGTGTCTCTGTAACAGAAAAGTTGTCACCCTATGAACACTGTACTCAGGGATTCACAGGAAACCCATGTAGAATGCATTAGTAATCACCTCAATAACTGATGCCGATAAAGCCAAAAAGGACAGTGATGGTAAATCACCTGAGCAGGGCTTAGGATGCGTTTTTACAAGTCAGAGGAGACCCAGCAAACGCAGGGAGTGAGGCCCCTGGGTGGTCTTCACCCTGAAGGTGCACAGCACTGGACTGTTAACAAAAATTCAACCGAGCAAATTTTAAAGCCTCTTTGACTTTTTTGGTCAATCCCAGAATTGGGCCGCATCTTATCCCATCTAGCAAGTGGAGGGGAATTCCAAAGGGCTATAGGAGGTTAAAGGTTTTTAGAGACAGGCTGAGGAAGTCACAAACAGAAAAAGAAAAAAAAAAAAAAAAAGAAGGATTATTTTGGGTGACGTCATCTTCCTTTAGGCGGATTACTTCATCTTCCTTTGGGGATTGGAGACGGCCCATAGCACAGATTACCTTATTACCTTATTAATGCTGACCAGAAAAGTCCTGGTTGAAAGGGAGGTGGAAATTTTAATTAGGTTAGATATTAAGCCCCAGTTTGATGGCTTGGTGTAGCCTAAGTGACTCCATCTGGGGCTTGTGGTTTTCTTTTTAACAGAATGCCGGACTGGACATCAGCACAGGGCCATCGTATGGCCTCCCAAGACAAGGGGGACATCAGGTGAGGAGGGTTCATACCACACACAGTCGTACCCAAAGTAGAGACCTGCTAGCCTGGGGCCCAAGTGGTTTCTCGGTTCGTCTCTTTAGTAGGCGAATTAGTGGCCCCTGGGAGCCTCAGCATCCTCGTCTGTCTGGTAAGGTTTTCATGGTCCCTCCACAGAGGACTGGTCCACGCATTCAAGGAGAAAGTGAATGGCGAGTGCTTAACATCATGCCAGTCGAGAGGGCACTGGATCAGGCAGGCGTGATGCTCCAGGCGTGGAGCTCTGGGCTCCAGGGAGATAGGGCACCTGCCAGAACACCACCAAACACCGGAAGCTAACTCGGTCCATCCCTGACCCATGTCCCTAGCTCTCTGCTATTCTAAGTAGGAAAGACGAGGGAGGGGCGCCTGGGTGGCGCAGTCGGTTAGGCGTCCGACTTCAGCCAGGTCACGATCTCGCGGTCCGTGAGTTCGAGCCCCGCATCAGGCTCTGGGCTGATGGCTCAGAGCCTGGAGCCTGTTTCCGATTCTGTGTCTCCCTCTCTCTCTGCCCCTCCCCCGTTCATGCTCTGTCTCTCTCTGTCCCAAAAATGAATAAACGTTGAAAAAAAAATTAAAAAAAAAAAAAAAAAGAAAGACGAGGGAAAAAATGTGGAGACGTAATCTGGCACGTTTCTAGAGCTGACGATTCAAAGCCACAAATTGCGCCCGCGGGTACGTGGCTGCAGTCAGAAGTTATACGAAACACAAGAGAGAAGTTAATATCAGCAGGAGTCACAAACAAATGACAAGGAAGGAATCCACTGCTGACGTCCAGGAGTACGTGGACACACAGGTAGGAAACCGCAGACGGGGTGCCTGTTCTAAGTGAAACTGAGCCCATAGCATTTCCCGACCAACGTCCTCTGTCTTCCCTGCACATCCGGGTCCACTGCATCCTGGAGCAGAGGAAGGACCAACTTTCCCGACCGGAGTGAAGACGCATCTCAAGGCTCGCCACAGATTGGAACGAGATTCCATTCATTCCCCTCTTCATTCAGCAATGTTTTCCCTAGAAATTCTGATTTCTGCATGTTTTATTTAAATCTAGAAATACATTTAACTTTACTCTCATAATGGGAACAGATTTGTCATTAAGTCCTCTGAAAGTTAGAATACTGTGAATAAAATATAATAGTATTTCTATTAGGAGTAATTTTTCCCATAAGCCCCTGAGCAACAAATCCTGAAGAACAATTATCGAGAGACAGACTCCAGCGAGAATAAATGTCACACGTGTGATATAGGACACACTGCACAGCGTCTTTTCAGGTTCTCTCTGATGAGCTGTGTTCCCTATAATTAGTCCTTGGAAAGCAGAGGTTTTAACAGCCAAAGGATTATGCATCTGATGACATAAATCTCGGCTACAAGAATAGTCAACCTCATATTTCTTACGCATTCAGCCTGTTTCAACCCAGTAGGACTTTTTGTGACCAGCACCGGTATCTAAGACAACCCAAAATAAGGCACCGTTAAAGAACTTGACATAGAAAAACAATACTACACGGCATTTCCCAAAGGGCATTAGGGAACATTCCCCATGATGGCTTCTAGGTAATCACACACCCTTTCCCTGACATTCTTTCTGGCTTGGATAGAATCAGAGAAGCTTAACGTTAAACTGGAAGGGGGCCTGGGTGGCTCAGCTGGTTGAGTGTCTGACTCCTAGTTTCGGCTCAGGTCATGATCTCACGGTTCTAGGCTGACGGTGTGGAGCCTGCTTGGGATTCTCTCTCTCCCTCTCTCTCTCTCTCTCTCTGCCCCTCCCCTGCTCGCACTGTCTCTCTCTCTCGCTCTCAAAATAAATAAATTAACTTTACAAGAAATAATTAAATTAAATTAGATTAAATTGGAACTCGGAGTCAGCTGGCCAGCAGTCCACCCAATTCAAACACTCCACGCTCCAGTGCCAATCCTTGTACATACCCACTGATGGCAACAGTCAGGGCGCACCCTTGAGGAGAGGCAGGAGACACCGGAATCTCCTTCAATCACGACACGCGGGCGGATACACTCATGGGATCGATTACACGAGTTTCCACAGACATTTCTCTTTTCCTTTAAAAATAAAATGAGATACCTTTGTACCTTTTGAACCAGACGTCTAATTTTATGGGAGGCATGAAAGGTAATTGGGTTTTTTCCTCACTTCTTTAGGGATAGGAGGAGAGAGGCGGGGTGGAGTGTATCTGAAAAAGTTGTTTTTTTGGTTTTTTCACTTAACGTTGAAATCAACACGTGATTCGGACACAAGAATCTTAAGAGCTCTACTTGAAGAGGCACGATTTCTAAATATAATTTTATACATCCAGAATCTAAATGATGCCTCTTCCAATATAGGAAGCAAAAATAAATAGATAGGTAAATAAATAGGTAAATACATAAACAAACAAATAAATGCATTTGGATTAAGAGATCTGGAGCTTTTTGCCCAAAAACAAAATGCCGTTTGAGTAGAAACTGAAAGGGCGTTGAAAATTTGTACGAGTTTAGCTGTTGAAATTGGTAGGCTTCGTGGTGAAAAGCTAAAGAAATCCTTTTTTAGAAGTATATATTTCATCTCTAAATCGTGGCCACCTCAAACAAGATAAGAAGAATGTAAAAAAGAGGAGAGAGAGAAAGAGAGAAAAGCAAAGAAAATGGGGTCTGTGTGAAGTTTTATTACAGGGTAGGACAAGTAATAATATCACCTTGAGCATCCAATTCCAGGTACAAAACTTACTTTCTAAATTTGGTTGAGAATAAAATTGGCTTTAGTCTCCATGTGAAATCTACCAGAAGGCACTGAGCTGTTCGCAGAGACGATATACACCATGTTTTATTTGCCGTAGTCAATAAGCATAAGGTTCATGCTTCAGAGAGAAAGCAGCATGAAAATTGTTGTATTCTTTTCTCCTTTTAGGTTAATACTTGGATAAGACATTGCATTAATTTCACCATCTTTTTTTTGGAGGGCGGTGGGGGGGACGGGGGGGATAAAGGGCTTAAAGTCCCGAAATGATGTTTGTAAATGCCATTTATGTTGATTTGATCACTGGTGAAGAAAGGGGACCATTTGTGGTCAGTCTGTATCTGACCCTTACTTTGACAATAAAGCACGTCCCGAACTGTGCAGAATTGGAGAATATTGAAACTCACCACGCAGAGATCACACCCACAAGATGGCTATAATTAAAAAAAAAAAAGAGAGAGAGAAACGATCATAAATGTTGGTAAAGATGTCCAGAAGCAGGAGCCCTTATACACTGCTGGAAGGAATGTAAACTAGAGCAGCTTCTTTGGAACGAAATCCGGGGGTTTTTCAGGTGGTTAAACGTGGAATTACCATGATACAGAGCAGCGTGGCTCCCAGCGACATATGCAAGAGAAAACATGCCCACGCAAAAACTTGTACACGAATGTCTATACCAGCATTATGCACAGTAGCCCAAAGGTGGGAACAACCCGAAAGTCCATCAACACGTGAGCGGATAAATGAAATATGGCTGCAACATACAATTAAATACTATTCAGCCTTTAAAAGGGAGGATATTCTCATACACGCTCCGACCCGGCTGAACCTTGAAAGCATCACGCTCAGTGAAAGAAGCCGGTCCGAAAAGGCAAAACATGACATGATCCCGCTTCCATAGGGCACCTGGAAGAGACAAATGCAGGGACAGAACACAGAGTAGTGGTCACCAGAGGCTGTGGGGAGGGAGGATGGGGAGATGATGTTTAATGGACACAGAGCTTCAGCTGGGGAAACTGACAAAGTTCTGGAAGGTATAGTGGTGAGGGTTG
This sequence comes from Leopardus geoffroyi, assembly GCF_018350155.1. Lineage (NCBI taxonomy): Eukaryota > Metazoa > Chordata > Mammalia > Carnivora > Felidae > Leopardus > Leopardus geoffroyi. Next base: position 5,189,853 of record NC_059342.1, on the reverse strand, counting down.
CATTGTGCATTGTGAATGTAATGCCATTGAATTTTATGATTAAAATGGTGAATTTTGTGTTATGCATAGTGTATCCCAATTCTAAAAAAAGGAAGAAAATATAGCTTCGTTAGATACAAAAGTTGTAACCTTAGTAAGATTTACAGATCTTAATTTGGATTGATTGTGGCTACAAAAATGCTGACTGGAGAAAAAATGCTAATAAAGGATTCGTGCGTACTCCAACATAGAGGGGCTTTGAACACATAAGTGAAAGTCAGCCTCGAGGACTGTGTATTATATGGGTCCATAGATAGGAACTTCCCCAGAAAAGGCAAATCCGTAGAGACAGAAAGCAGACAAGCTATTGCCGAGGGCTGGGAAGGGATAGAAGGATAACATCTAAGGGGAGTAGCTATTTTCAGAGCACTCTTTTTGGAGTAACGGAAGTACCCGGAAGTGGATTGTGGGAGTTGAATGTCCAACTCTGTGAATATATTAAAAACCATTGAATTGAACACTTGAAAGAAGGGAATTGGGTGGTAGGTGATCTCAAAGCTATTTTTCAAAAAGAATACAGGAACTCTAGAAATACACTGAGGCCATTAACATCTACTTTACCACGGCTATCCCAAATAGAAATGTAACGAGAATTCAAAACCATAAGCCGCTCCATCAGGTATTTCTTGCCGTCATAATGCTGTCAAACAACCCCCCCCCCCTTAGTGGCAGGCAATTTGCAAGTGTCCCCAAGACAGGTGTGCTGAGCGGACCGTGGCCCTGAGAGTAGGGACACTTGGCCCATCTGGGCTGATCTAGAATGGCCCCCTCTGGAATGACTCAGTTCTGTCTCACCATGTGGCCAACGAACCCAGGCACCCCTTACAATGGTGGCAGGGAAGCAAGAGAAGAAATGGGGGAAAAGGCAAGGCTGTTCCAAACCTCTTCATGTATCAGCGTTCCACTACCCAAAGCAAATCTCGGGGCCCAACTCAGAATTCGGGGTCAGGAGAGCAAATTCTGCCTCGTCTGTATTTCCTCCCCACTACAATTATATCAGAAACTTTGAGACATCTTGCCTTTTTTTCCCCCAGTTTAATCTTGATTTAAATAATAGAAACATTTAACATTTTTGTAATTCAGCTGGATCATGACCGCATCATTCAAGTAGATTTAAAAGCAACTAGAATCTGATACGTAACAGCACATTCTGATATCAATGCCCCCGGACGATACTGTGCGTGATGGGAGCCTTGGCTGTGTCTGGTATCTTCTCTCTAAAGCATCTTTGTAGCAAGATGTCTTTGCTGCAAGTATTTTTCACCACTGAGCATTTTTGCTGTGCCACTTAGCGGTGAGGCAATTTTGCCATAAAAAAATTTAAAGAGATGAAAAAAAATAGGGGCGCCTGGGTGGCGCAGTCGGTTAAGCGTCCGACTTCAGCCAGGTCACGATCTCGCGGTCCGTGAGTTCGAGCCCCGCGTCAGGCTCTGGGCTGATGGCTCAGAGCCTGGAGCCTGTTTCCGATTCTGTGTCTCCCTCTCTCTCTGCCCCTCCCCCGTTCATGCTCTGTCTCTCTCTGTCCCAAAAATAAATAAACGTTGAAAAAAATAAATAAATAAATAAATAAATAACTGTTGACAGTTTGGTTTCATTTCTCCATTGACATGATACTCTCATTTTTACAGCCTATAAATCTTAGCCCTCATAACGGTCCATACAGAGGCACGGATTTGAACCCACATTTCCGTTAGAACTTTGGAACGTCTATCAAAGGACATGTCGACAATATGCCAAGAAAACAACAGTGTTTCACAAGGGCGCTTTCACAACACGCTACCAAAATCAGTTACAAATATGTATCCCAGTATTTGGAAACTGACACCTCTCTTAAAGAAGGAAGGAATTTTAGCAAAAAAAAGAAAAAAAGAAAAAAAGAAAAAGCATGATGCCAAACGAGGAGACAACTTAAGATGAGCAAATATGTACATATAGGATACTCTGAATGAAGTCTTTAAAGACAAGTGTTTAAGTACAATCCAGAAAATAAAATCCGTTATTTGCACAGTGTTACCATGACCCTACACACACTTTAAATGCATTCAAATATTTTGTCCTTCTCAACGAAGCCTTTTCAATTTTGTTATCGATCTTTCAATGCTTCATCGTGTCCTTTTTAAGGAATGTCTCTCCTTAAAAATCTTTTCATGATTTTTAGCTTTTCTGGCAAAATCGCCTTATGGCCAATTAGGAATGTGGCAAAAGCATTTGCAGCAAAAAAAAAAAAAAAAAAAAAAAAAAAAAAAAAAAAAGCTTGTGGCAAAGATGCTTACGGCCAGACTACGGAGAATCCAGCTTGATGATTTGCCTTTTAATTATAGGAAATTTTAGCTTTTACAAAGATAACTACTTTTTAAAGTGCCTTTCTAAATATTCTTGTCTTATCACTGAAATGCATGCCTGTACGCACAAGTCTAACTGGCCTAGGAAAACGCCCGCTCCCGCCCACACCCCCACAATGATAAAAAGTGCTATGTCATTGATAGAACACATGATAACTCTTTATGTTCGTTGACCAGACTAGGTTCATTTTATCTGTGTTGTAATTAGACTGTGATGTCTTTTTGCATCTCGTTCTGAATTAAAGTTTTGGATTTGCGTTTTTTATTTCCAGAGAGTGGCTTCTTATGTGGGAAATGAAACCCTATTTTTGCCTGGCAGTCTAAAATGACTTTGAATCCTAAATGGGTCTCACGTGGTCAGCCTTTAAGACCTCCTTTTTTTATTGTTACATTTTCTGCGTGATGGACAGGATCAGTTACATGAATTATGTAACAAACGCCCACCTTATATTGTTGGGTACACTTTTCATCCCCAGGCAAGGATCAGAAGAAAGAAATGATTATATCATTAGATTTTTTTTTTTTTTTTTTTAAGTGGTGGCTGTGGTTGATTTTGTAGGGAGTGATTTGAAAGTGGTGGCTCCAGGTAGGAATCTAAAGCCGATCCTTTACTGGGAGGCTTAAGTAATTGTACCTGCCAGGAAAGAGACCAGAGCTCTGCTCTCACTCACCTCCCCCTTTCGTGTGTTCCAATTACCGGGAAGGTTAATGGTGCTGAACAACAGAGGTATGAAGGCGCCTTTCATTGCCTGCAGCGTCAGGAAACCACCCCCCTCCCCCCCAACTCATTTACCTTCCCTTGGGGTTTATGGGGAAAGACAGAGCATTCTCTCACACGCCAGAGAACATGAGAACCGACTTCTCACAGCCGAGCACAACTTGGCCAACATTTTCTGGACAACAGTTTTGTCCCGTTCAGAGCCAGCCTGGAATGTCATGTGAACTCGAATACCGAGCCCAATGTCCTGTAAGAGGAGTTAAAGAAGTTCCTTAATCTTGGGAAATCAGCAAACTGCCTTGTGCGACCACACTCTTCTAAATGTTATCCCCAGTGAAACTATTTACTAATCGGGCAAACGCAGAGGAGGCGAGGAGAGTTTTTCCTTGAATTTTTTTATGCTGAATTAACAACAAGAATTGGGGTATAAAGACTAACAGGCAGTGTGGAAAGGCACCTACCCGTGCTACGTACATTCTCTCATCTTTCTTTCATGATGTAGCACATTCCGATGTCGCCGCCCCTAACGCTGAAAGCATCCCGTAGATGTCCTTTGTGACCTCTCTTCTTGAAACATCGTCCTCCCTGCAGACTCCGTCAGGATGAACCTTACATGGGAGTGATAGGTGCCTGTGAGCGGGGCAGATTTTCAGCGAGCGGAAATGAACTTCTGACCCCAGCGAATCTCTCTCGTTTGCTACAGACTTGCTAACATTTAGCCTAAGACAAAACCCTTGTCTCCTTTTCCTCGTTACTGTTTCAAACATGTAGCCAAGGCGACTGTAAGGCAGGCAATGTTGCTCATCCAACCCCTCCGCTTTGATCCGGGGCAGGACATCAAGCCCCAAGAAAGGGTAACGTATGTAAAGAAAAGATCACTGGAATAGGGTTTGCCGAGATAAAATATAGCCGGCCCGGATGAATTCGAATGTCAGAGAACATGTAGTTTGGGGGACACCTCTATCCTGAACAAATAGAAATCTGGCAACTCTCCATTAGGGTGCAATACAGAGATGGGGCTGATCAAAAGGGGGGGCATGGCAGGAATCAAAAATAAACATGATGCTTCACTGTTTTGTCTAGGGCAAGGGCCAGCAAACTCTGGCCTCAGGGCCAAATCGGGTTTCAATGAAGTTTTACTGAGACACAGCCACATCCACTCTCTGGATACAGTCTAAGGCCGCTCCCACTCACCAGAGTCCAGAAGCTGCAAGAAATGCAGTATGGCCCATAGAGCCCAAGATATTTACCGTCTGACCGTTTACAGAAAAGGCTGACCACACTTTTGTCCCAGGTAAAGTCCTGAAATGACAGTTGTCATCGTAAATACTTGCGATTGTCATCTCTGCTGAAAGGCTTCTTTCCATAAGCGTGCCCTCGGTGACAAAGCAGGAAATATGCAGGATATTAAACAAGCGATACTATTTTACTCGTCGGGATTAAACATAAGACCATCATGTTACTTTAAGAAAGATAAACAGAGCTTTGAGAAAGTGTCCTCTAGGTCACCATTTGTGTTTCAGAGCTCCAGACAGCCTCGAGGCGACCTTTAATCTCTCGGCACAATGAAGCAAGAGGATATTATGGAAGGTTCGGGGGAAATCCAATCCACCCGCCCACCAGCTCTCCCAATCTTCAGCAGGACATTTCCTACCCAATGTGGTTCAAAGTGGCTTAAGGAAGCAACTGTTTCATTCTCACGCGAATCACTGTGGTTCTGGAAGAAGGAGGGAACTGTAGAATTAATCTCCAAGTAGTAAGAAGAAAAGGCGGGCTTACAGAGTCTGTTGATGCGCCAGTGAGTAGCTGGAAGAAAAAGCCTTCACTTGGAAAGTGGGATTTTATTCCTCAGGGAACCGACACGAGCCTGGTGCCCTGGGTTGAAGCCGGCTTGGTGGGTGGGTAACGCGAGAGCGGCCTGGGGACCAAAGTCGCCCCCGTCGGCTGACGCAGATGACAGGCAGAAACAGGATGAAGTTCGCCCGGCAGCTCAAGGTTTGAAAATCGAGTTTGCAAATCAAAATCAAAGAAGAAAATTCTATTTCCAGTCTCCCTGTACAACGTCTGCGTTTAATTTTCAGATTACGAAAGGTCAGAGGAGGAGTGATCCCTCAAAGCGTATCAGCTGCCGGGATTCCCCAACTCGGCAGCCGAGCGGTGATGGTGAAGGAATGAATCTAGACCACTGCCAGCCGTCTGGCCAGAGACTGAAGAACGCAGGTGAAGGGATTTCCTGCCGTGCACGGTAAACAACGCTGCACACAAATAGGCCGTGACCTACATGGTGTATGAGACCAAAGAAGAAATAAAGGAAACCAGCTGGTTGGCGTTGAGGAGAGAGGACCAGAGCAGAGTCAGTGGGGACTTGAGGCTCCCGAGTGTCTGGGCACGGAGATGGTACAGAGGCCAAAAGTCAGGACACGACAGCTTGGCAAGGGGCCCCTCACCGGAGGCCCGTACATCTGGCTCCGCACTTCTGATGGGAAAGTGAAATCGCCTGTATTTTATAAAAGCGCTTCGTAGAAAATGGCCAGGCCCAGTGACAGAATGATAATTCAATAAATGCACATTATTAGTAACAGAAATAACTGTAAGAATCTCATAAAAACATGCCTAATAACCTAATGCCTGTTGGGTTACCCATTTCTATTAATTTTTTTTAACGTTTATTGATCTTTGAGAGAGAGAGAGAGAGCATGAGCAGAGGAGGGGCAGAGAGAGAGAGGGAGACAGGACTGAAGCAGGCTCCAGGCTCTGAGCCGTCAGCACAGAGCCCGACGCGGGGCTCGAACCCAGGAACCGCGAGATCCAAGGATTTAATCTCTCCTACCGTGGCCTCTAAACCGTAGTCTATCCTACATTTGCCAACACATGCCAGGATGAAATGTTACTGTTTTTGGCCCCATATTCCTGTAGTCCCCTGTTGCAGGGTTACAGAAGGATGCTCCCCAGGAGTACTTTTTATATGAATAAACAATTAAAAGTAAGAAACCTTCCTGTAGAATGCATATTAAATATGAAAGTGGGAGCAATTCTAATTTGAAAATAAAAGAATTACAATTGTAAGTGAAAATCTGACTACGGTGCCTTTCAGAGGCTGCTCTCTTCACCGCAGAAAATTTTAAGTTGTGATAGAAACATTCCTTGTGGAAATCGCACCTGACAAAATAGAACTCTAACTAAACCTCACATCCCCCAGCTAAACACCTTCCTAAATAAGTACTGGGATGTGGGATGGGGGAAATTATCAGAGGGGATCGGAATTTGTCAGCTGGTAATCTCTCGGCGAAGCAGACCTAAATTAATTAAACCTCCAGCAGTGAAGACCCTCTTGACAGAATCGTAGCAGGAGTGGGAGGCCGCAAGTCGCGGGAGCACATTTATAGGCCTCGGAATGGGAACTCAAAGGGTTTGAGGTGGATGTTCCAACACGAGAATCTGGCTGGGTTTGGGAAACTCTTCTGACATGAGAGTTATGATTTTGAGGCTCGTTATGAGGGACAAGGGCAATTCAGTGGAGAAAGGGGAGCATTCTCAACACATACCATGGGAGTGATTTGTGTCATTTTTTTTAATGAGCTTTCATTTGTACTTCATAGATTGGACAAAAGTTAGCTCGAAATGGACCATAGACCTACATAGAAAACCTAAAACGATACGACTTCTAGAAGAAATGTAGGAGAAAATTTCTGTGACCTTGGATTAGGCAAATATTTCTTAGGACGCCAAAATCACAATGTATAAAAGAAACATCAATGAACTGGGTTTTATCAAGATGAAAACACCTACTCTTTGAAAGAAGCATTCACAGTTCGTATTTCTATGAATTATTTGTATCTCATAGAAATAGAAGCCATGAACTGGTTTAAAAAACTACTTGCAAGTAACAGATTTTATTTAAAAAAATTGTATGTATAAATAGCTCTTAAAACTCAATAATTAAAATCTGAACAGGGGCGCCTGGGTGGCTCAGTCGGTTGAGCGTCCGACTTCGGCTCAGGTCATGACCTCACGCTCCATGAGTTCGAGCCCCGCGTCGGGCTCTGTGCCGACAGCTCGGAGCCTGGAGCCTGCTTCGGATTCTGTGTCTCCCCCTCTCTCTGCCCCTCCGCTGCTCATGCTCTGTCTCTCTCTGTCTCAAAAATAAATAATAAACACATTTAAAAAAATAAAAATAAATACATAAAATAAAATCTGAACAGACCAATTTCTGGTAAGGAGACTAAATTGGTAATCAAAAACCTCCCAACAACAACAACCACCACCACAAGAAGTCCAGGACCAAATAGCTTCACTGGATGCCAAAATAAGGATGCCAATAAGGATGTCAAAAAAGAATTCGAGGTCAGTATCCCTGATGAATACAGACAAAAATATTCCTGACGTAATAGTAACGAACCAAACCGAACTATACATTAAAAGGATCCTATGCCCTGACAAGCGGAATTTATTCCAGGGATACAAGAATGGTTTGGCATCTGCAAATCAATCCACGTGACACACACAGTGACAAAATGATGGGTAAAAACCATATAATCATCCAACAGATGCAGAAAACACATTTGCAGAAGTCAACATCCATTCATAATAAAGACTCTCAGCAAAGTGGGTACTGAAGGAACATACCTCAACATAGTGAAGTGGTGTTTCTAATCTGTGGTGTTTCTACACACTATGAAAAAAAAAACTAGTAGAAAGAGAAATTACGAAAACATTTCCAGTTAAATTTGCATCCAAAATAATAAGATTCCTAAGAATGAATTTAACCAAGGAGGTGAAAGACCTACACGCTAAAAACTGCAAAACATTAACGAGAGAAATTGAAGAGGAAACAAATAATAAAAGTTTCTCTACGCTCATTGATTGGAAGAATTAATGTTGTTAAAATGCCCGTACTACTGAAAATGATCTATAGATCCAAGGCAACCTCTGTCAAAATCCCAGTAGCATCTTTCACAGAAATAGCACAAAAAAGTCCTAAGATGGGTATGGAACGACAAAAGACCCTGAAGAGACAAAGTCATCTTGAAAAAGAACAAAGCTGGAGGCATCGTGCTCCTTGCTTTCAAAGTATATTGCAAAGCTATAGTGATCAAAATGGTAGGGTGCTGGCATAAAAACAGACACATAGATCAATGGAACAGAACAGAGACCCCAGAAATAAATCCATACACATATAGCCGATGAATTCATGATGAAAGAATCAAGAATGTATTATAGGAAAAGGACTGTCTCTTCAGGAAATGGTGTCGAAAAGGGTCACACACCAAAGAGTGACACTGGACCACCATCCTATACCATACACAAAAACTAACTCAAAATGGATTGGAGACTGGAAAGAAAGACTTAAACCATAAAAATCCTAGAAGGAAATATGGATGGTGAACTTCTTTAAATATATATTTTTTAATGTTTATTTATTTTTGAGAGAGACAGAGACAGAATGCGAGTGGGTTAGGGGCAGAGAGAGAGGGAGGCACACAATCCAAAGCAGGCTCCGGGCTCCAGGCTCTGAGCTGTCAGCACAGAGCCCGACACAGGGCTCGAACTCACGGACCGCGAGATCATGACCTGAGCCAAAGTCGGACACTCAACCGACTGAGCCACCCAGGCGCCCTGATGGTGAACTTCTTGACATCAGTCATGGCAGTGATTTTTGAGGTCTGATACCAAAAACAACAGCAATAGAAGCAAAAATGAATAGGTGGGCTACATCAAACTAAAAAGCGTCTTGCGCAGCAAATGGAACCACCAACAAATAAAAAGGCAACCTACGGAATGGAAGAAAATATTTGTAAATCTTATATCTGATATGGGGTTAAGAGCCAAAATATATAAAGAACTCTATAATTCGATGGCAAAAAAACAAACAATTCAATTTAAAGAGAGTTAGAACTTGGGCGCCTGGGTGGCACAGTCAGTTAGGCATCCGACTCTTGACTTCGGCTCAGGTTATGAGCCCAGGGTCGTGGGATCAAGCCCCGCATCGGGCTCTGTGTTGAGCCTGGAGCCTGCTTAAGATTCTCTCTCTCTCTCTCTCTCTCTCTCTCTCTCTGTCTCTCTCTCTCTCCTTCTGTCCCCCTCCCCCACCTGTGCTCTCTCTCTCTCAAATGAAAAAAAAGAATGGGTAGATATAAACAGACATTATCCCAAAGAAGACATCCAGATGGCCAACAGACACACGAAGGATGCTCAGCATCACTCATCATCAGGGAAATACAAATCAAAACCACAAGAAGATGTCACCTCGCCCTTGTTAAAATGGCTATTGTCAAAAAGACAAGTAGTAACGAGTGTCGACGAGCAAGTGGAGCAAAGGTAACCCTCATGCACTATTCATGGGCATGTAAATTATTGCAAAATACTGTGGAAAACAACGTGGAAGTTCCTCAAAAAATTAAAAATCAGGGGCGCCTGGGTGGCGCAGTCGGTTAAGCGTCCGACTTCAGCCAGGTCACGATCTCGCGGTCTGTGAGTTCGAGCCCCGCGTCAGGCTCTGGGCTGATGGCTCAGAGCCTGGAGCCTGTTTCCGATTCTGTGTCTCCCTCTCTCTCTGCCCCTCCCCCGTTCATGCTCTGTCTCTCTCTGTCCCAAAAATAAATAAATGTTGAAAAAAAAAATTTAAAAAAAAAAAAAAAAAAAATTAAAAATCAAACTACCGTATGTTCCTACAATTCTACTTCTGGATATGTATCCAAACGAAAACCACTAACTCAGAAAGGTATATGCACCCCCATGTTGGCTACAGCATTATTTATTCTGGCCAAGAAGTAGGAACGACCTAAATGTCAATCCACAAATCAATGGTTAAAGAGTATGTCTGTGTGAGTAAGGTGGGGGGAGAGGTACGCTCATACACACGGGAATATTCCTCAGCCGTAAAAAGGGTGAGATCTTGCCACGTGTGACAACAGGGATGAACCTTGATGACACCCTCTACCATGAAATACATCAGGCAGGGAAAGGCAAACACCAAATGATCTCGTTTGTGTGTGGAGTCGAAAAAGAAAACAAAAAACTGAGCTCCTAGCTCCGAGGAACAGATCGGTGGTGGCCAGAGTGGGGGATGGGAGGGCGGGCAGGAGGGGGGCGAAAAAGGTGAAAGGGGGTCAAATGAAGCAAACTTCCAGCTATAAAATAAGTGTGTCCTGGGCATTAACGTACCACATGGTGACTACAGTTGATAATGCTGGACTGTAGCTTTGAAAGTTACTAAGAGAGTCAATCTTAAAAGTTCTCATTCCAAGGAAATAAATGTGTTATCTATGTATGGTGTAGGTGCTAAATAGACCTAGGGGAATGATCACCCTGCAGTATATACAAATACTGAATCATTAGGTTATACATCTGAAGCTAATATGATGTTATAGGATATCAACGACACCTGAATAAAAAAAAAAATAATAATCAAACAACCCAACTTTTAAAAAAGTGGCCAAAAAATTTGAATAGACACGTCGCCAGGGACGGATAGAATGCAAATTAGCGCAGGAAAAGATGCTCTGATTCACAGTCATTACAGAAATGTGAATAAAATTCACAATGGAATCACGCTACACGCTTATTAGTATGGCTAAAGCTAAAAAGACAGAGACGATACGCAAATGTATTATCTGTAATAGCCTGGAACTGGAAACTACACAAATATCTGTCAGTAGGTGAAGTATCTATCAATGAATAAATGGGGGCATAGCCATACAGAATATATGACAATAAAAATAAATGCATTACAGATAAGTATAGGAAGGTAAATGAATCAGAGAGTAATTACAAAAAGTCAAAGAAACCGGGCAAAAAGTAGCATATATTTTGTGAACTCTGTATTAAATTCTATACGAACACAAACTTGTGGCAGAAAATATCTAGTGGCAGAAAATAGATCACTTATGGTCAGTTGATGAGGTTGACAAGAAAAGTTTATAAAGGAGTAAGAAAAATCTTTGGGTGGAAATGGTTATATGTTCCTTATCTAGATTGTGAAGGTGGGGTCATGGGTGTATACATATATATCTCAATACTTATGAAATTATACACTTCAAAATAGTTTATTTCATATAGATTACACAATTCATATAGATTTCTTTATAAAGAAAAATATTCTTTTTTTTTTAATGATTATTTTTGAGAGAGAGACAGAGCATGAGTGGGGGAGGAGCAGAGAGAGAGGGAGACACAGAATCCAAAGCAGGCTCCAGGCTCTGAGCTGTCAGCAGAGAGCCTGACGTGGGGCTTGAACCCACGAACTGTGAGATCACGACCTGAGCCGAGGTCGGACGTTTAACCGACTGAGCCATCCAGGAGCCCCTAAAGAAAAATATTCTTACAAAAAAGAGAACGTAGGGGCGCCTGGGTGGCGCAGTCGGTTAAGCGTCCGACTTCAGCCAGGTCATGATCTCGCGGTCCGTGAGTTCGAGCCCCGCGTCAGGCTCTGGGCTGATGGCTCAGAGCCTGGAGCCTGTTTCCGATTCTGTGTCTCCCTCTCTCTCTGCCCCTCCCCTGTTCATACTCTGTCTCTCTCTGTCCCAAAAATAAATAAACGTTGAAAAAAAAATTTTTTTTAATAAAAATAAAAAAAAAAAAACAAAAAAGAGAACGTAAAAATATTAGCAAATGAGCATTATTACCTTTACTGGGTTAGAATTCTCAAAGCCACTTTGTTAAATGGTACTTTTTCAGCGAAATGTTGTATAAAGAGTCCTCTTTGGTGTGGAAAAAAAAAATCAACTCCTAAGACACATTTCAAGAGATCAGATAACACACTCCACTTATTCCTTCTGTCACATCCTGCTCCACCATTAAACACACATCTACCCAATAAAAGTGTAGAAAAGACCAACTACATTCCAAAAATGCCCTGAAGAATGCCCAGCTTCTCCCCCATCAGCCCACCCCAGGGCACCGATGGCAAAGCTGTTCTGAAAAGTGTATCCTCCACTCAGAAAAACAAACCAGCGTACTGAGGACAAAGCTTGTAGAATTCTAGCAATCAAATGAAAACAAGAAGCTCATTGGAATTAAGCCTGTTGAGAAAGACCAATACAGCATCCAGGAACCTCTCCTCTTTGCAGGCAAGTGGTGGGATTAAAGCACGTAATTTAACTTCACTAATAAACCCTCAAAAAGGATTTCTGAAAACAGAACAAAATTGATCCTTCCTGTCAGGGCAGAAAGGCCTCTTCCACGTGCTTGAAGGCGCTGAAACATCAGTGAAGGCGATCGGGGTATGCCACCCCCAAAATATGCCACTTTAGCATCAAGGTTTGTTTTTTGTTTTCTTTTTTTGTTTTTTTGTTTTTTTGAGCTAAAGGCAACTGGAAATCAACAGGTGCAGCAAGAACTCTCCCCTCCCCCCCTCTTTTTCGCCTAAAATCAGAGCTTCAATATCCCTTATGAAGGTGCACCTGCTCCCAGACAACCCATCACCAGAGACAGTCAGCACTGAGATGAGTTCACATAAGCCAACCTTACCAAAATAGCTCTTGTCTCCCACCATTTCTCTCATAGATGTCCTAGTCACCTTCCTACGACTTGTCTCTTCAAGCCCGAACCCCCTTTCCTTTGTTAAAAATGGAATGTAAGTTCCCAGCCACCACTGTCTCACTGATTCTTTGATTTTTCACTTCCTTTCTGTGGACTCTCATCCATAATAAAATATCAATAAAAATTTTATGTCTTTTCTCCCGTTAATCTGTAGTCTGTTAGTTTAATTTGCACACCCCCGGGGACCAAGTCAAAGAGGGTAGAGGAAACGATTTTCTTCTCTACTAGAGAAAAAGGAGGAAACGTGCTTTAGTGGTGAGATAAGAATAAACCTGGGAGGTGATCCAATCATTACCTGAGTCACATCAGTCTTGTGTCCTTAGCACCCCTCCCTTGGTGTCCTTGTCCTGCCCCTGCTTCTCAAGACACCTGGGAGAGCTGCAGCGTCCAGGAACATAATGTGCTGTCTGCAGTGTGAGTCCCATATACAGATGTTGTTTTAGAAACGACTTCCATACTTCCCCTAAAACACGTTCGAGGTAAAGCCATTAAATTCATGTGCTAAGCATGACAGCGGCTCAGCCCACATGGCAGAACCTTGAGAAAGTGCAACACGCCCAGAGACTCCAGGTGTGATACCAACATCCGCCCCAGGATTGTGTCAAAAGGCAGAAAACGCTGCTCTCCCTCGTACTGGCCAAGCAGGAGCAAAATACGTCTTTCGGTGCTTCATTCTTCCCAGTGATGTGCCTCCCTGGGAGCCTGCAAGATTTCACCAATACCGTGCTTTCTAAGAGCAATTGCTGCTTTCACTCAAATTTATACCCAACAAAATCTATCTTAAAAAAATTTTTTTTTTCATATTGATTTATTTTTGAGAGACACAGAGAGACAGAGCGTGAGCAGGGGAGGGGCAGAGAGAGTGGGCAACGCAGAATCCGAAGCGGGCTCCAGGCTCTGAGCTGTCAGCACAGAGCCCGACGCGGGGCTCAAACTCACGGACCGTGAGATCATGACCTGAGACGAAGTCGGACACTTAACCGCCCGAGCCATCCAGGCGCCCCAAAACGATTCTTGCCGGACGGCAATACAGACAAACTTTGTCCAGCACAACTGATTCCTGTCTGAAAGGGAAGAGAATCCCCCAAGTGGAGAATTTGAGCTGGTGTTTCCTATGGAACGCTGGCTGGTTTTTTACCGAAAGTTAGTAATCTTGTGTAAGAGTTCTCTTTTCCAGCCACTGTAGAGGCTTCTGCTCCCTCCAGTTCTCACCAGTGTTACCGTCATGCTGGGTCTTTGATTAATGAGCTAATAAAGCCTACGACACGTACTCATGTTACACTGGCTTGAGAGTCCTGGGTTTAAGTTTCGAAAATTGCACTTTAACAAAGAGCAAATGTGAGTCGCGATGCCTGCACCAGTCGGTAAGCTAAGGGCGCGTGGAGAACGGTCACCTGTTCAGGTACATACACACAGGAAGACTGGCCCCTTTCAAAAAGTATCTCTTCGGGGCGCCTGGGTGGCGCAGTCGGTTAAGCGTCCGACTTCAGCCAGGTCACGATCTCGCGGTCCGTGAGTTCGAGCCCTGCGTCAGGCTCTGGGCTGATGGCTCAGAACCTGGAGCCTGTTTCTGATTCTGTGTCTCCCTCTCTCTCTGCCCCTCCCCCGTTCATGCTCTGTCTCTCTCTGTCCCAAAAATAAATAAACGTTGAAAAAAAAAAAATTAAAAAAAAAAAAAAAAAGTATCTCTTCAATCTTTCCCTGCTTTTACTCTTGTTCATAAGAGCTAAGATTTCACAATATCTGGTAAATATGTTAAGTTTTGGGGCTCCTGGGTGGCTCAGTCAGTTGAGGATCCCACTCTTGATTTCGGCTCAGGTTATGATCCCAGGGTCGTAGGATGAAGCCCCGTGTCGTGTCGGGCTCTGTGCTAAGCATGGGGCCTGCTTAGGATTCTCTCCCTCTCTTCCTTTGCCCCTCTCCCCTACTCACTCTCTCTCTCTCATAAAAAATTAAAAATAAATAAATATGCTGTTTCTCTGCTAAAAACCCACCAGCTTCTATTTGTTCTGTGCCATCGTAGTTTTGGACCACGTCCTTCCTCCTACTTAATGCCCAGCACTCTGTGTGTGGGTCTGGTAAGAGGCTCTCATCTGAAGCTGAGATGGGTTCTAGAAAGTTAGAACCTACAGTTCCATACTTCCTGAACACTGGGACAGCCTCATGACACCCCATCCCTGCCCTGGCTGTTCCCACTGTCTGCCGGAGAGAGAACCACTCTCCGTTCCCTCTGGTCCTCCCACTTTCCCGGGGAGGCTGGGAGGGAAAGGTTTCTCTTCTTCCCTCCCCGTAGCTGCCCCCCCCCCAAGTCTAACCATCCCTGTTTAAAGGGGCTATTTTGGGGCGCCTGGGTGGCTCAGCCAGTTGAGTGTCCGACTCTTGATTTCAGCTCAGGTCATAATCCCAGGGTTGTGGTTTTGAGCCCCGTGTCTGGCTCTGTGCTGAGAGTATGGAGCCTGCTTGGGATTCCCTCTCTCCCTCTCTCTCTCTGCCCTTCCAGTGCTCTCTCTCTCCCTCTCTCTCTCTAAAATAAAAAAAAAAAAATTTTTTTTTAATGAAAAAAAATAAAGGGGCTATTTCCCATACATTCAGTTTCATTGCAATTACTCCGGTGGATACTGACACCATCCCACTTTCAAAAAGAACTAATCAAGGGGCGCCTGGGTGGCGCAGTCGGTTAAGCGTCCGACTTCAGCCAGGTCACGATCTCACGGTCTGTGAGTTCGAGCCCCGCGTCGGGCTCTGGGCTGATGGCTCGGAGCCTGGAGCCTGCTTCCTATTCTGTGTCTCCCTCTCTCTCTGCCCCTCCCCCGTTCATGCTCTGTCTCTCTCTGTCCCCAAAAAATAAATAAACGTTGAAAAAAAAAAAATTAAAAAAAAAAAAAAAAAGAACTAATCAAATATCTTACCTGCTGGATGGGGACCCATCCTGCTATTAGGAAAGCTGAGACAAGAGCGATTTTGTAAACATCCTGGTGAAGTTTATACCTGTAAACAATTTTCTGTCCCTGCACTGCTCGGTCCTTGTCGATCTGTGAAACTGAGTTTTAAATTAACAAAGACTCCTGGTTATTCGAGTCAAAGGATGTATTCTACTTAGTGCTGTGTAACAGAACATGTGCTGAACTTGGTCTGGAGATGAACAAGGCATCCCAGCAGCACTCAAGAAGGCCCCTGTCCAACGGGGTTCACAGACATACACGCAGAACACAGAGGGTCTGGCTCATAAGTATTAGAGAGGTACAGCCCAGGTGAAAATAGGGCATGATCAGGGAGAAGCACTTCCAAAGCTCTCAAGGGGTGTGAAATTTTAACTGGGCTTCCCACAATTGATTAAAATAGGGCAAGTCAGGGGCGCTTGGGTGGCTCAGTCGGTTAAGCGGCTGGCTTCAGCTCAGGTCACAAACTCAGGTCATGGGTTTGAGCCCTGGGTCAGGCTCTGTGCTGACAGCTCAGAGCCTGGAACCTGCTTCGGATTCTGTGTCTCCCTCTCTCTGCCCCTCCCCTGCTCATGCTCTGTTCTCTCTCTCTCTCAAAAACAAACATTAACAATCTTTTTTCTTAATTAGGGCAAGTCAAAATCAGCATGGGAAGAAAGGATACCCAGGTGAGGAAGCAACCTGTTCAAGAAGGAACAGCCTGTTTCTTTTCCGTGCCCCTAAAAATGTCACCGTCACTGGCAGTCATTACTTAGATATGATATTACTCGAAAGACTTATTTTTACCAAAAAAAAAAAAAATTTTCCTAAGGTAGACTGAGGCTCTATTTAAATTCGATTCCCTCAAGCACGGTATCACCTTTTGATTTTGATTACAAGGAGCATTTTCAAATGGGGGCCTGTTTAAAGACACAAAATAAAAACAATGATTTCTCTGATTTCCAAGCAACCTTCTCTCTCCTCCCGGCCTCCCCCCAAGCCCATCACCATCTGAGAAATGTCACCCACGGGCCACGAGAGCCGGAACAGGAGGCCTAGCCGTGCACCCCCGAGAAGGCACCCAGGGGAAGCAGCAGGTCTCCTACCCCTCAAAGACACGCGTGGAACATTCGGCATTCTCTCGCACCTTCTCAAATTGCTTCCCAAATCCCGAATCGCCCATAATAATGAAAATTCCAGAGGTCACCCAGAACCAGATCGAAAGCCAAAAGCCGAAAGAAATAGCTTGCAGTCCCAGTCTGACCATGGACTGCAACCTTGGCCTTTGGCGGGTGGGATGAGAATGTCTGGGCAGGTGCAGATCGGGAGCTCTGGTGGAGAGGCTGTGGACACAACACGGGGCGCCATCAGAGAAAACCGGGTTCCAGCCCTACCTGGGAAGCTATAGGAGAGGTGGGTGACCAGAGGAGGTCACGGAGAAAGGGGTGCGTCAAGAGAAAACAGGAGAGCACTTGGGAGGCAGGGCATGCACAAGGTATTTCGCTGTTTCCAGAAGGGCAGGGGACAGAAAGGCTGTTGAGAAGGGCAGCTGGGGAAGGCCGGTGGGAGAATACGGGACCGGCAAGACCCTGGGAGACTGACTCTCCACGGGCACCATGGCCAGAGCATATGTGAACGTTGAACTCTGACCCCAAACCTGCAGTCACCGCCAGGAGGCCAACCCTTTGTCTCTAATAACTGGCCCAGCAAGGGAGCCGGACTTTAACTCCGTGTACACCACGGGAAGCCAAACAATAGCTTCTGAAACGATGAGGCCAAAATGGCCAGGACTTAACTGATAACTGCCAGCTTTCCTAGCTCGGGTCCTACTTTCCAGCCTAAGACCAGCCAGAGACAGCCACAGGCGCTCCCCGAACACCCATCCCCAGGATGCGCCCCTGCCGGTTAGCCGCCTCCAGCTTCCCCCAGCCCACTGCTTCTGCCCAGGGCACACCCGAACCTTCCTTTTCGTCCCACTAGAAAGTTTTCCCACTCCGCCCTTCTGCCTCTGAGTCTGTGCCAGAGGCAAGCAATGGTGGCTGACTCCCTTGCTTTCGCGAGCTCAGGACCGACAGCTTCTCCTCGTGTTGATGGTGTTCGTTTGCATCCACAGCACGATGGGCAGATGTTTCTAGGAGGCGAGAGTGTTTAACCGGGTGCATCACTAGGGGTGGGCTGAGGGAGAAATGTGCTTGGCAGAGGAGGGCCATCGGTGACCGTGTCACTTCCCAGGAGTGCTGGGACACAAGCCAGATTGGAATAAGGTGAAGAATTAAGAGGGGGTGAGAAAGGGGTGCCCGGGAGGCTCGGTCGGCCGAGCAGCTGACTCTTGGTTTCTGCTCAGGTCACGCTCTCAACGGCGTGTGGGTTCGAGCCCTGCATCGGGCTCTGCGCTGACAGTGCGGAGCCTGCTCGGGATTCTCTCTCTCCCTCTCGCTCCGTCCCTCCCCCACTCGCGCTGTCTCTGTCTCTCTCAAAATAAATAAATAGAAAAAAAAAAAAAAAAAAAAAAAACAATCCGAGGGCGTGAGGAAGTTGCCCCAGCAAACACGGGCAATTATTTCGTAAAAATTCTACTGAGACAGAGGAAGAGAATTTGGACAGGAAAGGAGTGGAAATATACGGTTTTATGACAGACTTTTTAAAACGATCCTGGACCATGTCTGTTGTGCTGGGAAGAACCCAGTTTACAGAGGAGCCTCAGTGATGCCAGAAAGAGTGCAACTGATCAGAGACAGGAAGTCAAGAGGGCAGGAGACTGAGAGCAGAGGTGCTAGGCAAGGCCTGTCTTCGACAGGAGGAGGGGACTTTATCCCCTGAAGGGACGGAAGAGGCATGCAGTTGGCAGGAAGTAGGTGGCTCGTGGAGGGAAGAGAGAATCCTTCCAAATGTGTCTACTTTCTTCATTAGGTAGGAAGTAAGGCCACCACCAGCTGAGGGGAAGGGAGGGTCGTCGGGGGTGTGTGTGGGGGGGGGGGGACTGTCCCAGACACTGAGCAAGCAGCCTGCGGGGAAGTGTCACATGTCTGCGTCTCGTGAGGGACCAAAATCTCAAAGTGAGTCTGGCGAGTCTGGTGACTAGATGTGCTCCTGCTGTTGTGTTCACAGGAAGGTTTCTGCGGGTGTTGGGTGGGGTTCGGTCTAGAAGGATCTGCACCATGGAGGGTCTGTGCGTGGCTCCTGTCACAGGCTGGAGTCTGACCCGAACGAGGAGGAAACTCAAGGCAAGAATTGGCAGAAACCAGCCGCGAAGGGCTGCCTCTGGCTTCCCAGTGACCTAGGAAAACGTGGGGTGGGCTGCTGAATTGGGCTGGAGGGACAGAAAGTCTGGACTGTTGTTGAATAAGGAGGCGTCGGTGGTCACAGCTCCGAGGGGGGGGACACACGGGAAGCTGGCGGAGGTGAGCAAATCCGAGGATGGGGAAGCGCACAGCCACAAACACCTGCGAGTGTAGAACACCACCAGCTGTGTAGCACGTGTCGGCTGGCCTCAGCTTCCCAAACTCGGGGGTGCGGGAAATGTTACGGCATCTTGCGTGTTTTTATTTTCGGTAAATCCGCTCAGGTGACATTCCAGGCTCGGGCGGCAGGCAGATGAAACCCTCATCGTTCTCGTCCCTCCTGGATCCAGGGTCACACCAAGTCTCCAGCGGCCCCTGTGCGGGGTCCCGGCGAGTCCCGTCCACACGCAGCCCCCGCAGGTGCACAGGCCACCCTCCTTTTGAGACCTTGTCACCTTCTTGGGCACTGCTGTCTCCTGCCCCTCTTCCTCTCTTGCCCTCAAACAAACCAGAATCGCTCTTGGAGACTGGCGTCAGGCTTCTCGTCTTGGAGGAAGCCCAGTGGAGAGCCACAGGCAAGGAATTACGGAGCTGGGTGGCGAGAAGAAAATGAGAGAGGAGGGGGACGATGTGGGCGGAAGAAGCAAGATTTAATGTTTCCATAAATTATTCTGGGAGAATTCCAAAATTATTCTCGGTGTTTGTGATGGTATCTGCCATATTCTGAGTATAGTAAGCATATTCCAAAATGTAAATTGACATCTGTTGAAATAAGCAAGTAAGTGCGTCTCAAGTCTCATTATGACTTTTCAGATGCCTGTACGGAAATCTGAGCACACAATGGCGACATAATCAAATATTACTATTTATTTTATTTATTCATTATTTTGGGTTCAAAAGTCGTTAGAGGGTAATTGTCTTTCCTACCGACAAATTAACAGAAGAAAACAAAAAGGAAAAATGTGATTCACTTGAAGCTTGCATTTCACTTTAGGATTTAGAGGTAATTACAATGTATCCATTCAATCAAAGGGAGCCCCCCCACCAAGGGCGGGGCAGGGGGGGCAGTGGGTAAGGGAACAGGCAGCAGCATGGTAATTACAAAAACAAAAGCTATTCTCGTGGTGGTGTTTTTATTGGACCGAATAAAAATCCACGAAACCTAGAAACTGAAAGGCAATTTCATTCACAGGAGGTGTCCGACTCCCCCTGTCCCCATCTTCATAGATTCCTGGGGTTAAAAATCCTTCTTTCCCGTCCTTTATACAGAATTAGGCTAAAACTGCGAATAAAAAGCCTGCTGTCAGTACTCGATTGTGGATTGCACCTCTAAAAGGGGTTCCTTTGCGACTCTGAGCGCTGCCCTGTCCCCCAGCAGTGGTTTGGGGGGATTCTGGCAGCCGCCAGGAGCTCCGGGAGATCCTGCCTACCGCACGTCCCGGGACCAGATTCGTGACAGGTGAACAGATTATAACTACAGGGGTTTAAGCTGTGCCCCCGCTATCCTGGAAAATAAAACCAAGCATTGTAAAAATGCATATGGCGCCAACATTGGAGAGAGGCTTTGCAGAGGAGGTCAAGGGCGCTACCAGGGCCCTTGAGCAGGGAGGAGTCTGGGAGAGCCAGTCTGAGCCCTACGGACTCCCGGTCCCATTCTGCCTGTGCTGCTTACAATCGCCAAGTGAAACTCTTGGAAACTTAGCTTCCTTTTTATTGGAAGAATTTTAAGCACGGAGAACAATCTAGATTTTCCCTTGATTGAACACATACTTTGTGTTCACCTCTAATCCCACTGATCATTGGTTCATGTGTTGGCCTGATTTTATTAACTTGATTTTATTTATTTGAATAGATTTGCTAACAAATTATATTTCAATGAGTATTAAAATATTCACATAGGGGCACCTGGGCGGCTCAGTTGGTTGAGCGTTCGACTCTCGGTTTTGGCTCAGGTCATGATCTAGTGGTTCACGGGATCGAGCTCCACATCGGGCTCTGTGCTGACGGCTCAGAGCTTGGTTGGGGTTCTCTCTCTCCTCTTTCTCTGCCCATCCCTCTACATGCTTACTCTCTGTCTCTTTCTCTCTCTCTCTCTCTCTCTCTCAAAATAAATAAACATTTAAAAATTTTAATATTCATATAAAAATAATAAAGGTAACAAATACTTGTGATGCTACCCAGAACCCCAAAAATAAAATAGCTGCCAATGTATTTTTCCCTCATAATGCCCCCCTTTTATCAATAGAGACAGCCGTCTAAATAACTTATTGTTGGTTCGTAACTCTCCTGGGAGCTGGTGTAATCTGAGCCTGACTCCTGTACACAGAGGGCAGAGAGAAACCAAAGAAAGAGGCAAGTTACTCTAGTTGGAAGGTGGCAGCTTTAAAAAGCAAAGGGAACTTACATACAAGGCTTGTCTTGGGCAGAAGTGGGATGAATGGGGGCACCTGGGTGGCTCACCTGGTTAAGCGTCCGACTTCAGCTCAGGTCATGATCTCATGGTTCGTGGGTTCGAGCCCCGTGGCTGACAGCTTAGAGCCTGGAGCCTCCTTTGGATTCTGTGTCTCCCTCTCCCTCTGCCTCTCTCTCTCTCTCTCTCTCTCTCTCTCTCAAAAATAAATAAACATTAAAAAAAAAGAAGGGGGATGAATGGATCCCCAAATCTTAAACATTTACAAAGGGACCCTCACTGGGTTCAGTCACATATACTATGCAGGTGTTCTCAACACCACATCACTGTCTCAAGGCCATGTCCTTGGAGCCTCTGGGAGCGGGAAAGGCAAGCAGAACCCACATTCCAAGGGCAGAGAGGGGTGAGGAGCCTCCGACTGCCAGGGTCCAGCTCACAGGTCAGGCAGCAGGCACGACTTTTTTTTTTTTTTTTTCAACGTTCAATTATTTTTGGGACAGAGAGAGACAGAGCATGAACGGGGGAGGGGCAGAGAGAGAGGGAGACACAGAATCGGAAACAGGCTCCAGGCCCCGAGCCATCAGCCCAGAGCCCGCCGCGGGGCTCGAACTCCCGGACCGCGAGATCGTGACCTGGCTGAAGTCAGACGCTCAACCGACTGAGCCACCCAGGCGCCCCTCGACAACTTTTCGATGACGATGTTTCCCAACGCTTATTCTTTGACTGTGTTTGCTCTTGAACTCTCTAAAAAGGATATTATAATGAATGTTGTCTGGCTTTTTTCACTCAGCAATATTTTATTATGTTCTCTCCGCATCGTCCTGCAGAACTGTAGCACGTTTATTTTCACAGGTGTGTCAATATCCATCGTGAGGGTATCTACAATCTGATGATCCACGTGCATTCAGGCATTCGGGTGATGTCACTCTTTTTCTTATCGCAAACCTTCCTTTGTATCTCTTCGTGTTTCTTGCATACCTAGGAATCATTAGCGTCAAAGGTGTAATTAAGAGTCTGGCCCCGTTTTTTGACGTTTGAGGCTTTCACGTCTCACTCGTGCCTCTTGCCCTCTGTGCCCCTATCTGGACAAGCCGATAAGACATGCCAGTTCCCCTCCTTCGGTGCGGGTGAGAGATCTGGGCCACGAGCTAGGATCTCCATCTGAACCCCAGCCCCGAGCCCTAACCATCATAAAACCTCCAAGCCGGTTTTGGACCAGCTTGGGAAGTCTTCCTTGCTTTCCCCTGAAAGTCTCACATAGAAGTATAAACCTGTTCATACCCTCTTGGGGGTGGTGGTGGGGGTGTGTGTGCGTGTGTGTGTGTGTGTGTGTGTGTGCATCATCATTTTTGACAACAGAATCAGACTTTGGGTGGAAATCCATCCCGTTTCTGCAGATGACTGAACACAGCCCACGCTGCAACAGAATATCTAGACAGCGGTCACCACCGCTTGGGGGCTTTACCCTCTTGTCCGGCTGTGCTGAGCTGTTCGGTTGCCTCCCGGCCAGCGTGCTTTTTGCCTGGAGCCGCTGCTCGATGGCAACATTTCCATTAGCGCGGTACTGGTTTGTCCTGCCTTTGCTGATTCCTCCCGAGCCTCTGTTACAGATTTCACTGAAAGAAGTCAAAGCTTTCAACAGACACTTGGGGACAGGAGTCACGGTCCTGAGCCTGGACTGGAGGTGGCAATTGCAACACTCCCGGAAGCCGATGGGCTTCACTAGGTCCTTCCCTTTCCTGCTATTGGCTGTGTCTAATCCTGATCCTCAGGGTTAGAGGAAAAACACTCACGGCACCCCATGTGGTACAGCGTAGGAGTTCATGACACCATTGTCATGGCGTGACAGTGATTTGAGGGTCTCTGGAGGAAGAAACTTGTAAGAAGCAGGGTTTATGCCCCGAAGCATGGAAAGAAAGAAAGAAAGAAAGAAAGAAAGAAAGAAACAAGGAAGGAAGGAAAGAAAGAAAGAAAGAAAGAAAGAAAGAAAGAAAGAAACAAGGAAGGAAGGAAAGAAAGAAAGAAAGAAAGAAGGAAAGAAAGAAGGAAGGAAGGAAGGAAGGAAGGAAGGAAGGAAGGAAAGAAAGAAAGAAGGAAGGAAGGAAGGAAGGAAAGAAAGAAAGAAGGAAGGAAAGAAAGAAAGAAAGAAAGAAAGAAAGAAGGAAAGAAAGAAAGAAAGAAAGAAAGAAGGAAAGAAAGAAGGAAGGAAGGAAAGAAAGAAAGAAGGAAAGAAGGAAGGAAGGAAGGAAGGAAAGAAAGAAAGAAAGAAGGAAGGAAGGAAGGAAGGAAAGAAAGAAAGAAAGAAAGAAAGAAAGAAAGAAAGAAGGAAAGAAAGAAAGAAAGAAAGAAAGAAAAGAAAAGAAAGAAAGAAGGAAGGAAGGAAGGAAGGAAAGGAAGGAAGGAAGGAAGAAAGAAAGAAAGAAAGAAAGAAAGAGGAAGGAAAGAAAGAAGGAAGGAAAGAAAGAAAGAAAGAAAGAAGGAAAGAAAGAAGGAAGGAAGGAAGGAAAGAAAGAAAGAAGGAAAGAAGGAAGGAAGGAAGGAAGGAAAGAAAGAAAGAAGGAAAGAAGGAAGGAAGGAAGGAAAGAAGGAAGGAAGGAAAGAAAGAAAGAAAGAAAGAAAGAAAGAAGGAAGGAAAGAAAGAAAGAAGGAAGGAAAGAAAGAAAGAAAGAAAGAAAGAAAGAAGGAAAGAAAGAAAGAAGGAAGGAAAGAAAGAAGGAAGGAAGGAAAGAAAGAAAGAAAGAAGGAAGGAAAGAAAGAAGGAAGGAAGGAAGGAAAGAAAGAAAGAAAGAAAGAAGGAAGGAAGGAAGGAAAGAAAGAAAAGAAAGAAAGAAACAAGGAAGGAAGGAAAGAAGGAAGGAAAGAAAGAAAGAAAGAAAGAAAGAAAGAAAGAAAGAAAGAAGGAAGGAAAGAAAGAAAGAAAGAAAGAAAGAAGGAAGGAAAGAAAGAAAGAAGGAAGGAAGGAAAGAAAGAAAGAAAGAAAGAAAGGGGAGGGGAGGGGAGGGGGGAGGAAAGTAGAGAGAAAGGAGGGAGTGGGAAGGGAAAAAAGGAGGGAAGGAAGGGGGAGAGAGGGAGGAAAAGAGAGGAGAAAAGGAAAGACACCTGGATGCAGAGGGAGGAAACAGAAGAACTAACACAGAAGTCCAATTTTGGCCCGATTGGAAACCCAAAACATACTGGAAGGATTCATACAGTAAATAGATTAATAAATGCTGATCGGGGCCCTTGGCCGACTCAGTGGGTTAAGCGTCCAACTTCAGCTCAGGGCAAGATCTCACGGTTCATGAGTTTGAGCCCCGCGTGGGGCTCTCTGCTGTCAGCACAGGGGAGCCTGCTTCGGATCCTCTGACCCCCCCCCCACCCCTCCTCTGCTCTCACTCTCTCAAAAATAAAAATAAAAAGCAGTGAAAACGACGACAAAAAGTTGTACCCTTTCACCGACATCCCCCCCATTTCCCCCACCCACATCTGCAAACCACCATTCTGCAGTTTCTGGGACTCTGATTTCAGATTCCACATGAACAGGAAATCACACAGTGTTTGCCTTTTTGCGCTGACTTATTGCACTTAGCATAATGCCCCCAAGGTCTATGCGCATCGTTACAAGAGGCAGGATTTCCTCAGGGTCGTTGTGGCTGGTTGCTTTTTTGTTTTCAATATTGTCTGCTCTTTGCTTTCGTTGCTTGCATGTTCATCGGGGTTTTTTTCCTGCAGAACTTCCTTCCCTGCTTTGTCTTTTTATTTCCAGATCCGTTTTGCAATCTTATTACCAAGTAGTTTGAAAAATTCTACAAAAGTTTCTTGAGGTTGCCCCAAACCCACAGATCAGTTTAGGAGAACTGACGTCATAAAAGCATAAGACTTCGTATCTGTGAGCATGGGCTTACCTTCACCGTTAAGTTTTACGCATATTTCACTCCATTTTTTACTGTTTTCCACATTCAAGGTGGGTGGCACAGTGTTGCTGGACTTCTTCCCAGGTGCTTTCTTTGACTTTAAGTTTATTTTTTATTTATTTTGAGAGAGAGAGACAGAGAGAGAGAAAGCACAAGTGGGGGAGGGGCAGAGAGAGAGAGAGGGAGAGAGATAAGAGATAATGACAACCACCGCGGCGCCCAACACGGGGCTCGAACTCACAAACCACAAGATCGTGACCTAAACTGAAAACGAGAGTCAGACGCTTAACCAGCTGAGCCCCCCAGGCGCCCCCCAGCAGGTGCTAATTTTACTTGTAAATGGTGGATCACTCAAAACACCACGTGTTCTCATCCTTACTGCTGTATAGAAATGCTATTGATCTATATGTATTAATCACACACTCTATTTCTACAAACTCTGTCTTTTCAATCTTAAATTTTTTTTTTTCAACGTTTATTTATTTTTGGGACAGAGAGAGACAAAGCATGAACGGGGGAGGGGCAGAGAGAGAGGGAGACACAGAATTGGAAACAGGCTCCAGGCTCTGAGCCATCAGCCCAGAGCCTGACGCGGGGCTCAAACTCACGGACCGCAAGATCGTGACCTGGCTGAAGTCGGACGCTTAACCGACTGCGCCACCCAGGCACCCCAATTTTTCAATCTTAATATTTTCAACTCTGAAGTACCAATTTTACATGGCTCTTCCAAAACTAAAGTGAAGATGGGGCGCCCAGGGGGCTCAGTGGGTTAAGCTCCAACTTCGGCTCAGGTCATGATCTCTCAATTCCTGAGTTCAAGCCCCATGCCAGGCCCTGTGCTCACAGCTCAGAGCCCGGAGCCTGCTTCAGATTCCGTGTCTCCCTCTCTCTCTGCTCCTCCCCCGCTTGTGCTCTTTCTCTCTCTCTCTCTCAAATATAAACAAACATTGAAAAAAAGTTAAAACTAAAGTGAAGAAAACCGGTATAAATTCTGTAGCTTTGTAGGGGTCCTGGATTAAATTTTAGTTTGCATGGCCTTTCCTTCTCTCAGAGACCCGCCCCTCGGTTATTGCCGAATGGGTTTAGGAATCCAGGGCTCTGGAGAGACTCTCAATGAAGTATTCTCTCTTCCAAGGCGAGAAAAAGTACAGCAGAAAGTGTGTGCCCTATTGCCTATGACCCTCATATCCTGTAGGGTCAGGTGAACTTCAGACGTCTTTGTCCCTGAGCGATGTACTTTGGACGGCCCCAAACCAGGTGAGCCTGTGCGAGCAGCCAGTCCCAAACCCCACAGTGACTTCAGGGGAACAGCTTTCTCCTGCAGCTCGGCAGCTCGGCCTCACGCACTGTCCCACCCACACTTGCCGACAATGGCTGTTTGCACCGTGTCCTTATTCCATTATTTCACACTCATGAAACACATAAAGCAGCCAAAAAATCAAGAGAGTGCATAAACGAAAAAGCTGTTACTTTGTCATGATAGATTTCTCGGAACCAAAGCAAGATAACAATAAAAGGAACAGTTTTACTTCAGTGTTGGGTTTCTTACAAAGAAATTCTGGGGGCGCCTGGGTGGCTCGGTTGGTTAAGCGTCTGACTTCAGCGCAGGTCATGATCTCGCGGTTTGTGGGTTCTGGCCCCGAGTCAGGCTCTGTGCTGACAGCTCGGAGCCTGGAGCCTGCTTCGGATTCTGTGCCTCCCTCTCTCTCTGCCCGTCCCCTGCTCTTGCTCTGTCTCTCTCTGTCTCAAAAATAAATAAAACATTAAAAAATTTTTTAAAAAAAGAAATTCTGCATTACTGGATGTGAGGATAAATTGCATAAAAGTGAGGCATAAGTCAGAGTACAAGGGTGAGATTTTAGGAGTTACACCCTCAAATTTGTCTAATTCATCATATGGATATTGAAGACCAGAATATAGATTTTTTTTCATTATTTTGAAACTATTCTTTCTTCCAAAGCTAAACTTATTGATCATGATGTCATTATCTTCAGTGTAACAGTCAGTTGACTATAGATTATCAATAAATATGAATTATTTAGTTGATTAAGATCCATGGTTAACAGGGTGTCTTCCCAAAGAAAGTCCTTCCTCACATGTGAAAATATGAATGGTCATTCCTCTGTAAATATGATATTAGGAATCAGTATTATTGAAATTAATAAAAGTTAATATGGTATTGGTTGGCTTTCAAAGGCTAATGATACGAAAAAATATTTTCAAACTACGGAGATAGTTTTAATTAAACAAACAGAAAAACACTGCTTTACCTCATGTAGAAACAATTCAAAGAAAAGCTGTTTTTCCGAAGGTGATTTATTCATAAGAGTGAGAGAGTGAGACAGAGAGAGAGAGAGAGAGAGCGAGAGGGACTGCGCGAGCACATGCGTGCATGAATGGGGGAGAGGCAGAGAGACAGGGAGAGAGAGAAGCCCAAGCAGACTCCACTCCCAATGGGGGGCTCGATCTCACAACACTGAGATCATGACTTGAGCCGAAATCCATAGTCAGACGCTTAACTGACTGAGCCACCCAGGCTCCCCCAAAGAACAGCTTTTTATATTACATTCAAAACTTTAATTATAAATACCAGTTTGTTATCTATTTCTACAATTATCATATAATATATATGCATGTATTTTTTTTTTATTTTTCAGAAATAGAGTGACACTCTAGAATTTCAAGAATCCAATGAAGTTCCATCAATCTAAGATTGTACCATTTTGGGCAATGAACACATTTGCCAATGTGCAAGGCAGTAAGACACTTTTCGTAGCTCTTATCACCAGTTTCCTTCTCCAAAAAAAACCAAGTCTTTAGCTTATTGTCTATTTTTCTACGTAGAAAATATATATACAAGAAATAGCATGTATATAAATATGTGTGTGTATATATATATATATATATATGTGTGTGTGTGTATATATATATATATATATATATATATATATATATATAGAACACATTTATTGCACCTAATGAACCAGTATTAACACATTATTGTTGCCATGGTTGACATTAGGGTTCATTCTTTGTGTTGTGTATTCTACAGGCTTGACACACGTCCACCATGACACACACAGGATACTTCCATTGCCTTCCAGCCCCTATGCCTCACCCCTGCAACCACTGATTCTTCCACCAGCTTTTCCCAGAATGCCCTAGAGTTGAAATCATTCGGTACGGGGCCTCTTCAGATTGTTTCTTATACTTTGTGATATGCTTTTAAGTTTCCTCCTCCGTGTGTTTTTGTGGCCTACCAGCTCATGTCTTTAGTCCGCTGACTCACATTCCATCGCCTGGATGTGTATGTGTCCACTCACCCACTGAGGACATCGCAACTGCTTCCGAGTTTGACAAGTATAAAATAAAGCTGTTATAAGCATTCACGTGCAGGTTTTGTGCAACAGAAGCCTTCCACACCTTTGGGTACAATGGCTTGATGATATGGTAAGCGTAAATGGATTTTGTAAGAAACTGCCAAACTGTCTTCCCTAGAGGTGGCACCATTTTGCATTCCCACCAGCCGTAAGTGAGAGTTCTTGCTCCGCGAGAACGTGTGGTGTTATCAGGGTTCTGGATTTTACATAATTCTGTTAGGCGTGTGGTGACATCTCACCGCTGATTTTTTTTTTAATTTTTTTTTCAACATTTATTTATTTTTGGGACAGAGAGAGACAGAGCATGAATGGGGGAGGGGCAGAGAGAGAGGGAGACACAGAATCGGAAACAGGCTCCAGGCTCTGAGCCATCAGCCCAGAGCCCGACGCGGGGCTCGAACTCACGGACCGCGAGATCGTGACCTGGCTGAAGTCGGACGCTTAACCGACTGCGCCACCCAGGCGCCCCCTCACTGCTGATTTAATTTACAATCCCCTAGTGACATACGATGTTAAGCATCTTGTCATAAGCTTATTTGTCATCTGTGTATCTTCTCTAGTGAGGTGTCTCTTCAGATTTTTTCGCCCAGTTTTAATCGGTTGTTGAGGGTTAAAGATTGTTTGTATATTTGGGGGGCACCTGCATGCCTCAGACGGTTAGGCATCCAAGTCTTGGTTTCCGGCTCAGGTCGTGACCTCATGGTTTGTGAGTTGGAGCCCACTGTCTGTGCTGACGGTGCGGAGCCTGCTTGGGATTCTCTCTCTCCCTCTCTCTCTCTCTCTGTGCCTGTCCTGCTCATGCTCTCTCTCTCTCTCTCTCTGCCCCTCCTCTGCTTATGCTCACTCTCTCTCCCTTTGAAAACAAATAAATAAAATTTTTTAAATGTTGTAAAAAAAGATTCTTCCTATATTTTGGATATCAACCCTTTATCGGGCACATGTTTTCACAAATATTTTTTCCCAGACTGTGGCTTGACTTTTCATTCTATTAACAGTGTCTTTCTCAAAGCAGGAGTACTTAATTTTCGTAAAGTTCCATTGCATTTTATATTGAATTCTTGGATCTGTTTTTTAAAATATTTATTTATTTATTTTTGAGAGAGAGAGAGAGAGAGAGAGAGAGAGCAAGGAGGGGCAGAGAGAGAGAAGAGAGAAGGAATCCTAAGCAGGCTCCACACTGTCAGCACAGAGCCCCACGCGGGGCTTGATCCCACACACCGTGAGATCATGACCTGAGCTGAATCAAGAGTCGGATGTTTAGCTGAGCCCCCCAGGCACCCCCATGAGTCAATATATGTGAAAGGTGTGAAGTTTTTGTCTACACCTCTTTCTTGCATGGCGATATCCATTTGCTCAGCACCAAAGGTCACACAGGGAAATGGACAGTCTGCCTAGCCCTCTATCTATTAAAGAATTGGAATCATGCTTAGTATCTGACAAACGGAAAACACGAGGGCCAGATGGGTTCGTTGGTGAATTTTACCAAGCATTTTAGGGGAAAAAATTACGCTTATTTTCTAAAATCTTTTCCAAAAACATAGAACAAAAATGCATACGTCTTAATACATTTTATGAGGTCAGTATCACCCTAGTATCAAAAACACAGAGGGGTGCCTGCGTGGCTCAGTCGGTTAAGCGTTCAACACTTGACTTTGGCTCAGGTCGTGATCCCAGGGTCATGAGATTGAGTCCTGCATCGGGCCCTGCGCTGAGTGTGGAGCCTGCTAAAGATTCTCTCCGTTCCTCTCCCTCTGCCCCTCCCCCACTTGTACCCACATGTGCACTCTTTCTTTTCTTTTTTTTTTTTAATGTTTATTTATTTTTGAGACAGAGAGAGACAGAGCACGAACGGGGGAGGGTCAGAGAGAGGGAGACACAGAATCCGAAACAGGTTCCAGGCTCTGAGCTGTCAGCACAGAGCCCGACGCGGGGTTCGAACTCACGGACCGTGAAATCATGACCTGAGCCGAAGTCGGATGCTTAACCGACTGAGCCACCCAGGCGCCCCTCTTTTTTTTAATGTTTATTTATTTTTGAGACAGAGAGAGACAGAGCATGAACGGGGGGGGGGGGGGGGGGGTAGGTCAGAGAGAGAGAGGGAGACACAGAATCCAAAACAGGCTCCAGGCTCTGAGCTGTCAGCACAGAGCCCGATGCGGGGCTCGAACTCACAGACCGTGAGATCATGACCTGAGCCGAAGTCGGACGCTTAACCGACTGAGCCACCCAGGTGCCCCTCACTCTCTCTTTCTTTTAAAAAAAATATATATATAAAGTCTTACAACACAAGAAAAATTCGGACAGATATCTTTAATGGATATGGACACCAAAGTCCTCAATAAGCTAGTAGCAAATCATATCCAACAAGATATGAAAAGAATTCTATACCAGACCCAAGAGGGATTCATTCCAGGTATGCAAGACTGGTTCAATGTTAGAAAGCCAATTAGTGAAATTTGTCATCTCAACAGGCTAAAGCAGAAAAACAATATGATCACATCAGAAGATGCAGAAGAGAATCTGACAAAACGCATCATTTATTCACAGCAAAAACTTGCAGCAACGTAGAAATAGAGAGAACTATTGCAATTTGGTAACGAGCATTTACCAAAAGTCCGCATCAAACATAATCCTTACTGGTAACAAACTAGACGCCTCCCGCTAAGGTCAGGGACAAGGCAACCACCTCCCCTGTCGCCCCTCCTTTTCAACCTTGTCTGGAAGTCACAGCCAATACAACTAGAAAGAAAAGGGCATAAAACGTAAATAGATTGGAAGGGGAGAAATAAACTGTCTTCGTTCCCAGATGACAAGATCATCTATGCAGAAAATCTTATAGAATCAACAAAAAATTCTGGTAACCCAAAAACACTTACGGCAAGATTGCAGGATATATTTTCACATACAAAAGTTGATTGCTTTCCTATATACCAGCATTGTATACTTGGGCTTTAAATTAAAAACACGGTATCATTTACATTAGCACCAAAAGCATGAAATAGCTGGGCATAAATCTAAGAAACTAGGTACAAGATATACATGATTAAAAGCCACACACCTCTGATAAAGGAACAAAAGGGCATTTAAATACATGGAGAGAGAGTTCATTCTCCTTTTATAGGAAGATCAAAAATTGTTAAGGTGTCATATCTTTCCAACTTGATCTACCGACTCAATGAATCCAAATCAAAACCCCGGCAAGTTATTTTCTGGATATTGACAAACGTATTCCAAAGTTCATAAAAAAAACAGAGTAGCCAACATAATATTGAGGGAGAAGAACAAGGCTGGAGGCTTGCCACCACCCATCATCAACACTTACTATAAAATTACAGTCATTAAGGCCATGTGATATTGGCAAAAGAAGAGACAAATAGATCAATGGAACTGAATAGAGAGCCCAGAAATAGAACCATACAAATACAGTCAACTGATCTTTGACAAAGGAGCAAAGGCAATTCTGCCTTTCACAAAAATTAACTCAAAAAGGATCACAGACCTAAATGTAACACACAAAGCTCTTTAACAGAGGAGAAAAATCTAGGTCACCCAGGGCCGGGCAATGACTTCTTTAGACACAATACTAAAAGCACAATTCTCGAATGAAAAAAATTGATAACTTGGATTTCACTACATTAAAAACTTCCGGGAAACCACAGACTAGTGGGAATGCAAAATGGTACAGCCACTTTGACGTGTGTTGTTTGTTTTTTAATTTTTTATTTTTTTTTTTATTATTTTTTTTTCAACGTTTATTTATTTTTGGGACAGAGAGAGACAGAGCATGAATGGGGGAGAGGCAGAGAGAGAGGGAGACACAGAATCAGAAACAGGCTCCAGGCTCTGAGCCATCAGCCCAGAGCCCGACGCGGGGCTCGAACTCACGGACGGCGAGATCGTGACCTGGCTGAAGTCGGACGCTTAACCGACTGCGCCACCCAGGCGCCCCTAATTTTTTATTTTTGAGACAGAGAGAGACAGAGCATGAACGGGGGAGGGTCAGAGAGAGAGGGAGACCACAGAATCCGGAACAGGTTCCAGGCTCTGAGCTGTCAGCACAGAGCCCAACGCGGGGCTCGAACTCACGGACCGTGAGATCATGACCTGAGCCGAAGCCGGACGCTTAATCGACTGAGCCACCCAGGCGCCCCGAAATGCTACAGCCACTTTGGAAGACAGTTTGTCAGTTTCTTACAAAATTAAACATATTCCAATTATACGATCCACCAATCACACTCCTCTGTATGTACCTTCCGTAGATGAATGGATAAACCAATGTGTTATATTCAGACAACAGAATCCTATTCCACAATAAAAAAAAAAAAAAAAGAGCTATCAAGTGAGAAAAAAAAAAGACAGAGGAACCCTAAAAGCATATTGCTAAGTGTAAGAAGCCTGTCTGAAAAGGCTACATATTATATTCTTCCAGCCATATGGCATTGCAGAAAAAAGCAAAACTATGAAGACAGTAAAAAGATCAGTGGTTTCCAGGGGCTAAGAGCAAGAGAAGGAGGGATGAACAGATAGATTGCAAGAATTTTTAGGACAGTCAAACTACTCTGGGGGCGCCTGGCTGGCTCGGTGGGTTAAGCATCCGAGTCTTGGTGGTCAGCTCAGGTCATGATCTCACGGTCCATGGGTTCGAGCCTGAAGTCGGGCTTTTCACTGGCAGCCTAGAGCCTGGTTGGGATTCTCTCTCTCTCCCTCTGCCTTTTCCCTGCTCTCTCTCTCTCTCTCTCTCTCTCTTTCAAAATAAATAAATAAACTTTTTTTTTTTTTAAAAAAAAGGAACTACCCTGTATGAGACTGCAATGGTGAATACATGATGTTATACATTTGTCAAAACCCATAGAATGTACAACACAAAGAGTGAACCCTGTTGTAAATTTCAATTAACAATTGT
Organism: Leopardus geoffroyi; assembly: GCF_018350155.1. NCBI lineage: Eukaryota > Metazoa > Chordata > Mammalia > Carnivora > Felidae > Leopardus > Leopardus geoffroyi. The sequence continues at coordinate 5,156,429 of NC_059342.1, read as the reverse complement.
GTTTCAGTATTGACTCATCAGTTGTAACAAACATACCCCTAATACAACACGTTAGTAACAGAGAAAAGGGGACGAGGGTGTTGCAAGGCTGAAGTGAGTATATGGGAACTCTGTCCATTCTGCTCAATATTTCTATAAACCCAAAACTGCTCAAAAAATAAAATTCTTAAATTCAAATGATAGTGGCAGAGAGCTGGAGATTTATATCAAAGTGCTGATTCACTTTGAATCAGGTTTCAAAGGTTTCAGAGGCTTGAACAAAGTGAATTAGTGGGGGCTTAGGTTTGGGGACTTGAGATGGTAGGGTGATCACCCAAGGGTAGGGGATTCCTTTCTGGGGTGATGAATATGTCCTGAAATTAACGGTGGGGTTGGTTGCAAACTCTGTGCATGTGCCAGAAACTACCGAATTGTGCACTGTAAGTGGTACACTGGGCGATATGTGAATTATACCTCAATACAGCTGGTAAAATAAATTGAGAGAGTCCTGGATCTATGTTACAAAGTTCAACGAACAGCATTTAATAGTTTGCCTCTTGCCAGAGTGCATGTTCTAAGGTCTTAACATCTGCCTTCTTACCAGAAAGTCAATAATGTCTAGGGGCGCCTGGGTGGCGCAGTCGGTGAAGCGTCCGACTTCAGCCAGGTCACGATCTCGCGGTCCGTGAGTTCGAGCCCCGCGTCGGGCTCTGGGCTGATGGCTCAGAGCCTGGAGCCTGTTTCCGATTCTGTGTCTCCCTCTCTCTCTGCCCCTCCCCCGTTCATGCTCTGGCTCTCTCTGTCCCAAAAATAAATAAACGTTGAAAAAAAAATAAATAAATAATGTTTAAAAGTATAAAACTCCAGAGTGAACATCAATGCTTTACAGATTTCGGTGAAGGTTTCGAGAATCACAGGTGTAAGAGGCAAGAGCCCTTGAAACATTTCCCTTCCTCTCCTTCCCTTTCCTTCCCCGGACTGTTAGAACCAGATTTTCAAATGTCATTATTGATGACGTGGGAATTGTTTACAATGTTAATTTGGGGTGAAGTTTTGAGCCTTTGTTTTCGAAGACAAACAATTACTGTATCCCCGCCCCCCCCCCCGCCACACACTCGGGCAGAGAGCACATCCTCCTTCATCAGGCTACCAGCTCAGCCCAGGGCCCCCCCTCAAAGAAGGGAGTACAAAAGATAGAGCCAGCACAAACATCCATTATTGCCATCACCTCAGTAACAGCGGTGGCTTTGTCATCAGAAGTAATGGGAAGAATGAAAAAGGAGAAGATCGTTCGGATTACAGGGATTCACAACATAAGCTTTGTCTTACTGTGGAGGACTTGCCGAGAAGAGAGATGAGATGTTCGAAAGAAGAAACGTGAGAGCAACAGAGAGAGGAAGAAGGTTTGGAAAATGAATTCTCCCAATCACTTTATGCGGTTGTTTAATTTCGGGGTGTGTATCTGACAATTTGCACAGAACGGCATTCTCTTACGTGACTGAAATTGAATGAGCGTGATTACTTTCGGCTGAGGCTATCTTATAAAAGATTCTCAGAGCTAAAACCGATAATATGATTACTTGCTGGTTATTTTTAAATATCATGTGGGAATCTAACTTTTTTTCGTATCGATTCCTAGTTTATTATTTTTTAATTTATTCCAATCCGAGTTAGTTAACACATAGTGAAATAACGGTCTCAGGAATGGAACTTAGTGATTCTTCACTTACATATAGCACCTGCTGCTCGTCCAGACAAGAGCCCTCCTTAATGCCCATCCCCCATGTAGCCCCTCCCCCCTCCCCCCTCCCCCTCCAGCAACCCCCCGTTTGTTCTCTGCATTGAAGAGTCTCTTACGGTTTGTCTCCCTCTCTGTTTTTATCTTATTTTTCCTTCCCGTCCCCTGTGTTCATCTGTTGTGTTTGTTAAGTTCCACATAGGACTGAAATCGTACGGTATTTGCCTTTCTCTGACTTATTTCGCTTAGCATAATACATTCTAGTTCCATCCATATCACTGCAAATGCAAGATTTCATTCTTTTTGGTGACTGAGTAATATTCCATTTTACACACACACACACACACACACACACACACATATACATATATCTTCTTTATCCATTCATCAGTCGATGGACATTTGGGCTCTTTCCATAGTTTGGCTATTGGTGACAGCGCTGCTACAAACATTAGGGTACATTGTGTCCCTTCGAACTAGCATTTTTGTATCCTTTTGATAAATGCCTAGTAGTGCAACTGCTGGATCATAGGGTAACTCTATTTTGAATTTCCCTTAATTTTTTAAAACATTTATTCATTTTTGAGAGACAGAGAAACAAAGCGTGAGTGGAGGGGGGGCAGAGAGAGAGGGAGACACAGAATCCGAAGGAGGCTCCAGGCTCCGAGCTGTCAGCACAGAGCCCGACGCGGGGCTCGAACCCACAGACCATGAGATCATGACCTGAGCCGAAGTTGGACGCTTCACCGACTGGGCCCCCCAGGCGCCCCATCTATTTTTAATTTTTTGAGGAACCTCCATACTGTTCTCCAGGGCGGCTGCACCAGTTTGCATTCCCACCAGCAGTGCAAAAGGGTTCCCCTTTCTCCGCATCCTCACCAACGCCTGCTGTTTCCTGAGTTCTTAATTTTAACCTGGGAATCTAACGTAATAGGGATGGTATTAAGCTGGTATTTCGAGGTGATTCATACGCTTTTTACCATAGTTTCCAGCCCAAGCTCACTCTCATCTTACCAAATGAAGATCGCATGTCAGTGTACTCTTCAGCCTTGTAGGGCACCCCCACCCTCGTGTTGGGGATTAAATCTTAGATCCTGACTGGATCTAAACTTGAGGAGTCCCATATAGATGGTTTGAGGGCATCGGGCAATTACCCGTTTGAATTTAAGAGACTAAAAGAGACAGTGGTAGTAATGTCACAAGGAGAGGACGTCCATTTGCGACACCTCTCCCATGTACATTCTGCAGGTGTGACTTCACTGTAACTTTATGACGAGGGCATTTAACCACCTGACAATAAAAACCTGTGCCGTTATAAATTCTAGTCAGAGTCTCCAAATGTATTACTCCAGAAACATTTGGATAAGCAATTGAATTTCAAAGGCACCTTTCTTAAAGCTTTCTTATTACGTATGCATATAGATCAATTATTTACGTTCTGGAAGGGTTGGGAGAAATTTCTGCATATAGGCGCCTACTTTATTATTATTATTTTTGTGTGCGTGGCCATGTTGGAAGAAACACTTCAGGCTAAAACTGACAGTGCTTGTGCATGGAAAGTCTGAATGGGGCAAAATACAGTGTTTTATATCTTATAATCTATAAAAATTGCAAGGACATAACTGGAAGGTTACCTCAATGCTAACTCAATGATGTTTGTAGCACACTGACCATTACCTATTAGCATATATTTTACGAACGCTGACTCACATAGGAAGTATCTCCAGGCAAAAGATGTGTATGTAATGTTTCAGAGAATAGAATGAAAGTATTTTCATAATATATGTATAGATGTAAATGCACTTGTTAGCCAAAATCCATTTCTGAAACTTTATTTTAGTCATCAGACTCAGTAAAAAGATATGTCCATGTAAAGTCAATAAGGCTCAACTCTTAACATGTATGCGTATCTGTGTAGAAGAAATACAGGTGAAATAAACCATATTCAATTATTTAAATTCGTGTTTCATCCCATAAATTGGACTGCACTGCATTATGTAATATTCCATAAGTACTAAGTTAATACCAAAGATTGGACAATTTTTTTTTTTATCTAGATGATACGACTGGCCAGAAGGAATGACCTGAATTATTACAAACGTTGCAAAAAAAGAAAGATTATTTATAAAGCCTTTTTCATCTGAAGCGTAGATCTTATGATCTGGATAGAACTTTATTTAACATGTATATGGTTTCCTGATTTCCTCTGAAAAACCAGATATGAAATTCCTCAAAGGAAAAGAAAAGGGGAAAAAAAAAGGAAAGAGCAAAAACAAGAAGCAAATTTATTCAGTTTACGTTAGTCCTCGTTTTCCGAGATCTTACTTAATTTGAAATCGATTTGAAATCTGTCGTAATATGTACCTCTTAATTAGGCAGAAGCAATTAGACAAATAATGTTTCAAGCATAGGTATGCCCAGCCACTCTGGTAATTCTATTTAAAGATGCATTAAGACAATAGGCTGTGATTCCTGAATAGAATTTAATGCAAGGAGTTCTGGCTAACAAAAAGGTCACTTCTCAAAGCCTGTGACTGATATTATACACGTGAACTTATTTATTTTTTTTTTTTTTCTAATTTTTTTTTTCAACGTTTATTTATTTTTGGGACAGAGAGAGACAGAGCATGAACGGGGGAGGGGCAGAGAGAGAGGGAGACACAGAATCGGAAACAGGCTCCAGGCTCTGAGCCATCAGCCCAGAGCCCGACGCGGGGCTCGAACTCACGGACCGCGAGATCGTGACCTGAGCTGAAGTCGGATGCTTAACCGACTGCGCCACCCAGGCGCCCCTATACACGTGAATTTAAAACGTGGCATAATATCTTTGGATCTAATTTTGCATCAATGTTTGCAAGCCTAATATTGCAACTGTTAGACCCAGAAACATATAATGGGAGGAAATAAATCTATCTTCAGGTGGAATTTTTAAAAATTTTAGTTACAAAAAAAAAGTACAGGCATGTCGTTTAGAAAGTCAAACGGCGCTAAGAGGTTCACTCTGACAATTATCTTTTGACACCAGGCGTGCGACTTTGGAGTCATTTTACCTCGTGGTGTGTCGGTTCCTCATCTGTAAAATGGGGATAATAATGGGTCAATATTATGTCCCTATGAGTATAAAGATGCTGTGAGTATCCAAGGAGCTGGTAGGTAAGAGACTAAGGACTAAAATAAAATAAAATAAAGTGACCTTCTTGATTTCTCGAAATAGGCTCCTTCCTTCTTGGAACAGACTTTGAGTTCCTACTCTCAATTAAATGTAGTCTGTTTGGAGGGAAGCATATGATCCATGTTCACATTTAGTAGCAGTTAAAATTTCAAAATTTGGAACGCGTCTGCATGCTGTCTTTTTCTCATCCTCCTTCAAAGAATATGGAATTCTTGTTTCCCCGAGGGTTTGACAGAAAACCCTCAGAACATCTTCGGTATCTGAATCGTAAGCATCTTTCAGAACTGAGTCTGAATTTACAACTGGGTTAGGCTTGTATCTTTCCATCCCAGGACGTAGTTCTGAGACCTGCTTCCGTTTGGTGGCTTCTCATAAACCTGTGTTCCTCTAGAATTTATAAAGATATGGAAATATACCTTGTGGCATAACTATTCCACGCCCTAGGCCCAGGAGGTGGTCCCTCTTGCTGGGAGGAGTGTATGGATTCATCTTTGCCCCAGAGTCTCACTGGCTCAGCTCATGGGGGCTCCGGGATCCTACTCACATGTCCTGACTTTCTCTGCAGCAGGTAGCAAGGTGCCTCTCCTTAGGAGAACACATCTGGGGAAATTCGTCAGAGCCAGGCGGTGGGCGGGTACCGAAAAGTCCAAAAAGAACAGGCACAGCCTCCCAAAATTCATACGCATTCTTATACACGGTTAGAATTACAGACATTTCAAATGTTGGGGGTTAACAGCGTAGTTCTCTTCCGAACGGTAAAGAGTGCCGCACTGACTTACCAAAAGCAGGAAGTCTCCAGTCTCTGCTTCCTGTCCCAGGGCTAGGGTCGCTGGGCCCCACCCAGTTCTCTCCTCCAAGATGGTCACGGGCACAGCTCCCTCTTCTGAAACCCACAGAGTAACAGTGAATGTAACCATCCATAAATAAGTCTACATGAACGTTTCGCAAAGCAAGGGGAGGGGGAAGGGAAGTTAGCTCTGGAGCGTGGAAGGAAATTCAGTGTCAGCATGTACTTCTGCAACAGTCCTGGCATCGTGACGCCCTTCGGCCACTCTCTGCTCTCTGCACGCTTTGCTTTGCTCTCAGGCAGCACTCAGCTCGTTGGCTTCTTTCCCCGCTATCCTGACCCAGACTTTCATTTCAGAGGAATCTGAGACCTTAATATTAACCAGATGTAGAATGTAGGGAGGCAAGACACAGGATCCCTTGATAATCGGGATGGATTCCTCCTGCCCATCCCATAACCCTTTCCCCCCAACCTACCCAGTGATTTGCAGTGACTGATATCCCAGGAGGCAGTCGGGGCTTCAATGCAGGGGGAGCACTGTTGCGTTTGCGGGTGGAAGCAAGCAGCCCTCACCCCGGGGGTCCAACAGTTTCTAAATCCAGGGTCCCCAACTCGGGGGCAGGAAGAAAAGGGTTTGTGAGCAGATCATTAAATGGTTCATAAGTGAAAGCGGTCGCTAGTTCGAGTCCTAACCTGCTCCTGTAACACAATACGCCAGGGAATCGGTCAGGATGCAACCCAGGGCACCGACAGCCGGACGGGCCACTGCCCCCCCGCACTCGGGAGAACAGCGGCCTTCACCACGATGAAGTCCAGCCGCTCCTTTGTCTTTGCCCCACTTGGTCCCGATCGTGTCTCGAGTTGGAGGATGGCATCGGCCGAGTCCGAGGCTTATGCCTTCTAGCTGGTGGCCGTCAGCAGCTCCCAGAAGGGGACTCTGCCTCCTTCATCCACGATCGGCATGAAGTCAAGCCTCCGGAACGTAACAGCCGATCCCGCAGTTGACACGTCCGTTCCTGGCTCCCCAGCGGCTCCCAGAAGCAAGCCGGGACCCCCGGAGAGCTTCCGGTCATGCGCCGTCAATGTTCTTTTCAGTGGCCGGAAGTGGGCCCCACGGGGCTCACGTGACTCATTCACCGCAGAAACGGCCTGATGATCGCGCCTCCAGGACGCGTGAGTGCCACGCTTTCTGGTTATCCGGGGCCTGTTGCAAAAGCGGAATCGTTACAGGGGCCTCGTCTCTGACACTCGGCATAGGAAAAGCAGGTGGAGGCAGCGCTGTGCGTTTTCCCCGCCAGCGGTCCAGGGATGGGGCGTGTGCTCACCGAGAAGCGTTTTACTGGCCGGCCACGGGTAGGGATTTTAGGGACAGCATCCAAAATGGGAATAGTAATCCTCCCCCAGAGGAGGTCTGGCGGGGTTTTCTTGTTTTCTTCTTCAGCTGCTTTTGAAGTCATTTCCCCTCCCCCTCGAGAACCGGTGGGATAGAATCATCACGCATGTAAGCTGAACGGGCTCCCGGCCAAGCCGGTAATGACACAGATGACAGATGAGGGAGTAGCCTCGGGGACCAGCTGCCCCGGCCGGGGGCTCGTCCCAGACCTGGTCCCCAGGCCTGGTCGCAGGCCCACGCTCATCGAGTGCCCGCCACTTGGCCAACGTCGCATTGGGTTTCACAGGGAAATAGTGGCCACATTTCCCACCCTCTTGCAGGAGGTGTTGCCTTAATTTTGATAGTGAGAATGCATTAAAACAACCCTTTTTAAAAATTGATTTATTTTGAGAGAGACAGAGACAGGACCCTGGGGGTAGGGAGGAGAGAGAGAGAGAGAGAGAGAGAGAGAAAGAGAGAAAGGGGGGGAGAGAATCCCAAGCAGGCTCTGCACTGTCAGAGTGGAGCCCAACGTGGGGCTCGAACTCATGAATCCATGAGATCACGACCTGAGCCGAATCCAAGAGTTGGAGACACTTAACCGTCTGAGCCACCCAGGTGTCCCTACAAGAACCCTTTTCAAGTAAATCTTTACCCATGTAAATATGAACATGTGAATGGTTTGGGTCTGGTACACTCGATAACATGCAACTAAGAGGATGAAGGGGTACAATCAAATTAGAAGAGAAAAAAACAACCACTCTCTCCTTCCTCGGTAAAATTGTGTCTCAGAATAACCGGGCTTACGAAAGCTCGAAATACAAAGGCTCCTGATGAAAAAAATATGTGATTGGGAGAGCTCCAATTAGACACTTGCTAAAATATTTCTTTCTTCTGACTAGAGTATTTTAAGCTGCAGAGAAGCTCGTTAGCTGGAATGGGACTCATTGAGGACTGATCCCTCAGAGACAGTGCGGAGCCAACCTGCCATCAGGCACGTGTGCGGGGGACGCATGCGAGGCAGGCTCTCTGTGCCCCAACGTCTGGCAGAAACCTCACACCCAGGCGTGAAGGCAGTGGGTGAGGACAGAGGGCGCCAAGGGGGGAAGGACAGAGGATGGCTCCCAGGGAAGATCGTGGGTCAGGGGCCAAATAGTCTTGGACTTGGCCAGTCCCCAGTTCCGGGCGAACTTGGAAATGTCACCAGATATCTTCAGAGTGTCCCAGAAAATGTCTCTGCGCGAAGGCTAAATTCTCCGCCAGCTCCACAACTCTGTGTTCATCATTGAATTCGTTTGCTGCAATTTACTGTGTAAACCTTTTATGGTCCTCTTTAAATTTCAGGAGCATTGGACTTGTCACTGATCTGGACGTCAGAGCTCTACAAAATTGCTTAAATTAATGAAAAATTCCATACAGCCCAATGTCGCGTGTCTTAAGAGACTGCCTTCCTGTCCTGACGTTACTCGTTGATTACTAGATTTATCGGCACATGGTTAACCTATCTCAAAAGTGAGCAAATATTATTCAGCAGAGTAATATTTCTAATACAGTGTGTCAAAAGTTACATTAAATTCTCCCTGAAATATAGTCCCCTTACAAAAACTGTGCTTCTTTTATTATATTACCAATGATAAACTGACTGCCTCAAAGTTGAAATTCTCTTGAACAGGTGAGCGCTCTCAAAAAAACACTTTTACATAGAATTTTTCTTATTTTAGCACATCGATTTTTTTTTGAGAGAGAGCACACACACGAGTGGGAGAGGGGCAGAGGGAGAGAGAGAGAGAATCTCAAGCAGGCCCAACACAGGACTCGATCCCACGACCCTGGGATCATGACCTGAGCCGAAAGCAAGAATTGGTCTCTCAACCGACAGAGCCACCCAGGTGCCCCATGCATTGCTTTTTTAATTGTTTTGTTTGGAAATAATTAGAGATTGGCAGGAAGTTGCAAAAATGAAGCAAAAGAAGCTCCATATAATCTTCATCCAGTTTCCCTAAGTGGTTGCATCTTACGTAACATCGGAACACTATCAAAACTAGGAAACTGACATTGGTACGATGTACCTGTGTCATTTTATTGCAGGGGTAGCCACCACCACAATCTGGATACATAACTGCTCCGTCACCACAAAGATCTCCCTTTTGCAGCCACACACGCCCTCCTCCCCACCCCAGCCCCATCCACCATCCCTACAAGCCAGCAGTCATCTACCTGTCTCCTTTTTTGTCATTCTGTCATTTCAAGAACGCTGTATAAATGTACTCCTACAAGATGTGCCTTTCAAAAGCCAACTCAAAAATTAGCTTTCATCATTCGGCCTAATGCCTTTGAGATCCAGCCAAGTTCCTGCACATATCAACAGTCGATCATTTGATTGTGGAATAGTGATCTGGGGTATTCATATGCTGTGGTTTAACCATTCACTTATTCCGGACTATTTGGTTGATTCCAGTTTATGGTTATTACAAATAAAGACGCTATAAACAATCATGAGCACATATCTGCATGGACTTAAGTTTTAATAGCACTTGGATAAATGCCTAGGAGTGCAATCACCAGAATAAACCCCAGTTGGACACGGTGCATGATTCCTTTTATATATTGTCAAATTCTGTTTGCTAATGTTTTGTTAAGGACTTTTACACCTATGTTTATGAGGGCCGTTGATCTGCAGTTTTCCTCTTTTGTACAATCTGGTTTTTTTAGGTTTTTTATTTAAATTCCAATTAGTTAACATAAAGTGTACTATTAGTTTCAAGGGCACGCTGTAGCGATTCAACACTTGCGTACATCACCCTGTGCTCATCACAGGTGGACTCCTTAATCTCCATCGTGTATTTCACCCATCCCCCCACCCACCTCCCCTCTGGTGACCATCAGTTCGTTCTCTACAGTTAAGAGTCTGCGTACAGCCTGGTTTTTATATCAAGGTACTACTAGCCTTATAATATGAACCGGGAACCATTCTCTTTGTCGACTTTCTGGAAGGGATTGTGGAGATTGATGCTAATTCTTCTATGAACGTCTGGTAGAATTCTCCAGTAAAAACATCTGGGCCTGGAAATTTTGCTGTTGGAAGTTTTTTCGGTTATGAGTTAAATATCCTTAATATAGGTTTAGGGCTATTCAAGTGAGGCAGTCCTTGTTGGGTGAGTTGTGGTAATGTCTGGTTTATGGGGACGGGGGAGTATTGTAGCACTGATCTATTTTCTCTAAATTATCAGGTTTATGTGGGTGGAACTGTTCAAAGTATTCTCCTAGTATCATTTTCACATCTTCGGGGTCTGTAGTGATAGCCCGTATCCCAGGTATTGGTAACTTGCTTTTTTGTCTATGTCAGTTAGTAGAGGATTGTCAATTATAGTGATCTTTTCAGAGAATCAGCTTCTTTTCGTTGCTATTCTCCATTTTCCTTTTCTATTTTATTCATTTCTGTTCTTACGATTCCCTTCCTTCTGCTTGCCTTGACTTTATTTTGCAACTATTCTTTTAGTTTCTTGATACGATAGCTTAGATTTTTTGAAGCTTTTTTTCTTTTCTAATTATACGCATTTAATAAAATAAATTTCCTTCTCAACAAAGGCTTTGCCTGTTCCACAAAGTTTGATATGTTATATTTTTATTTTTATACAGTTTAATGTATTTTATTATTTCCCTTGAAATTTCTTGAAATTGGAGGTGTATTGTTTATTTTCTAAGTGGAAATGTTCCTATTATCTTTATTTTACAGTTTTATTTTATTACAGTTTATTTTACAGTTTAATGCATTTTATTATTTCCCTTGAAATTCCCTTGAAATTAGAGGTGTATTGTTTATTTCCTAAGTGGAAATTTGCCTATTATCTTTATTTTATATTTCTGGTTTGATTCCATTTTGGATGAAAGACACATTGTACATGATTTAAATTCTTTTAAATTTGCTGAGATTAATTTCATTGCTTAGGATATGGTCTTTTCTGGTTTACATTCTGACAAGAATGTGTTTTCTGCTATTGGCAGGTGGAGTGTTTTGTAAATATCAATAAAATCCCATTGATTCATGGTGTTGTTGAGTTAGTCCATATTCTTGCTAATTTTCTGTCTAGTTTTTCTATCAATTAATTGTTGAAAGAAGGATGTTGAAGTCTCCCAACGATAACTGTTGATTTGTATATTTCTCCTTTCAGTTCCATCAGTTTTTGCCTTACATATTTCATGGCTCTGTTGTTTGGTGCATATATATTTAGGATTGTTACATCTTTTTGGTAGAGTTGACCCTTTTATCTTTACATAATGTCCATCTCTGTTGAAGGCTTGAATAGAACAAGAGATAGAGGAGGGAGAAATTTATCCTTTTTTTTCCTGTCTCATTGCTTAAGCTGGGACATCTCATTTCATTTTCTCCTGCTCTTGGACTAGGATTTGTACCATCATCTCCCCTGGTTCTGAGGCCTTTGGACTTGGACTGAATTACATCAGCAGCTTTCCTGGGTCTCCAGCTTGCAGAAAACAGACTGTGGAACTTCATAGCCTCCAGAGTCATGTGAGCCAATTTCACATAATAAATTTCCATATGGGGGCGCCTGGGTGGCGCAGTCGGTTAGGCGTCCGACTTCAGCCAGGTCACGATCTCGCGGTCCGTGAGTTCGAGCCCCGCGTCGGGCTCTGGGCTGATGGCTCAGAGCCTGGAGCCTGTTTCCGATTCTGTGTCTCCCTCTCTCTCTGCCCCTCCCCCGTTCATGCTCTGTCTCTCTCTGTCCCAAAAATGAATAAACGTTGAAAAAAAAAATTAAAAAAAATAAATAAATAAAATAAATTTCCATATGTGTGTAGAGATAGATATATAGATATAGATTAGATATAGATATAGGTATAGATACAGATATAGATATCGCTCTATCGGTATTGACCGTGGTTCCAGAGAAACAGAATTAAAAAGATAGGTTTTCTGAATTGTTTCTAGATGTCCTGGAATTGGTTCTCTAATCTGATGATATTTTAAGATGTGAATGAATCTGTTTCAGTAGTAAAGAGAGCACTGATAGTCCATTGTGTGAAATATTTATAGAAACATGAAAAATATCTGCGTTGGATGCTTCTAACATTATAAAGAGGCTAAATGACTCTCTATATAACACTTTTGAACATTTGTGGAAAACTAATGTATATGATTTTGGTTGATTGCTCCTAAGGTCATTGGACAAGATGCTGAAAGAAAGGCATGAGCTTAGGGATTCGAATTCCCAGTTCAAATGCTACATAAATGACCTAAGAGTGTCTATGTGCGTCCTAAAGGAGACCGTCACCTCCTGTTACTACAGGGCTGGCACACACACACACACAGAACCTTATCATGCACCTGGTTGAATTACAATGCAAGTTGAACTCCCAGCCTTGAAGGGGGTCTCCTGTTAAAATGAGGCCATTGGTTGGGAAAGGGTAAGATCCTGTAAGTTGATACAGGCGCTGTGGGAAGATCCTGATGAAGCTGGGGACATTAGACCTTGTGGTGAGACTCCTTTATCAGCATTATTGTCCTCCTCACTTCTGGCAGAGATGGCCTCTACAATATGACTTACAAGGAGGTGTGCTACACTCTAGAATAACTACTTTGGCTTTATAATTTATACCCACAAAATTTATACAGTTTTATAATTTATACAGGAGGAACGTGTGTGGGAATGGATAGTAAGGATGTGAGATAATGGAAGAAAGAACTCATTATAAGTCTGGATCTGAACTTAAACAGATCTGCATTTAAAACATTTTTTTAAAGTTTTTTAACGTTTATTCATTTTTGAGAGAGAGAGAGACACAGCATGAGCAGGGCAGGGGCAGAGACAGAGGGAGACCCAGACTCCGAAGCAGGCTCCAGGCTCCGAGCTGTCGGCACAGAGCCCGACGCGGGGCTCGAACTCACAAACCGTGAGATCATGACCTGAGCCAAAGTGGGGCGCTTAACTTCCTGAGCCCCACAAGCGTCCAGAGCTTCTGCATTTAATGTCACAGCTCAGGGAATTAGAAGGGGCTCTAAATGGTTAGTTGGTTGACCAAAACGGGGCCCACGCTGTTTGGATCTACAGCCTACTAAATTGTTTTTAAGTTTATTTATTTTGAGGGGGGCAGGGCAGAGAAGAGGGGGAGAGAGAGAACCTCAAGCAAGCTTTGCGCTCTCAGCGCAGAGCCTGATGCAGGGCTCAACCTCACGAACCTTGAGATGGTGACCTGAGCCGGATTCAAGAGCCGACACCTAACCAACTGAGCCACGTGGGCGCCCCACGCCTACCAAATTCTTACGTGATCTGTATAAGCAGAAAATTTTGGGTCAAGTGAACAAAAGCCTACATTAAACCATAAAATAGAAAGTCACGGCTCCTCGATTGAGACATGACATGAGCCAGAAGCTCTCGAATGAAGGGAAGGCTGGGTGTCCAGCATACTACTGAAAGTCCGCACTGTTATTCCTTGTCCCAGCTTTTCCCTAAGAGACCCATCGCCTTGTACCAGAGTAACCGTGACTTGGGGAAAAGGAAGGATCTGATCAGAGCTTTAAAGGACTTCTGGACACTGGCTCTGAAGTGATGCTAATTCCAAGAGACCCAAAACATCACCGTGGCCCAAAAGTCAGAATGAAGTCTTATGGGGGTCAGGTGATCAATGGAGTTTTAGCTCAATTCCGTCTCACGGTGGGCCTGCCGGGTCCCCAGACAAATCCTGTGGTTATTCTCCCGCTTCTGGGATGTATGTTTGGAATGGACCTAACTTAGCTGCTAGCAGAACCCCTACATATTTGCTCCCTGACCTGTAGCGTAAGGGCTACTGATGTGGGAAAAGCCAAGTGGGAGCCACAAGAGCCCCTGCCTCTCCATAGGAAAATAGAAAAACAAGAGAAGGACCACATTCCTGGAGGGACTGCAGAGGTCAGCGCACCCATCAAGAACCCGAGAGAAGCAGGGCACAGTGATTTCTGCCACACGCTGTCTGGCTCCCAGAATGGCAGTGGATGATGACACGCTTAACCAGACAGTGACTCCAGGACATGGCTTCATCGCTTGAGCAATTTAACACATCCTCTGAAACCTCACATTCGGCTACTGATCTGGCAGGTGGCTTTTTCCCCTACTTGTCTACCAGGCCGACAGCAGATGCACTTTGTTTTCAGCTGGCAAGGCCCTCGATATGTCTTCACGGCCCTACCTCAGGGGCGTATCAACTCTCCAGCCTGATTTAGTTCTCAGGGGCCTTGACTGATTGCCTTTCCCTTCCGCAAGATATCGCACTAGTCCATGATGTTGATGACATTATGTTGCCTGAACCTAGTGAGAAAGAAGGGGTCACTGCTCTAGACTCATTGGTGGGACATTTGTGTGTCAGAGGGCGGGAAACAAATCAGACAATAGGCAGAGGCCTTTTGCCTCAGTGAGATTTCTAGGGGTGTGGGGCATGATGAGAGGTCCCTTTGAAGATGAAGGATACGTTGGGGGCGCCTGGGGGGCTCAGTCAGTTGAGCGTCTGACTTCGGCTCAGGTCATGATCTCACGGTTCGTGGGTTCGAGCCCCGCGTCGGGCTCTGTGCTGACGGCTCGGAGCCTGGAGCCTGCCTTGGATTCTGTGTCTCCCTCTCTCTCTCTGCTCCTCCCCCACTTGTGCTCTGTCTCTCAAAAACAATAAACTTTAAAAAAACGTTTAAAAAAAGATGAAGGATGAGTTGTTGCACCTGACTCCTCCTAAAACCACGAACGGGGCGTGATGGGTAGTGGCCATCTTTGGATTTTGGAGGCTACGTGTTCCTCATTTGAGTATGTTACTCCAGCCTTTTTGCCAAGTGACCCAAAGAGCTGCTCGTGTTGAGTGAGACCCAGAACAAGGATGGTCCAGGCTGCTGTACAAGCTGCTCTGGGCCATATGAGGCACCATTTGGGCCACGCGGTGCTTAAAGTGCCAATGGCAGATAGGATTGCTGTTTGGAGCCTTTTACAGGCCCTTATAGGGAGATCAAAGAACAGGCCTTAAGCATTTTGGAGCAAGGCCCTTCTATCTTCCATAGGTAACTACTCTCCTTTTGATAAACAGCTCTTAGCCTGCTATTGAGCCAAGAGACTGAACACTTAACCATGACCGCTAAGTGACCATGTGACCCAAGCTGTCCATCATACGCGGAGTGCTCTCTTACCCACAAAGCCATGAAATTGGGCTTCCACAGCAGCACTCCATCATCAAATGGGAGTGGTGTATACATGATCAGTACAGGGCAGGTCCCGAAGCACAAATAAGTTACATGAAGACGTGACCCAAATACCCATGGTCCCCACTCTTGCTACACTGCCTTTCCTCTCTCAGCATTGCACATGTGGCCTCTTGAGGAGTTTTCTACCATTAGCTGGCAAAGAAAGAGAAGACCCAATTCTGGTTTACAGATGGTTCTGCATAATATACAGGCCCCACCAAAAAGTGGACTACCGCAGCACTACAGACCTTCTCTGGGACATCCCTGCAGGACGGCGGTGAAGAGAAAGCCCCGCAGTGGGCAGAGCTTCAGACAGTTCACCTGGTTGAAAGACAAACTCTCGCAGGGAGAAATAGCCAGACAAGTGATTTTATACAGAGACATGGGCTGTGACCAATGGTTTGGCAGGATGGTCAGGACTTGACTGGAAAATGGATCATAAGGTAATTCGAGGAACAGGTATATGAATAGACTTCTCTGTGTGGACGGAAAATGTGAGAATATTCGTATTCCATGGGAATCCTCACCCAAGGATAACCTCAGCACAGAAGGATTTTAATAATCAAGTACATAGGATGACTCGTTCTGTGGCTACCGGTCAGCCTCTTTCCCCAGCCGCACTTGTCATTGCCCAATGAGCTTATCAACTCATGGTGGCATCATGGAGGTGACACATGGGTTCAACAACATGAACTTCCATTCACCAAGGCCAACCTGGCCATACGCACCACCGAGTGCCCGATCTGCCAACAGCAGAGTCCAACACTGTCTCCAATGTGGCCCATTCCCCAGGGTGATAAGCCAGCTACTTGGTGGCAGATTGATGACATTGGATAGCTTCCATTATGTAGGGGTCTACATTTTGTGCTCACTGAAATAGACACTTGCTGCATGCAACACTTCTGCCAAAACTATTACCTCCAGACTTACAGAATGCCCTGTCCGTTGGCATGGTATTTCATACCGCATTCATCCTGATTAAGAAACACACATCATAGCAGAGGAAGTGTGGCGATGGGCCCATGGTTGTGGAATTCATGGTCATACCACGTTCCCCACCATCCTAAAGCAACTGGCTTGATAGAACAATTAAATGTCCTTTTGAAGACTCAGTTAAGTGCTGGCTGGGTGACAATAACCTTCAGATAAAGCTTGTCCTGGGTGAGGTTCTCTAGAGGGCTGTATGTGATCTGAATCGGTATCTTGTAGTGCTGTTTCTTCCATAGCCAGTGTTCATCGGCCCAGGAACCAAAGGGTTGAAATGGAAGGAGTACCACTGTTACCCCTGGTGACCCATTAGAAAATTTTTGCTTCTTGTTCCTGTGATCTTACGCTCTGTGCTGGTCTGAGATCCAAAAGGGTGAATGCTTCTACCAGGAGACACAAAAATGATTCCATTGAACTGTGGAGTTAAGACTGCCACCCGGCCATCTTGGGCTCCTCCTGCCTCTGTATCCACAGGCAAGGAAGGGAGGTAAGGTTCATTGATCTGACTACCAAGGGGACTGCTTGCAGACTATCATTCCACAGTGAGGGTGGGAGAGTGTATCTGGAATATACAGGAGATTCCTCAAGGCATCTCTTAGTGAGGCCTAATGCTCTGCAATTAGGTTCAATGGAAAACGTACAACAACCCGATTTAGGCATGACTACCAATGACCCAGACCATTCAGGAATGAAGTCTTGGGTCACCCCACCAGCTAAAGAACCACGGCCAGCTGCGGTGCCTGCAAAAGCTAAGGGAACACAGAATGAGCAGCAGAAGAGGTAGTCGTCACAAATACCAGCTACAATCACATGACTAGCTACAAAAATGAGGACTATCATCGCAAGGAGTATTTACTCCTTTTTTTGGTTATGAGTGTGTGTGTGTGTGTGTGTGTGTGTGTGTGTGTGTGTGTGTGTGTATGTGTGTGGGGGGGGGTTTCCCTCTCTTATTCCCTTATCATGTAACATCAAGATGTATTGATTTTATACCATAGTACATAAGCATTACTGATTTTACATTATATTACTCAAGGACTTTACCTCCTCTTGTGAGGATGGGGCTAGTGCCTTTTCTGTTGAATGTAAGATTGTTGTGTCATGTCAGAATCAGGTTGAATTATGACCTTGCTATTGTCTTTCTTAGAGGTTAAGTATTATTTAAGGAGATTCATATGAGTGTCACGTTGACACAGAGTTTGTTATTTGTGATGGCTAACTTTATGTGTCAACTTGACTGGCCACGCAGTGCCCAGATTAAGCATCATTTCCAGGTGTCTCTCTGAGGGTGTTCCAGATGAAATGAGTATTGAACTTGGTGGACTCAGGAAAGTAGATTGCTCTCCCCAATGTGGGTGGGCATCACCTAACCTGTTGAGGGCCTGCTTAGAATAAGAATAGAATGAGTGCCAGAGGAAGGAAGAATTTTCCCCCTTTCCCCTGCCTCACTGTTGAGCTGGAACATCTCCTCTCATCTTCTGCCGTCAAGACTGGAATCTACATCGCTGGTTTTCCTGGTTCCCAGGTCCTTGGAGTGGGACTGCGTTATACCTCCTGCTTTCTTGAGTCTCCGGCTTGCAGACAGCAGATTGTGGAACTTCTCAGCCTCCATTGTTGTGTGAGTCAACTCCCCATCACTCACACACACACACACACACACACACGATCAAAGTTCTCTTTCTTTGGAGAACGCTGACAACATGTATTGGTTCGTAATATCATACAGGATAGTTTCTGCTCCAAAATCCTCATGCTCCAGCTGTTCGTCCCTCTTTCCTCCCAAACCCCTAACAACCACTGATCTTTTTACTGTCTCTCCAATTCTGCCTTCCAAAATGTCATAGAGTTGGAATTACACAGTATGTAGCCCTTTTACATCGACTTCTTTCACTTAGGAAGATGTATCCTAAGGTGCTTCCATGTCTTTTCATGGCTGGATAGTTCATTTCTTTTGATCACTAAAAAATAGTATTCCATTACATGAGTATAGAATGGTTTATTTACCCATCCACTGAAGAAGGACATCCTGGTCCCTTCCAATTTGGGGAATTTCTGAATAGAAGCTCTGCAAACATTCATGTATAGGTTTTTGTAAGTATATAAGTTTTCGACTCATTTGAGTATATGCCAAGAAGTTTGATGGGCAGATTGCATGTTAAGTGTATATTTAGTTTTTTTAGAAACTGCCAGAGTGTCTTCCAAAGTGGCTGTACCATTTTGCATTCCCACCAGCAGTAATTAGAGTTCCTGTGGCTCCACATCCTCACCAACATTTGATGTTGTCAGTGTTCTGGATTTTGGCCGTGTTTAATAGGTACATTTTTGTGGCATTTTATCATTGTTTAAATTTGTAATTCCCTAATGATGTATGACATTGAACATCTTTGCATATGCTTATCTGACATGTTCATAGCTTCTTTGTTGAGGCATTTATTAAGTTTTTTTTGTTTATTAAGATTTTTAAATCAGACTCTTCCGTTTTTTTTTTTTTTTTAGGTTGAGCCTTAAGAGTTCTTTGTATATTTTTATATGAGTCTTTTATTAGATTTGTGCTTTACAAATATTTTCTCCCTTATCTGTGGCCTGTCTTCTCATCCCCTTGGTATTCATTTCTTTTCTAAGTTTCTAAAATTTTATTTGTGAGTTTATTTGGGATAATATCTATTGCTTTTTGTTCAAGTTCGCTATTTATTTTCTGCAATACCTAATCTGCAGGTGATCCCGTCCAGTGTACTTTTGACCTGAGCTATTTTAATCTCTAGAAATTTGATTTGCATCTTTTGTATACCTTCCTTTCTCTACTGAACACGTTCAATCCTTCCTATAACTTCTCAAAAATATAGAATGTAATTATAATATTCATTTTAATTTCCATCTAATGCTTTAATCTCTCCATTTCTGGATCAGTTCTAATGGATTGTTATTTTGCCTTCTCATTGTGGTTCGATTGTCCCTCTTTTTAGCATACCTAATAATATCTAATGGATGCCAGTCATCGAAATTTTTACTTTTTTGGTGCTGAATATTTTAGTATTTCTATAAATATTCTTGCCTTTGGTTCTGGGATGCAATTAAATGACTTGAAAATAATTTTGTCCTTTTGGGTCTTGCTTTTAAACTTTTTAGGTGGGGTCCAACCAATGCATGGTTGATGTTAATGAGTCCCCACTTTTCAGGATTGAGTACTATTCTGAGTACTGACATACTGAGTGGTTTTCCATTTTGACTGGAGGGACCAGGCATTTTTCTTGGCCGTGTGTGGGTTCTAGGGATTTGTTCCTTCTGATATTTTGAGGTCATTCTTTGCCCTGCCTTGGGTAGTTGTCTTACATGCTGATCTGTGCTCATAAGCCCCCATAGCCTAGTTTCCACTCACCTGGCCCCTTCTCATCCCCTCCTTTACTCGGCCACATTCACAGTGGGTCTTGTCCAATTTTTAAAACAAGCCTGGCTCTTTGCACGCAGTTTTTATTCCTTCCACCCAGAATGTGCTTCCTCAGCCCGGCTTCACTGGGGCCAACTGGCATTGGGCTCTGAGCTCCCATATCGCCTTTTCTTATGCAAATGCGCATCTCTAATTTCCTCTCCAACCCTGTTTCTCACCTTCAAATCATTTTGTGATTTAAAATAACTCGTTTGCATGTTTTGCTTTCCTAAGCTATCTCACTCCGTACTTGATAATCACATGGGGACAGGAACTCTCATTTTTTGCTTACCACTGGATTCCTTATGTCTTGGTCGACAGAACACTTGGTTAATAACTGTTTAAATAGGGACCTTTGGCCTGATCGCTGACTAGAAACTGCCTCTACCAATTATTGCATCTCTGTTGTATGATTACAACATAAGTTATGGCTTATGGTCATATTTGTCACATGTTTACTAGTCATTTTCTGCAAACTCATCCCCGAGGATCTGGGTTCAATCATAATATTTAAGTGAAAGTCCAACTTTATATGTTAGATTCTGTTGGTTTTCCACTCATCCGTCACCGAGTTTTATTTCCTTTATATTTTTTATTTTTTAAAAAATGTAAACATTTTTTAATTTTATTTATTTATTTTTAAGTTTTACAACTTAGACTGGAGTCCAGCTCAACAGGGCCTTCTACATTCGCTGATTCCACCGGGCCCGTTGCTTTGGCTGTGGTTTCACTGGGTAGTAGGTAGGGACAGGGGGAATGTCCCTCATCCATTCATGAGCGTCACTAATTAGATGATGAGGCTTTTGGCTACTGTGAGAGAGTCATAGCAAAAAAAGAGAGAGAGAGTCATAGTTATTCCTGCTGTTTACCTGAGCTTCATTGAATTTCTTTACCTTGGCATTCAGATCACTGTGTTCCTGAGTTGTAAAGGTCACATATTGAAATAAATTTGGTAGAGGCAGAAATACATTTTCCCCAAAGATATGCTGATAATAAACCCTAATAAATACCTTTTTCCACTTTTTTCTGATTCTGACAAAAAGTCCCAGTGCATGGGGCGCCTGGGTGGCTCAGTCGGTTAAGCGTCTGTCTCCAGCTCAGGTCATGATCTCACGTTTCGTGAGTTCGAGCCCCGCGTCAGGCTCTGTGCCGACAGCTCAGAGCCTGGAGCCTGCTTCTGATTCTGTGTCTCCCTCACTCTCTGCCCTTCACTCCCTGCTCTCTGTCTCTCAAAAAAAAAAAAAATAAAAGTTAAGATAAAAGAAAATAAAGTCCCAGTGCTAAAAGGCTTAATAACAAATTTTTCAAGTCTTGAATCGCTATATTGTACACCTGAAACTAACATAACACTGTATATTAACTAGCTGGAATTAAAATAGAAACTTTTAAAAAATCTTCCAAATCAATGGAAAAAAAAAAACCTTGTAATTGAAGTTTTGAAACTTAAGAAGATATTTTCTGAGTTAACTAGGTTATTGCTCTGAACAAATATCTTCTTGTCATTATCATATCTATTTAATTTTGGCTGTTAATGTGTACTAGTAATTGGCTTTTTATAGACCTCTGAGAAATCACATTGGCTTAAAATATCTATCATTAAATTTTAAGCGCAAATAGGTTAGGAGAATATGGATGTAACAGTATACCTATAACACGATTTAATTAGTGGGAAAGTATTTTGCAAATATTTAATAAGCCACTTGTACCAACTCTCTTCTAGCTTTGGGATCGTTTATTTTTTCTAAGGAAAGAGGGAAAATCCTGAAGATGAGAGTTGATTAATCTTTTTCCACAACGGTGAAGTACACAATTTCAGACTTATTTTGACTCTGAGGATTGTTCGCTTCTAGGCAACAATTGTACATTTTATCGGTTTTGCTGTTGCGAAGTGACACGGGAATCACTTGCCAAAATGTCCTGCACTCAGACAAAGAACACGGCAGTGACATCGGTCTGCAGGGCAGAACGCTAGCCCGGCAGCAAGCACAGCTTTGCCGATACTGACCGAGTCATTTCGGTCCTATCGAGACATAGAAACGTCGATGCAATCTCGATTCCAGGAAGGAAGGGAAATTGCAGAGGGATTGGGCTGAATGACTCCTTTTTCCTCCCTAAAGGGGGATACATGCGTTGATTCCAAACATTTGTAAAAACAACTAACCAAACACTTCTCGTTGACAACATCAAACGAGATGGGCTTCAGGGGCTCGTGGGAAAGGTCTGATTTTGTGATAATTCAGGACCTTTCATCTAAAGACGCGTTTCTCTTTTCAAAGCGATCTCTTCAAGAAGCCACATGTTACGCCAAATATTCTGCCAGGTCTCGGAACCCATTATATACAAACCGCAAAATCTTGAGCTGGTGTATATTACCAGGTAATAGGCGAAGTGAAATTTTTCCAAGTTTATTTGCGGTTTCAAGACTTGGCCCCGTCTCCTTGAAAAGTCTGTAAGGACTCTGTGCAGCTCCTTCCCACGCATTTTTGTGAGTGTATCTTGGCCCGGCCAATGCCAGGCGGCCATGGGCTCACTTCCTTCTCCTAACACGGGTCTAGAGTCACCAGTTGACGCTGCGTGTCCGGACTTTGAAATCCTCTGACGTGCAGACGAGATGTGCGGCAATCCCTGTTTCTGACAGAGGCGGAGACGAAAGCCAGGGCGTGTAAGAGATTTGCCCAAGGTGCCAGGACCGTGACCCCCAGGGCTGTATTAGTTTCCTATGGCCGCTGTTAACCAATCTACACACTCAGTGCTTTAAAGCAACCGCTGTTCACTATCCTACACTTTTGGGGGTCAGACATCCGAGGTGGGTCTTCTACCTAAAGTCAGGAGTCGGCAGTCCTGCTTTCCTCCGGGAGGCTCCAGGGGAGAATCTATTCTCTTCCTTTTCCAGCTTCTGGAAGATGCCCACATTCCTTGGCTCGTGGCCACATCTGCCCATCATATGAGGACCCTGGTGACCACACTAGGTAATCCAGGATCATCTCAAGATCCTTAATGTGCAAAGTCCCTTTTGCCCACGTGGGGAGACATAGACATGGTTCTGGGATTTAGGATGTGGGCATCTTTGGGGCCATTATTCTCACCAGCATGATGGGCACGTTTCCATTGTGGACTATTGCCTCCATTATGAAGTGTGTGGTTTTTTTTTTTAATGTTTATTTATTTTGAGAGAGAGAAAGAGAGAGCACAGGCAGGGGAGAGGCAGACACAGAGAGAGAGAGAGAGAGAGAGAGAGAGAATCCCAAGCAGGCTCTGACAGTGCATAGCCTAATGCGGGGCTCAAACTCACTAACCACGAGATCATGACCTGAGCTGAAATCAAGAGTTGGAGGCTTAACCGACTGAGCCACCCAGGTGCCCCTAAAGTATTAAAAGTTACATCATATGACTCTGTTAGTACAAAGACAAATATAATTATGGCCCAATTTTTAAAATATATTCACTACTATAATGTTCATTTTTTTCTTATAATTTTGAAAGAAATTAAAGTTAAGCTTTTTTTTTTTTTTTTTTTTTTTTTTTTTGTCAGCCTGCTGCCCCTCACGGATAAGTAGGTCCTGGATGAAAAAGCTAAAAATGCAACTTGGGTGTTTGGACCTCCATTTCCATCCTCTTTGCACTAAATTTCTTGGGCGTAGCTTGGAACTTGAGACTGAACTGTGCTGTTTAGTGCAGGTGCTTTGGAATATGCTGCCACGTATGGCTTTCTTCGACTTGGCCAAGAGTTTACTTGGTCACATGATGTTTTGGCTGATCCCTGCTGTCACTGAAGCTGTCCTTAGGCTTAGCAGCCCTCCACCCAGGAAAGCCAGCCATCACACCCGCACAGGTCTTTCCTCACCGGGAAACACTTTTCCGGAGAGGCACACGCGAATCCATTTCCCACCTCCTGGTTTATGCGAAGATCCGGGAGGAAATTCGTTCCCCTCTGAAGTAGAAATCGACCTTCTCCAAATTGCTCTCTCTCTCCGGCACACGGCGTGAACGGGGAGTCTGACGGTTTATTATATGACTTTTGTGACCGTCGATGGGGCACACTCGGGACAGCGGGGTGGCCCGAGGCCTCCAGCTGCATTGGGTTGCCTGAGTTCCCCCGCCTCCCAGGGGATGAATGGTGCTCCCCACAGGCTACTGACATGGCTCAAACTAGCCAATCCGAAGCCTGCCTCCTACCCTGTTCCTTCCCAGGGAAACCACACTAAAGGCCCTTGTCCACATTTTCCCCTCACTCCCTCTGCCTCTCTGCCTCAACCCTGTGATTCCCACATGGCCCTCCACGGTCGGGCCCCCCTCCCCGTGGGGGCCTGTGAGTATAATAAACTATCTTTTCCATGGCGGTCACCTTCTGATCTGTTGACCTTACACACACATGCCTCCACATCAAATCCCCACTGAAATAATGAGATTTTCACAACCCAAAGAGCTCATTGAACCCAGGGTTATATGTATATAAGAGTCCATGCATTTAACAATGAGACGCGTGAATTGACATCGTGAAACCTGAATGTGAGCAGCAAGCCATTTGGAAGTCAAAGGTGAAGGAAGGTATGTTTAAAGAAGGAATTAATAAACGAGATCTGGTTCACAATTCACCTTCTGGGAAGGAAGACAAATGCTCACTTTATTGAATATTAATTACACGTAAAGCACTTTGTAAGGACTGTCTAATTTAATCCTCACCACAAACACGTAAGTTGAGAGTTATTATCTCCTTATTAGAGATTTAGAAATTGAGATTTGAGAAATGTAAGTGATTTCTTAAAGTCATATAGTAAGTAAGTCGTTGGCCCGATTTTCAGTCAAGTCTGACTCACCATTGCCATTTCCAAAAGGCAACATTATATACTTCTAGGTTTCTGCAAACATTTTTGAAAAACAGGAGTTGGGAACTGAGGCCAAAATTCACAGTAACAAGTTGAACATGGAAAAAACTCCTTCCGAAGATGCCGAAATTTTTAATTCATTTAAAAGGAGAAGGAAATTGTAAGGTGTATGAGATCTGGAAGGGAGAAAAGCGAGTTCCATATTTTCACAGAAAAGTCAAGGGCTCTGGTCCCTTT
The DNA here is from genome assembly GCF_018350155.1 of Leopardus geoffroyi. Lineage (NCBI taxonomy): Eukaryota > Metazoa > Chordata > Mammalia > Carnivora > Felidae > Leopardus > Leopardus geoffroyi. Next base: position 5,131,698 of record NC_059342.1, on the reverse strand, counting down.
GAAGTTTGTTTACTTTACCCCGGAAAGATGAAAGCATCTGCAACATAAGGCGATGGTGGGAAACCCGCTGTTACTGGATGCTTCGTTTTCAGACCTGTCCTGCCAGTTTCAACGAATTCAGGCTTTGACCTTGTTACTTCCACCTTGAGGATAGTGTAAATACCATGCACAATGGGAATGACCTCAAGTGATTATGTTCTACTAAAACTGTTGTCTATAGCCTATTAATTCTTTGATCAAAGTCTGTGCGGTACAGATAAAACACTTGGAAATTTTTATATCATATTCATATTCCACTCAAAGTGTTTCACTAACTTCAATTCTTTTCTGTCTTAATTTTATAGAAATAGTAGATTTATCAATCCTTCCCTGTGCAGTATCACATAATATTTTACTAAGTCTAGTTTTTGTCATTGTGCACTTTTGGCTGTATGAGAATGACTTGACCAATCAGCTAACAATGACCCAACGTCGGGGCGCCTGGGTGGCTCAGTCAGTTAAGCGTCTGACTCTTGATTTCGGCTCAGGTCATGATGTCACGGTTCATGGGTTCAAGTTACCTTCCTCAACTTCTCTCTACCTTGGTTTCCCCTCCTGGCAACCATTGATAGAAATAAGGCCAATCTCAGGGTTTCTGGGTGGCTCAGTCAGTTAAGCATCTGACTCTTGATTTCGGCTCCGTCATGATCTTGCGGTTCATGATCTCGAGCCCCCGAGTCGGGCTCTGCTCTGACGAGGAAGAGCCAGCTTGGGATTCTCTCTCTCCTTCTCTCTCTCTGCCCCTCCCCTGTTCCCTCGCGCTCTCAAAATAAATAAATAAACTTAAAAAAACCCCGCGGTTATCCAATGTCTTATTGTAGGTTTAAGATTTGTCCATTTTTACTCAAACTTTTTTACCACTTGAAATTTTATCTCTTCTCAATATTATTTCAGGTCAGTTATTTCCCCCAATTATAAAAGTTTGCATGTTTATCATTGCCGTTTAAAATATTATCAAATTATGTGACTCAGTAGTGTTTTTGCCACAACCAACGAATACCAATTCTAGCTTGTCTTGATTTCTTCCGCCAGCACAAATTAACTACGAATTGGGTAGTTTTAGATGTGACTGCCATCGTGTTTTTATGACATATATTTCAAACTCTTTATAAAGAACTCTTTGGCCTGGTAAAAGGTTACCCTACATATATTCTTTTCAAATGAAAAAAAAAATCTTCATAGACTGAATTATAGCAAAATAGAACTCTAATTCCATGGAATAGTAATTGTGGGAAAAGATGATCATGCCGTCTGCCAACTCCTTTTTTCTTAAGTTTATTTGTCAATTTTGAGAGAGAGACGGTGCGAGAGAGTGGGGGTGGGGCAGAGAGAGAGAGAATCCCAAGCAGGCTGTACACTGTCATCCCGGAGCCCAATGCGGGGCTTGAACTCATGAATCATGAGATCACGACCTGAGCCGAAATCAAGAGTTGGACGCTTAACTGACCGAGCCACCCAGGCGCCCCTACCAACTCTTGGTCAGGAGAGTGGCCTCAGACTTGGAACATTTCCTCCCACCGAAACAGGAGCCCTCATAGCCTGTGCTGGGCTTACCACCTTGTTCGGGTCTATCTTCTGCCGTTCCGGATTCGCGATGTGATTCTTTGTTCCGCTTCAATGTGCGTGTCATATGGCACCTGGCCGGCCCCACTGCTCTATCTGCTCCCACTGGAGGGAAAATGAGGTGCTTCCCTGTAGCCAAGGGGGGTGCGTGCCCGCCATCACCATGCACGGGCTCAGGGGTTAGACCCACTGCCCCGGAGACCAATGTTCGCTCTTGCGGCCCGTCTTGCCCTGCCTCTTCTCTGTGTGAGGAGAGCATCGTTTCATCCAGCGCCTGTGTGAGTCATGTGATTTTTGGCAACCCCAATCCCTGCAAACCCTGCAGGGCGCTGACCCCCTGGAACTGCTATGCTTTGTGGCAGGATCCTCCAGCAAGGGCCCCCCCCCCCGGGGGTCGGGGTGGGGGGCAGAGGAACAGGTGTTCCTTACTTAACAGTAATGACAAGACTCCAGCTTTGTTGGACCTCCCATGCAAGACCGATTGTTCAGTTAAGTAAGTATAATACTGATTTTGTCTCGGATTTAGGAGAGGTACTTGTGCTGTATTTTTGAGAATCCAAGAAATGTCTGCAAATTGGAGGTTATTAAATCAAAAACAAAAAAAATCTAAACCCTGGAGAACAAACCAATACTCCTTCCTTCCTTCCTTCCTCTTCCTCTTTCCTTCTCTTTTTTCCTTTCTTTCTCTTTCTTTCCTTGTTCCTCTTTCTTTCTTTCTTTCTTTCTTTCTTTCCTTCGTTCATTCTTTCCTTCTTTCCTTCCTTCCTTCCTCTTTCCTTCCCTTTTTTCCTCTTCCTTTCTTTCTTTCTTCCTCTTTCCTTCTTTCTCTTTCTTTCTTTCTTTCTTTCTTTCTTTCTTTCTTTCTTCATCTATAAATTTTTACTCTGAAACCAGTGAAAAAATATTGGTCTATTTGTGTAGACCGTCAGAGATGCACTATGACAAATAAAAGATACACGCTTTGTAATTCAAAAAGTTGTGGTTGAATGCTGGTTTCACCATTGAGTACGTACTTGACTTTCACACATTTACCTCCTCACATGTGGCTTTAGTTTCCTCACTGTAAATTGAAGTTAACAGCACCCACTTCTCAGAATTGCACGGAGACTAAAGGAGCTAGTGAGTATACACTTAAACTCACAGAACATATTAAATAGTCAGTACATGGTAACCATTAATGGCCTAGCTTTCTTTTTTTTTTCCATAATGAGGAAAATCTAAATTTGAATGTGAGAGCCTACCTCTGCATTTAATTTTTTCTGGTTAATTTTCTTTTGTCATGTTCCCTAAATCCAAGGAGGTCTCCTGACGAGATGACAAGATTTAGAACTAAAACACATGCCGAGGGAGATTTTTACCTCTCCGCTGCGCAGATCCCTTAGTCAATTAGCAATATAAATATGGCCATTTACTTAATGCTACCTTTCCGCAATGGGTGACTCGATTCGCTTTCTATGTGTATCTCTCTGAGGGATTGAGGCAAGATGGGGATTACTAGGCTGCCATTTGTATCAGGTGCTGTGCTAAAAGATTTCCCACTATTTCTCTATTAATTCTCAGAACACCTTTCCATAGTAAATATGACTCATTTAATTTTACTTATCAAGATATTAATACTCGGAAGACTTGTCCGTCGTTCCAAAGACACCAGACAACCACAAAGAAATGGACTGGGTTTGGCATTCCCATTCGACTCTGGGTCCTCCCTACCGTACCGGGTTACTACAGACATGAAAATAACATCTTCATAGTCAAATGAAATTATTATTATTACAATTACGTTTCAAAGAGCACCCATAATAAGCTATACTATCTGCATCCGTTATAGATATTTTTACCGATTCCGTGGATTGCTTTTCATTTGAGTGTTTCTCTTACATAATCTACAAACTGCAGGCTTAGCTGGGCAGAATCCAAATCAACTTGTACATATTCCCATACATTCAGCCCTCCCATTGGCCAGCATCAGAGAAAATTAGCTTTTTTGTCCCCATCGTGATACATGTATTGAAGATGAGCTTTCCACAGAAAGGAATGACAAAGTTATCAGAGGAAGTAGGCAAAACCAAAGAAAGTTGCGAAGTTTCCTATCTTCTGCAATAGAAGAGAAATAGTTTGGGGCACATTCACTCCTTTGGGCCAGTTTTTAGCAGGAGGGTCAGAATTTGATCACCAAAACTTGAGTTTTCGTATTGTTTTAGTGAAATTGCTAGATTGTCTTGATTTTTTAAAAATGTGTGGCAGACTGTATCCTTTGGATAAATACCTAGTAGTGCGATTGCTGGGTCGTAGGGTAGTTCTATTTTCATTTTTTGAGGAACCTCCAAGAATGAAATCTTGCCATTTGCAACAACGTGGATGGAACTGGAGGGTATTATGCCAAGTGACGTAAGTCAGTCAGAGAAAAACAGATATCATATGATGTCGCTCATATGTGAAATTGAAGAAACACAACAGATGAACACAGACAGGGGAAGGGAAGTAAAAATAAGATAAAAAACAGAGAGGGAGACAAACCATAAGAGACTCTAAAATACAGAGAACAAACTGAGGGTTGCTGGTGGGGTATTGGGTAGGGGGAAGGGCTAAATGAGTGATGGGTACTAAGGAGGGCACTTGTTGGGATGAACACTGGGTGTTATCACTAAGTTCTATTCCTGAAATCATGATTACACTATATGTTAACTAACTTGGATTGAAATTAAGAAATAAGTTTAAAAAGAAAAAAAAAGTATACTGGACTGACTCAGTGAGGATATATATGACTCATAAAAGGGATTTTAGTTGATTCATAACAGATCAGTTCCTGAAAAAATTTTAAGGCAGTGGAGATTAAAACATTTTTTTATTAATGTTTATTTTTTTTTTAATTTTTTTTCAACGTTTATTTATTTTGGGGACAGAGAGAGACAGAGCATGAACAGGGGAGGGGCAGAGAGAGAGGGAGACACAGAATCAGAAACAGGCTCCAGGCTCTGAGCCACTAGCCCAGAGCCTGACGTGGGGCTCGAACTCACGGACGGCGAGATCGTGACCTGGCTGAAGTCGGACGCTTAACCGACTGCGCCACCCAGGCACCCCTATTAATGTTTATTTATTTTTGAGAGAGAGAGGCAGGGGACAGAGAGACAGGGAGGCAGAGAATCCGAAGCAGGCTCCAGGCTCTGAGCTGTCAGCACAGAGCCCGACGTGGGGCTCGAACTCACAAACGGTGAGATCATGACCTGAGCCGAAGTCAGACGCTCAACTGACTGAGCCACTCAGGCGCCCCTGCAGTAGAGAATTTTTTTTTTTTTTAATGTTGATAACAAATTACAAAAAGACTGAAAGGGAGGTAAGACATCTTGGTGTTGTTTAATCTGGATAGCGTACACAAGAGATTCCTCAATCAATTTCAGGTATCTGTATTTGCATAAATCCAGATGACAGGGAAACATGCCACGTCCTTTCCAGCTGCATCGCACACGTTTCCTTGAAGGTGTATTTACAAACATACCTGTTCTTTGTTCCACCCTTCGATTCCTCTGCTTCCGCCTCTGCATCATGTTTATTTCTCTGCTGAACATTTCCACGGGAGGTTTATATTTATGATTTTGCATCTGACAGCATCTTTGCTATAATGATTCTACCTTCTCGTTCAAAGGAACCGATTTTGTTGCAGGCCCTGCTTTCAGAACCGTATTCATAGGAGTAAAATAAACCCACAAATTTAATTTAAAAATCTTGCTCATCAGGAGCAGCCTTTTAAAAGGACATATCTGTGACTTTCAAATGAACACTGAGAGGTTTTTAGCGTGGCAGTTCCATTTGTAATTATATTTTGAATGGTGCGATGAAGTAATTAGAAACGAAAGGAAGGTTTCAAAGTTTTGACTCTTTCCTAGCGGCTTCAAAGATTTCTCTTTGCCATCGATTCTTTTTACGTTTATTTATTTATTTAGGTAATCTCTACACCCAACGTGTGGCTCGAACTCACAACCCTCAGATCAAGGGTTGCAATGTTCTTCCGCCTACGCCAGCCAGGAGCCCCACTTTATCATGGATTATTAACATGGATTATTATTAACATGGATTTGCTAAAAAAGGCCAAGGTCTGGTGTTTGGCTTTTAGTTTTGTTTGGGCTCACCAAAAATCTCAGGGTTAATATTTTACATCAATTCTGGAAAATTGTTGGCCAGTATTTCTTTATATGCTCTGAATTTTGCTTCTGTTTGATTCTCTCTCTTCTCTCCTATTGAGACCAAAATTACGCATCCTTTAGAAATTTGGAGCGTGTTCTGCAAGTTTCTTATGATTCTGTTTGCCGTCTACCCTTATTGTCTCTCCCATTCATTTTGGCTGTTTTCTACTGATTTGCCTTCTGGTTCAACAACCCTGTCCAGTCTCCTCATACTCATCCACTGTTGTCATAATTGAAGACACTGTATTCTTTTCAGTTCTAGAATGCTCGCTTGCTTTTTATACATTCCAGTTCCCTGATAAAAACCCTCCACTTTTGGTCTTCTCCGTCTATATCTTGAACTCATCAGTCAGTCTACCGCCCACACTAGCTGGGACACCTGTGATTCTGTTCCTATTATCGTTTGCCTCTCTTGGTTACTGGTTATATCACCTTGCCTCTTTGCTTGACTGCATTCTGAGAATGTGGCAGGCACGTCCTTAGAGGACCCGACGATGTCTTCCACTGTGGAGGGGGGTTTTCCTCTGTTAGACCATTTGTGGGGACTGATTCCCCACATCTACTGCTGGGAAAACACTTAAAAATAAAGCCTGCTGCCAACCCAGAAAACATTTCCACAAATGTGAAAAGGAGCGAGAAAACCGTGTTCATAGCAAATAAGCATTAAATTCGACGGCAATCCACTCAAGAGGTTGCAAAGACAGAATGGAATCCCACTCTTTCTTACAGCCAAACATACGCATCCTGTTGCATTCTTGGAAACTGCCTTTACCAGAAAGAAAATGAGAACTTCTGGTGTCTTTTTAATAAGCAAGGAGTTACCTCTCGGAGCTAAGGGTCTAAACGTAAACCCCAGAGACAGAAAGACGTGGTGTCATGCTCCCTGCTGTCTGCATTTCAAAGAGATCTCTCCCAGATCTCCAAGAAAGATATTCCCAGGATGCGAAGAGTCTGATTTAGCTTTAACAGTTTTTTATTAATTTATTTTTTGAGAGTGAGAGAGAAAGAGGGAGCAAGGGATGGGCAGAGAAAGAGGGAGAAAGAGCATCCCAGGCAGGATCCTCACTGTCTACACAGAGCCCGATGCGGGGCTTGAACCCATGAACTGTGAGATCATGACCTGAGCCAAAATCCAGAGTCAAACGCTTAACAGACTGAGCCGCCCAGGTGCCCCTAGCTTTTAAACAGATTTATGTACATCTCACAGAGGCAGCGAGAGCACCTCCAACTTCAAAATTCTGAAAGAAAATGATAAAGAGGAGGGAGTAGGACAGTTTCCTTCCCTTATGCACCAGGGAAAAATTTTAATTTCCTTTTTTTTCTCCCAGATTGGTATTTAGCCTTTACTACCAGTCGGAGTTATTCTCCGTCAGAACCGGGTGGCAGTTTGGGTAGGTTTCAGTGAGATTCCGTCTCCCTCCAGTTCACCTCCCTTCCTTTCAGTTGAGGATCCGTGGCGGGTCCAGTGGGTTGTAGAGGACCCGCTTCCTGTTTTTGACCTTCCTCTTGAGCCAACCAGACCACAGCTTCAGAATCTCATGACTGTCTTGAGTGAAGAGCCCAGCTGTGTGTTTCAGCACCCCACCCCCGCCCAAGTCACTCTAGTCTCCTGCAAATGTCCCCTGCAGAGGTCTTCCTCCAAATGCAGTAGAGACCTCCAGGCCAGAAGCAAGGGTGGACCCTCAGGGTCAACTCATGCCTCCCTCCAGAGGCCCCCGTCTCAGGCACCTAGTGGCCCAGGTCTTTGTGTCCCGCAGGCCCTGACGCCACAGGAGATCTCACTCTGTCTTTCAGACGCTTTGCCATCACACTTTCACCTTCCGTGCAAACTCTGGCAAACGTCTTCAGGGAAAACCAGCCTGAACTTCATGCCCCCGAGGACTCCCGCGGTCCAACTCTGTGCGACTGGGGGAGTTTGCCGGTTTCTCTTTTCCCCAGAGGTGCTCCTTGGCCTTGGTCAGCCCCCAGTCCTCAGCCAGTGCCCAGAGCTGGCAGACGGCCCCAGGGGGGCCGGGGGGGACGGGGGGAAGACAGCGGACCCTGGACGTGCCCGGAACGGCCACCCCCTCTTTAGAATTGCACCCCACCTGGTCCTCGTGGCTCCCACAGCCCTCGGATGCCATTCCCAATACAGTCTCTGCAGTGTAAGCCTCTGTTGGGCGCGGGGCCCATGCTGGGCATACAGGCATGTCCTGGAGGCAGAAATGTCCCCCCGGATCACTGTCTAAGGCTTCGCTTCTGGGACCAACGCTGAGTCTGTTTTCTTATTTAAATAAACAAACAATCCACATTGCTCCATAGCTTGTAGCCACCGATTCTTTAATTTATTTATTTCTTTCTTTTAAGTTTATTGATTTATTTTGAGAGAGAGAGAGAGAGAGATAAAGAAAGAGCACAAGCAGGGAAGGGGCAGAGAGAAAGAGCTCAGAGCCTGATGCGGGACTCGAACCCAGGAACTCTGAAACCATGACCGGAGGCGAGAGTCTGATGCTTAACCGACCGTGCCACCCACGCGCACCAACTCTTCAAAAAGCACGGTTTCCACAAACATCTTCTTCTTTTTTTTTTTTTTTTTGTGCCTTCCTCTTCTGTGTGACCGTCTTGACCTGTCCTATTTTTCTCGCGTTTCAGCACCTCCCTCTTTGGCACTGAGACATCGTCTCCACAGTCCATCCGCATCGGCTTCCTCTCAGCTTTTCCGTCTGAGATGTTAACTGCTTTCCAAAAGAAGTCATTAATATGTTCCGCTGAGGTGTGAAGGCAGCAGGATTGCTTTCGTTTGCGTAGCACAAGAGAGGAGCGGTTTTATGTGAATACTAACTCCTTAATGTCTCTGGCTTGCCGCGTTCGTGTTCTTAACCTGACGGAGAGTGCCAGTTCAGTGCGTGGCATAGAATGGCTCGGAAAATCTGATGTTTGGTTAACGAGTCATAATCACAGAGATGAAACAAAGAGTCGATCGCAGGTCCTACCCACACGGCAACATAAGGACAATAACTTCGCGCATCTTTGATAAGTCGGAAGCGACTTCAGAGTGAAACGGTACCCTTTTGATGTTGTTTATTTATTGGTTTGCTCATCGATACAATGAATGTTGATCACGCCTTGATCAAGCGCTTTGACGATCATCAGCCAGTGGCTGTTCAGAACGCTAGTTGACGGAGACAGTGATTAGTGGCCCCTTGTAGAGGGATCAGGAAGGTGGCAGACCTTCTCGAAAGTGCCGGACAATTAGAAATCAGATTATCTAAGGGGGAGGAAGTAGGATGTTAACAGCAAAGTGTGAGACGTCCACATCCGAGCGCTGCCTCTCCCCCTATTCGAGCGCCAGCCAAAACGATCCGGGCCAAAAATAGTTTATGTGCTGTGTATCACAGACATTGATCAGTAAGCCCCTGCTTGGGCAAAAAGCAAATATCATAAATAACAGAAATTAGGATCAATAACACCAATATTTTGCCGTCTACTCCCTAATGACACATTCTTATGCGACGAGGTCTAAAAAAATTAGGAGTCCTCGTATTTACTGTCAGAAAGACCGTAAAATAGCCAACGGGAAGACAAAAGCATACGGGTGTGTGTTATTTAACACTGCAGCAGGTGGGAGCCCTGCGGGTGAGGTGCTCGCACGTTCCCCCGGTCGGAAGAAATCGAGGCAGCGGCAGGGCGCTAATGAAGGAGTCGTGTTTCAGCCACAGCAAACATGAAGCAGATTTCAAACTGCTTGGTGGGCTGTGTGTCCCCGCAGGGCAATCAATGCGGAGTAATTCCCTTCCACCCTTACAGTCTTCATGTAACACTGGCACCACCTGTCACCTGCTCCTGGCCCAGAAATGCCTGTGGTCGCAAGTGCTTGCGTGTGGTGGGCGACAGGAAAGCCCCGCCACCTGCACTCGTGTTGGGTCTATTCCCGCCGGTAAATGAAACGCGTGTTGGTCAGGATACGAACACGGACTCGGGAGAGGCTTTCAAAGCCGCATCGGCCGACTGGGGCAGGGAGTCAGGAGTTCCGCTCTCAGGGCCACCCTCACCTCTGGAGGCCGGACAACTCGCACAACTGGAGGCACCTCTGGAGGCCGGACAACTTGGGGAGCCAGTCCCGGGCGGGCTGGGCCCAGGCAGCCCCACTGCCCCCCTCCCTCCTCCTCTGCCCTTCAAGTTCTGTGTCTCCCTCTCTCTCCGCCCTTCCCTGCTCATGCTCTGTCTCTCTCTGTCTCAAAAGTAAATAAATATTTAAAAAAAAAAACAAAACCCTCATTGAAGAGGCACAGAGAGCGTCCACGTTGGTGACCAGGAGGTGACGCACCCGGAGAGCGCGTGGAAGCTCCTTGTCCCTCCCCACGCGGCCCGCCCCCTGCATCGCAACCAATTTATTGCATCAATAAATTGATCGTGGTAAGAAAAAGCACTTCCCTCAGTGCTGGGATTCGTCCCGGCAAATTTTCAGCCCCGAGGAGCAGGCCATAGAATCCCCGGTCTCTACCCGGTCCCACAGAAGCATGAGTGGCCCGGGACTTACGGCTGGTTTCCAAAGTGGGGGACGGTCTTATGGATCCGCGGGGTCTGCCCTAACTCTGGGTTAGGTGGCGTCAGAATCGGCCCCGACTGTTCGGCGCCCAGTGGTCGGGGCACCAGAGACGCGGTCGTCGGTGTGGAAAACGCCCACTAAATGGAAACATGCCAGAACCATGGCTCCCACGCCTGCCCGCCACGTGTGGTGGGACGGAGGTCAGAGACACGAGGCAGGGCCAGAGAGGAGAGAGGGCAAAGGTGGCACCGGGGGTGACATCCAGGGAGCCTCAGCCAGGGCGGAGGAGCAGCGGATCTGGAAAAAGGTAGTTTGGGTCACGCGGATCGCAGCGACGGGACGCCACACCCGGGACGCGGAACAGTCCTATGTTTCTAAAGACCAAGTGTCCACGTTAGGTAGGGCACAGCCTCTTGAATTTTCAAAACCGAACATCCACTCTTGGGATTTACTCACCTGACGCAGAATATCCTGTGTATTAGATAAGTGTGCTAACGTTTCCAATGTATATTTAATCTGCAGTGTCTCAGTTCGCTCTAACTTTCTGAAGAGTTCTTGGTCCTTTATTAAGTTATGCCAGAATGAAATGAGTTGAGAACTTAGATGACTTTCCCAGTTCAAGGTCCTGTATGCAATTATCCTCTGTTGTCTTACGTTATTGCTTTTTTAACCTACGTTATGTCTTTAACATTTTATTTCTCATTACCCTGTATCTGCACCCGACTCAAGAAAAGTCTAACCAGAACTACCTTCTGAGACAGCCTGTGACAATCTGAGGAACCATTTTTTATGGTAGGTGTTCCCAAAGAAAGAAACACGACCAAGTCGATCTCATTCAATCACCTCTAAGTCTGAATTTCCTGTGCGCCTATGCTCTGAGCCCTTGTCTTCCCTTCAGGAAGGAGAATTCAACCTTCACATTTTGCTATGGCTTTCCCTGCAGGAACAAGGAGTGATTTTACTATCCCCTCCTTCTCTCTCTCTCTCTCTGGCTTTCCAGGATCATTTGCTCTTTCCCGCAGGGCTAAGGAAGCAAGTCAGGTCAAATCACATTTCCTTTTATCTTCCTTGAGGGACCACTGGTGACCAGGAGGGCCCGTTGGGACAGTGGGGCGTGTGGGGGGATAAATAAACTACTTCACTGGTTTCATTTTGTGAATTAATAAAGGTTACCAGTCTTCCTTATAAATCCAGCGTCTTTCACAATCATGGGAAAGTGGAAGCGATCTAGAAGTCCTTCAACAGGGGAATGGATTAAACTGTGGTACGTCCATACAGGGGGACATGGCTCATTAACAAAAGGAACTACTGATTCACCCAACAGTGTGGATGAATAGTAAACGCATTTCATGATGTGAAAAAGCCAAAACCCAAAAGGCTCTCTATTCGATGATCCCATCCGTATACATTCCGTAAAGGGAAAAACTCTAGGGATGGAGAACAGATCAGTTACCGCCAGGGGACGCAGGCACAGCGAGGGTTCGAAGACAGAAGCAAAGCACGATGGATGTTTGTAACAAAGGAATCATCGAGTGTCGTGTCTTTGCTGGGGGATGCGTCTCTATACATCTTGGTCAAAATAACATAGAGCTGTGCACCCTAAGGTATACAGTTAATTAATGTAAACTCTTAACTGATACATGTTACCTGGGAAAATCAACCAGGATGCGGGAGTAACCAAAAAGGACCATGAAGTTTAACAAAGGAAACTGACTCTGTTACAAATGACAAGCATAATCACACGGGCTCCTTTGAAGAACGAGGTCATTCACTTCCAACCTGGAGAATCCCATTCCTGGGGATCAAGAACTCACTTTTGGCAGGGGCGTCTGAGTGTCTCCGTCCGTTAAGCATCCGACTCTTGACCTCAGCTAAGATCTTGGTCTCGGGGTCATGAGTTCAAGCCCTGCACTGGATGTGAAGCTGACTTGAAAACAAAAACAAAAACCAAAACAAAAAACAAAAAACAACCCACTTCTGGGCAGGAAGAAAAGCAACTGAGCCTGAAGCCACCACTAAGTTGCAGACTCACAAAGTTGGGAAGGACCCTAAGGGTCATTCAATTCACCTGTTGCTTCCAGGTTTCCAACTTTGTCTCATCCCTAAATGAGATCATTTCCAGAGAAGAATCCGAAAACCAGCAGGATGGGTATTTTTGACCCTCGGGGGTCACCACTCATCTGGGTAATGGGAGAACAGAGAGGGGGCCGGCCTGAGTCTATGTTTACAGTGTGCAGCTCTTAGCAAAGCTCAATACGAGAGGCTGGTGAAATTCTGGGGCTGTGCTCAAGCCTTCGCTCCGTCACCTCGGTGATGAGAAGAATCCTCTCTTCACGGATCCCCTGAATTTCACTGTACTTTTTGTCCTGACCCTATTCTGGGGACTCCCCCTGCTTACCACGCCCAGCCCGCAGGGAAGGTCTACACTACTGGGTGTTGTCTAAAAGGACTTCCGCGTTCTAGTTCTTTGCCAACTGCTCTGACTTTATCCACCTGCCGACGCCCTGTTCCCAAGATGCCCTCCGGTCTGCGTAGAGTTTCATGTACCCCCCCCCCCACTCCAAGCACATTCACGCTGCAGCACTCTGCCCTCTGCTGGTGCCCTTGATCTCCCTCAGGCACCTACACTTTTAATCGTTTGAAATAACACTTAACAGACAAGTTTTAATGGGAGTAATGGACAGACTCAGCCAGGTGAGTCTTAAATTCCTTTGGACCTGGTCCCCTCAGAAAAGCCTTTGGAAACTTTCTTCGGAAATTAAAAAAAAAAAAAACAACAAAATAGGAAAGTTGCCAACCAGTCTGGGAGACGGCAGACACGAAGTTGGGGTGAGCAGCAGAGACGATGCAAAGCGGGTGGGACCCCGAGCGCCTCGTCCACAGCAGGGAGCGTTGCAGAGCTTGGACCAGGGAAACAGGCTGGTCAAGGGGCGCCTGGCTGGCTCAGTCCATTAAGCATCCGACTCTCGGCTTCGACTCAGGTCACGATGTCACGGTTCATGAGTTCGAGCCCCGAGTCGGGCTCCGTGCTAACAATGCGCAGATTCTCTCTCCCCTCTCTCTTCCTCTCCCCCTCTTGATGTCTCTGTCTCTCTCTCAAAATAAATAAGTAAACCTAAAAAATAATGACAAGCTGATCAAGCTGTGTTTTAGGGCAAAAAGTCATTTGTTTGTCTGGTTAACAAAGCTTAGGATGGACCGAAGCAGCTAAAAATGGTGAGTAACCTTACGACAGCGGCTTTGCAAAGAGAAATGTGGGCAGAGACCGTGGAGCCCAGAAGGAGTCAAGGGATGCCGTGACCGGAAGTCACCTGAAGAGCGTCCTTACATTTTAGAGACGGAGAAAGGGCAGACGTGGTGTGGTGGGGACCCTAGTTGGGTTTTCCTTCTGTTTTGCCGAGGACTGAGGCGCCCCTGGCCGGTCACAGGACCTGGGCTACCGGAGGAGGGGCTGGTAAGGCCCGGACACGGTGCTGGCGAGTGCATCGCCCCCCCTGTCCCCTGGGTCATCAGAGCAGTGCTGAGCCGGGACCCCCATCCCTCTCAGAAAACGGCCAGGTCTTCAGAAGCAGGTGGGGCTCAGGAAGATGGTCCTCCGGCCCTTTGTCCTCAAGCGGTCGAGTCGCTTTCCTCTGCTAGGGACCCCTCACCCAGCACCCCACCTGCCCAGCACCCAGGGACCCCTCACCCCGCACCCCACCCACCCAGCACCCAGGGGCACCCCACCCAGCATCCTACTCACCCAGCACCCAGGGGCAGCATAAAGCAGAGATACACTAACAGTGGACTTTGAAGGAAAATTGTTTCAAGATCGAGGCGCTTGGGCGGCTCAGTAGGTTGAGCATCCAGCTCTTGATCTCAGCTCCGGTCATGATCCCAGGGTCATGGGACTGAGCCTTGCATCGGGCTCTGCGGCGAGCACAGAGCCTCCTCGGGATTCTCTCTCCCTCTGCCCCTCTGCCTCTCTTTCTCTCTAAAAATAAATAAATGTTTAAAAAATAAAATGAAAACTGTTTCACCGTCTGTGAAAGCACCTCTCCACCCATGGGTGTGCAGGGTCCAGGATGCTGAGTATCCGAGATCCCTTTCTTTTTTTTTTTTTTTTTAATTTTTTTTTTCAACGTTTATCCATTTTTGGGACAGAGAGAGACAGAGCATGAACGGGGGAGGGGCAGAGAGAGAGGGAGACACAGAATCGGAAACAGGCTCCAGGCTCCGAGCCATCAGCCCAGAGCCCGACGCGGGGCTCGAACTCACGGACCGTGAGATCGTGACCTGGCTGAAGTCGGACGCCCAACCGACTGCGCCACCCAGGCGCCCCCCAAGATCCCTTTCTATGTGTGACATCGTAAGCCCCCTAGTTTGGTCTGTATTAGTTTTAAATAGAGTATGTTATTTGCTCTGCTGCTTTATTGAGAGACTACTATGTGGTCAAATTCGTCAGTCATAAAAATACATCCCGTACCACATTGCTAGGAAAAATTCTCTCTGTTTTTTTTTTATACTATTTTTAAAGTGTTAAGTTGCTTTTGGTGTTTTTTGTTTGTTTGTTTTTGTTTTTTTTTTTTTACTTTCTATTGTGAAATGAATTTTAATTTTTACTTAGTTTTACAGAAAAGTTGCAAAGGGCACAGAGTTCCCAAATAGGCTTGACTCAGTTTCCCCTAATGTTATCTAACATAATCACTGCGCATTTACCAATACTAAGAAATTAACACCAGGGGCGCCTGGGTGGCTCCGTTGGTTAAACGTCCGACTTCGGCTCAGGTCGTGATCTCACGGTCTGTGGGTTCAAGCCCCGCGTCGGGCTCTGTGCTGACAGCTCAGAGCCTGGAGCCTCTTCGGATTCTGTGTCTCCCTCTCTATGCCCCTCCCCCGCTCACACGCTCTCTCTGTCTCTCAAAAAAAAAAAAATTTAAAAATCTTAAAAGAAATTAACATCAATACATTAATATCAACCAAACTGCAGACTTGATTGACATGTAACTATTGTTTCCACTCATGTCCCAGGATCCCACACTGCATTTAGTGATCATGATTCCTAAGTTTTTTGTGTTTGTTTTTTTCCAATGCGAGAGTTTATCCATCTGTCTTTGTGGGTCCCGATGCTTTTGAACAGCACTGGTCGGGTATTTTATAAAATGTCCTTTGGTTTGGGTTCGTCTGATGTTTTCCCATGATGAGATGGGGTTTCTGGGAAGATTTGAGGAGGAATGGATTTGGGGGAGGGTAACCACAGAGGCGATGTGCCTGTCTCACTACGCTATATCACGTGTAATGACACAATGAGTCAACATGACTTGTTACTGGTGACCTTAACCTTCATGGCATTGGTGCCTGCCCGGTTTCTCTACTGTAGAGTTACTAGTTTCCCCTTTCTATTCACTATTTCTCAGAAATGGGTCGTTACTTCCAGCCCACACTCAACAGAAGGGAAATTAAGCTTCACCTCCTGGAAAGAGGAATATCAAATAATTTGTGGACATATGTTAAAACCATCATAGTAATTAATAAATATTTGGCATTCATCCATGAATATTGCCTGCTGCAATGTCACCGTGATCTTCTACTGGTGATTTTCTATTTCCCTCACTCTGCATGCATTCATTAATTGGAATTTTTCTGTAAGGATGGTTTGCTCCTTTTCCCGTGTTTATTTATTTATTCGGCTGTTGGATCCAGAGTCGGACTCCAAACAGATTAAAGATCGAAGGAAGAAAGATGAGAATATAAAGCCAGCCTAGGGATGGGGAAAACATTATAAACACAGCAAAGACATTAAAAGCAATAAAGCATTTCTAATCAACATTAGACACCCACAGAGTGTCAGAAGAAACATGGACATACAGGGTACAACGTGTATAAAGCACACTGTCTGTTTTTTAAGCCGATCTAAAAGACACTAGAGAGGGACACGTGGGTGGCTCAGTTGGTTAAGCATCCGACTCTTGATCTCACGTGATCTCGGGTCACGGTTTGTGGGTCGGGCTTGGCGTTCTGTCTCGCCCTGTCTCTGCCCTTTCCCCACTCTCTCTCTCTCTCTCTCTCAAAATGGCTAAACAGACTTAAGAAAAATAAAAGACAATAGATCAAAGTCTAGCATATACAAAAGTTCTTACACATGAGCTGCAAAGAGGACAACAGCAACAGAGCTAAGAGGCTCCTGTTTTTAAAAATCAACAGAAGGGGCACCTGGGTGGCGCAGTTGGTTAAGCGTCCGACTTCAGCCAGGTCACAATCTCGCGGTCCGTGAGTTCGAGCCCCGCGTCGGGCTCTGGGCTGATGGCTCGGAGCCTGGAGCCTGTTTCTGATTCTGTGTCTCCCTCTCTCTCTGCCCCTCCCCCGTTCATGCTCTGTCTCTCTCTGTCCCAAAAATAAATAAACGTTGAAAAATTAAAAAAAAAAAAATCAACAGAAGATAAGGACGGGCAATTTCCAGAAAAGGACACTAACAATCTGTTTGGTGAAGAGATGCTCACTTACTGGTAAGCCAAGAAACCCAAGTTGAAATAATGAGATACACTTCACACGCATCAAGGTGACCGGTAAGGCAGGTGACAATCATCTGTGTTGGCCAAGATGTGAGGAAATGATCTTTCAAGCCCTTCTGTGTGAGTGTGAATCACAGAACCTTCTGGAAAGGAACCTGAGGGGCATTCAATGAAGTAAAGGAAGAGTGCGTCCTGTGACCCGCCCTCTCGTTTCCAGGCGTATATCTGAGAGATACTCTTCAATTTGTCCGTGAGGAGACACAGAAAAGGGCTGGGTCTGTTGCAACAGGGAATCGGAAACAACCTGCTTCATATTCTTAGTGGAATAGATGAGAAGGACAGAGCTGGTGCACGCTGTGGAACACCCTGGAACAAGGCAAAGCCCGAAACAGAAGGAGGGACGTGCAACAACGTGGGTAGATCCAGAGAGCACGGGGGAAAAGGGAAGGTGCCGAACGAGATTTCTAGCACACAACTATTTCACGTGCTCAAAGCATTCACGTATTTGACCAGGCTGCAGGCATCTTTAGGGACACACCAAGCATATTAAGTGTCTCCACGTACTTGCAGAGAAAAATATCACAGGGCGCGGATGAGAGGGGAAAATACTGCAAGGAGAGAAAGGTGTTAAGGCACCACTGGTTATATTAATCTCTGAACAGAGGAAGGCAACTAACTTCCTTTAAATTAGGAAACAGTGATGTGCAAATGCCCTGGGGCACAGAAGAGACTGTTACCAAAGGGGAACGAGGAGAATCCCACAGACAGTATATTCAGGATATGGATAAACAATACGCAGTCTATTCACACCACGGACTCTTATTCAGCCGTAAAAAGTAATAAAGTACTGGGGCATCTGGGGGGCTCCGTCGGTTAAGTGTGTGACTTGATTTCGGCTCAGGTCATGATCTCACAGTTTGTGAGTTCGAGCCCCACTTTGGGCTCTGCGCTGACGGTGCGGATCCTGCTTGGGGTTCTCTCTCCCTTCTCTCTCCGCCCCTCCCCTATTCTCGCTCTCTCTATCTCTCTCTCAAAATAAAAATAAACTTAAAAAAAGAAAGTAATAAAGTACCGATATTTGCTACAACGTGGATGAACTTCAAACATCACAGTCAGCACAAGAAGACATATGATGCAGTTCCATTTATATGAAATATTTAAAATAGGTGAACCATAGAGACAGAAAACAGATTCATGGTTGCCGGGGGCGGGGGCCTGGGGGAGGGGAACGATGTGGCACCTCCTTTTGGGGCAATAAAAATGTTTGGATCTAGAGAAACGTCACGGTTACACAAAATTGTGAATGAACTAAATTCCAGTAAGTTGTAGACTCCAAGGTAGTAAATTGTATGTTATCTGAACTTTACTTCAGTAAAAATGTAATTGTCAGTATCGGGGAAAAGAGCAGATGACTCGTCTCTGAAGGGACACAGCCCTAGCCTACATCCAAATTTACTAAACAATTCGTCTCGGTCCTACAAACTGCAGAAAGAACATCTCTCAGAGTGATCATTTACAGCAGAAGGACCAAATATATCTCAAGTTTTCGTAACCCATACTTTGACCAGGAAGCATATAATGGATTTTAATAATGCTTCAGACTATGCATTGTTATGTTAATAATTAATAACATTTAGGGGCACCTGGGTGGCTCGGTCGGTTACGCGTCCGACTTTGGCTCAGGTCACGATCTCATTGTTCGTGAGTTCGAGCCCCGCGTCAGGCTCTGTGCTGACAGCTCAGAGCCTGGAGCCTGCTTCGGATCCTGTGTCTCCCTCTCTCTCGGCCCCTCCCCCACTCGTGGTCTGTCTCTCAAAAAATAAATAAACATTAAAAAATTCTTTTTAAATAATTAATAACATTTAGTACTTCTTTGTGGGATAGATATAGGTGGTTACTATGCATAATATATTAAATACATGTCTACATTATATAATCACAAATTATAGTTATAGGTAATGTGTATTTACATAATTGTAATATGCATTGCACATATAATTATGTGTAATTTTACATTGTGTATATAATTATATGCATTATGCATTAAGTATAACATATAATTACATAGATATAC
Organism: Leopardus geoffroyi; assembly: GCF_018350155.1. Taxonomy (NCBI): domain Eukaryota; kingdom Metazoa; phylum Chordata; class Mammalia; order Carnivora; family Felidae; genus Leopardus; species Leopardus geoffroyi. The sequence goes on along the minus strand of NC_059342.1, from coordinate 5,112,822 downwards.
ATTGGATAGCCATTCAAACGTAATAAGGCGAGGACTGAGACATTTGGCAAACATTCTGAAAAGACCGTTCTGGTAGCAGGCAAAAGGAAACAGACGGGAGGGGTCCAATGTGGGTGCAGGTCTGTCACGCGGAGGCTCCCGAAGGATTCAAGGACAACAGGTGACTTAGAGCTGGCTGAGGTCAGGGGAGAAAGACTTACGTGGCTGAATTGGACTTACCCTTGGGAGAAGGCCACCATGACTGGGACTTGAGAGACAAAGACAGCAGAGGTGACCGTGGAGATTCTGCCCGGGCTAACGGATCAGGCAGTGCTGCGAGGGGTGAGGTCCTGGTCCCGTTGAAGACCCGGCGGGTTTGAGGCGTGTTTGATGATTCCTAACATGGCTGAAGAGGAGTCAGTACATCCAAGAGGAGGCTGCGTCTATAACCCCTGCTCTGCTCACGCGTGTCAACTGAAGCCAGAGCCACGGAGGAGACGGTTTCTTGGATTTGAAGGTGGAACCAGCGTCCGTTTCTGGCGAACGATTTCGGGGAGGAACGATTTAGGTGAACTTCAAGTTTTACGCCAACATTTGAATTAAAGGGGGCTAAATACTCACATTTAGCCCGGACTCAAAGCCGTATGTGAACACCACCCAACCTCCTCCAGCCTTTTGGCATGTTCTAACTGGTGAGGCAAAACAGGCACCGATCTCCCTAGCAGACAGCCTAGGCTTCTCTGAACCAGGCTGAATCTGGACGTAACTTCCTGTTTTAAGCGCCATTAAAAAGCAACATTGCAAGAGGCCAACTTTGATTCCAAAAGTTATGCCGCGTCGGAGGAAATCCCACAGTCCTTTGCTTTCTATCTCCTTAGGACTTGGGAGTTTTCAGACAACGTGCTGCTTCCACACGTATCTACACGTGCTCTACACGTATCAAAAAAAATAAAAATAAAAAATATATATATAAAGGTGTAACCTACTTGCATGGAAATTTGCCAAACTTTCAGATGTCATGTGTATACTTCATCCTTGTACATCTGATAAACATGAGTAATGAAGTTCCTACTCCAAACCTACACCCAGTGAGGCATCGTCGGATGTATCGATAATGTTGACCCCTGGCCGCACGGTATTATGTTTATTCCTTTCTTTGTCAGCCTCCCCCACACTGGACAGCGGGCTCCTTGAGAAGAAAGACCTTGCTCATCTGATCACATTTCTGTCTCCCCGCACACAACGCGGTGGAGGAGATGGCTTGAAAACAGGCTGAACCACGAACGCATGTGCTAGATCTGTAAGCGCAAAACTGCTTGGCAAATGAGCGGAGGAGAGCAGACACAGCAGGCCTCTCTGCTACCCTTAGAAGCGCCCGCTCACAAGGTTGCTCCTCGTCCGCAGTCCGGGTCTCTCGTTGGGGCAGGGGGCGCTCCCCTGTGACGCCGAGGATAGTGGCTCACACCTGCCACCGCGGTGCGATGGTGGGTGTGTGCCGAACATCTGTTTCCTTCCGAGAGTCTGGGATTTCTGCACGGGCCCGCTAGAAGGTGCCCACGTGACGACACTCTTGGACCCCCAGGTTCAAGCGAGCGTCTGTGGCCGGTAACAGTTCACGCCACGCCTTGTCGTAACCCACGGCTGGCAGAATCGAGCACGTGCGGTGTGGCTCCAGCAGGAGAGGACTCTTGGAAGCCTGTGCCTGGTTTCCCCCAGACTTTGTCCCATGTTCCTTTTCCCTTTGCTGGTTTAACCTTGTGTCCTCTGCAGGGACTAGATCATGGCTGTGAGTCCTGCGAGCCCTCTTGGTAAATCATCAAATGTGGGTGGTTCTGGGAACCCCCAAACCTGGCTCCAGCACGTAAGTGTCCGTGGGCACGAGCCGTGGCACGTTCCCTCTCTTCCATTGGCCTTGCTCTGTCGCTACTTCAAGTCACTGCAGCTCGGCTCAGCAATCATCTGTCGACCAGCCGTGAGAACGGGACCCACGGAGGGAAGATAAAAGGAAAAAAGGAGTCGAGGGACCAGGTTGAGTCAGACAAACATGTCGGCTCTCGGAACACGCACGATTTGGTTCCGGTAGACCAGGAACCAGAAAACAAGTCAGACCGTGGAAAGCTAGGGCAGAGGGAAGGCGAAAGGTCCTGGGGACGAAGAAGAGAGTGGTGTTCCAACTTTATAATGGCAACAGGCTTGACGGGCAGGTGCAGCCCAGATGAGATGTAGTCCCATCTGAGATTAGTTTGGGATAGTCTATCATCTGGCTACATGGCGAGGCGTTCCTTTCCTTTACAAGTTTTCAGGGGAAGAGGGAGCAGATTTTCACGGCGTGAGCATGAGGCACCGGAGACTGAATCTGTGGGCAAGAGGGCACCCTGGTCTCTGAGTCTCGGCACGTTTAAACTGAAGACACCCCATGGGGATCGTCTGAAGGCTGAGGACTCACAGGAGTGTCAGATGATGTGCTGTATCTGCAGGTTTTCAGTCCTTTCGTGATCCTGCTTGGTTCTCCGAGTCTGAAACTCGCTTCTCTGCGTCAGGACCTGTGATCCGGGCCGAGGACTCCATCCGGGTGGAGAGTAAAAGACCTCAAGCTGAGAAGCTACAGGTGCAGGAACACAGACGGCAGACGTGGCCCAGGGGTCATGTCTGGAGCCCGGCCAGGACGGCCAGGGTGTGATACGCTGAACCCAAATCGGACTGATGTATTAGCCCTGAGTGCAGACGATGGTGTCATTACTGTCCTGTGGGTGACCGGTGCCTTGCTTCGTCCCCGTTCTTTAGCGTGAATCACTAGATGAGTTACTAGGGGAGCTTTGAAAAGTCCTGATGCCCAGCTCACCCCCAGACCGATGGGGTTGGCTCTTTGCTGGGAATCAGGAGTTTTAAAACTTCACAGGCACTGACACTATATACCAAGCTGGTATGAAAGTTGCCACATTCTTTTTTTTAATTTAATATTTTTAGTTTTATTAATTTTGAGAGAGAGAGAGAGAGAGAGCCTGAGCCGGGGCGCAGGGGCGGGGGGCAGAGAGAGAGGGAGAGAGACAGAATCCCAAGCAGGCTCCGAACGCTGTCAGCAGGGAGTCCAATGCGAGGCTTGATCTCACAAACCGTGAGATCGTGACCTGAGCCCAAACCAAGAGCCGATGATTAACTGACTGAGCCACCCAGGTGCCCCGGAAAGTTGCCACATTCTCAAAGAGGGGAAGGTACAAAGGTTTTATTTTATTCTTTTATAATTTTTTAATGTTTACTTGAGAGAGACAGGGTGTGAGCGGGGCAGGGGCAGAGAGAGAGGGAGACACAGAATCCGAAGCAGGTTCCAGGCTCCGAGCTGTCCGCACAGGGCCCGACGTGGGGCTCGAACTCACAAATAGCGAAATCACGACCTGCGCCGAAGTCGGTTGCCCAGCCGACTGAGCCACCCAGGCGCCCCCAAACTAAAGGTTTTAAAGACTGTCTATAGCAAAGTCACACGAGGAAAAAACCGAGGCTAACGTCTCCAGGCACGGTTCAGAAGAAAGGCTGTCTGCGAGACAGGGCCCAGGAGGAGACCGGCAGCCATTCTGGGGAGATGTTTAAGGGACGGCTTGTCAACAGTCACCAACAGCGCAGCCTTGACACGCATTCATTCCTCAATACGCTTGATCCCTTGCTCAGGATTTCATCCTGACAGCTCAGAAGACAAAGGCCATATTTTCCTGTGTCGTGTGGGCCTTACGACCTCTACTGCACAGGATTACCTTACTTATCAAAACCCAGAATCTTGTCCTGAGAGGGGCCGAATCACGACGTAAACTGGATTGGAAGCCTCGCACGGTATCTGCTGTGGAAGGAAAGGAATCCTGAAATTTGCCGTGGGGACGGTTGGAAAGGTGTTCGTGAAACTGGGAACGGAAAGCCTAAATTCTGATGAGTCTGCTTTGCCAGTAGAAAGAGGGGCTCCACGGGGCGCCTGGGGGGCTCCGTCGGTTAAGCGTCCGGCTCCTGATTTCCGCTCAGGTCATGGTCTGACAGTTTGTGAGTTCGAGCCCCGCGTTGGGCTCTGTGCTTACAGAGCAGAGCCTGCTTGGGCTTCTCTCTCTCTCTCTCTCTCTCTCTCTCCTCTCTCTGCCCCTCCCCTGCTCACTCTCTCTCTCTCTCTCTCTCTGAAAATAAATAAAGATAAATTTAAAAATAAAAGAGCTGCTACATACCCAATGGGGAGATTTATCCTGCTTTGCTTAAAAAACAGCTACAATGGCCTCCCTGAGGGAGTCGCCTTGAGAGACGCTGCTGATTCTCCTCGGACCCAACCCCACCAGCCCTCTTTTGCTTCCTGACCTTTGCTTCCTGACCCGTAACTATACTCAAGTCCCGGCAGACTCCAGAAGGTACAAAGTGTGACCTCTGCGGATGTGCCCTGAGCCCCGAAAGGACCGTGTGACTTTTCTGGTGTAAGAAAAGGAATTTGTGCGGAAACGGACGTAAAGCGTGTGGGATGAGGGTGGAAGGAACAGGACGTGGTTCCGGACGGATTTGTGGCTGTGGGCCCACTAAGCAGAGAGGCTGGACTTGACATGGCAACTTTGGGTTGGAACAGGTTCTAACGGTTTGATGGGCCGGTTGGCTGAAACATAATCCAAAAGGCGGCTTACACGAAATAAAGGTAAAGTGCCAGACCTGCTTTGGTGTCCTACCAAGGCAAATATTCAAAACTTAGGGAGTTTCTCAGCCAGTTTGGGCTGCTAGGACAAAGCACCATGGACTGGGTGGTGAAGTCACAAGAGATATTTCTTTCTTATAGTCCTGGAGGCTGGAAATCTGAGATCAGGAGGCCGGTGTGGTTGGATTCTGGTGAGGGCCTGCTTCCGGGTTGCAAACTACCAACTTCTCTCTGCGACCTCATATGGCAGCAGGAGGAAGGGACATCTCTGGGGTTTCTTTCATGAGGGCTCTAATACCAATCCTGAGTAGCACAGCCTCCTGATTGGATCATTTCCCCAGGGACCTCTTCCCAAGACAACCGCACTCGGGATTAGAATTTCACCACATGGATTTTAGGAGACATAAACATTCAGTCCGATGCCGAGGGATGAGACAGAGTGTAGCTGTCATTCGAGGCACTCTAGCCTGTTCTGGGAGGGACCAGAAGACACACTTTTCACCAGGACTGTGAGGAAATAAACTAGTGAAGGGAGCCCCAAGTCCTCGAAGCGTCCTGTGATGGCTCTTCGCCGTAGGTCAGATCTTACAGTGGGAACGTGGTTATAATCGGGAAAGCTAAACGCGATAGAATTAATTGGATCTGGGGTGGCAAGGGCCAAGGGGCAAGACCCCGCACCAAAAGCAACGTGGACGTGGTGGCCGTAGTGGAGACCGTACTGCACAGCAGAGTCAAAGCAGCCATCAGAGTAGAGACTCACAGAGACCCATGGCATTGGCCACTTGGTCGCTGTGTTCCTAGAAATGAAAGAAATGGGAAGCCCAATGCTCGATCTTTTGGAGCGGAAGAATACAAGGCCAAGCGAATAAACCTTCACCTGAGTCGTAAAAGCAGAGTCATGGCTTCTCAGTCAGTTCCCAGACCTGAGCCAGTTTTTAGACCCTTGAAGGGATGGAAGGCCAGGAGGAGTGACGCTAGCACATTGCCCAAAATTTTGCTGCTCATCTTTCACCCAAACTTCCCCGCGGGAACGTCGGGCCTTCTACAAGATGACTGTGCATCGCAGAAAAGAAAGTAATCAGATTTTCCAGAGACCTTGGACACTGGCTGTGAAATGACACTAATTTCAGGAGAGCCAAAATGTCACTGTCGTCCACCAGTCAGAGTTGAGGCTTATGGAAACCAGATGGTCAATGGAATTTATCTCAGGTTGATCTCAGAGTAGGTTCAGTGGATCCCTGAATTTATCTTGTGGTTATTTTCCCAGGTCTGGCATGCGTAACTGGAAAGACATTCTCGGCACCCGGCAGAATCTCTGTATTGATTCCTGGGTCTATTGAGTGAGTTCTATTATGGTGAGAGGGCCAGGTGGAAGCCTCTAGAACTGGGAAGCAGGAAGCCGTAAGGAATGGCACACTCCTGGAGGGATTGCAGAGATGAGCAATCAAGGTCTTGATTGACCGCCATCAAGGACTCGGGCACCTGGATGGTGATGGCCAGGACCTCTCCACTTTGACTCGCCCATTCACTCTTTGCAGAAAACAGATGGCTCCTCGATAAGGACTATGGAGTCTCATAAGTTTAACCAGATGGTGACTCTATGATCCTGTACCAGATGTCGTTTCATCGCTTGTACGAATTAATGCCTCCCCTGCTATCTAGTAGACAGCCGTTGACCCGAAAAACGCTTTCTCCTCCAGCCTGTTAGTAAAACCCACCAGAAGCAGTTTCCTTTCTGCCGGCCAGCCCAACAATACGCCTTCCCCTGTCCTGTCCCAGGGGCGTATCAGCTCTGCAGCCCTATGTTACGGTGTAGCTCACGGGGATCCTGATCGACTTTCCCTTCCGTGGGCCCATTACATTGATGATATTATGCTGGTTGGACACAGTGAGCAAGGAGTAGCAATTACTCTAGAATTACGGACAGGACATCAGTGTGTCAGAGGGTGGGAAATAGATCAGGCAAAATTCAGAGGCCTTTTACCTTAGGGAAACTTCTAGGGATCTGGGGGTGTGAGGCATGATGGGCGATCCCTCCTAACTTGGATAACTTGCCAACCAGACCCCTCCTGTGCCCGTGAAAGAGGCATGATGCCCTAGTGGCCCTCGTTGACTTTTGGAGACAAATAGTCCCCGTTTGCGTGTGTTACTCCGGTCCATTTACCGAGTGACCCGAAAAGCTGCTAGTTTTGAGCAAGGCCCAGGACGACAGAAGGCTCTGCAACAGGTCCGAGCTGCCACACCAGCTGCTCCGTCACTCGGGCCATGTGACCCAGTAGTTCCGATGGTGCCCAAGGCGTCAGTGGCAGAGAGGGTTGCTATTTGGAGCATCGGCAGGTTTTTATCTGTGAATCGCGGGGGCGGGACCCTAGGATCTGGGGACCAAGCCTTGCCATCCTCTTTGGATAATTACTCTCCTTTTGAAAAGAGACAGCTCGTGACCTGTTAGAGGGCCTTGGTAGAGATGCTTCACCTTGGGCCACTGAGCTTACCGTGTGACCGGAACTGCCCATCATGAACAGGGCACCACCTGACCCACCTCGCCACAAAGTAGAACATTTAAAGCAGCGTTCATTCCATCATCCAGGGGGACTGATAGCCACCTGATTGGGCCCAGGAAGTCCTGGATAGCAGACATAAGTTACAGGAAGAAGTGGTTCGAATGTGCACAGTCCCCACTCCGGATGTGCTGCCTTTTCTCCCCTTCTGCATCCGTGGCCTCCTCGTGAAGACTACGTATAATCAGTTGAGGGAAGAAGAGAAAAGTCATACCTGGATCATAGATGATCCTGGCCTGTATACAGGTCCTCCCCCCGAACACGGACAGCTGCATCAATACAACCCCGCCCAGGGACATCCAGGAAAGGAAATGCCCCCAGTGGGCAGAACTTTGAGCCGTGCACTTAGTTATTCGTTTTACTTGAGAGCAGTGGCAGGAAATGCAATTTTATACCAACTCAGGAGCAGCAGCCAATGATTGGGCTGGAAGGTCAAGGACTTGAGCGTGACTGGAAAATTGGTGACAAGGAAAGTTGGGGAGAAGATTTATGGACGGACCTCTCTGAAGGGCTGGAAAGTGTAAAGATACGTATATCCCGTGGGAATGCTCACTGAAGGGTCACTGCAGCACGGGAGCATTTTAATAATCGAGTACGCAGGATGGCTTGTTCCGTGGACACCATTTCCTCTTTCCCCAGCCACCCCTGGCATTGCTCAACGGGCTCGTGGACAAAGTGACCAGAGCGGTGGGGATTATATTTGGGCTTAGCGACACTTGCTTCCACTTATTCCAACCAGGCTATGAACCACTGCTGAGCCTCCAATCTGCCAGCAGCCGAGTCCAATATGGCACCATTCCCCAGGGCGATCAGCCAGCTACCTGGTGGCAGGCTGATTGCATTGGACCACTTTCCTCCTGGAAGAGGAAGCGTTTGTTTCTTCCTACTGGAATAAACACTCACCCTGGATATGTATTTGCCTTCTCTGCCAACAGGGCTTCTACTAAGTCTACTGTCCTCGGCCTTATCCACTGGCACAGTATTGCACACAGCACTGCCCCCGATCAAGGAGTGTATTCCATAGCAGAGAAAGTGCCGCAACGGGCCCGTGATGCTGGAATTCGTGCTCTTACCACGCTTCCCACCATCCTGAAGCAACCGACTTGACAGATCTGTGAGCCGGCCTTCTGAAGTCTCAGTCCAGTGCGAGCTGACGGCAATAACTTACGGGGAAAGCTTGTCCTGGGACGAGGTTCTCCAGGGCGCTGTGTGGGCTCTGACTCAATACATCGATACATGATGCCGTTTCTCCTTCAGCCCGGATTCATGGGTCGAGGAACCTAGGGGTAGAAATGAGAATGGCACCTGCGTTACCCTAGTGACCTCACTGGGAAATTTTTGCTCCCTGTTCCTATGGCCTCATGCTCTGCAGATCTAGAGGTCATAGTTCAAAGGGAAGAATCCTGCGAGCAGGAGACATATGCCAGGGATTCCTTTGAACTCAAAGTTAAGACTGCTACCAGGCCACCCTGGGCTCCTCACGCGGAAAGATGAGACCTTAAGAGAAAAGACTGAGGTCCCCCAAGTAGGAAGGAATTCTGCCTCCAGAGAGGGTTCAGACTCCGGCTGCCACATCAGATCTGCCCTGCGTTGTCTGTCTGCTTTCAGCCTGCAGCATTCAAACTTGCCAGATTTCACAATTACACGAGCTAATTCTTTAAAATCGTTCTGTGTCTGTGTCTCTTTCTCTCTCAATAAACACACACACACACACACACACACACACACACACACACATCCTAGAACCCTACTACAGAAACTGCTTAACATTCATAATTTAAAAGAAGGTGAACGGGGGTGCCTGGGTGGCTCAGTCAGTTAAGCATCTGACTTCAGCCCAGGTCACGATCTCATGGTTCATGAGGTCTTCTGCGGGTGCAAGAAGGAAATTAGCACCATTTTCATAAAAGTCTCCCAGTATCATGTATAGTGAGGGACGGTCCCTCCCTTGTCGCTTAAAGACCAAAATAAGCCACACCTTTGAACCTTTCGTCCCGTATCGTATTTTGATCGTGAGAGTCATTTTACGGTCCTTCTGGGGACCCATGTGGTAGGTGGTCTTTTCATCTCGCTGATGGTTTCCTTTTCTGGGCTCCACACGTTTTCACTGCTCTGAAAACACGTACACAAGCCTGTTTTTAAGATTCAAAAGCTCCTCCTGGCATATTCCGGAGGAGATGACAACCTTTTGCACCTCACCAGCGTATATTAGAGCATCTGTTACTGTTCACCTCCTCCAGCCTCGTTTTTTAGTTTAGCCAATCTGATGATTGAAAACACACTACCACATCATCCAATGTGTGTGGCTTGTGCTGTCAGTGCAAAGTCCCGGGTAATGGGGCAAATTGGATGCAACTTAATTAATCATAGCAAGCTAAAAGGATAAAGATTATATGCAGCAAAAGCATCCTCCGTGTGGCGAGAAGGACAGTGAAATTGTTACTCTTCAGATCTCACCAAACTGGCTTTATTTACAAACATATTTATATTGGAACCTAAGCGACTTTCTAGAGACTAACACGAATATGAGGAAATTGAGCTTCTCGGGCAGCATTTCCCTGCACGCCTGGGAGAAACGTGGAATCCTTTGGAAGTTCTTGTCTATTTCAGGGGTGTGTACGTCTCTGTGGCCGGGAGTTTGGAGCAGGTCCTCAATTTACCTCCCTGAATTTGGATAGATGGCGCAGAGGCACTAAAGACTCCGTGTTACGGCCTGGGCTGGTGAGCGAGCACTCCCGAGGGAAGCATCTGTCAAAGCTTGGCATGAATCACGGAAGGCGTAAGACGGCCCAGCCTGTGTCCTGTCGGCACAGATCTTATCACGTATCAGGGGAAGCACCAGGAGGAGGCAAACAGGGATGGAACCCATCTCCAGGAGCATCCGTGTCGTTAGGAAGCATGTGACGATCAGGATGTCACTCCCGCTCCAAAACAGCACAGTGCGAATGTCTGTCCCAGGTAAATACACAGAAGCGTTGTGCTTTTCTTATAAAAAGATACCCGTTACACATAAACATTTGGGTCCATGTTGATAACTAAACAAGCAAAATGCAAGTCCCATCTAAATTTCTCCAAAGGCAGCTATTTCAAATTTTTACATTTTCCCGTAGTTTATTTGGAAAATCACCTCTCTATCTGTCACACGGCCAGCTCAGGCTGGTTAGCCTAAAAGTCGCTGGCCTGAATTCAAATACGTTCACACTTCCTCTTCCGGGCTTTAATAAAGGCTCGCCCACAAGTGTGAGGTCTGGTTTGGAAACTGTCAGAAGCGAGCTTACTTGAATACAGCGTGTTGTACACGGGGCAGTGGGAAGTCAGCAGGAAATGCCCGTTGAAAGCTGAGAGTCACGTTGGGATCTTTAAGGTGTTGAGAATGAAGACTGTTCTAGAGCACAAAGCGTCCTCATAATTTGTTTTCCTCCTCCTCTCATTAGGAGGCTGTTGGCCTTTTTTTTTTTTTTTTTTTTGCTATGTTCAATTTTATTTCCAGTAGGGTTGTTTACATTACTGTTGTGTCTTAGCTTTTAAAAGTTACAAGTTACCTTGTATAAATTATATAGAAGATGTAAGGAGTAATAAAAAGGAACCCATAAACATCCCAACCTGCCTAAAAAATGCAGCATCATCCACATCTCCAGGGACATCTGTACATCCCTCCCCCCGGTCATCAACCCCATTCATTACTTTCAGTGTGTTCTTTATATTTTTACCAAAATAAATGTGTTGCTAAATAACATATTGTTTTATTTTGTATAGCTTTGAAATTGGGACAAATGGAATCATCCTGTACAATTTTTCTGCAAATAGCCTTTTTTATTTTATTTTATTTTCTAATGTTTATTTATTTATTTTGAGAGAGAGAGAGAGAGAGAGAGAGAGCATGAGCTGGGGAGGGGCAGAGAGAGAGGAGGGGAGAGAGAATCCCAAGCAGGCTCTGAGCTGTCAGTGCAGAGCCCGACTTGGGGCTCAAACTCATGAACCGTGAGATCATGACCTGAGCCGAAACCAAGAGTCAGATACTCAGCAGACTGAGCCACCCAGGCACCCCTATTTTCTTTTACTTGTTACTCATTAGAAAGAGAAGGTTTTTTTTCTTGCAATTTCAACATTTTCTCTTCCTACATAATTTACTCTTCTGATGTTAAGCTGTATTTTGTTTAAGTTCACTTTAGCATGATACTCGGCATACCACAGAGTTCTTATCTTCCACATGATTGGACGGGGTTGTTCCCCATTTTTTGCTATTACAAAATGGGGGAGTTTCTCTAGGCCCAGCAGTGAAATCGCTCTGTCAAAGGGCCCGCTGTCTTCAGCCCGTGCCAGGTCATAATAAAGCGTTTTCCGAACTTATTCTTCAGAATGGCCCTAATTCACACCCCCACCTCAGTCAACACATGTGCACGGCCACATCACACACAGGAAACTTTCAGCGATGCCAGAGAAACACTCCATATCAAAGGAATTCTCAGAACCTAAACCACTTTCTAGATACTAACCTGAATATTAAGAAATTCAGGGTCATGGGTAGCATTTTGCTGCAGGCCTTGGAGAAATGTAGAATCATCTGAAGTCCTTATCTAATCTACTTCAGGGAGTGTTTTCAGAAATAAAGGAGAAAAGGGGAAGAAGAGAAAATACTTGTAGAGATACAATGTGAAAAAAAATAATGGCTGAAACCTTACCAAATCTGATGGAAAATCTGAATCTATAGATTTGACGTTTACCCGTAGGAAAATAAAAGCGGATCTGCTCTTAGATACGTCACGGTCAAGTCATGGGAAGACAAAGAGAAAATTTTGAAATTGCAAGACAAAAACTTCTCTTTGTACACCAGAGGACCACACTTAGATTAGCCACTGACTTTTACTAAGAACCAGGGGAGGAAAGGTTTTGAGATGACAACAGTCAAAAAGCTGAAAGGAAAAAAAAAAAATCTGTCAACCCAGAATTCTATATCTAGCAAATCTGTCCTTTCAAAATGTAGACCAAAAGATTTTTCCAGATATACAAACTTACAAGAATTATTGAAGGAAATCTTTTAAACTAGAAAAAAAAAAAAACAAAAACCAGCTTCTTAGATCTGAAAATGATAGATTTCTTAAAGAATGTACATGAGTGTGCCTATGTGTGTATCCATACAGAATGTTCTAAAAGTGTTTCTGCACTTTAACGTCTACTGGTTTCAGAAGCATTAAAAATGCTAGAAATGTATGAAAAACAAACTTTGAAGATTTCGCTGTTTTAATTTGTTTTCTATTTAGCTTTGTAAATTTTGAATAATTATTTTCTTTAAAAATTTTTTTTGACGTTTATTTATTTTTGAGACAGAGAGAGACAGAGCATGAACAGGGGAGGGTCAGAGAGAGAGGGAGACACAGAATCCGAAACAGGCTCCAGGCTCCGAGCGGTCAGCACAGAGCCCGACGCGGGGCTCGAACTCACCGACTGTGAGATCATGACCTGAGCCGAAGTCGGACGCCCAACCGACCGAGCCACCCAGGCGCCCCCGAATAATATTTTTTAAGTTTATTTATTTTGAGAGACACCATGTGTGAGCACATGAGTGGGGGAGGGGCAGAGAGAGAGGGAGAGGGAGAAGCCCAAGCACGTTCCACACCGTCAGCACAGAGTCCCATGCAGGACTCGAACCCACCGACGGGGAGATGGTGACCTGGGCAGAAATCAAGAGTTAGATCCTCAGCACAGGGAGCCGCCCAAGCACCCTGGTTTTGAATAATTATTAATTTAATTTTCTGAGTCCCTCTAGCTGAAGATTATTTATTCATTGACATAAAGCATTTTAAAATGTTTTCAAAATGCGCACGGCTGAGGAAGTACAACAGAAATTTGAGTTCCGTGTCTGGGGTGATGCAAGACAAAACCACGCTATGTGGGGAAATTGGGAGTTGCAGACAGAGGGCAGCCCAACAATAAAACTCCCTGGGAATTAACCAAAAATTCCAGGGACAACGCCAGATTTTTAAAAGCTATGAACTGAGGGAGCACAAGTAGAGATCTCAAAGGAAGCAGGTATTATCAGAGTTCCTGGGGAACAAAGGTCGATCTCCAGCCGGGGAGGAGGGTGGTCCTGGAGGTGCCGGAGGGTTGGGGGAGGGAGCTCCAGGCTGGATGATGGGGAGGGGCCGTGGTCCAGCTACTTCTGTCCCCTCCCTGCCCTCAGGGGCCCTTTGTGACCAGGCCATGGCTCTGTGATGTGGTGTGATGTGATGTGATGTGAGCCTGAGGCTTTTGTCCCCAAGTACAAGCTCAGCGCTCAGTTGCGCGAGGACAGTAGTGGGATCAGGAACTAACGCTTCGAGTAAGGAGATGGAGAATATTCTCTTCGCTCTGAGAAGCATTAGCGCTGGTTGGCTGAGCTCCAGCCTCCCCTCCTGGACAACCCAGACCATCTTCTTCTTCCTGTGTGGACTGTCGTTCTTCCTCCTGTTGATCTCCTGCTTCCAGACGGACCCAACATCCTCAGCACCACGAAGGAAACGCAGAAGCAGCAGAAAGGTAAGGAACCTTGGCCCGGACCCAGCAGAGAGGAGGATTCCGTCTTCTTTTCTATCATCGTTTCCACCTTCCTGAGTCACTGGGGAGACTCCCGAGCTGGGAAAGAGCAGAACGGGTGTTCTCGGGGGAAGAAGAGAGCACCATCCTCCCAGGCCAGGCCAGGCCAGACCAGGCAGGGGTTAGAGGGGCAGGAGGGCTTCTCCCGGGAGATCTCGGGCCAGGAGGCCGGGTGTGGCAGAGGGCTCCTGGGCCACGGTCCCAACACAGTGACCGGAGGACTGGAGGCCCAGAGCTCCATCCCCGGGGGAGGACAGGCTGCTGGGCACCGGGCCGGCAGCCACCTTCCCGGGGCAGGTGTCTCAGGAGAGCTGGCCTCGGTTGGGGCCGATCGAGGGCGGCGCCGAGCCCGGGAGGCCCCGAGCAGGGGCGGCAGCGGGGCTCGGGTCTCGGGAAGCGAGGTGCTTCCTCAAGGCGCTGAGACGCACCCGCAGGTCTGGGAACGTTTCTCGAGCAGAGGAACAGGGACGGAGAGATTTCTCGCATCGAAAATCTGCGCGTCCATTCTTCAAAGTAGAAAAACGGAAAACAGTTTTGTCCACTTCGCAAATGACGAACAGGAAAGAAAGCCACCCCCCCCCCCCGCCCCCGCCCCATGAGTTGAACGTAGGAAGTCACGCTGTTCCTGAACACAGAGCACCTGCAGCCAGAGAGGCGAGACAGACTGGGGGTCCCGTCCCCCCAACCCCGTGTTCTCTCGTCTCTGCAGCAGGTGGCGCCATGGCGAAGGAGCACCAGAGGCAAGAAAAGCGAGATCCTGAAAGGTAAGGGGCCGCCACGGAGCCCTGCGTCCCTGGCGAGTGTCCCTCCTGCTCCGAGCGCCCAGCCCCGCCGTCTCCGGGACACCCGCGTCCGTCCCTCAGGAAACAGAGCCCCGGGAGGCTCCCGGGACGGAGGGCGGAACCCCGAGGCCTCCCAGATTCTGGGCCAGAACCAGCCCGAGGGGCCGGACACGGGTGTCGCCCGGCAGGGGCCTGGGACCTCCAGCTCCAGCTGTGGCCAAGTTGTGGAACTTTGCTCAGGTTCCTCGGGGAGGCGACCCGGCCCTTTCTCCCCCCACAAGATCACGAGTGGGGAAGCTCTCCGTAAAGGACCAAGCGACCCCCACCGTGGGTCTTGTTGCCGCCGTGAGACCACGTGGCCTCGGACACCGATGTTCAGGGCTCCCGAGTCTACTCCCCCAAAGGTGTCCCCTAAAGGGACACTGCACCCGCCTCCCGTAAGACCCCCGGGTCCCCGCCTTCGGCTCTGTGACCGGGTCTCCCGCCTCCAGCTTACAGACACTGCCTGCAGGAGCTGGAAGGGGTTCAGGACCTGGTTTCCCTTCTGCGAAGGTAAAGAATCTTGCCCCTTCTCTCCCGGGTGGGCCTCTCAGAGCCTCCGGTGGGACCCCAGGGCTGCAGGGGGCGGGGGGAGCCCTGGGGACGGAGATCGGATACGGCCCCGGGAGGAGGGACGGCGGGGGCGCTGGGAAGCGGGTGCGGGGGCCCGGAGGGCGGTGATGGCCACGCCCGGCCCTGTCTGCTCCCGGCTGCAGCGCGTGCCTCGTGTCTCCCGCAGCCACTTGGGGCGGCTCTCTGACCAGGGAGGCCTTCAGCAGCTCTTGGGGCAAGAAGCCCCTGGGGCCAAGGGCAAAGCAGCACCTGCCAGAGCCCATCAGCCCCGCGGGCAGCCTGTGAGAGATGCCGCGCCCGCCAGGGCCCCGCCGGCGTCCCCCGCTCCTCTGGCCTCCACGCTGTCACCAACCCCAACGACCTCCTCGGTGTCTGTTCGTTCGATCTCCTCCCTGAGTGCTCCTTGGCCACCAGAGTCTTGCCTTCTCCTGGGTGGCTTTTCACCCCAGCCCCTTGCTCCTTCCCCTTCCCCGCCCCGTCTCCCTTCTCCGGAGGCCAGCCCTCCACCTCGGCCAGACTCTACTCTAGCGCTCCCTCAGTTCAATTCCATGGCACGCCCGCTGGACGCCATCCCACGGAGCCCGTCTCCACACACCCCCTGGGTTGCCTCTGCCAGCCCAGCCATCTCGGGCCTGGGCCTCTCAAGCTGTCCCATTTCGGCCCTGTCCTGGTGGCAGGCAGCCGCCAAAGCCTGGAGCCCCTCCACCTCAACACGCTTGGAATCCTGGCAAGAGCCTCATTCCCACCAGCACCCGGAGGCCTCGTTCTGGGGAGGCCCCGGGAACAGACAGGCGGAGGCCAGCGTCCTCTCTTTCATCGGTCCTGATGTCCAGAAGCTGCTGGAGATTCTCATCACCAAGAGAACAGAGCTGAGGTTTTGGAAGGAGAAGGAAAAGAAGGAAGAGTCAGACTACCACGTGAACTCTCTGGGGAGTACGTTCACGTCACCGCGGGGCGGGCGGGACGCCGTGGGTTACCGATCCTTCCGGCGGAGCATGAAAGGCGAGCCACAACAGCTGCTTGGCCCTGAGCAGCCTCCATATCCCAAGATTTCGGGGGACAATTTTCGGCTGAAATGCAGCCAGCTCTTCTGGGGTCTCCCCATTCTGCACAGTGAGTCCCTGGTGGCCACTGTCAGTGTGACTGGTCCCCCACTGGAGTCACCCTCTGTCGTTTTCAATGATCTCTCTCATGCCTTACCATCCCAAATTCAGGCTGGCGTAGCTTCTCATCTGTCACTGGACCAGCTCTTCTCTCACCCTGTGGCTGAGCCCCAAGCCTTGACCCCAAGTTTGTCCCAGTCCCAGCCCCCGCCTCCGGCTCAGGTCGAGGCCCAGGCCCACCTTGCACCCTCTGTCCCAGTGGGGCCACCTTCTCTCCCACCTCAGATGGCCGGTGAGGCATCGGACCCTCCCATCCAGAATAACATGCCATCTTTCATCCCAAATGCAATTCAAAACCTGGAGATTCACTTTTTGAAGAAGCAACTAGAAAGGAACAGGACTCTACCCTCTGTGGTGAAACGATCTCAGGAAGTCTTCAGCCAGGTCCTTCCCGACTTCCCCCAGGACAGCCCGGCCTCCCAGACCCACCGGCCAGTCTCCGTCCTTCCCTTCCCCTCCGGGGACTTGACCAGCCCCGAGCTCCAGAACCATCTGGAACCACATCTTGGAAAGAGGTCCACGAAGCAGCAAGGTGGCGGGCCCCACGAGATCCAACCATCTGTGGAGCTGGCCCAGCCTCAGGGCGAGCCCCCGAAGGTGCCACAGGCACAGAGCGGAAGCCTCCAGGCTGCCCAGACCAGGTCGAGGGGCCCAGCGCGGACCACGCCAGGAGAAAACCTGGGCAAGGATGCAGGGCCTAGTGTGGGGAGGGGCCGGAGAGATCTACACGGGAGCTTGATCAGCTCTTCATCGAAGGTTTCAGGAATAAACCCTGAGGGATCACACACAGGCTTGATGAAGACGAGCGGCCCAGGCCAGAATCATCCAGAACAGCTCCTGAGAGCCCATTTGGGCCGGAAACCGGGGCAGATCACAGAGGGCCAGATCCCTGCGAGTGTTCATGATTCCAGGCTTCCCGCCAGCCATGGCCCGGACCCTCCTGGAAAGGCAAGTGCTCACAGGGAAACTGGAAATCCCGCATTTTCCAAGCACCCGGAGCCCCGCGTGAACATCCCCCACAACTTCTCCATCCTCAGTCCATACACTCAGAAGATGCTGGAAGCACATATCATAAGGTTTCGGGTGAGGCACAGATGGGGCCTGCCCCTCAAGGTCCTCAAGCCTCTAAATTTCTTTAAGCTGCAAAAGAGCTCAATCTTTCCACCACCCTCCACTCCCCGCTCGGCCACCCGTCCACCTAAGGCCGGGGCGGAAGCCAGGTTCTTGGAAAAACCTCCTGAGCCCCATCAAGGAGAGAAGGTCATAACAGAAGAGTCCGTTCTCACCTCGGGGAGTCCCCTCCTTGACCCCCAACCTGCACGTGAGGAAATCCAGCGGGCCCTGGGTGAGTCTCCACCCGGTGACGGCCCTCGGCCCTCGGGGGCCCCTGTGGCTGGACGGGAGGCCGGGCTACGTCCTCAGACGCCCGCATACAGCTTCGTGGGCAGAATCTGGCATAGCAAGACGGGCGCGGGGGATCCTCAGAACAGCAGCCTGGAGGCAAGTCCAGCAAGGGCCACAGATGAGCCAAGGAGAGGGAGCGGGGGTTGGACCTCGCGGGACCCCTGCGGCCGCGTGTCGGTACTTGAGCTCAGCTTCGAATCCCGGTCCTCGAGCGCCCAATGGGCCAAGGAGGGGGTAGGGGAAGGCGCGGAGGCCCCTGCCTGGGGAGACACCTTGGAACCCGGTGTGCTGGCCAACAATCAAAGCGTCAAACCAGACGTGAGAAGATCAGGGTCATCCGGGAGCAGTCAAGGCCCCTCCACACCTCCAGCGTCGGTGGCTCAAGCCCAGGAAGAGGTCGAGGCTCAGCTTGAAGGGTTCGAGCTCCAGGGGTCGGTCGAGTCGGAGGAGCCTCGGGGCCCTGGCCGTGGTGTGCTCCTGCAAGACTGTGAAACTGGCGTGCTCCTGCAAGACTGTGCCACCGATGACCTTCTTCAAGACTGTCACTCTGATGTGTTGCTTGCGGCGGACGTCTTGGCCTCTCACAGATTTCCGTCCGGCTGCCAGAGTGAGTCTAGTACAGACACGTCAACTTCCTGGACGTCCTCTCCCTTCGTCTCGCATGCACAGAACAGCCGGGGGCAGCCAGACCCACTGAGACGGCGGGGCCTCCGTAGCCCCTGGAGCAAGGCGTCCGTCCACGCCGACGGGAGAGAGGCCTACAGGAGGCTCAGCCCAGGAGGGCGTGAGAAATGGCTGGCAGAGCTGAAGTCCTTCCAGGCCAGTGTGATGAGCCACCCTACCCAGGACGAGGACTCGGCAGAGACCTCAAGAAGCAGGTTCGCTCAGCTCCTGCCCAAGAAGGAGGACGCTGCTCCAGAAGGCCACTTGAGGAAAAGCGTGAGGCATCTCCTGCAGTGGATCTTTCCCAGTAAAGGCAAAGGCCCGGAAGATCCCGGGCACAGGGGCCAGCCTGCAGCAGCCACCGCCCAGACGCAGGGGCCCGTCTCAGGCACATCGGTTGAGGACGGCAAGTCAGCCGGGGCTCAGGGGCTCATGACGGCCGTGGGTCGCATCCTAGAGGAGAAACTGGTGCCTCGCCAAGGACTTAGAGCCTCGGAGGTCAACCGGCGCCCAAGGGAACCCCAGGCGCTGGCAGGTACCTGTGTCTGCTACCACAGGGTCCTCTCCTACCAAGAGCAGAGGAGAGTGATGAGAGAGACTGCCTGCAACCTGCAGGCCGCCCCCGACGGCCACGGCTGTCCTAACGAGAACCGGTGGTGCAGAGGCAGAGACGGCAGGTGGGCCTCCGTACCCAGGATGCCGGGGTCCCCAGACGGACCCTGCCACCACGGGCGGATGCCGGCCAGAGCCTCGGGCCGCCCTCACCGCCCCCACTGCCCAAGGCACTGCCTCCTTCAAAACTATGTCTCATCCGGTCATTCCGTGTGTGCTTCTCATGCCTTTCTTGGGAGGACACCTTTTCTCCAAGAAAGGATGCATACAGTACAGAGAAAAATGTATTTTTCTCAGGTTAGCACATCCTCTATGGGCTAATGGCTTCTTCCCGCCACAGTTTTTATTGTTTTCCAAAATATATGTTTGTTTATCTCAGGAGAGGAGCTGGCCTCTGTCTGTGCCCCGCGGGGCGGTGGGGAGGAAGGGGAGGATCCGGGCATGCTCTCCCCCAGTGCCTGCTTTGGCTCCCAGAAGGAATGGAGCCCTGGGAGGAGGGCGGCCACGTGGTATACTCCAGACCCCCTCCCTCATACACCTTCGGTTTGCATAACAAAGGAAAGAGGAACACAACCCAGAAGACCCCACCCTGGGATCTGGCTCCGCCCTTCCCGTCCTGCTGTCTCTCTACCTTGAACTTGGGCGGCTGTAGGGGGGGTCTGCAGGGGCAGAAACCCCTCGGCTCCGGGGCGCCTGGAAGACAGCGTCAGGCGTCAGAGCCGCGAGCCAAGTTTGGAGGCCAGGTTGGCCCTGACGGCAGCGGTGGGAGGAATCCTGCCCCCCCCCCCCCACCCGTCGCCTGCCCCGGGACCCCTGATGGGGCTGTGGTGAAGATCGGCCGGGAGCCGCCCTTGGCTCAGCGTCACCCGCCTGCTTTCCACACTCTGGACCAGCGCAGGACGAGGATGTGCTCCCGGCCCAGGGAACGAGCGGGTGGGGGGCGCGGGCGCACTCTGCCCCGGGGTGCGGTGACCCAGGACCCCGCGGTGCCCACTGCCACCTGCAGGCCCTGAGGAGAGGAGCCTTTCCTGCGGTTCACCCCCAAGGTCCCCCCCCACCCCCCGCTGCGGCCGCGGAGCCCGGGGAGGGGCGGGGGGAGGGAGGCCGCCGGGGCCCCTCCGCAGACGGCCAGGCTGGCACAGGAGGCCCGGCCGGGCAGGTGCCCTTCTGCGCAGTCTGGGGGCCCCGGGCGGACTGGGACTTAACGAATGGCCCAAGGACGGGCCCCGAGGCGGGTGGGGGTCAGGGTGGGGGTACTCCCTGGCGTGGTGCGGAGTCCCACCCCAGGAGGGACCCTGAAGACCGCAGCAGGGGTGGCCCTGCCCTCACGCGGGTCAGGACCCCGCAGGTGGGCCTGGAACCCGGTGCAGGGGCAGCGGGCACAGGCCTGCTCGGGCACAGCTTCTCTCAGGGGAAGCAGTGGGGGGCCAGTAGTGGCAGTGCAGCCAGGACCTGGGGGGAGGGGATCCAGCAGTGACAGTGCGGCCAGGACCTGGGGGGAGGGGACCCAGCAGTGACAGTGCAGCCAGGACCTGGGGGGAGGGGACCCAGCAGTGGCAGTGAGGCCAGGACCTGGGGGGAGGGGGGAGGGGAGACCAGGACAGAGAGCACCCGGGTCCTCGGGAACTCTGTGCTGACAGCTCAGGGTCCCTGAGTCTGGCTGCTCCCGGGTCCTCTCGGCGGCACCGAGAGGTGGACGCGGTCCCCACAGGCCCCTCCAGAGAAGGGCCACAGGCAGGATGCCCAGGGAGCAGCAGGAGACAGGAAGGAGCAAGTCCCCTGCGCCCTCCTCCTGCCGGTGGTGCAGTTAGGCGGGAAAGGGACGCCCCGCACTGTGAGACCCCCACAGAGATCTCTGACGAGAGACCCCACAGAGAGACCTCTGATAGAGACCCACACCCAGACACCCGCGGAAAGACCTGTCACGCCGACCCATTCAGAGAGACCTCACATAGCGCGCGTCCCACGGAGATGGTCACTGGGCGGTCCCACGCAGGGCTTGCCCAGAGACCCCACGGGCATTCTTTAGGGGCCCAAGCAGTCACCTGCTGACAAGTGCTTCGCGGCGGATCTGAATCCACTCGGCAAGCTGGCAGTGCAGGCAGACTGTCGGCGGCTGGGCCCGCCCGGGAACCCCGAGACGCTCGGACTTCGTGGGGGTCTCCACCGGGGGAGACGCTCGGGAAGTTTCGTCTTTTCCTTATGTCATTGCCTCCGAACTAAAGGGTGACCGATTCCACCTGTAGACCCCCAAATCCCTCCCCTGCACAGGGGTTGCTTAGCTTCAGCTCTGACCGCAGTTTAGAAGAACCACATTTAAGCACCAGCAAAATGCTGCCAACCTCCAGTGAGGGCTCTTCTCTGTCCGGTTTTACTCAAGTCAGGTCAGACGCTGTCTGTGTCCCGTTTTTTTTACTTCTTTGGCGACAAGATCTGAATTCAAGAGAGCTGACCCTTCCTCACTTTGGAAACATGGTCAAGACGTGCAGAAAACGAGCTGATGGAAATAAAACAAACCAGCAAAAAGGCATCGGGACTCCCCCTCCCAGGGGGCGGTGCTCTGGCGTATTCTTTTGCCCCAAATAGCTGTATCAGGTTTGGGGCTTTTGTCTTAGTTTTAAGTGAAACAGACCAGCAGTTGTGTGAAATGTTTACAAATGAGTCGGCTATCTAGAAACATTTCTGTTTTATTCTCTTGTAAAAATTATATTTTTTAATATTTTTTTCCCTTAAAATGTGGTATGGCCCTCAAAAGGCATTATACATATTTCCAGAAGTGACAAAGTCCTGATGTGCAGCTCACGTACCTTAAACTGATGTACTATTGGGGAGGATTCCTTTCTTAAGTGATTCTTTCAAAATGCACATTTTCCAAGACTCAGGCAGTCAGGCTCCATTTTATATTCATTATAGGGCTAAAAAAAGGACACATTGTTTTAAATAGTTAGAAATTTTACAGAATATCTCATTTAATCTGTGAGATACAGACATGGCCTAATCGAATTACTAGAAAGGACATCTTGGGACACCTGAGTGGCTCAGTCCGTTAAGCAGCTGACTTCGGCTCAGGTCGTGACATTGTTCCCGAGTTCGAGCCCGCATCGGGCTCTGTGCTGACAGCTCGGAGCCTGGAGCCTGCTTCGGATTCTGTGTCTCCCTCTCTCTCTGCCCCTCCCCAGCTCACGCTCTGTCTCTGTCTCTCTGTCTCTCTCTCTCTCTCAAAAATAAATAAACATTACCAAAAAATGGACATCTTAATATCTAAATTGAAGAAAGTGTGCATTAATAATCAAAGTGTACAGGTAAATAACCAAAGGTGACATTAATGTAGACAAGAAAGTGTCCACTAAGCATGAAAACTCCCACATATATCTAGCGCTTTCCAAAGGTGTATTTTAGTGAGTGTATACATATTTCTTGTTGTTCATAAGCAACTTGTTTTTCTTGCCTTGCTAAAATCTATTTTAACGACAGCTGCCAAACATATGTCACTGGTTATGTCACTCTCAGATTATCCATCAGGATGAGTGTCCACCTTTATTATGAGAAGCAGAGCTAACATGAAGGCTCTTTGGTCTTTTTATTTCAGTAAGAAATACCTCTCCATTCTCCATAATCCACAAATTTATAACAACTTTTCTACGTCACTCCCTTACGATGTCCTTGAGTCACCAAATGATGGAACCTGGTCGTGGATGTCTTACAGTATTCTATAGGATTGTTTTTTGTTTTTTTGTTTTTTATTTTTTAGTTGCAACTAATGCAGGTAAGTTTACAGATCAGAACAAAATGGGGCCAATTAGGAAGATTTTCATACAGGAAATACTTTACAAAAAGCAGTGTATCCTTTTCAAGTCGACTCTTTTAATCAGATTTAACGGAATGATTATTATTCAGTCTTTTGAATTAAAGTCATATAGGGTGGGCATAAAGTCTGCAAACATAGACATAGTCCATAATAGTTGATCGCTATGACACGTGAATATAATGGTCCCTCACTAGCAATTCATAGTTCCATAAGCTGTGTAAAATTTCAGCGAACAAATGTGCATGAAAGTAGTGTTCCCGTGAGTCACGGCACACACATCTGTCATATGTGGCCTCCAATGATGTGTGTGTACAATTCCTACCACACAAACTTGTACCTTCACCCTAGAAGAAACCATCAAGGGGCTTCAATTTATTAGAAAAATACTGGCAGGGCACCTGGGTGGCTCAGCTGGTTGGGCGTCAGACTTCAGCTCAGGTCATGATCTCATGGTTCATGGTTTCGAGCCCCACGTGGGGCTCTGTGCTGTCAGCTCAGAGCCTGGAGCCTGCTTCGGATCCTATGTCTCCTTCTCTCCCTGCCCCTCCTCCGCTTGTGCTCTCTCTCTCTCTCTCTGTCTCTCAAAAATAAATAAACGTAAAAAAAAATTTTTTTAAAGAAAAATACTGGCAATGTTTCCAGACTTTATGGCTACCTGTATTTTATTTTTAATAAGTTTCGCTCCTGTAAATCTTACGAACATTTCACCATTTATATATACAAAGCAGAAATGGAAATCAAAGACTAAACAGAACGGAGGAAATAACAAACACACATCTCCATTTTGCTGAAAACGGAGTGATTTTTAATCTACCAGGCTGTCTACATGATATTCGGGATATATCACAAGCTTGGTTTTGAAAACAATTTATATTTAAAACAGGCCTCACACTGATTTCAATAAATCAGGGACTTGAGAACAAACTACGGAGGATGGCAATTTTGTGTTCACTTTTTAATCCTCCAAGGGGCAAAGATCTTTTCCCAGTGGGCAAAATAAAGTAGATAGTAGTTCACCCTTAAGAGCAGTTCCCTTGATAGGTTACAACATTATTTTCAGCATCATACACGTGTACTTTATAAGCATCTCCCACAGGAAGAAACTTCGGGAAGCGTTCCCCAAAACACCCAGCTACGCTTTCAGATCGGTCTTTAGAATCGTGCCCCTGGCCATGTGGGTTGCTGTTCGTCCCAAACAGAGGCATGGCTCCGTTACTCAGCTTTGCTGGGGAGCCTTCCCTGGGCCGGGGCCTGGCTGGCGTCCAATGCTTTGGTGACCAGATACAGCCCAGTGTTCCCAAATCTCATTTCCTTGGCCTGGAAAACGGGATCAAAGTTAATAGCATTGCAGTGAAGGGGAAGGGAGTTCAAGTAGTAAAACCCTATGCTTGGCAAGTATTGAATGATTTTGCTGTTGTCGCTGTTATTTTTTCATACTATTATTACCAGGTCAGTTTTTACTGGCTAAATAAAGTACGCCCGATTCATTATTTGGTACAGAATTAAATTTTCTAACACAAAACCTGGTGCTTTATAGATATATTAAAAATCAAAAACCCTCTCTGAGACAATAAACAATATTCTTTCAAGTCATCTTCAAATCATTTTGGGGGACACATTTATGGGTCTTTCCTAACCTACCCTGACTGTAAGGGACCCTGCAATCCCAAAGCTGTTACTTCCTTCAAATTGAACAAGCCAGCGGGGCGCCTGGGTGGCTCAGTCGGTTGAGCATCCAACTCCGGCTCAGGTTGTGATCTCACGGTTCATGAGTTCGAGCCCCGAGTCAGGCTCTGTGCTGACTGCTCAGAGCCCGGAGCCTGCTTCAGATTCTGTGTCTCCCTTTCTCTCTGCCCCTCCCCCCCCTCTCAAAAGATAAATAAACAGTAAATATATATATATTTTTAATTGGACAAGCGGAACTCGTGTGTTACTTCCAAACCAACTCTGTCCTTTCCACCTGCCTGTTCACACCTGCTCCTTGGTGTTCCCCAGCCCCCCGGGGTGAAATGGGGGGGTCCCCTGGTTATCTCCAGGAACACCAGGAGAGCTGGTTTCAGTAATCAAATCCCAGGTAGAAGTCAAAACATCAAGCTGCATGTCAACACAAAGCTTCTGCCCCCCAGGAGGGAGAGCAGCCTGCCTTCAGTGGGACGGGGGTGCGGGGGCCCCAGGGGCACGTGACCTTCCCCTTTTGCGCTTGGCGCTGCTTCCTCTTCCCAAGGGCGCCCACCACCCTCACCCGGTCACCCGTCTTACCGCCCTGGAGTTTGACCGCTCATGGCCCAGCAGGTGCATCGGGGGTGAAACAGCAAGAGGGCTCCTTTGCGGTCTACACCACCCTGCTGCGCGCCCGCGAGGGTGCCCCGGGGGCTTGGCAGGGAGGGCGGACTTCCTCTCCTGGGCGATTCGTTCCTGGGCGCCTCACACCTCCTTGGCAGCGAGGGCGAGCGCCTCGGCCGCCCGGTCCCCCTCGGTCCCCCTCGGTCCCCCCATCACAGGGTAGCGGTTCAGGGCACACGGCTGTCAGGCAGGGCCGCGGTGGTGTCTCTGGAGCGCCCCTCCACCCTGACCCTGGGAGAGCACTAACTCCCCAGAGCACCCCCTGTCCCCAGATGTCTCCAGGATGGTCGGACAGTCGGGCCGAGGTCCCCAAATGTCAGGGAGACCCGAGCAGCTTCCCAAAGTTGGTTCCTGGACGCCCCCTCTTGGGACGGGACTGAGGGTGCACTCTCAACCCCGGAAGCTCTCTCCAGAGAATAGAGTTGCTCATTTTACCCATTGCTCCTTCCCAGACGCTGCTGGGCTGGGCTAGGGCCCCGCTTTCTGGTCTAGGAGCCCTCCTCTCCTCGGGATCAAATCTGAATGCATAAGCTTGTTTGTCACTTTGAATTAACCTCATTACCCCCTTTACCAGCACACTGGAAAGAACATCTCTTATTCTCAATAAAAAGAATTACAATAGAAGCTTATAAAATTGTATATAATTTGGAAGTATCTTTATTTTTACCTATTTATATAATATTGAAATACATAATATTTTATTCTGTAATATTATGTAATATTTTATTTACGTAATACTGGCACTCACCTATAAAAACACTTGTCAGTCTTTCCTCCTTCTTTACAAAAGTCAGAAGATACGTTAAGAATTAGCTGTGAAAATGCCCATATTTGGGAGGCTTTTCCCTTGTGTATTTATTTCTATGTTAAAATCCCTATTCTGTAAAAGATATTAAGCCTGGGGGTGGGGGGAGAGTCAGCCTTAAGGACGTGCTAGGTGGAAGGTATTTCGATTTGAGGGTCACCTGACCTTTTCGGGATGCTGCCCATAGGTTGGCGAAAATCTCTAAAAGCTTAGGAACGGAAACCAATTGAGAATTAGATGCCAAGTCCTCAAAAAGAAGAGCCATCTGACCAGTTTGTGACGCCCTCCCCCACCTCTGGTAACTGGGGACAGAGCCTGTGTGGAGAGAGAGCATGCCTTCTGGACCCTTCAGAGAGACCAGCAGGCAGGTGGAATGTCCCCAGAAGGGAGGTTAAGTCTTCTGGATGGGCTTCTCCCGGGATGCTTTACTGCTGAGGGGTGACTGGATTTCCAGGGGAGACCACAGAGGAGAAGCAGAGAGAGCTCTCCTAGGCCCTGTTATCGCTGCTGGGCTTGGCTGTGTTTTCCCGTGGGTAATAAACATGATTACATTAAAGTACCCAGCACTAAAATCATATTCAAACACCTCTTCGCCTGCTGGTGAGTTCCTCGATATTATGGGCCAGATGACATGTTTGGGGACACTGGTCTGGGGACTGTGTTGGCAGGATGAGCTTTTTACTGAGTGAATTTATGACAATGAAAGCTCATCCAGCAGAGATACTAGGAAAACAAGTTATTTATTTATTTATTACATATTTCTAAAGTTTATTTCTTTTTGAGAGAGACAGAGAGAAAGAGAATGAGCAGGGGAGGGGCAGAGAGAGAGGGAGACACAGAATCCGAAGCAGGCTCCAGGCTCTGAGCTGTCAGTACAGAGCCCGATGTGGGGCTCGAACTCACGAACTGTGAGATCATGACCTGAGCCGAAGTCGGACGCTCAACCGACTCAGCCATCCAGGCGCCCCTTTTTTATTTATTTTGAGAGAGGGAGAGAGAAAGCACATGTGCTCACATGCATGGGAGAGGGGTGGCAGAGAGAGAGGAAGAGAGAGAGAATGCCAAGCAGGCTTCATGCTGTCAGTGCAGAGCCCAGCATGGGGCTCGATCCCATGAACCGTGAGGTCATGAGATCATGATCTGAGCGGAGATCAAGAGTCGGATGTTTAACCAACTGAGCCACCCAGGTGCCCCGGAAAACAAGTTTTCTAACTTTCTAGTAGGGAAAGCATCCAGTACTGTTGTTATTTAGGGACAAAAGTATGTATTTGTTTGGAAGAATTTTTCACGAAAGAGCAGTGGGTGGAGGAAATGATGGATGTGGACGTCTGACTGGAACATTTCTCCTTGGTGACTTTGGCAGGGCTCCCAGACCTTGTGCGGCTGCTGCCATTCCGTCCTGAAGGCTCTGGCCTCTTTGTCAGGCTCAGGGCAACCCCGAGGCTGCTGGTCCAAAGGCAGACACTCTTGTCCACTCCTGTCCCTTGCTGGCCAGATGGACACACAACATCATCCACGGCTGAGCGTTGTTTAGTAACTAGCTCTGTTTCCTCGGGCACAGTCCATATACTCCATAGTCCTGTTTACCACTGCCTTCTTTTACAACCTGAGGGTAAAAATGGTTAAGCGACTTTAAACTCATTCCCGTTCAATGGCAAGGCACATGAAAAATTTCCTCGTGATAGTGGTCTCCATTCCATAGCCAGCTGAGTCGGTCAGCCTTTTCACGTTGGCTTCTTTCGCTTAATTTTACGCACTTAAGCTTCCTCCATGCCTTTCCACGTCTCGGTAGCTCGTCTCTTTTTAGGACTGAATAATATTCCATTGTCTGAACATTCACTTGCTGAAGGACATCTCAGTTGCTTCCAAGTTCTGGCTGTTATGAAAAAAAACCAGCTACAGACACTTCTGTTCAGGTTTCTGTGTAGATACAACTTTGCAAGTCCTTTGGGTAAATACCCAGAAAGGAGACTGCCGGACTGGGTGGTGGGAGTTTGTTTAGTTGTGCAAGAAACCGCCAAACTGTCTTCCAAAGGGGCTGTGCCATTTTGCATTCCCGCCAGCCATGAGTGAAAAGTCCTGTTACTCTCTACATCCTCACCAATATTTGGTGTCACCGGGGTTCTGGATTTTGGCCACTCTCACAAGTGTGTAATAGTGTCCCATTTTTGTCTTAATTTGCAATTCCCTAATGACATAATTGTGCGGATCTTTTTGTATGCTTATTGGCCACGCATATAGCTTCTTTTGTACGGAGCCCATTCAGATCTTCTGCCCATTTTTTAATCTCGTTGCTTGTTTTCTCATTGTCGGGCTTTAGGGGTTCTCTGTGCCTTCTGGATCACAGTCCTTGATTAGATGAGTCTTTTGCAGATATTTACGAGTGTTTTGTGGCTTGGCTTCTTATTCTCTTGACATTTTCTGTTGCAGAGCAAGAGTTTTTCATTTTAGTGACTTCCAACTTACCAATTGTTTCCTTTGTGGACTGTGCCTCTGGTGTTGTATCTAAAAGTCATCACCATACCAAGGTCATTAGGGTTTTTTCCTCTGTTATCTTAAGTTTTACATTTGGGTCTGGAATCCATTTGGAGGTGTTTTTTGTTTTGTTTTCGTTTGGTCTGGCATGTGGACGTCCAGTTGTCCCGACACCATTTGTTGAAAAGTCTTTGTTCCATTGTGTTGCCTTTTCTCCTTTGCCAAAGATCGGTCAACTCTATGTGTATCTATTTCTGGACTCTCTATTCTGTCCCATTCATCTGTTTGTGTACTCTTCTGCCTATACCACACTGCCTTGGTTACTGTAGCTTTGTAGTAAATCTCGAAGTAAGAGAGCATCAGTCCTCAACTTTGTTCTTCTCCTTCAATACCGTGTTGACTATGCTGGGTCCTTCGCCTTTCCATACAAACTGTAGAACCAGTTTGTCAATATCCATAAAATAATTGGGGGTTTTTATTAGGATTGAATCTATAGATCAAGTTGCAAAGAACTGACATCTTGACAATATTGAGTCTTCTTATCCATGAACATGGAATGTCTCACCATTTATTTAATTTTTCTTTGATTTCACTCATCAGAGTTTGGTAGTTTTCCTCATGTTGATCTTCTACATATTGTTAGGTATTATTATCGTTCTACATTATTACCTTCTACATGTTGTTAGATTTATATGCATGTATTTTATTTGTTTGGATGCTAATATAAATAGCACTGAGTTTTTAATTTCACTTTCCACTTGTTCGTTGCTGGTATATAGGAAAGCAATTGACTTTTCTAATAAATTGTGATTTAAAAAGTACTGACATGTTTTCAGAAAAATCCTCAGGTTTTATGGAATAAGTCAACAGGTGGATGAGAAGCTGACTCCCTGTGTCAGCAGTGGGGACAGCAGCACCTGTCCCCATGGTCACTATTATCCCATCAGCACACCATCGGTCTGGATGCTTGAGAAATAGAACCATTAAAATGTGGCTTCTGGCCCTTACAATTTATAGTCCTGAGTGTTCAAAAAATGAATCTTCTTTAGTGCCTACTTTTCATAAGTAAAAATGCTGATACATCTTCAAAACATAGAAAGTGTAGGGGAAAGAACATATACCAACTATAATACTGAATTACGAACTCAGTATCACACTCATCAATTAGAATAGATGATGAGACATTCACATTCTTCCCAGAAAAGTCTTCTCCTTCTTCATGACCCTAAGGAATAGATCATTGCAGAGAAGATAAACAGGAGAAACTAGGAGCACCTGGGTGGCTCAGTCGGTTGAGCATCTGACTCTTGGTGTCGGCTCAGGTCATGATCTCACAGTTTTGTGAGTTCCAGCCCCGCATGGGCGCTGCGCTCCAGCCTGCTTGAGATTCTCCCTCTTTCTCTGTTCCTCCCCCACTCACACTCTGTCTCTCTCAAAACAAATAAATAAAGTTAACAATTTCTAAACAACCGAAAGGAGAAATTAGGGAACTAAAAGTCTACAGTAGGAAAGAACCCAGTAAGACGTTCCCACTGACGAAATACATGTCCAATCTCTTTCTCTCTGTAGGGTTCTCATTCTCCCTCAGTAGCACCTAGACAGGAACACACTGCGACTTGAGGAACAGCTATGTATCAGGCACCATGTTAAAACTGGGGATACGGTCCTGATTTAAAACCCCATTTTCTACTTCCATGAAGCATATGGTCTGGGGTAAAAAGCAGACGCTGAACAAATAGAACTCACAGCCATAAAGCTGCAACGATAACCACGGACCATGCCCACTGGGTTAAGCAAAACCACTGTCAGAGCTCCCGCACCGAGACGTCACTCTGTGCCTCTCCACCCCCAGAAGTGCGACCGGTGGAGTCCCAGAGCAAGCTGTAGTCTGTGGGAGGAGATCGTTCAGTGTCCCACACCCGAAGGTGCACCGGTGGAATATCAGGAAGAAACGAGAGGGAGAGAGCCCACCCAGACCCTCCGCCCAAGGTCTCTGTCTCTCAGCTGCTGCGATAATCAATCACTAATTGATCGCCATGGCTGGTTAGCCAAACACCTGAGGCCTGGGTGACAGGGTGGGACAGGGCTGGGAGGCAGGGAGCCTTGGGGAAGACCAGGGTCTGCCAGAGCCCAGGTCACCCCAGAGAGGCCTTATTCACATTCCCTGTAGCTTGCGGTCTTGTTTGCCTTTGGGCTGGGGTCCCGAACGTCCAGGCAGGGCCATGCTCTGGGACCCAGCCCAACCTTGTGTCGTCCCTGCGTGTCCCAGGACCTGGTCCCGCCAGGGTCGTGAAGGGGACAACAGACCCACTGCAAAGATTCTCTCTTTGACCAAACGTTGGCCAGGCATTCCTAAGCAATCTCTTTCACTAGGCCCAACCTTGGCCTCCCGTGTCCTCCCTTGTAGGGTCCAATTCTGGCAGGAATTCTGCTGTCGGTTTGGCCAGATCACCCTTGGTCCTCAGTATCTGGTTAGGTTATGAATCTTCCATCATCCCGGGGGGATCACCTGCCCTCAGCGCCAATCCTAGTAGGACGGCTTGCCCAGAACCTTCCTTACCCGTGACCTTTCCGCTTAGCGATTTTCCATTCTACCCGCCCTCACCCTCCACCTTTGACTCTAAATGCCGCCTTTCCTTGCTGGCTTTGGGGCTGAGCCCCATCCACCTGCCTTCCCTACTGCATGTGGTCAGCCCGACCAATGTCATGAATCATCGTTTTCTTGACAGAAAGCACTGACTTTCTGTCCGTGTCCGCGAGGCAGCTCAGTCTGAAGGACGAGTCCGTGCGCGTGCGGCTGTTTCAGGCCCCACGTGCTTTTCCACGGCTTCTACGGAGCTGGGGAGTTGGCCGCACGGGGAGGGTGGGCGCAGGCCGGCCCCGGCAGAGGATGTGCTCTGGGGGCATCGTTTCTACCCGGCGCCATGACACCTTTGGTGGGGGGAGGCTTTGGTTTGTTGGGTTTTTCCCTCCTTCTCCCCACGGAGTTTCTGGCTTCTTAAGGGGTTTTGATACACTCCTGCAATGTATGCCAGTCAATAGTCTTTGTCTACCCTAGTCATTGTTACCATCGTTACCATCGTTACCATTTAACTTCGGTTCCCAATTCCTTTTTATAGAAACCCAATGACTTCGAAGATTCACCCTCAAGGACCCTTGTTAACATTTTCTCCAGAGAAATGCCGGTCTGTTCCAACCATCGTTCAAGCCATCATGTCCTCAGTGTCCTCCCAGACTCTGTCCGTGGCTCCTGAGTCACACACAGCCTGTGACGTCTGTGCCTGTGTGTCCTGGGTATACGGCCATTGGCCCGACAGTCCTGCTGGGCCAGCCTCACTGCCCGGCTGAGCAGGGCATCCGAGGAAGGCGCAACTCAGGCCCCAGGAGCAGAGGCCCGTGTTCAAAGGATTTTGCCCGGATGGTATACCAGAGGCCTCAAATAGATCAGCACAACACACTAAAATTAAATCCGCAATCTGTGCTCCGTGAAATGTGTGTGTGCTATTTCCTTCCCCATTAAAAGAAGTATTCTCTGAAGAAAGAATTTCAAACTCCTAGCACAACATATGTTGACCTTCAAAGCAAAGGAATCATAGACAAGGAAGGCAGTGGGCAGTTGAGGTTAGTTGTGGGATAGATTAACTAGATCAGATACTTTAAAAAGCAGACCGGGCACCCGGGTGGCTCGGTCGCTTAAGCGTCCGACTTCAGCTCAGGTCATGATCTCACAGTCGGTGAGTTCGAGCCCCGCATCAGGCTCTGTGCTGATAGCTCGGAGCCCGGAGCCGGCTTCACATTCTGTGTCTTCCTCTCTCTCTCCACCCCTCCCCTGCTCGTGCTCTGTCCTCAAAAATAAATAAACGTTAAAAACATTAAAAAATCAGGCCAACTCTTCACCGGTGTTGAGTACACATCCCGTGTGATTGGTATTCTACTCGGCAGGTTATTCTCTGGGGTTTTTTTTTAGCAACCAAGCTGTATGCACGGATTAACGTCTATCGCTAATAATTACACACATCCAGTTAAATAACAAAATTCAACCAAACACATTTGAAGATTTAATTGGCTTTATTAAATGAATCAGCAGCACCCCGTCTAGCAAGTTGAAAGGCACTATAAGGAGTTATAGAAAATGAAAGGGTTTTATAGACAGAAGATAGGGCCAAGACAGTTACTAGCAAAAGAAAAAAATTGTTCCGGGCGAGGCTACTTTCTAGGGTGAAAAGCAAGGGATCTTATCCTGAGGTGACCTCATCTTTCTTTGGAGCATGGAGAGCACCCAAGTGGCCGGCTCACTGGAAGGTTCGTGAATGGCCGGTTAAGACAACATTGCCAGGGAAGATTGAAATTGAAACCAAATTATGTATTAAGCACCTATTTACAAAGATGGTCTAAGAGACACCATTTTGGGGCCTTGTTTTTTTAACAATCTAAAGACATGTATAATACCTTTATATTTAACGTCCAAAATAAATATTGTAACTGTTATTTCCTCCTCACTGTCGTTTCTCCTATGAAGGGAAGTACAGACCGTTTTTGTGGAATTACTGACAATTATAAAGATGTTTAGGGGGCCCCTGGGTGGCTCAGTCAGTGAAGCATCCGACTTTGGCTCAGGTCATGATCTCGCAGTTTGTGGGTTCGAGCCCCGCGTTGGGCTCTGTGCTGTCAGCTCAGAGCCTGGAGGCCGCTTCGGATTCTGTGTCTCCCTCTTTCTCTGTCGCTCCCCATCTCGCACTCTGTCTCACTCTCTCTCTCTCTCTCTCTCTCTCTCAAAACTAAATAAAGACTTTAGGCAATCAATCAGGAACTGACTTGAATGAAAAAAAAAGAAAACTCAACTAATTGAAAACATCTTTAACAGCTTTTGAAAACATCTTCTGAAGTACAACATCATTATTAATCAAAATTCTATTTATTAAACTTCTATGTATTTAATAGAATTAAATAAATACCATTTATTAAATTACTGAGCCATGCTAATAACCATGTGTATGAAAAAAACATGAATTCCTGATATCTTTCTCTTGTCAATGTTACAAAAAAATTCCTGAGCAAAATGAAAATGAAAAATGCAAATATTTTGGTCCCTTTTTGTAATTTCCCTGTAAATGTCAGTGGAATTCAGCCCTCGACTGCCACTTACTACATATTTGCAAAATACTCTCTACAAAATTACTGATGTCAAAAATCCTGAAACGGTAAAAATTAAAAGCAGATCAGTAAATTAGTATTTGGCAAGTGTTTGCTGTACACATAAGAACCCCTTCACATGCAAACTGGGAGTTCTGAATTTGAAAACTCCCAGTTTGCATGGGAATGGCGCATATATATATATA
This sequence comes from Leopardus geoffroyi, assembly GCF_018350155.1. Classification (NCBI taxonomy): domain Eukaryota; kingdom Metazoa; phylum Chordata; class Mammalia; order Carnivora; family Felidae; genus Leopardus; species Leopardus geoffroyi. The sequence continues at coordinate 5,079,058 of NC_059342.1, read as the reverse complement.
TATATATACGGACACACACAAGTAACCTAAGTTAAAATTTGCTTGTGTTCTCGAAATAAGCTAGATTTAATGGCTTAAATGGTTGTATCCCCTAGAGGCCCCTCGAGTTGGTCTCTATTTTATTTTATTTTAAATTTTTTAATGTTTATTTTTGAGAGAGAAAGAGAGACAGAGCATGAGCAGGGGAGGGACAGAGAGAGAGGGAGACACAGAATCCGAAGCAGGCTCCAGGCTCTGAACTGTCAGCAAAGAACCCGATGCAAGGCTGGAACTCACAAACTGTGAGATCATGACCCGAGCCCAAGTCAGGTGCTTAACCGACTGAGACACCCAGGAGCCCCTTTTTTATTTTATTTTTAACACTAATAATTCCTTACTACCTTTATATATGTAACAGAGAAGATGTCCTCAGTATTTTCTCCAAACCACCCATCAGATGATCAAATTCTCTGTCATACCTTGAACTGTCATATTTCCCAACACATATTTTCTAATTATAAAGATCAGTTGAATAATTAAAGTTGACTATCAAAGTTCAAAATAACTCAATTGTCATTAAATATGAAAACATGCTACCCTTTAATGGTTGGCTGTGGACCTCATGGTCCATAATCACTGTGTGGAATCTAACTTTTTGAATATCCCAATCATCTTCTAATTCCCGGTTATGTGCTTATCATCCTAAATGACAATAACATAGACTTGCTTTTTTAAAAATCTGGTTAACTCGTGTAGTTTTTCTTTATTGACAAAAATTGGCTGTTAGCTAAAACTATAACCAAAAAATGAAATAAACAATGTAGACAAAAATGTGCGATGTTACAACTCTTTTCTCCAGGATATACACAAATATGGGATCTATGAGCACATGATAAATTTTTCCTTGATTCTTCATTTTGAGAATAAAAATCCCAAAGAGCTCCTAGACCTGTGTGCCTCTCAGGCTTGTTCAAAGGAGGTAATGAGAGGTAGGGCACAAAATGCTATTGTCAGCTAATCAGAAACCCATCCCAACTTTGATCCGAGAGAGGTAGGGGTCTAACGAGAGGAAAGAGAGAGAGCGGAAGAAAGACCTAAAGTCTAGATCAGCTTGCTTCAAATAGTTGAAAAGACCCTGAAAGCAAACCAACAGAGGGAAGATGTCCCCCAAATTGACCAGCCCATCACCACCGGAACGTCCCACAGAAATGGGTTTTGACCTGCGGTTTTCAGAAACCGCACTTGACAACTGTCTGCTCTGCACCCTTCCCCCTCTTTCTCAGGGGAGCCACTGATTTGAGATTTACTGAGACGTGTTCTCCTTCCTTTCCAAGAAGGGACCCTCCAGACTTGTCCCCGGTAACACAGCAGTCCCTCCAGGCAACCTTCCCGTCCCTGAAAGCCCTGCGCACCTGCATGGAGTTGGCGCCCCGTGGATGCTGTGCCCGTGGCTCTCCGGGGACGCCTGGACGTCACCCCCACTTCTGCCAGCGCCCTGCGGGTTCTCATTGACGCCAATAACCACCAAGGCGGTCAAGGAGCGCTCTTTGGTATCCCGGCTCTTGAAATGCTCTATCCTAGTTCTCGCTCAGCCGTACCTCGAACAACCACAGTGGCGATCGCTTGCTTTGCGGAAGGGAACCCGCGCCTCTTTCAGCTTTGGAGACGGAGGGCTCCCGGTGAAAAACGGAGCCTGGGGACGCCACAGGGCACTCGGGACCGCAAGCAAATGTGCCCCCCCCCCACGATGGAACCAGCACCTGGGCAGCTCCTGCAGGAAGGCCCTGATGCCACCTGTCAGTGGGTGACAGCGGCAGCTCCATGGGGGCCCCGAGGACACAAGGGCTCTCCCGTGGAGGACGAAGCAGACTGAACTGCGTTGGGCCTTTGAAGCATCTGCAGGGGCGCTGCTCCTGTGCCCGGAGGGCAGCTGGGTCCGAGGTGGCAGGTGTCTGCGAATTAAGAGAGGGTCTGGAGTTGGAGGGCCAACTGAGAGCAGAGAGCCCCATGTGCGGCTTGAACTTGTGAACCATGAAATCGTGACCTGAGCCCAAGTGGGCCGCTGAACCGACTAAGCCGCCCAGGCACCCCAAAAGAAGGCGAATTTTGATGCAAAGTTTAAGAAGACATAATCTCAGAATTAAGGACGGGACTTTTTAATTGAACAAATTTGGTTTTGTGAGAAACCTACCACATCACCCTTTCTGTTCTTATCTCCCTGGGGAGCTGGCCCTGGGCTGTCCTGGGACAGGGATCCGGGAGCCCCTGGGTAAACAGCACGGTCAGGGGGGCCAGGAACCGGCTGCGGTGCATCCTAAGTCACGTTCCTCCTCTTCTGCCCGGTGCCTTTTTTGGGTCTTCAGAAGGCATCTGACAGCTGACCGAGGGGTGCACGACCCCCAGAGGGATTAAACCTTCACTCGGAAAGCGTGGACACGAATGGCCTGGAAGGTTGCAGGTGGCGCATTGGGCTAGTGGGGCCAGCAGCGTGTGGGGCAATAGTCCCAGCACTGGGAGCAGTTACCACTGATTGAACACCACTGTGTACCCACACTGTCCGCTTTATTTCGTACTCCAGCGTCTCCCTCCGATCATCCAAACATAACCTCCTTCCGTTTTCTTGAAGAGAACCAGATCCAAAGCAGACCGTGAGGTCCACAGTAACGTATCAGAGTCATCAAAGCGACCAATCTTGCATTCACTGTTTGGAAACTCCCTTAAACAATTAGCATAAGATTGGCTTTTTTCAAGATTTCTTTGGGGTTGCCCCAGATAGAGAGCTGAATTGTCCAGAATCACCCGAATGCATCAGTGATAAATGACAACAGACTAATGACATATTCAACGGTCTTACTTTAGATCTTTGCACATAATGTACAATTCTGCAAAATGGACGTCTTTGTTGAAAGACACCCCCCTCCCCGGGACGTAATTAATGCTGGTGTTGGATAGTGCTTCAAAGAACAGCGATTTCATTTTCTTACAAAGTCAGGGGAAATTGCATCAATACATCAGGTAAGTGACTCCTAGAGGCATTTTTATAATTGATAAAGATAACATTGTCCTGAAATGGAAATATTATCCTGAATGTAACTGAATTGGGGAATATAATAAAAATGCTCATCCCCAGCCTCGCTCACTTCACTTGTATTGATAAGAGTTCACGGTTAAGCTTCAAAGCTCTAGAAAAGTGTGCAACAGCCTATGTCTGAAAGAAAGACCGACGTGTTCTAGACACTGTGCCCTGTTGCCTTTCCAAGGTTCGTAGAAGAAAGAGGACTATACTCAAATTTTAACAGAAGGCATGCACAAAGTGCTAACTAAAGAGCCTTTAACAAAGGGATGGCTCACAGGGGTGGACACCTAGGGACTGAGGGCCGGGGACCCGCAACAGCAAGATGACAGCTCACCTCCAGCTCTGAAGGGGGTGGAGAGCAGGTGTGTTTCTGGAGGTCGACCAGAGCCCATTGTTGGAAGAGTCCCTGCCCGTGGAATCGGCCACCGCCCGGGCCGGGTACGATCAAGGCACCGGAGGGCGGGGAGTGAGTGCCCTCAGTTCTCTGTTCCTGCCCTCCCAAGCGCCTCTCATTGGCTGACACTGCACGTTGACCAGAGGTCACAGGGTCCCGGATGAAGCTCCGTGGAAGCCAGCCCCCAAGAGTGGGAATGGACGGGGAATGGAAACAGGGTGCCGGAGGAACGCAGCACGGAGAATCGTAGGTCAAACCTTTCCTGGAGAGACACCACAGACTGCGGGATGCCACACGTGTTCGCGTATTTATCTTCTGGTGACTTTAAGATGGTTCCGGTTTCGCCAACAAACCTGCCCTGTATTTGCCAGGAGGGAAGGCACCCACCGGCTCTGCCAGGGACGCGCTCCTTAGCACAAAGCCTTGCAATTACCCTGCGTGTCTAGCGCATTTCTGTGTCTGGCACATGACCGGGCTCAGATGTTGGTTGCAAGTCAGTGAGATGAAGCAAAACAGAACAAAACACCACGGACGTGAGGCGGCTCCTGAGGCGAAGACATCCAAAGTTTACGAAAATGAAATGTCCTAAAAAGAAGCAGGAAAATTATGCATCAAGAGGAGCAGCTTGTCTGGCAGATTAAGAAGACGGAGACGGAGAATTGCTTTTTAGCGACGTCATTAAAGAGAATTAACAAAGACCAAAACCAAGAAGGAAGAAGACAACAGAAAACAGATTCTTGTCCACAAAGGCGACGGATATAGTAACTGGAACAACTCAGCCAGGCAGGGCTTTCTAACATTGGGCAAAATTAAACGTTAGATCACTAAACCGCTTATTGTAGCCTGAACTGGGATCTCCCCCCAAAGATGCTGACACCCGGATATAGTGCCCATAAACGTGACCTCACTCGGAAATGGGGTCTTTGCGGACTGTCAAGTTTAAGCGAGGTCGTTAAGGTGAGCCCTGATGCCGTATGACCGTCCTGGTAAAAAGAGGAGGTTTGGACACAGACAGACACGCGGCCGGGGGCGGGGGGGAGGGTGGGGAACACCGCGTGAAGTTGAAGGCGGAGATCGGAGCGAAGTATCTTCAAGCCAAGGACGCCGAGGATGGTCAACAGGCCCCCACCCCCAGCACATTCTCCCTCCCAGCCCCAGGAGGAAGCCCCCCTGCACACAGACGCCCTGACCTCAGGCGTGCAGGCTTGGGCACTGGGAGGCAATGAACTTCTGCGGTACCTGCTTATGGCAGCCTCCGCAAACAGATTCGCCGCCTTTCCCGACAAATAGAGCCAGCAGGCAAATTGTCCTCGTCAGCTACGGAAGCACTGGGACACCGGAGATCCCTTTCCTGCCATTAGGCTACTACGCTGGGGCTAACGCTAGAAGTCATCCACTTGCAAGGTGTTCAGTCCGTCGTCAAGCTGTTGGGAGAAAGCGTCTCCGGCCCGCAGCACGTGCCCAAACGCAAGGTGGCCTGTGGGCCACGTGTCAAGATGGAAACTGCGACCAGGAACTTGAATGAAGTGTCATCGGATAGTTCGGAAAGAAGATTCCGTTTGCAAGAGCCTGCCGTTGGTCGTGGGAATTACAAGATTGGTATTCCTTTTGTGAGAGTAACGCTTCCTTTTTCCTTCACGAGCGTCTGTATAGTTTCGCGTTTCGTGCTGGTAAAGTACTTGCTGGTTAAAACTTTGTATTCAAATTCGGGGCGGACTTTAAGGTGTTTTCACCGTGTGTGCTCAATCAGATAACACAGGGCTTGTTGACATTAGGGTGACCTAAAAATGCACGATTGCCATGAAAAAGCTTGAAAAAGTAGGATCAGCATCCCATAATGTGATCATATTGATAGCGTGTAAAATGAATAAAGTTTTTAAAAGATTTCGAAAGAGCTATTCAAGGAGACGAGCTCTGTTGTAGGAAACCCTTACGTGCAGAAAAACATTGGCCGTAAACAGTGCCCTGGAGATCATTGTCATGTAACTCCGGGCACGATAATCGAAACCACACGTTGTTTTAATTTTGTTCATCTGCTAAGTACTGCGGGCGATATCCAGAATATATGTAAAACCACAAGGTGTCACGAGGGGGAGAAAAAGAAACAGCAATAGGTAAAATAGAAAATGACGTCAATTCATACCTGACAAATCTATTCTATCTTAGTAGCAATCAGGAAAGTTCAAACTGAAACCCAGTGCTATCGGTTTTGACTCAGGAAGCGAGCGTGAGTTTTAAAGTCGGGTGATATCAGATTTGTTTGTCTCCTCTTCCCGCTCCCAACCCCCATCAACCGCTAAGTTCTCAACAGTGTAGTTTTCCAGCATGTCTATAAATGGAACTCTCCAATACGTCCTCTTTTGGGTTTGGCTTCTTCTGCTTAGCCGATGCTTTCAAGATTCAACCATGGTGCTTGTGTCAATCCCCTCTGTTCCTTTTCATGGCTGTGTGGTATTCCACTGTATGGATGTATACTGTTCGTCTATGCACCCCTCGAAAGACATGTGGGTGTTTTCCAACTTTTCACAATTGTGAGGAAAGGTGTTAGGAGCGTGTGTGTTCAAAATGACAGAAATCTATCCAAACACATTTTGGTACGGCATTCAATATTTTGTGGCAGACTTTAGCTAAACCTAAGTGTTTGAAGCTGGTTTGTGCGGTTAGGGACATGCAGCATTTAAAGAGATTGTGGGAAAAAAAAGAGATCGAGAAATTAAAAGTTCTGGAATACAGAGGTACCTGGGGGGCTCAGTCGGTTAGGCATCCAATTCTTGGTTTTGGCCCGAGTCATGATCTCACGGTTCAGGAGTTCAACCCCTACATCAGGCTCCTCACTGAAGTCTCTCTCTCTCTCTCTCTCAAAATAAATAAATAAATAAACTTTAAAAAACAAAAGAAATAAAAGCGAGGCAGAGTACAGAGAGGAAACTAGCCCTCGCACATACCTTCCTGCTACGGCCGACTTTGACTCTAAAATGAGTTTTGTTTACCTACCTCTTACTTTCGCACACACTTTCTCTGGTAAAATTTGCCCAGGCAAGATTTTTAAAAAAGATACTGAAATATGTTCATTACAGCCTCGAGAGCAGTAAGACACTAATTAGTAAGAAAAATGGATCTCTGTTACAAGAAAAGGAATAGTTAACTTCACCGGATGAATTTTTATTTGATTTTTCGCGAGAAAAGTAGTAAGTTGGAGTTATGGGAATAATCGGTGTTAATAGACTCTCATTTTTAATTATCAGGTGGAGAAAAATAACTTTTCCCCGTGTATTAATTAGCTGTACTTTAGCATGACTATTGTAAGTATCAAGGAAGGTTTCACCTTTGAAAGCGGCTCCGGTGGCATTACGGAAATGTGAAGTTTTCAGTAGGAGAGGAGAAACGGAGGAGAAAGGCAGGTGAATTTAGGGAGAGATCCAGCAAGATGCCCCGCCCCCCCAAAACTGCCTCATTTATGTCTGTGGCGCGCGGTTGGCTCTTATACATCCTAACCGCCTCGCGAACTACTGTCATTCCAGCTCCATCCAGCGTCCCCGTTCAAACATTCCCATTCCTGTCTCCTCAGTCTGTTCAGTGCCCGCCGTCCTCTTCTCAGCCCCTGCCCCTGCTGATGGTGCTGGGACTTGGAGGGAAGAGGAAAGACGGGAAGGGAGAAGGAGGAAGAGAGAATTCGCTTCTGCAGCCTTTGCATTGGGGGAAGTGGGCCCGACCTGATCTCACAGTTCCCTTTCTTGTGTTTGCTCTTCGGTCACTCCCCTCTCCCTTTTCTTTTATCTTTAGATGCCACGGCTTCATTTTGTGACTTTGATCTGGTCGCCGCCTAAACAAAGAGCTCTCTAATTATTGCCACAGAGAGCTTGTTGGGGACGTTATTGACATGTTGAGCGTAGGTTTGCTATTTGCGGAGTTTACAGAAAGCATCCTTTAGTGGGGCGCCTGGGTGGCTCAGTCGGTTGAGCCTCTGGCTCTTGATTTCGGCTCAGGTCATGATCTCACAGCTCGCGAGTTCAAGTCCCACACTGGGCTCTGCGCTGTTGGAGGGGAGCCTGCTTGGGATTCTCTCTCTCTCTCTCTCTCTCTCTATCCGTCCTCTGCTCGTGCTCTCTCTCTCTCTCTCAAAATAAATAAATAAACATTAAAAAAAAAAAAAGAAGCGTGAAAAGAAAAGAAGAAAGATCTTTCTGAGAACCAGTTCTACAACAAAAGCTTCACTGAAACGTTTTATGCCCCTACGTGATTTGCTCAATATTGCCTTCAACCTGACGCTAAAATTCCTAAGCGTCAAGAGACCCAACATCAGTGAGGAAGCTCGCTGCCCTGACGGCCTGAACAGTGCCATAGAAGGACTTCTTGGTGTCTGGAGCTGAGTAGCTCACAGGAGTTTTGTCAAGACAGGGCACTTGCTGCAATGTGGGACTGGTGGCTCTAACGAGGGGAGGATTTTGATGGGCGTCTTCCTAGAGAAACCCTTTGCTAATGAGCAAGCAGTTTGTGAAAGGAGCAAGCTGTTGCCCAAACGCAAGATTTATTTGTCCGGGTAAGTCGCTTTGCAACATTTTCCTGAAGGAAACGGGAAACGGGTTTAGAGTCTTACACGCCTGGGCAAAGATTTCCCTGAGCAAACGTAAAGTTAGTTATGTCGGCAAAAGGATCCCAGTTCTCCTACGGTTATCTTCGCAAATGCACTTGGGTAGACGGTATGTTTCAATGCAGTGTCGATGGGAGGTCATACATGGGTCCTCATTACGGTGCCCGTGTATGTGTGCGCATTACCAGGGGATGCCTCAGGGACACAAGAGTGACTCCTGACCCCCTTCGACTAATTAGGTCCGTGGGGAAACTTAACCCACAAAATCACCAACAAAGGAACTTGGTGCTATGTTGTTCAACACTGCATTGGGCCTTATTTCAAAGAGGATAAGGAGGGTCCCCAAATACCTATATTATTATTATTATTATTATTATTATTATTCCATAATATAAAGGTTCTGAGTTGGAACTTTTTATTTAATTCCCTTTGATAGCTTTCCAGTGTGTGTGTGTGTGTGATGAGGGGGTATGGAGAGGGACATCATGGCAGATCCTAAGAGCCATCAGCCACAGGGCACTGTGACTGATCACGAGGTCACCCAGAAATAATTCAGTAGCCTTGTGTCACCAAACTATTCATCTGCATAGCCGTGAGAGCCGGCCACTAAGAGAAAGAAAGCCCCACTTCTTTTCTTGAGACACTGTGCAATATCTAAGCCGAATTTTTTTTAAAAGACTTCAAAATGTTGCTTTCACACTCATGCAGAGGCGTATCCTAGGTCCAAGAGATCATTGTGATTGAATAATCAAAATGCCGACGAGTCCTAACTCGTACAGATTCCATAGTGCTGGTCTGCACAGAAACCTCTTTTTCGAGCTTTGGGATGGTGATGATACCATCACCCCAATTCACTCGCTCCCTGGGGGAGCTTACAAATATTAGAATTTGTGTTCTGTGTCTTACTAAATTTCAAATTGCCCCCCTCTTCCCTTCTGTCCCTGCTCTGGCTACCTTTCTTGTGTCCTCGTTTATCAATTTATGAGGGAAAAAACAGTTCACGTGGCAATTCTGGCTGTCACCGGAGTTTTGTACTTCGTACCTTCGTGGTGAAAAGAAATCTTCACGTCAAACAAAATGACAGCTGCCACGCATTGAGCCTTCCAACATTAGTTTGTGAGCTTCGAGTCACGAAATTCTACAACCAGAAGATGCTTCTGTGTTCAGCGCTCTTTGAAGTCAAGTGAGGACCGGGGGAGTCTGGGGAGATGTGGTCTTTGCTGGGTCTGTGGGGTGGTTGGTCTTCTGTGTGGGTGCCATCGCAGCCCCAGCTCAGCTCACTGGGGATGAGATGGTGAGAAACCTCCTCTAATCCCCTATACTCTTACATCTTATTATCTCATTGATATTTTCCCTCCGGTAGACCTTCTCAATGACGTCACAATCTACCTGTGAGTCATTCATTCTTTAACCCGTCCAATGTGTATTGAATGGTTACTTTGCGCAAGACGGTGTGTTAAATGCTGGGAACCCAAGGGTTAGCAAAACAGATTCACTTCCCTTCTCCCCTCCAAAGGGCTTAGTCTAGCGAGGGAGGCAGAGGGTAATTAGACGGCCGTTCGAGGACACAGCAGCAAATGGGGCTCATCGTGATAGAGGAGAAGCACCAGGTATGGTAAGAACTCACAGCAGGAGTGACCTGATCTAGAGGATTTGGGGGGAAGGGTGTCAGGAAATCCCCTGAAGTTGGGGCAGGTGACAGAGATGCGGAACAGCAGATGGAAAAGGATGGATGCGTGGCCCTCACCGGGCAGTATTGGCATTGCCAAGCTCTGGCAGCTGGCAAGATGGCAGCCTGGCTCACCTAACTGAGCGGCAGTCTGCAAAGAGCTACATGCTATACGAACAGGGAAAGTACGAGGTCCAGAGTCCCATGGCACATGGTTCCTGGAACTGCCTGTCCCCTCCCGGTGTTTGCCCTTCTTCCAGCTCCCAGACAGCCTGGACCCATGCTCGGTCCAGTAGCTTCTCCACTGATATCTCTGCCTTGTCAATGCTGGCAGTGGTGGTCTCCTGTGGTCGTGTCTGGGGTGGGAGGGGGGGACAGCACTGCCAATGTCTTGGCCAGGTTGTGCCTCCCCTGTGTCTCTGACATCCACAGCTCCAGGCAGAAACCACCTTGCGTGACCCAGTGTGTTAGAGTGCTCCAGAGAAGCAGAACCAATAGCATGGGCATCTACAGAGAGATTTATTATAAGGAATTGGCTCATGTAATCATGGAGGTTAATGAGTCCAAAATCTGCCATGTTGGCCGGTAAGCTTGGGATCCAAGAAAGTCAGTGTTTCAGCTCCAGTCCCAAGGTCATCTGCTGGAAACTCAAGAGAGCCAGGGGTGCAGGTGAATCTGAAGGCGGTCTGCGGGAGAATTCCCTCTTGCTTGGGGAAGCCAGTGTTTTTGCTCTACTGAGACCTTTGACTGACTGGATGAGGCCCAGCACCATAGAGAGCAATCTGCTTTACCCAAATTTCACTGATTTAAATGTCTGTCTCGTCCAAAAACACCCTTCAAGTTGACACATAAAGGTAACCGTCACACTCAAGATCACATTCGAGTTCTCACCGTTGGGCTTCCAGCCGAATGGGCTCCTATTCCCAGATCCCAGCAGCTGCTGCCCTGTGCTTGTGGATGAGCAGGCCTTGCAGAGGAGGCAGGAGTTCCCAGGGAGCAGGGGACTTACGTCACCACACAGGCATTTCCCCCGCAGAGCTTGGCTGGGCTGGGGGGAGTCATCATTCCTGCACCCATCCATTCTTCCAGCGCTGGTGGTCCTCAAATATGCCGGTTATCCCTTACCAGTGGGATGCTGTTCTGGTCTAGAGGCTGGGCGATCATCACTGTTCTCCTTTTCTTCCTTGTTGGAAGACTCTGCAGAACGTGTGAGGAATAAGTCCGCCGACCCAGTCAAAGGAGGGACGCAGAGACTCAGAGCCCCGGTCAAGCGAGGCTTCGATCAACGTTCTTGCAAGAGCGGGTACTTGATGGACAGGAACACTCAGGGCAGTTACGGCGCACAATTTATCTCCCAGCATGCACGACCCTCCCCTGGTTCCTCATTAGCTGAGTACCACAGACGTTGCAGCCTTACCCGGATGGCGCCTATGCCCATGGAGGGTGAAAAGTAGTCTGATCGGAACAAACGTACGTTCCCTGAGACTTTCAGTCCCTCCTCTCTCTCTGTTCTTTGGTGCGTGTTCATTGCAAAGCCCAGGGAAATAAGCCCTCGAAACAGAGAAGGGAAGAAGAACCAGGAAGTGAAGTGTGTAAGGGTTTGGGACTCCATTGAGGTCTGGGGCGGTGGGGGGGGGGGGGGGTTGGTTCATACATATTTCCAGTTGGTTGTAAACCTACCGTTAACTAGACAGCACAGCTTTTATTTGGTGTTTCTGAAAATGAATCATCTCCCCTACTCGTCACAGAACAGATTCAAATTCGTCAGAACTAACTCTGGCAAGAGTGGCATGTGTGAAATGTTTCCTGCACCCCTTGAAAATATGGAGAAAATACCAGAGGAATGCACTCTGTGTCTTCGATTCTAAGACCCTGTCAATTTTACGGCAATCAATTTCATAACAAGGTTAAAGGAGAAGGAAGAAGCATTAGGTTAAGTATACCCTTCAGTCTTAAGGCTCTTAAGGGCTATAGAAAATAGTGTAAAACACATGCCTGGCCGCGCAAGGAATATGGGAATGGGCCCAACCAACCAAACAAGACTTGGACTATCATAGTAGCCCCAAAGCAGAGTGGGCTCCATATTTCTAGTAAGACGTTGACGACCATGGGTAGCTCCAGAGGAAAGGAAACAGAAGAGACAGTGTGAAATCTATGTCCTCAGAAGTAGTGGAGGCAATTCGTCTGAGCGGGTGGAAATATGAGACCCGGGTGTCATATGGGAGAGAAACCGACGTTACTCAGAGACACTGGTCCAGTACAAAAGGCTGGAGCTTACAAGAGCGGGCTTTGACTCCTGTATGCATACGGGCTCCCCTGAGTCCCTTTCTGCAGGTCAGGGTGGCAGCTGGGCGGGGACACTATACGCAGGACCTTCTAATACAGGCAGAGATAGAAGATGATGCAGGAGGAGCGAGGAAGCAGGGCTGGGAGGGACTTTAGAGAAAGCTCATCCGACAACCAAATTTTATAGATGAGGTGCCTGGAGCCCAAGGAATAGATTCACCGCACACGCACAGCACACTCGATAGGTGCCTGGGCTCCGCTGATGCCCCCCAACACCCACGACAGGACCCCTGCGTCTGTGTGAGCTAGTGTTCTCGAGGGTTTTTACGAAGTGCTCGGTGTCATTCCTGGCTCCCAGTGCCTGCACGGTGCTTTTACGTCTGCAAGCTCCAGCACGTTCTGTGATCTACAGAAATCTTCATTCACATTGACAAAAATTCCTCTAGAACTTTTATCACCTCGGAGATTTCCCACAAAATATTCTGTTCCTTGGAGCGCTTAATTCAAAAAGTCAAAGGCACTCATTTCCATTCTGAGCTTCTCATCGTTCACACTGAAAAGTAGATTTACCTACCCGTTTTCAACCGCGGAGGTAATCTCCAAAAGAACTCTTTTTCGAAGCTGATTGCTTCCAGAAGACATTCATTTCTTTAACAATAGATGTGAGCAGTCAGAACAGAGCTAAGGTCCTATCTCATAAATGATGTCGTACCCCTAACCTATCTTACAGCCAGCACGGTCAGTACAGAAGACTGTGGACAATTGAGCCATAGACTGAGAGTATGATGTAAACGCCAACTGACCAGAAAGCCAAAGTGGTGAGTTTTGGTCGATGAAAATGCCCTGTTAACATCCAAAACAGGACGTACACACCTCAAGTTTAACAAAGCGGAAACTCGGATCTTCTAATATAAGGAAGAAAATGTGCCCAAAAGAGCAACTATACTTTATCATAAAACCCTCCATTTTTTATCCTCTTTAAAATTTTAACATACACAGAAAAAAAAATTAGAAGCTATTATTTTAGAAATGAAAACACAAAAAATACATTAATTGAGAGAAGAGTTTTCTTTGGGTTAAATTTTAAGGGAAGGATTTATGTAGAACCTAACGGTAGAAAATGCGTAGCATAATGGACAACAACTTGAATGCAGCTTCCTAAACGTCATGAAGACATTTTTCGAGGATATGTTTCTCAATGTCTCCTTGACATTTACGTATTTTTCTTTACCTGAGGGCGATCAGTCAATTGGACTCAATGTCACCCTAGGAGAAGGGAACTCAAGTAAGGCAAATACTTTAAGGTAGGAGAGGCAGGAGCCGGGATCCGTCTGGATTATTTTTTAGTTGCTTCTAAGCCTTTCTGGAAGAAACAGTCCATAGATGCTCCATTAAGGAAGCCTCGGATGAAGAAAGCAGGGCTTCACGTGCCCCTCCTGGGTCCTGAGGCAGGAAGGCCATCAGCGTCACTCTGGTTCTCAGAGTGGGTCACTAAGGAGAGAGTCACAGCTCCGTAATGTGGGTCCTGGTCCCTAGAAAGAAGGGATGGGAGCATTTGGAAGCTGTCCCAAAGACATTTGAATAAGGATAAATCCAAATTCTCAATGTGGCATCATCTGGGCCTTGATCTATAGTTGGTTTCAATCATTCTCCAATAATTGAAGCTCTCAGCTGAGGTTAGCTCACCTTATCACCATTATTATGTGCAGCATGAGATCCCCCTGTCTGGCCTCTCCCACTGTTGTGCTTTTCCCTGGATGCGTGGGGATATTTTGCTAGTTTCTGCCTCCCCACCATGTTCTAATGTATCGGCTTCTGCTAGGCACCAGGCATCGGAAAGGACTTCATAAAGGCTTTTCTGTAATGAATAAATGAACCATCACACGTCAGGCCTCCTGCTTGGGCATGCCCCCCACTTTTCAATTCCCATGGCCACCTCATTCTCCTCCTCCTCTTAACTGCTCTCCCTCTTACCCTCTCCCCCTACACATTATGGCAGATGAGTTTCCTAGAACACACTAGGTCACTGCTGTGCTCGGAATCTTCTAGGGTCACTCTACCTTGAACCCAGGCTCCAGCGTCCAGGTCCTGCTGTCCCTTCGAGCTCTTCTCCCCACGTCCCCAGGACGGCCAACTGGACCATTCACAAGAACCACCACGCATGCCCCATGGCAGCTGCTCTGCCCCCGGGTTCATGGCACGCTCTCCCTTGGATGTTATGATCCTATCCAAGGTCAAAAAATGCTCCTTCCTTCTATCTCTATTGTTCCAGCTGAAAACGCGATTGCTTGTTTAGACTTTCTTGGTGTATGTGTTTCTTATTTGCTGCTGTAACAAAATGTCACGAACACTCCATAAAAAAACAGCACAAAAGGACCCTCTTGGGTCAGAAGTCCAAAACAGATCTTTTTAGACTGAAATCAAGATGTTGGCAGGGCCGTGTTCCTTTTAGAGGCTCTAAAAGGAAACTTGTTTCCCCGCCTTTTACAAGTCACAGAGGTGTCTGTATTTCTTGGTTTGTGGCCCCTCATCCACCTCCAAAGACGCAGCACAATATCTCTCTGACTCTGATACCTGACCATCCCTCTTCTCCTTTTCGCTTACGATGACCCTTGTGATTACGCTGGGCCCACCCAAACAATCCAGGACAATCACCTCATCTAAAAATTTGTAACTTATTCAAAGCTGCAATCCCATTGTCACGCAGGGTACGTATTCACAGGTTCTAAGGATCGGCATGTGAACATCTTTGAGGGGTTGGGAACGCGAAAGCACATCATCACTTCGTAGACGTGTCTTCTCAATTAAACTATAAGGAACCAAACGCGTTTTAGAAAACTACGCATTATAGAAAACTACGTATTCTACATGCATCCGCTATTCTGCACCCTGTGGAATGGGATTCACATAGTTGAGAATAAGAAAAAGAAATGCTTCCCCACAAAATTTGGAAATAATACCCTTTCAACATTCAAGAGGACTCCGTCTCTGCATGCGATTTGGACCCAATTTCTTGAGTCCACGAAACGGCCCTTCAGCATCTAAATATTTTGTTCCTTTTTGATCACCGTGCTTCGCCCATAGTAAAGATCTTCCTCTGAAAGTGTGTATTGGGCTCAATCTAAATTATTATCAAGCGTCATCTATTAAAACTTACACTCAGTCACATGGTTGCCTGTGAATTTTTAACTGTTTTCTGTTTCTTGTGGCCAGCAGCTAAGCACCTTTGATAAGTTATCATTTTAATACCCTCCCTACGTCACCTCCAAAACTGCTTGTTATACTGTTTTATAGTCGTTGTGTTCTCTGATACATTCACGTTTACGGTATTTCATGCACAATTGCTGTTGCGTTAAATGGCACCCCAGCGGCTTCTAAACTCAAACAGGTCTTTTCAATTTTCTGACTTAGAACCGGAGAGTAGTTTTTCACTAGAGGAATAGAAAAGATTCTTTTTTTTATATATATATCTGAGTTCTTTTCCGTTAGGCTAGCAGGTCCTCGCCTTTACTGAGCTTTTTTAAAGCCACTATTAATTTTTTTTAATTTGTTTTGAGAGAGAGAGAGAAAGGATGAGTGGGAGAGGGGCAGAAAGCGAGGGAGAGAGAGAATCCCAACCAGGCTTCATGCTGTCAGCGAGGAGCCCGACGTGGGTTCAGTCTCAGGAACCGTGAGATCATGATCTGAGCTGAAATCAAGAGTCGGATGCTTAACCGACTGAGCCACCTAGGTGTCCTTTAATTTAAAGAAAAAAAAAAGTTAATTCGTCTAATTTCAACCGTATTCTGTAGAAATCAAAATTATCAGGAGAGTCAAATGATGCATGCTCCAAAATATAACCAATAAAATTGACTTCACTGGTATAGAATATACCTACAGAAAGATGGCCGTCTACCATCAGCCCTGATGGAGAGGTCTGTCTACCTCAAAGACAATTTTCTTTTCACAATCTGTTAGTTTCCATAGTCCTTGGTCAAATACCATGTCATTAATGTCATAATTTTTTCTGAACCTAAAGGAAGGAAGAGGTAAAAAAAAAAAAAAATCAGGAAATAGAGTTTTGTGTCCATATTCTACTATGTATACTTAAAATGTACATATTTTGCCATTATAAAAGTTAACCTCCAGAGTAGCCAAAGATATGTTTACTAAATCTTACAGTTACTGGAATAAATTATGAAAACAAAGAAGGGAAAACACTATGGAAACATGTAGGAAACAAAGGAAGACTTTAAACAGAAATGAACAGATCACAGGGATACGAATAAACGTATCTGTCACATTACTCGATGAAAACAGGATCAATTCGCCTCTTAAGAGAAAAGTTCCTCACAAGAGATCACGGCGCAAAACCCCA
This sequence comes from Leopardus geoffroyi, assembly GCF_018350155.1. Classification (NCBI taxonomy): domain Eukaryota; kingdom Metazoa; phylum Chordata; class Mammalia; order Carnivora; family Felidae; genus Leopardus; species Leopardus geoffroyi. The sequence goes on along the minus strand of NC_059342.1, from coordinate 5,062,706 downwards.
CTACGCCTGAAGAAAACTCTAAAAACGGTGTGAGTTGGAGGAGGTCAAAGATAAAAGGATTCGAACTAGTGTGACAAATGGGGAGAAGTAGGGACAAATGGAAACCCCAAAGAGAACAAAATGAAAACGGTAACAAAAATAAAACGAGGTAAGTTCATATTTAGGATCAAAACCGGTCACAAGACAGAGTGGAGCATTTCATCAAGGAAACCATCACCCAGGAGATGGGCTGGCAGATACGAGGATGCGGAGTGCCCCCCTTTGTTCCTTTACGGGACATCTGTAGAAATCTCAGACCCAAGACTCTTGCCAGAATATTCCAGGTGCCTAATATTTTCTGGCTGCTGTGGTGAGGGTGTGAGGAGAAATCAGTCTACGATGCCCTGGTTTCCGGGGTCTTGCCATGAGGACCTGTGGCATCTAAGATGACCCAGGAATCACTAACAGGCATCCCCGTGCTAATATTTGCTGTCTTTGTCTTACTTCCTGATGCCCACCTTCCTTGTCTTTAGAGTCAGCTGGGCCCCATGTCCAGCCCCACCAGGTAAACCGTGAATTGTCTAACGCAAGACGTAGATCTGAAAGAAATGGTCCCTTTCCTCCTTCTGGTGTCCTATATGCTTGTTGGTGCCTATATGTGAATGCCCGGAACCGTAGCAGCCATGTTGGGACCACGAGGGGAGTTAGTCTGGGCAGGATATGCTAAGAAAGGTGGAAGCGACCTGAATCCTTTTTTTTTTTTTAAGCATTTTTTAAAGGTTTCTCTATTTATTTATTTTGAGAGAAAGAGAGTGGGCGCACGCGTGCACATGTGTGTGAGTGAGCAGGAGAGGGGCTGAGAGGGGAGAGAGAGAATCCCAAGCAGGCTCTGCACTGTCAGTATAGAGCCCAACGCAGGACTCGGTCTCACGAGCCATGAGATCATGACGTGAGGCGAAACCAAGAGCCTGGCGCCTCGCCTACCGAGCCACCTCAGGCTCCCCGCAAGCTGGATCCTCGATGACATTGCTGAGTTTCTGGATGAACCGCTTCTGGAGCTGCCCGGCCCCAGACTTCTTGTTATGTAAGCTGAGCTTGCCTATTGTTTAAAGGCGTTTGCAACCGGACTTTCTCTTTCTTACAGCTGGAAACATTCAAACTCATACAGAGGCCTGGAAAGATTCATCTTCCACAGCATTCCATACAGGGCACCCAGTGGGTTTCCTACTCAATTGATTAAGGGAATGATTTTAAATGCATGACTTTTTATTTAAAAAAAAAAAAAATCCCTTTGTAAAAGGGTCGCCTTCTCCCAGTGCGTCCGTCTGGCAGGGTGGCCAACTCCCTAACTGGTACTTTCTACAGCAGCCTGTTCTTATATCACATCTGCCTGTTTATGTTTCACATTTTTTTTTATTTTAATGGATATTACTGTGTTATTTATCTTCTGGAGGCTCTTATGCATCCTAATGTTAAAATCTTTGTCAAACTGTTCTATAAATTTAAATCCTATGCCTTTAGCGAATCCTCTGGTATTAATTTTGTTGTTATTTCTAGCATGAGATTTTTTTTATGCGTTTAGTAAGTTTAACTTGGGGGTCTCTGAATCCCTGAGGCTCATGTCTATTGTTCCGTACAAGTCATGGGTTCAGCTGTCATTGCAGCTGGCCCCTCTGTCTCGTTTCAGGGGTGAAAAGTCTCCCCTTTAGCCCTGGCTTCACATGCTTACCGTTGTCTCGTCAAACACTTGGAATCTGTTCCCTGCATGCAGTAACCTGATGACCACAACCTGACAGCATTAACTCTATGACTTTGGTCTCATTCACTGCTCTCCCCACCCCCCTTCCTGTCCACGGCCTTGAGGATTTGGCTGAAGAGCATGCCTACCTATCTTGGCTATACTCTTATCATTTTATCCCTCAGAGTTGTATATTTGGAGCAGAGAGGGGTCCTCCACGTGTTAATCTACTGATTCATTTTTATTGGAATTCCCCTTAAACTTTCTTAGAAAAAAAACTATGAGGGGCGCCTGGGCGGCTTAGTCGGTTGAGCGTCCGACTTCGGCTCAGGTCACGATCTCGCGGTCCGTGAGTTCGAGCCCCGCGTCGGGCTCTGGGCTGATGGCCCAGAGCCTGGAGCCTGCTTCCGATTCTGTGTCTCCCTCTCTCTCTGCCCCTCCCCTGTTCATGCTCTGTCTCTCTCTCTGTCTCAAAAATAAATAAACGTTAAAAAAAATTTTTTTTAAATAAAAAAAAAAAGAAAAAAACTATGATTACAGTTATCACCGTCCTGAAAAGTTCTCAGGGAGTTGTTTTGATTATAAAAACTGCACATCATATAATGATCTAAAAGGGCTTCTCTAATGTTTATTTTGCAAGAACCTCCCTTGAACCTTTTCTGTCTCTCGTGTTTTAGAAAATATTTAAGACAGTATCTCTGAGTATATGTATCACATGGCTAGACACAGGAAAACATCTAGAACAATTTCTGGCATGTAGTGCTCTCTCCATGTATGGTAGGGGTTACTGCTGTCTTTACACTTAGCCAAATGTTATTGGACAAGACATTTCTATCAAAAAATTAAGATTTGAGTTCATGCCACTTCTTTTCTCTTTTTTCCACTAGATATTAGGATAGTCTTCTAAATCTCTAAGCAGGGATGGTCACAGAATAAATAGATTGCAGGGGCAGCTGGGTGGCTCAGCCGGTTAAGCGTCTGACTCTCGATGGGCTCAGGTCACGATCTCACAGTGCGTGAGATCGATCCCGGCATCGGGCTCTGTGCTGTCAGCTTGGGATTCTCCCTCTCCCTCTCTCTGCCCCCTCCCACTCATGCTCTCTCTGTCTGTCTCAAAAGAAATAAATAAACTGAAGAAGGAGAAGAAGGAGAAATAGATTGCAGCCACATTTTCAGGCACTGATGGTAAAGACCCCACTATCCAAAGTTCTTACATAGTTGCCCCTCTTCCATTCCTGGCAGACCTGATTAATCAACCACTGCCTTCTTCTCCCCAGAGTGGAGAGGAGGCTCCAGGCAGCCACAACCAATCAATCAGATGTTATAAAAAGAATAAAAGCAATTTTCCATCCCTGCCCAAGAGACATTACCGAGGACAGACGACATGAAGGAAGCAAATGGCTTCTTTTCCAGAGCCTCTAGTTTTCAGAAAGTTTCCTTGGCGGTTTACTTTAAAAAGGACAGGAACTGGGATAATAGAACTTGCCAACGAAACGAAAAGTTGTAGTTCAATCACAAACTCTTACTGTGAGAAAACGCTGTCTAATTTGCTGTCTAAAATTACTGATTGTCTTAAATGTATTCAAAGTGAAGTAATTGGCTCCATTGTCTCCCAAATAATCGTTGAGTGGGAAGCGTTGGTGAGAAGGAACAATTATCCAGGTCAGTTGGTAATGATAGATCACGATAAATCGGTACAACCGGGGACGACGTGCAGGTCGGGAGGACGTTCTAGAAAATCAGAACTACAAGGAAGAGGGTGCTACCGAAGGGCCGGACTCTTTTGTTTTTGTGGCCAATCAGGAACGTGACGCAACAGCCTGGATAGATCTCGGCAGCGGCTGACCTCCTGCCATCCGCTTAGGACCTACACGCCTAACCTGCGTGTGTCCTTGAATCATTAAGTCATATTTTCTGCTGCTGCAAACCCACCCTGGTACGTTCTTCGACTTTCGCCCAAACACATGATCTTCTTAGGCTTGCCCCTCAGCAGTAATAGAAATAGGAGAAGCACAGAGTGCAAGATACAGTTATTATCGCTCCCAAGCTGAGAAATTATTTGTGCCGTAAACACAAAATAATGTTGTTTACGGAAAAGCAGAATAGCCAGAAAGTACTCCCGAAGTTTAAAGCAGCAACAGACGCCCCTGGAGAGATAAGAGAGTGTTCACGGAGGAGACGGAACATGAGCTCAGTGGCCTGGCATCACTTTTGTTGTGAAGACAGGTGGCTACAGGCGGTCCCTGGAGGAGAAAGCCGCGGCTCACATGTCTGTGTCTCTCCAGCGCAAAGCGCGTGCCCTGGGAGCTGTCTCTAGGCCATCCACGAGAGCGTTGTGGCCACAAAGACGGTCTGTGCAGGTGGGAGTTATTTCTCTTCTTTGCCTAGTTCCCTAATACTCACATTTTTATAACTTTATGTCATGTCTCCGTTCTTGGCATTGGCCTCTCGTGGGCTTCTAAGCCCTAGCTTGGATTAGCTTTGCTGGGTATTTCCAAAAGAGCCGAATCAACGGGAAAATAAGGCTATTGATCGTCCAATGGGAGGGAAAGGAGGAAAGGAAAAGAAAATAGAGGCGGAATGTCCCCAGACACGGGGACCCTACACTTCTCCTTCTGTCCAGAGACTCTCTGTTGACTCTGAACATTAAGTTTTACTCTTTTTTTTTAATGTTTAGTAATTTTTGACAGAGAGAAACACAGAGAGAGAGAGAGAGAGAGCATGAGTGGTGGAGGAGCAGAGAGAGAGAGGGGGACACAGAATCCGAAGCAGGCTCCAGGCTCTGAGCTGTCAGCACAGAGCCCGATGCAGGGCTCAAACTCACAAACCGTAAGATCACGACCTGAGCCGAAGTCAGACGCTTAACCGACTGAACCCCCCAGGCACCCCACGTTTTACTCTTTTTTTTTTTTTTACATTTTATTTTATTTTTTATTCTAATTTAATTTATTTTTTTTTTTTTAATTTAAAAATAGAACTGCCTTAACACCCAGCAGTTGACTACTAGGTATTTATCCAAGAGATACAGGTATGCTGTCCCACGTCTTACTCTTACTATCGCTGATATTTTCTTTATGAATTTTGGAGCAGGAAGCAACATGGCTTCCAAAACGTCTTAGACTATAGCCGTGCTACCCTTTGTTTTTGTTGTTCTTCTTGTTTGTTTAGAAAACATGTGGAGCCTTTCATGAATGTGTGTGTCATCCTCGGGCAGGGACCACGCTAATCTTCTCTGTGTCGAAGATAGATGTTGCCGAAGTGAGCACTGTGCTAATATATTTGGATTTTATTACCCGTTTCAGACCTTTCAGGGACTCCTTGTCTTCTTTCAATGTCATCGAACTCACAGAACCTGGCCCACCTGTCTCTCTGGTCCCTCTGCCCACCGTCCTTCCCAGAAATCCTATGCTCGGCCCCTGGAAGGACCTCCGGGCACACTAGCTGCCTGGTGTCCTGTTTTGCTCTCTCACCACTCCCCTGTCTTTGTGTCCTCTTTCCTGAAATGCCTTTTCCACCTGGGCCCTCCCACTGCATCCTTCACGACCACGTTCAAATGTGTCACCCCAGATGCCTTCCCCAACTCCTGGTCAGAACGAGTGGCCACCCCTTCAGGGGCCCTCAGAACATCTCCGGCCGCTCTGTGACCTTCCTCAGCAGGAACATTGTCTGTTCCTGAAGCCCCGCTTTCCCTTTGTTACCACTTGTCATCATCTCAGCACCTGACACGGGTCGGGCAAGGGGCAGACACTCGTTAAATTGGCACTAAATGCAGCAATAAGAGAAGGAAGGGACACGAATGCGGTCACGGATCCCTCCTACGATCGTATATTTCGCGCTCAATCAAAATAGCTCTTTCCCGTCTCTTCTCACCCCGTGAAAGGACGTAGACTCCCTGCTCAGCTCATCTTTGGCCTCGTTCTTAATTGGCATCCAAGACCCTGAATGGTGCTGTTGGTCCCCAACTCAGAATAGCATCTCTGTGTCTGTCACTCGCTAGTAACTCTCTGATGGTTCTGAGTTGGCCTGAGTCACAACCCGAGCTGGAACTTTGCAGGAACATTGTAAAAACTTAATGGGGCTGGGGGGCAGGGGCAGGGGGGTGGGGGGTGGAATACACCTTAAAATAGGTCAGTTCACAACCGGCATGAACAACACATCAAGAGTCGGTGGACTGAAGGCAGGAAAAACTGGATAAGCCATCCCAACCCCAAACGTCCAAAATGAATGATACCTCGATGTGACACACGACCTCAGCATGTTTGAATACGCTCCGACTCTATGCAAAGAAATCACGGTCCTTTGTCATTTCAGACAGAACTAAATCTCGGAGGATTATGCATTAGCATGTTTCTGTTCTTGTGTTGCCTGTGATGGAAATAATATACCCCGAACTCACAACGAGTTAGACAAAGAATCCAGTCGACACGATCGCCTTATTCTCCCTCTTTAAAAATACGTTATCTATGAGTGTGCTTGCGGCAGATGAAACAAAGGCAAAAATCCAGACCACCTACGTGATAGATGAGACATTACCCACAATGGATAAATAGCCCCTGTTTCAGAGCTAAGTCACTCAAAGGGCACTAATTAGGAGTTTAATAAACATCACGGCCAACTGCATTCGTTTTCTATTGACAAGCACCACGCACACACTGAGCGGCTAACACAGCATTCATTGGTTACTTAGTTTTGTAGGTCAGGTGCTCAGGAGGGCTTGGCTGGGCTCTGCGCTGGGTCTCATGGGCTGAAATCAAGGTATTGGTGGAAAAGTGCTTACCCCGAAGTGGAAGAAACAGTTGGCCTCCAGGCTTATTCAGATCCTTGGCAGAATCCGCTTCCTTGTGGTTGCAGGCCTGAGGTCGCCGATACCTCGCTGGCTGCCATCTGGAGGTCACCCATATTCCTTCTCGCCCGGCATCCTCCACGTACAAGGCCAGCGATGGTGAGTCGAATCCTTGCATTGCTTGGAATCTCCGACTTTTTTTTGTTTTGTTTTGTTGTTTTGCCTTCCTCTTCTGCAGAGAAAGTTCTCTGCCTTCGAGGGCTCGTGTGATTGCATGAGACCAACCCAGATAATTTCCGCGTCTTCAGGTCAAGTGTGCCTTACAGCATGATCACACGGGGTTATGTCACAGGGCTCAGGATTCTGGGGCTTCAGGTGGAACCCAGGAGCCCTTCCCAGACCCATGTCAGAATCACAGAATACCAGCATTGAAGGGGAACTTGGAAAATACAGGTTTAGCTTTTCAACTGAAGCATAAATCCTGCACGTGGAGAGATCTTTCGCCTAAATACGTCTGGTGATAGAAAATACATTATCTCACTTTTTGACTGATCCGATGATGAAAAAGCAAGAGACACTAGGATGACATTTGCTCCCAATAATTTTTCATTTTCCAAATCGAAGGAATCTAATTTTCTTTTCTGACACGTAGTAGTGTTACACTTTTTTCTATGGTTTCATGATCCCGTTTCTTTGTTCCTAGACCATTCACTGTGTCATTTCATCGTAGAAACACCCAACGTCTCTTGTGTTTTTAAAAAAGGTTTATTTATCCTTGAGAGAGAGCGCGACAGAGCATGAGTGGGGCAGGGGCGGAGCAAGAGGGAGACACAGAATCCGAAGCAGGCTGCAGGCTCTGAGCTGTCAGCACCGAGCCCGACGTGGGGCTGGAACCCACGAACCGTGAGATCATGACCCGAGCCGAAGTCAGACGCTCAACGGACTGAGCCACCCAGGCGCCCCACACCCAACACCTCTTGTAAAATACAGCTGATAAGGAATCCAGGCCTCTAACGGTGGCCTCTTTCTATCGAGTTTATAGACGTTTTTCCAAGTGTTTTTATCCTGCTCCAAAGATGTCTTTCCTTTGGAAATCGTTCTTACCCCCATTTCAGACTCAGGCATTCTCATGAGAAACTAGTTTTGTGAATAGGCTTCTAGACGTTTGGAAAGTCCACTAAAAACCTAAAGCAGAAAAAGTACAATTTTTGCAAATGGCTTCCTGTGCTGATTGCCACTACGCGGAGGATCATTAAATACTCTAGAACGCATTTAAAATACCACAAGAGCTCCCAAAACTTTGGGCTCCTTTGAGACCCTTAAAAGCAAACACATACAAGTAAGCAAGTGAAAAGTGAAATGTTGCATGGAGAATTCTGCGAGCACAGGTGCACCAGTGGGTAAACATCTGAATATCCAGCCATCCGGGAGTCCCGGAGTGAGATTTCATGGCCCAACGCCCCGCCGCTGAGCGGGCAGTGCTGTGCTGGGTGGAGTGGGTTCCCGCGGGCTTGGGGATTTCTCAAAGCAAGAAAAAACAACAAAAAGAAAAGGTCTGACTACTGCTGAAGATTTAATAATTCAGGCTGTTGGGGCTGAGAGGCACCAGGCGAGTGGGGTCCTGCAGGCCCAGGGTGCTGTGCCCATGGGGACAGCGACAGGGAGGGGGCTCTTCTCGTGGATGCGTGTAAAGATTCGCATGGGGGGGCGCCTGGGTGGCGCAGTCGGTTAAGCGTCCGACTTCAGCCAGGTCACGATCTCGCGGTCCGTGAGTTCGAGCCCCGCGTCGGGCTCTGGGCTGATGGCTCAGAGCCTGGAGCCTGTTTCTGATTCTGTGTCTCCCTCTCTCTCTGCCCCTCCCCCGTTCATGCTCTGTCTCTCTCTGTCCCAAAAATAAATAAACGTTGAAAAAAAAATTAAAAAAAAAAATAATTCAGGCTGTTGAAAAGCTTTCGGCACGTTTTATGACTTTTGTCTCTTTGTTCACTTTGGTCACGAGCAATCTTAAAGTTCATCAGAAATATTTGTGTCCGTTAAATTACGAGTTGCAATACCCCAGGGTGAGAACAGCTCTCTGGTGGTGAAGCCATGATCTCCAACCTGGCAGCTTGCTGGTCTGGTTGTTTTCATTTTGGTTATTCGGTCAAATACTGGGTTATCTCCCTTTCCGGACACATTTACTCTTCGGAGAATAACGACGACCTATCATTGCCATGCTGGATATGATGACAAATCATTAATGTCAGTGCTCTCTGAACTTGGAAAGCACAGCCCAGTTTTGCCTGGGTGGCTGAGTCGGTTAAGTATCTGACTTTGACTCAGGTGGCTTTGCTCTCGTGGTTCATGAGTTCAAGCCCCACATTGGGCTCTCTGCGGTCAGTTCAGAGCCCATGTTGGATCCTCTGTCTCCCTCTCTCTCTCAAAAATAAATGAACATTCAAAAAAGGGGTCGGGGGGGCGCCTGGGTGGCGCAGTCGGTTAAGCGTCCGACTTCAGCCAGGTCACGATCTCGCGGTCCGTGAGTTCGAGCCCCGCGTCGGGCTCTGGGCTGACGGCTCAGAGCCTGGAGCCTGTTTCCGATTCTGTGTCTCCGTCTCTCTCTCTGCCCCTCCCCATTCATGCTCTGTCTCTCTCTGTCCCAAAAATAAATAAATAAATAAATAAACGTTGAAAAAAAAAAGGGGTGGGGGAGGCACCTGGGTGGCCCAGTTGGTTAAGTGTCAACTCTTGGTTTTGACTCGGGTCGTGATCTCATGGTTTGTGGGTTCCAGCCCCTCTTCAGGCTCTGCACTGAGGACGGAGCCTGCTTGGGGTTCTCTCTCTCCCTCTCTCTTTGCTCTTTCCCCTCTTGCGCTGTCTCTGTCTCTCTCAAAATAAATAAATAAACTCAAAAAAAAGAGAATATTAGGAAAAAAAGCACAGCCCATTTTCTTTTGGCAAAATCCACATAGCACTTAAATGATTTTCACCAGAAATGCCCGAACCTGTTTCTGAAACGGGTAGATTTTTTTTCCCTTTATGTCTCTTGATGGCTCCATTTCAATGGGACTTTTTGTGATGTAAGGGGGCGGAAGTCCCTGCTTCCCCCAAGGATGTACTATCCATGTTATATTCTGTGCATACGCACGAGGTATTGTAACCCATAACCTGCCTAATTCTGAATTTATTGGGTTACTAAGAAACGGATGTGAGAGAGAAAAAGGTATGATTTATTGTCACTTGGTGAACTTCCCAGAAATCATAAAAGTTTACGACTCTAGGGACTGGGCATCACACCCTCCCACAATTCTTTTATGTTCACCAAATGTTGGTTGATAGATCGTTAAAAACATGTCTGTTTCAGATCACGCCGTGATTTTCAGCATGGAATTTGGAAGGAGTTAAAACAGTGAAGGGCTGTTGTCATAACAGAAGTCCTCTGTCTCCTTCAGGCTGTTTTAAGTGACTCCGAGTCTGCTGTCCTTAAAGGTACTGGATCGGAAACCACGAACGGAACCTGGGCCAAAATGCTGTAAGTGGTATTTATCCACAGACAGCTTAACTAATTAAAAAATAACCCCCAGCCCTCCCATATTTTTTTCAAGGTTTATTCATTTTGAGGAGAGGAGGGGCAGAGAGAGAAAGAGAGGGAGGGAGGGAGAGAGAGAATCCCAAGCAGGCTCCTCACTGTCAGCACAAAGCCAGACAGGGGGCTTGATCCCATGAGCCATGAGACCTTGACCTGAACCAAAATCAAGAGCTGGACCCTCGACCCACTGGAGCATCCAGGCGCCCCTCCCCCAGGCCCTCTTGCTTTTCATGAAATGCATTTCCAGTGAGTTTTACTTGTGTTTCACGCTCCTTTGCCCTGGTCTCCTTCACTACTGGATTTGTGGAGCTGGAGAGTTATTTAAGCAGGAACCTAGTGTGCAGGGAGGAGGGACAGACTGCAGCTTTGGGACGGGTTCCCTGCGCATTGAGCGCTGGCCTCTGTCCTCTGCCAACACAACCATGTGGACACTGGGCAGAGACAGAAAACTCAGTGGTAACAAGACCACAAAGTATTACACTCTATATTTTAGTGGAGAGGCCTTATTCACTTACTTTTGAAGAGGGGCGTTGGATTGGAGCAGGGGTAATCTCTACAAGCCCCAGGAGGCTGGCTGTCAGCCCTGCGAGGACTTAATAAGTGACCGTCATTCTCCAGGAGTCAATGTATGAAATCGGGGGGCGAAACATCTAAGTGGACACGAAAATCCCTGTCTTAGTTCAGGCTGTAACAAAGTACCAAAAACTGGTGGCTTATATGGCAAACTCTTATCTATCACAGTTCTGGAAGTTGGGAGTCCCAAGATCAAGGTGTTAACGGGTCTCGTGTCTGGTGAGAGCCCACTGCCCAGTTCAGGCACTGCTGTCTCCTCGCTGTATCCTTACATGGGGAATAGACACTCTTGTCTCTTTCGCCTTTGTAAGGCCATTGATCCTGTCTTGAGGGGTCCACCCTTAGGACCTGATCTAACCCTGAAGACCTCCCAAAGAATATCACTGCCCTGGGGATTAAGGCTTCCACATATGAACTGGGGTGGGGGAGGGACAAAACATTCAGTCCATAGCCCCTGCCCATCTAAACCTGTAGACAGATGAGCGTCACAGCCTGGAAGGGTTTCGGGCAAGAGAGTGTCTTTGGGGAGAGCTGAGCCCGTGAATCTTTTCGTCTGGGATGGCCAGGTGATTCTAGCTCATTCCATGTTCTGCCCTTCCTCGAAGCCAGCCTGGACCACCAGCCAAGAAAGAATTTTTCTCCCGTAATTCCGCACCTACGGCCACGCTGGGCCGGGTACATATTCCCCTGGCAAGCTGACTTGCCACGCTGACTCTTCCTCTGGAGCACGGAGGTTTAACAAGAATATACGTCCTCGCTCTTGTGTCTACCACATGTTATTATTTTAATAACGCGCTTCACCCCCAAGCCTGTGGGATCGGCTTGCTCAACTCCGGGCAATGCATATCCTCACTGGAGTTGGGGGTGGAGTGGGGGTGGGGGGGAGAGGAAAATCAGTCTTCATTACTTAAGGGTGAGAAGAAAATAAATCTACACGAAAATTATTTTTTACAATCTCTTAGGAGGTAAATCAGACTAATGCAGGAAAGACACAAATGTATTCATTGGTCCATTTGAGACGCAGGGAGAGTGGTGGTGAATTGCAGACACGCTTTATTCAGTGCGTTTACCAGGAGAGAATGTCATTCGAGGGGCACCTGCCTGTTAGCTAGAGCCCTCCCTCCCAGACAGCCAGGGTCATTACTGCCTTCAAGATGTGCGCAGGAAGCCAGCATTTACACACACACCAAAATCACAGCTTCAAGCCCCAGATTCTGCAAACTGCATCAAAGTCAACACGTTTGCCAACTAAAAACATAGCTTACTTGTCCCTTGGCCCATGGCCCCTTCTTGTCAGTTGGTTGCTTCTAAGCTCCAGGACAGTGAGACTGGTACCAGGTAGAAACTACCACGATGGGGGGCGTCTGGGTGGCTCAGCTGGTTGAGCATCCGGCTTCGGCTCAGGTCATGATCTCATGGTTCGTGAGTTCGAGCCCCGCGTCGGGCATGGCAGAGGCTGCCTCAGATCCTCTGACCCTCTCCCACTCTCTCTCTCTGTCTCAAAAACATAAATAAATAAATAATATTAAAATTTTTTTTTAATAAAAAGAAAATATCACAATGAGAAAAGGCGAAGAAACAGAGGAAATGCAACGTAACATTTTTGGGGGGCGGGGGGAAGGCTTTATTTTAAGTAGGACAAAGTCAGAGACAAAGAAAGAAAACTTCCTGGTACCTGTGTCCATTTGAGTGTTACAGGCACACCGGGGCACTACAACACAAGCTATGCATCGAGGCACAAGCTGTTTCCGATCTTGTCAAAATCATGCGTGAACATTGACGAGCAAGTTGAGTTCCAGCGGCCAAGCCAGTGATGAGACCAGCTATCACCGTGGTCCGTTTCGGGGGTGCCGGAGCCGGGAGGGGAAGGAGGACGGGTGTGGCTTTAGGAACACTCTCGCAGTCACTCGCTGGATAACTGGCATGAGCGTCCCCTCCTCGTAGGCTGTACCGATGCGTGCCAGGCGGTGACACGGAGCCCAGGGCGGCACGCGGGTAGCATTGAGGAAAGACTGGCCCCAGTAAATGTCGCGTGGGGGCCCAGCCTGGGCTGAGCTGTGCTGAGCAGTGGGCTCTCCCTCCGAAGGGGAGGAGATCCGGGGGCTCGCAGGATGGGCCTGCCCTCTGAGCGTGGAGATCCACAGTCCCTGCAGGAAAAGGGACCGGGGCTGCCCAAGGACAAATGTGTCAGTCAGCTGTTGGAGCACAAACTTGCAGGCACCATCCCCGACTCCCCGCCAGTGGGGAACGGCGCCAGCCGCTCAGAAAGGAGCAAAAACCAACACACACCCAGGAGTTTTCCAAAAGTAGCGGAAAGCAAGGAACGAAAGTCACTACACGTCAAAAGTCCATTCCAATCAATTAACAAGTATAATAATCCCAATACATAAATGGTCAGAAAAAGACACACCCCAACATCTGCAATAAAGATGACAATGTATATTTAAAAATATTACGTTTCAGGAGCGCCTGGGGGGTTGAGTCGGTTAAGCATCCGACTTCTGGCTTCGGCTCAGGTCATGATCTCACAATTTGCGAATTGGAGCCCCACCCTGGGCTCTGTGCTGACAGCGTGGAGCCTTCTTGGGATTCTCTCTCCCTCTCTCTCTCTCTCTCTCTCTCTCTCTCAAAAATAAACTTTTTTAAAAAAGTGTCAAGTTTCAAAAAGGTAAAATAATTACAACTATCGAGAGTATTTTTTCTTTGATCAGTAACAGTGAAAAGACACAGAACACCCACAGGACTCCGGACTGCTCACAAGCACTGGTGACTATTGAAGTAAAAAGGAATAAACTGAAAAAGAGAACTCTACTGGAAGGGAATTTGCCTGCAGTCGTCAAGAGTCCTGGGAGGGTAGGGGCGCCTGGGTGGTTCACTCAGTTAAGCATCTGACTCTGGCTCCAGTCATGATCTCACGGTTCATGAGTTCGAGCCCTGCGTCGGGCTCTGTGCTGCTTGGACCCTGCTTCGGATTCTGTGTCTCCATCAATCCCTGCCCCTCCCCGCCTCACACTCTGTCTCTGTCTCTCTCTCTCAAAAATAAAGACTTTAAAAAAATTTTTTAATAAAAAAAGAGTCCCGACATACAGGTGCAGGGTCAGTGTGTTATGTCACAGCTGAAACTAAGGTAACGCTGTGATCAGCTGCACTCAGACGCAAGACAAACGAACACATAAGAAAATAAAGCTTGAGCTTCATGTCTTTAAGCGTTATCACCGACCGATGTCAATTGTTTGGTCTGCGGGAAGATGTCAACGGCAGGGGAAACTGGGTACCATCTTTGCAACTTTCTGATAAATGGAAATTATTCCAAAACAAACGTTTATTTTAAAAAAAATGTTATTGTGACGTGGCGCCTGGGTGGCTCAGTCAGTTGAGCGTCCGACTTCGGCTCAGGTCGTGATTTCATGGTTCGTGGGTTTGAGCCCCGCGTTGGGCCCTGTGCGGACAGCCTGTCAGCGCAGAGCCCGATTTGGATTCTTTTGTCCCCTCCCTCTGCCCCTCCCCTGATTGAGCTCTCTCCAAAATCAATAAATATATATTTTTAATGTTATCGTGTGTGGATGGTGCTTGGGAAAAGGATGATTGCAACGAACCATTTGCTTTATTTCACGCTCCCATCCTTTCAAAAATTTAAAGCAGGAGCCTGTATTGATAATAAAAAAAAAAAAAATAAATGAACCACTTTTTTAAAGGCTCAGATCTGACATCCCCAGCATGTCATTCATCGGTGGTCGGGAGACGGGAAAGTGTATTAACTTACTCATATGCCTCCCAAAAGTAAAACCAGGGTGACAAGGAAGAAATTTGGAATCCATGAGGAGGGACACGTGAGGGCCTCCTATCCGTGAGACTTCGCGGGAACACGGCAGTAACTTGTGGCATTTTCTCTCATGGGGCAGAGCGGATCTCCAAACCCGTGGTTTAGGTGAGCCCCAGCCCCTTAGTGCTGGGGCTCACTGGGGAGAGAGTTCCTACCAGCCTGGCGTGGGAAAGCCTGATGTGAATGGATGTCTCCAAATAAATGGTTTATTTCAGACACCCACATTAACTTCGACTAAGCAATTGCACTTCTCCACAAAGGCCACTCTTTAAAGAATAATAGTAAATGGTCCATAATTAATACGCATCGACGTGTGCCGAATGCTTCTGCGGGGCTACAATATTTGGATTCTAGTTAGGTAAACTATTCCCATTGCAGTATTGATCACAAGGTTAATTTCCTTAACCTGGTGCAAATGATCACAGCTTCCAAATATCGAAGATCAGAACTAATGAATTTTGATGCGAGCCCAGGGTGCTCCAACTTCACGTGCGGGGAGCACTGGAGATCTTCCGAGAAGGTCAGCTGGACGATGTCCTTTTGCACCCCTAGTTTTGCGAGCACATTTTTGCATCTCTAGGCGGTGCCTGTGAATAGGGCTCATCTGCCATCCTGACTTAATTCCCAATTTTTATTTCCAAGGTATAAGAGTTGCCCACTTGATGAGCAAAAGTCGTGGTGGTCATTTTGAGGCAACAGTGTCTGTCCTTTATTTATTTATTTATTTATTTATTTATTTATTTATTTATTTATTTTGGCAAGCAGGTCAGGCACCATTGGTCGGGGTGCCTGAGACTGTCCTCTTCTTAGCACGGAGAGCCCTGCATCCCTCCCCGGGATGCAAAAAGTCCTGGTTTTCGGTGATAGGTTGGTGCAGAGTGCGGGGGAAAGTGCAAAGCTCATACCTAGCCCCAAAAGAGTGAGATCGAAAGCAACACCAGGTTTGGTGTCGAAAGGTTGCGGTAAAGGTTATCCTTTGACCGATGGCTGACGTTGGCAGTTACATTCATGCTTCGCAGTAGTGACCACGCGTTGGTGATTTGACCCAAGCATGTTGTAATCCTGCACTACGAAAGGAGTCTTCTGGATGGAATTGTTGGCCCCAATTCTTCAACCCTCTTTGTGCCCATGCCCTTTGCCCTTTTCCACCCATGAAAGGTGGCATGTACTTCCCGTCCTCTGACAGTGGGCTCAGCCAGGTGACTTGTTTTGGGAGAAGAGTGAGTATGTCCCTTCTCAGTATGGACTCACGGGGTCCCCCATTTTAGCTAGCCCTCTTGTGTCTCTGTGATTGCCAGGCAAAGAACACACCCAGAGCTGCCCACTGGTCAAAAGAAGATACTAGATTCTTGGAGGAGACATCAAGGCACACGAGTGGTCCATCAGAGCTTGAGCTACCCAGCCGAGCCCAGCCTACACACGCAGGTCTCCAGCCAATCCGTGGGCACAGAGTACTTCTTGTCTTCCCTGAGAGCTGGTGGTTGACTGATCCTGGCGTATTTTTGGCGGCCACAAGCTGACGTAAGGTAGACCGTGCCAGTCCTCGGCCAGACTGCCCTCCGGTCATCCCGCAACTTTCTCTGCTCTTCCTCTGTACGTCAGGGGACTGGCTCCTGCAGGCTGCATTTCCCAGCACCCAGGGTTGGTTTCTGGATGGTTCTACCAGGGGACGCATTGGTGGGAGATTGGGAAGCAGAAGGAAAGGAGAAGCCTGGTCCTCTGCCCTTGACTATCGTGCTGCTCTGGGTCCTGGGGAATAGGTCCATTCATGGCACCAGCTCCTGGCCACGGCCCCTGCTTCCTGGAAGCCAGGGAGCACTCCCTCCTGCCGGGGCCCTATGGCGTGGGTATGGCAATCCCCAGGTACCCATCTGTAGGTGGCCTTAGTTTTCCATCTGGCCCATCAGCTCCTCTCTTACTCACATGTACCCTATCCCTTGGCACGTTGGCAAAATTTGTCTTATGGACCTCATGCCGTATGTTGGGTTTGTTTTGTTTGGGGAATCACACACAATATGGCCATCTTCCCCAAGAACTTAAAGTCCCTCTGTTTTACTTGTTTTTTGCTTAGGAAACTCTACCCCCAACGTGGGGCTCAAACCCACAACCCGGAGATCAAGAGTCTCACGCTCTACTGACTGAGCCAGCCAGATGCCCCAAAGTCCTTCTGCTTTAGAGTGGAGGGGCACCTGGGTGACTCAGTCGGTTAGGCATCTGACCCTTGGTTTCAGCTCAGGTCGTGATCTCATGATTCATTTCACGAAGCCCCGAGTCAGGCTCTGTGCTGACAGTGCGAAACTGCTTGGGATTTTCTCTCTCTCTCCCTCTCTCTCTCTGCCTCTCAAGATAAATAACAAAACAATAAAACAAATAAATAAATAAAAATAAAGTTGAGCTGGTCTCTGTCTCCTAGTTGGGCCCTCGTTAAGCAGGACCTCCAACACCCCGGGGAAGGAGGAAAACAAGGTGCGTGATGACTAGACCAGATCGCTTGGAGTTACAGCCTCAGAACTGGAAAGAAGTGGAGACATCGTCATCCACCCAGAGTGTGAGTCCCCTCTCTGAAGGGGGCTGACAAGTGTGACCGGAGGCCTGTGACAGGAGCTCAGGGCTTGAGGACGCACCACACTTCCTGGCTGTGCTTCCTCAGCCCCCGGGGGACCTTCCTGTTCAGCAGCACCACCCCTCCCACCTTGCTGCCCTTTGCAGGCTTGCAGCCAACGGTCTGGCACCTCCTCATGTCCTCCCAGCCCCAGTTTCTTTCCTTTCCAGCTTGTCCAGAGAAAATACGCAGACCTTCCAGCATCATGGTGCAAGGAGCACGTGGGAGCAAGGCTCTGTCTTCTCCCTTCCCTGGGTCTGTGTGTTTGTCAATAACTGAAGTCCTTTACTTTGCGGAGGAACTCCTAACTCTCCAACATGGAGTCGTCCGGAAAAGCTTGGACGGTTGGCCGGGGGGATCATGTTCGTCTTGTTGACTAACCTTTACAAAGGGTTCCCAGAGACACAGGCAAGTCCCAAGCACTTTACAGACACCTTCTAATCTTCTCCACAAACCTATGAAGTAGGAAGTATTGTTACCCCACTTTACGCATGAAGAAACGCAGCACTGGTAATTCAAGAGGCGAAGTGTGAGGCCAAGATTCCACACGGGGCCCCGCAGCTGGGCTCTGAAGCCTGACTCAGTTCAGCCCTCTTCACCTTCCCCTACGTTCACCAACTCAAGACACGAGTGTTGCCCTGAACTGAGGCATAATACTATCCAAAATTGAGGTCATAATACTATCCAAAAACGTGAATAATTTGTGGATGCGTGGAACTGAGTCAACCATGCAATCCAGGAACCCACGAGGAAGCACACAGTGGTTTTCTCTTAGTTTTGAGTTTACCTCCTTCAGAGACTTGAACTGCGTTTACAAATCGCTGAGCCTTGGGGCGCCCGGGTGGCTCAGTCGGTTAAGCAAGCGACTTCAGCTCGGGTCACGATCTCGTGGTACGGGAGCTCGAGCCACACATCGGGCTCTGCGCTGACAGTGTGGAGCGTGCTTGAGATTCTCTCTCTCCCTGTCTCCCTACCCCCTCCCACACCCTCCAAAAAAATAAATAAAAACGTCTGTTTTCCTGGGCCAGTAATAGATGGGAAGGCACAGGAATGCCTTGGGCTGTGCTCGCTTCTGCAGCACATATACTAAAAAAATAGGAATGCCTTGGGCTAACCAGGTCTGATAGGAGGTAGACAACTGTGTTCCAATGGACCTCCCAGGGCTGCAAACTCTACCCTCAGCCCTCCAGGTTCTCTGTCTTTAGGTACAGATCATAGGAATGTGGGCTCCTGTTTCAAAAACCACTTCGAGAAAAAGGTATCTTGCACTTGTGTTTTTTTTTTTTTCTTTGAAAATAGCATAAGTTACCACGAATTATTTGGTTTTAGCCAAAAGAGGCAACATCACTCGGAAACCAAGACTCTACCTCGCTGAGGCAGGAAAAATGAGCCTCCCAGTGTGTTTCCCTCATGCCCCCAGTTCAAGCCCAAATCATTTTTTAAGCGACTGCCAATTTGCTCAGAGCCAAGCCTGACTCATCTTACCACATGGTTTGGTTTCTCCTCATTGGGTTTTGAAAGAGATTAAGTGACAGGTGTTCAACCAGGACCCTGTGTTCTACTTTTGCGATGATCAATGGGGCCTTGGTATAAGAGTGAGTTTTAGAAAAGGAACAAGTCAGGGCCTTTGTACCAGAATGTAGGTAGCACTTCTGAAAGGAACCTGTGTCAGAGGAACAGTGTTCACGAACACAGAATGCAAACGCAGCACAAGATAGGGAAGTTGGGACGCCGGCCGCGGGAGTCATAGTTAAGATGGCACCAGGGCGGGATGGTTAATACCAGACAGCAAAACAGAAGCACAAACCGAAGGCTCCAGTAGCTTAACAAGGTCAGTGAGCTGTTTGCTGCATGCTTGAAGTGTGCAGAAAGCCTTTTATATATCATTACAATATTTTATTATATTAATTTATTGTATATTTGTATGAATATTATGTTGTATATTATATATTGTATCTATTTGGTCTTTGTCCCCATTTCTGGCACAAAGCTCGTAAGACCCTAGGAATTTCCTAAGTGATGAGAGCAGTAAAGATGTCTTGATACTGATAACAAACCCCTTTCGACCACCCCTGAGTTTACGTTAACGCGGCGACTTTTAGAAAGCACGGAAGGGTGAGCGCCGGTTGCCAGGGAAAACCGCTCCGTGGCTAGAAGATCGGAACTCTCAGCCCCAGCCCCTGAACCTGGAGTGGGGAAGAGGGGCTGGAAGTCGAGTCCATCACCCGTGGCCAATGATGCGGCCAATCGTGCCTATGTAATGAAGCCTCCATAAAAACCCAGAAGTGTTGTTTTCACAGGGAGCGGAAGTGATAGATCATCTGTAATGCATTTGGAGAAGTGTTTATAAACACTTGGAATCACAATATTTAAAAAGGGCTCGCCACACAGTACAAAGTAAGCAGTATTTTTTTTTTTTTTTTTTATGTGAAGAGACGTGTTTGACATTCTGTAATGCACGACGGTAAGCGTTCAAAACCTCTATCTATGGTGGCTAGGAGCGTTTTCTGCAAGTAACTTTGAGAAGAGTGTTATTTCAGGAAACGGTGAGGGCAAAAATAAATAAATAAATAAATAAATAAAACCCCAAAGGAAGGGGGTGGGAGGTAAGAGGTTTGGAAAGCTGGACCCTGGAGGGTGTATGCAAGCAGGCCCTGGCCATCTCTTCCCTCTGTCTGTTCCTGAGTTATATCCTTTTACAATAAACCTGTACTCCACTAAGTAAAATGTTCCTCCGAGTTCTGTGAGACTCTCTGGCAAATTCATCAAGCCCAGGGTTGGGGTGGGGGACAGGATCGGGGGAACCAACGTGCAGCCAGAAGCATTCGGAGGCACAGGTGAAAACCTGAACTCAGGACTGACATCTGATGTGGGGCGAGGGCCAGTTCTGCAGGACTGAGTCCTTCCCCTGCAGGACCTGCTGTTGTCTCCAGGTCGAGGCTGTCAGAATTCAGTTCATTTGCTTGGTGTCAGGGCAGGGCTGGGGGGGGGGGGTGGCGGAAGGGGGCCGGAAACCACACATCGGAATTAGCGTCCACATCTGAGTCTGAAGCCCCTCAACAAGCCGCCTGGCGGCCATCAGGTCCGGCATGCTCCAGCTGCCACCGTGTGTGCCTCCCGTCTACGCTTCGGTAACACACAGCTGCGGGAGTCCGAAAGGCTCGCCAACAAAAGCCGAGCTCTGACCTCAGGGTCCTAACATGGCGACAGCTGAGAGCTTGAAAACAAGCCAAACCATCTCACGGCTTGGCCTTCACCCAGCCGACCACCTTCCTGCACCTACACCTGCCCCGTCCGAGCAACGCAGACAGCGCTGCTTGGATGCTGCCTCCCTTCTGCCTCCCTGGTTACTCTGAAGCCTCGCGCTGAGGACAGGGACCTCATTCACCCCGCAGGTGGACAGCGGATGACACCCGCTGGGAGTCGGATAAGTACTGCGTCTCCAGTTTGCTCGATGAGCCACCTTTCCCAGGGCGGAAACCCCAACAGGAGCGGAGGGTGTGGAAGGGCCGGGAAAGGGAAGCAGGGGGAGTCGTCCCTCTGCCGGGGGGGGGGGGTGGGCCAGGGCGTCAGCGAGGACAACAGTGCTGACTGGGGTCCAGGCTTGTTTAGTTTGAAGAGATGCCTGGTCGTGAACACAGACGCATCCCGTAGTCAGCTGGGGACCGAAACGGGAGCTTCACTGAAGTGTAGACTGATAAACCCAGAAGCGGCAGAATGCCAGCCAACTTGTGAGAATGGGGGCGCTCTGGGGAGAGGGCGCATGGCCGAAGGGAAGCGGAGAGGTGTTCGTAAGCCCAGAGTGAGGATGGAGAGGCAGCCGCCAGCCCTGAGAAGAGGTGAGCTCGTGAGACAGCAGCAAGAGGCAGGGGCACTGGTGCCCTGTGACAGCTGCACGGTCACTGCCCCGAGCTGGTGTCTCCCTGCTGACGCTCACCGTGCGCGAAGGAACAAGAAGTCACTGAGACGTGCGCTTTGAACGCGACTCTTCAACTGGCCCCATTCATCCCGCCTCGCTTTCCCCGGGAGGGCTGAACACACAGCACCCGACACAGGACAGATGAGATGACGGTAATTTACTAGTCGGTCGCGTGTACTCACAGCCCGGGGAGGAGGGCATCTGGCCCCGGGGATCGGCAGGGCTGCTGGGCTGGGGGACCCTACCTGTGGGGGCAGAGTTGGGGGGAGCATGTGTTGAGGACATCTGGGGCCCTCTGGCTTTAACCCAAGGTCAAGGCCACACATAATAGCGAGCTTCACTGTCAGGTCTCACAGCAACGTGACCTTGGAGGGAAAAGGAAATGTGGCTTAGAAACAGAGTGTCTATGGGGCACCTGGGTGGCTTAGCTGGTTAAGCATCCGACTCTTGATTTCAGCTCAGGTCACGATCTCATGGTTTGTGGGTTCGAGTCCCGCATCAGACTCTATGTGGACAGTGAGGAGCCTGCTTGGGATTCTCTCTCTCTCCCTCTCTCTCTCTCTCTCAACTCCCTCCCCTGCTTGTGCTCACTCTCTCTTTCTCAAAACAAATAAATAAACTTTAAAAAAAGAAAAGAGACACAGAGCGTCTATTCAAATTATGAACTGGCTCTCCAGGCCAACCTGTCTCCGCCTGGGAAAGTCTCCCCGTCTCCAAGCACATCCCTGCTGGCTGACCTCCATCTGATCCTGTGCAGTTAAAGTCTGTCTCATAAACAAATTGTGGCAGGACTTCTTCCATATCAAAGAGGGGGAAAGTCCACCAGGGAACAGGCTGGAAGAAATAGGAGATAGGGGTTGATCGTTCAACAAATTTGAACAGCAGTGTTTTGGGCAAAACAAACCAAAGGCTTTAATTTGATCCAGTAAGTAGCCGTTCGTAATAAATGGTTCTGTTAACGTTGTGCTCTGATTTGCTTTGCTTTTAAAATACAGTCAGTTGTAAGTAACACGGTGAATGTGAAAAATAAATTAGGGCTGGTTTAGCTTAAGCCTTTCTAACGTGTCTGAGCCCACATCACCAGCTGTACACGGGAAGGAGCGAGTCCTCTGTGGCGGCCAGCTGCAGTCCCTGAAATGGTGTCATGCTGACTTTCCTCGGGTGCCAGCGGCTTGTCCTCTGCTCGGCGATGATTTTCCACTCCGATCACTGCAGCCGGTCTTGGTACATGAAGTGTTTCAAATCAAGCTGACCCCGTCAGATGTGTGCAAACGACTCTTGAAGACCCACAGCTTCACGGTGACGTGACGGTGACATGACCTGCTCCCACACTGGTGTGGCTTTTCACGCTTTCGTGTATGTGCTAGCTTAAGGGCTCCCTCACGCTGGGGTCCCTCACACCCCTGCTTCTCTTTCGACTTTGATCTTGCTTCTCTGCTTCTGAGTCATTTCTCAGCTAATTAACGTCGCTACCTCCCTAGTGACAAGGGAAAAGAGTTGGGGGACATAAGTCCATCCTCCTGCGTCCTGGTATTGCCAGAGGATATGGAAATCTGCAGGGAGACACTGAAATGGGCGGGGCCACTAACGTGTCGGGTCCATCCTGCCCGCCAACCTCCTGAGTGAGTCCTGGAGGCCACGGCAGCCTACCTCACCATTCCCTGAGCCAGATCTAACTGAGCCCGGATGTATCTGTGTGCCCCACTAGCCCCCTGCCTGCGAGCCCCCATCTGGGACAGCCTTTCCGTGCCCTACACTTCAGAGCCTGCCTCCCATGGCTGCCATGCTGATTTCATCTGTAGGAGAGATTTCATGTTTCGGATCCCTGGTCTTTCTTTCTACATCTTCCATTTGGGGAATCGAGGTCCTTCACCCTCCCGGATTCACTCGGCTCATGTCCCCGTAATTGACTCACCAGCTTCCTCCCCAGTGCCTTTAACACCAGCCACCGTCTCAGGGGACCCTGTCCCCCACCACATTTTCTAGCAGTCTTTCCACCGCCCAGAGGTCCCATCCCCTATAAAGCAGCCACCCTGGGTTGCAAAACCAATCCAGATCCAATCTTGCCCTCCCTACCCCCATGGGCATTGATTTGGACACTAGGCTAACCTCTTTGGAGCCACCTCTGAGGCCAGGATATTCCACTAGTGACCCCCCACCCCCATCCCAGCAGCCATCCTTGCCTGTCCCCCAGCCCTAGGTGACCTCTGCTTTTTCTGTGCTACAAGTTAGAGTCGCCTCTTCTAGAATTGCATATAAATGGAATCACGTGCCATCAATTCTGTGTCTGGCTTCTTTCGCTCATCCGAAGGTGCCCGAGAAGTCTCCATGCGTCTGCACACATCAGATCATCCCTTTGGTTGGTTAGTAGCCTTTCACTGTGCGGTCAGGCCACAGTTTGTCCCCACTCACCTGTTGATGGAAATCTGCATCGCCTCTTGTTTTTGACTAGGACAATTAAAGCTCCTGAGAACACCACGCACAACCCTTTGCCTGGACGCACCTAAGAGCGGATGTCAAAGCATACGATCGTAGAGTGAAATTTTAATGAAATTACCCAACTGTTTTCATGAAGTTCATGAAGGCCCCGAAGAAAATCTTGCAGAGAGAAGAAGAGGGATGTTACAAAAATGATGTCGATGATTTGCCATCAAATCGAGCCCGGGTGGAGGCACGGAGGGCTTCCCAGGGGAGGTGGATTCTGTGCTGGAGACACATAGCAGGAGCGGGAGTTCACCTGAGGGAAGGGGTTGCTGAAAAGGCGACGCTACAATGTGCAAAGCACAGCATTCGAGCCTGGCCTGAGTTGCTATAAGCAATTTCCAGAACGGAAGACTCTCACTGTGGTTCTGTGACAGACACTGAGTCGGTACCCGTGTATAAATTAAAATGATCCAAAATATGTTCGTTTATATTAACCTAAACGCAAAGATGGCACCAGCGAAGCAACGTGAGATCCAGCGAGAAGCCCAGCAATTGACCGCAGACCCTTGTTTACACGGAAACTGGCTCCCGCGGAGGCAGAAGAGAAGGGACGGTGGCAGGTGCACCCAGAGGGTCCCTCTCCTCTCAGCACTGATGCAACATCACAAACCCTGCCTGCCCAGCGTCTCAGCTACACGCTTAGTGGTTAGAGCCGCCGTGCCGAATACAGACAGAGCTCAGATCACAGCCTGAAACTCAGAACCGAACTCCAACCCAGTTGCAGGCAAAGTCAGCAGATGAAGCCGTTAGGGTCGACTTCTCTGCAGGTGTCGGCTCAGCCAGGGGAGCTGGACGCAGAGATGCTAGACCAAGACCACACAGGTGAGACAGGTGAGCTCCACTGGGGCCGCCATCACGAAACACCAGGCACTGGGCAGTTTCAACGACATACCTTTGTTTTGTCGCAGTTCTGGAGGCTGGAAGGCTACGATCAAGGTGTGGGCACGGCTGGTTCCTGGGGGCCTCTTTCCTTCCCGTGTAGACAGCCGTCCCCCACCTCACGTATTGTCCTGTTCCTGTGCGTGCCTGTGTCCTGATCTCTTCTTCCTTTTTTTTTTTTTTTTAATTTTTATTTATTTTTGAGAGACAGAGAGGGACAGAGTACGAGTTGGGGGGGGGGGTGGAGAGAGAGGGAGACACAGAATCCGAAGCAGGCTCCAGGCTCTGAGCTGTCAGCCCAGAGACCAACGTGGGGCTCAAACCCATGAACCTCGAGATCATGACCTGAGCTGAAGTTGGCTGCTTAACCAGCTGAGCCACCCAGATGCCCCCTGATCTCTTCTTACATGGGCACCGGTCAGATTGGAGTGGGGCCACCGTCATGACCTCATTTTAATTTAGTCACCTCTGTAATGACCTTATCTCCAAATACAGTAACGTCCTGAGGTAGTGGGGTTGGACTTTAACATATGAATTGGGGGGGCAGGGGGACACAGCTCGGCCCCTAACAACTGCGTCAGCTGGGGCAGTGCTTTAGTTATTCCAACTCAGCTCCCATGGAGATGCCCTCAGGTGCAACTTGCCGATCAGGTTATTTTTACCACAATCACATTTGCCCAGCGGCACGGCTGACAGCCCCCTTCAGAGCTAGAAAGTCAACATGAGGTCAAGTGTGCCCTTGGAGAAGGAGAGAGGGCTTTGCCAACCCTCTGCCCGCAACGTGGCTGGTGTTGTGGTCACAAGAGTTCTTCAAAAGGGGCTGTTTGTATTGTCGCATTTTATTGTCCTGAGAACCGGGATTCGTTTTGGTTCTTTTTCCCATCAGCCTTCGGGTCCATCTCTCCTTCCCAATTTTCCACATCCCACGGCCAGAATCCCGTAATCAAACGAGCCCATGTGGAAACAGGATGCATGGGCGGGGCGGTACACGGAGACATCTCTGAGCGTGTCAACACACAAGTCCCCAACCAATGGAGAATGGGAGCCATTCAAACAAAGACTGTAAATATGTCATGTTTAAAAATCTATTGGGCCGACTGGTGCTAGTATTCATGTCTACGGAGAGAGAAGGAGATTTTGAGCTTTCGACACTACGAATTTCTGTTTGGAATTTTCAAAGTGTCAAGCATTCCTTTTACGGGTAACCAAAAACCAAACACGGAAAAACAAACAAAGCAGGTATTCGTAATTAACGCTATCCTGGTGGGCCCAAGAGTCCTTAAATGATGAGGTGTAGGGTCCCAGGGTCCCCGGGTCCTGCGTGATTGGTTCACAGGGAGGCACCGGGCTCAGAGCAGCGGGGACCCACGAGCACGAGGGAGGCCAGCTCGCTCGAGTCCCCGGAGCAAGCCTCTGCCTTTCCTGGCCTTGAATCACGACAGAGCTCCTGGCATTTTTGCAAGACTTTGGCCCCCTCTTCTGGACGATCTACCTCCCAGCTGCCATTTCTTGAATACACGGACGAGTCTGTTACACGGAGACCGAAACCGAACGCTTATTACCGGTAGCAGTCTGCCGTAATCCTGGCTCTGACACCCTTGGGAGTGACCCCTCAAAGGGACAAGCTCCGTCAATCAGCAGCCTGAGTGTGGGGAGTGCAGCCTGGCTCCTTCAGCCGTATCTTTCTCTCCACGGAAGTTCAGAGAGTTGTCCGCCCTGTCCCGAAAAGAGAGCAAAAAACATATTTCAACTTACGTTCCTAATTGCAATCATACTGTGAAGCTTCAGCTCAAAACTTGAAGCCCAGGACCCACATTTTTTCTCTGTCTGTATAGAAGCCAACGAGACAGACACCATCAAAGGGCCTGTCCTCACACGTGTCCACCCGGCCCAAACTGCTGGGTCTGCTTGGAGCGGCGAGGTGGGGGTGATGCCCAAATCAGGCCACGGTGAAATCCAAGTCCGTCGGAGCACATAGGCCCTGGGATTTTGTAAGGCCTGATAGTGATCCCAAAGATGTCCTCATCCCTGAAGCCTGGGGATATGTT
Organism: Leopardus geoffroyi; assembly: GCF_018350155.1. NCBI lineage: Eukaryota > Metazoa > Chordata > Mammalia > Carnivora > Felidae > Leopardus > Leopardus geoffroyi. The sequence continues at coordinate 5,036,310 of NC_059342.1, read as the reverse complement.
ACTTTAGGTGGCCAAAAAGACTTTGCTGATGTAAGTAGCGGACCCTGTGGGGAGATCATCCTGTAGTAGCTGGGTGGGCTTGGTATAATCATTAGGGTTTTCATAACGGGGAGGCACAGGGGATGTGACTCCAGACAGAGGCAGCCATGTGACCAAGGGACAGAAGGACAGAGGGAGCGGTTTGGAGACGCTGCCCCGCTGGCTTTGAAGATGGACGAAGGAGACCACGGGCAAAGGATACGGGTGGGTTCCGGAAGCTGCAAAAGGCAAGGGAACAGGTTATCCCGCAGCCCTACCAACCCATCCCAGAAAGTCTGACTTCCAGACCGTAAGACAGGAAACTGGCACTGTTTCCAGTCACTGAGTTGGCGGTGACTTGTTACAGCAGCCATCAGGCACTAATACAGGCATGTGACGGTAAAATGATGAAAGCTTCGCTTGCTAAGAGGAGAGACAGAGAGTTGCCCGTTTGAGGTAACAGGCTAGACAGCTTCCTGCTGGTTGCTCGGTTTTCTAACAGCCCAGGGGCTACTTAAACACCTCAGGGCTGAGATGTTCTGTATTCACCTCCTTCAACTTAAGGGAAGGAACAGAAGCAGACGTGGAAACTCTCCTCAACCCGAGTATATCTATTTATCTCTCCATTGAGCCCTTTCAACCCACTCATCCCTGAACGTGAACTCGAGTCTTTTCTAAAACACTCTTCACAATGTAGGATTCTCAGGGGCCATTCTCACAGCATAGAAAGCAGGAGGAAAGCCATATAATAATGACAATAAAATACAACATCGCATGCTTACTATTGTCTCATCCTGCCCATCTCATTGATTGAATAGAAATATTACTCTAGGGGCGCCTGGGTGGCTCACTCGGTTAAGCATCTGACTCCGGCTCGTGGATGATCTCGCAGTTCATGAGTTCGAGCCCCTGCCTCGGGCTCTGTGCTGACAGCTCGGAGCCTGGAGCCTGCTTCCGATTCTGTGTCTCCTTCTTTCTTCGCCCCTCCCCCACTCATGCTCTTTCTGTGTGTCTCTCTCTGTCTCTCAAAAATGAATGTGTTAAAAAAAATTTTTTTAAAGGTTTTATTTTGAGAGAGAGACAGAGAGCACAACTGGGGGAGAGGCAGTGAGAGAAGGGGAGAGAGAATCCCAAGCAGGTTTCACACAGCCCAACTCGGGGCTTGAACTCCTACACCGTGAGATCATGACCTGAGCTGATATCAAGAGTCAGCCGCTCGACGGACTGAGCCACCCAGGCGCCCCAGAAAATAAGTGTTTTCCAAGCCACTCACTTACTACCAAACCTCACTTTGCCAGAACATACTTCTCTTAAAAACACAGAAATTTAAAAGGAATAAACTCACAGGTAAAGATTCCCAAGGGAAAGAAATAGATTACAATTCCCTAGTATGGCCTTTAGCAAACACTGACTTAAGTTTGGCTCAACAATGAGCAAACTCATGGCAGAACTAGCTATCAACACATCTGTGCCTTCATTTGAATATGGCAATGAAGAAAAAAGAATGTTTTCTCACTGCTGAAGAGCCCTTGAACTACAGGGCAGTTTCCAACCACTGCTGTGATATTTAGGAAACAAAGTCAGATGATCAGACTGGGGGGCGGGGCTGGGTGGGGGAGCAAAGTATCAGAACAGCAAGGGTGCTGTTTCTTTCACCCCTTTTCTTAAAGCTCAAAGGCACATGGCAGGAAGTAAAGCCTTCTCAGCCCCTGGTTCCTTCCGCTGCTTACCCTACGACCCCACTGTGCCTCCCAGGGCCAGCATGCAAGGAATCCACCTGAACAAGAAAGAAAAGGGCAGGGGAGTGGGGGGGGTGTAAAAGGACTGGGGTCCTCACTGTGACCGATGCTGAGGTCTGATCAGCTTCCGGGCTTCACCACACGCAGAAAATTAAAAGACCGTAGCCGGCCGTGTGCTTGTGAATGTCTAGTGAGACCCCTCCCCCGCAACATCACATCCCTGTCGCGAAGGATTATATTCACCAGGGTGAGGAATCAGAGCAAAAAGGACCGTCTAGATGATTCCACAGCAAATGTTGAAAACACAGAACGGAAGGATGAGACAGTATGTCGTCCTCAACCGCCCTTCAGAAATGATTTGCACTGGGGGCTCCTGGGTGGCTCAGTCAGTTAGGCACCTGACTTCAGCTCAGGTCATGATCTCACAGCTTATGGGTTCGAGCCCCACATCAGGCTGTGTGCTGACAGCTCACAACCTGGAGGCTGCTTCGGATGCTGTGTCTCCCTCTCTTCTGCCCCTCCCCTGCTCACACTCTGTCTCTCTCTCCTTCAAAAATAAACAAACATTAAAAAAAGGGTGTTTTTTTAAAAGAAAGAATTTTCATTGGTCAAAATGTCCCTGTTGACCATTTAGATGCTCTGTAAAACACACACATCGGGTTTGAAAGATGAGGACAACAAAGAGAAGATAAAATGCCTTGTTTACATTCAAATATGTCACTGAAGTGATATTTGGATATACTGGATCAAATAAAATATATTATTAAAATTAATTTCGCCTGTTTTTTTTTATATGGCTACTAGGACATTTAAAATGACATTCGTGCTCACAGTCAAGGCTGGCATTGTGTCCTTCCTGCACAGTCGTGGTCTCAGCAGAGCCCCAGGACCCTCAAAGCCCTGGCGCCCCCCCCCCCCGGTTCCACTGCCCTATTGCACCAGGACATGTCTCAATCTGCTCCGGCTGCCGTAACAGAGCAGCACAGACTGCGGGGCTTAAATAGCAAACTTTGCCGTCTCCCAGTTCCAGAGGCCAGAAGTGCAAAGTCAAGGTGAGACAGAACTGATTCCTTCTGGGGTCCGCGGGGGAAGGATCTGCTCCGGGCTTCAGTCTCTGGCTTGTAGGCATCCCTCTTTCTCTGTGTGTTTACATGGTGTTCCCTCGATGTGCGTCTCCGTCCGAAGTCCTCCCTTTTCTGAGGACTCTGCTGTCTATGTAAGAGCCTAAAGACCTCATTTGAACCTGGCTACCTGTGTCAAAGCCCTCTCTAAATAAGGTCACATTCTGAGTTCCTGGAGGTTAGCACGCCAACGTGTGAATTCGGAGGGGGACACACAAGCCAGCCCATAACAGGGCATGAATCCGGAGAAATCTCCTGTGGCCAAATCGTGGCATTTGTCAAATCAAAGGAATAGCGGTATTTTATTACGCTCCTTATATGATAGCCTCCTCTGTGTGCTAAATCTCCACACATGCATAGATCCGCGTGGTTTTATACAGTCCTCCAGGAGCCGTGACAGGTAATTTACTCCGATGTCACTCAGAGGTCCAATTTGTTTCAGATTCCCCCCCGCTCCAAAGACTCAAACTTATCTTTTTTCTGAAGACTCTTTAGATTTTTCTCATAAAAGAACCAGCTACATCAATGCATAATTCATTATTAGTGTCGCTATTGAAGGATTCCAGCTTAATATGATACTAGATTGCAAAATTCTTTTATTACACCTAGTACAATTTGTTTTCATTCCTGTCTCAATTAAAAATTAAAAATGGGGGCGCCCGGATGGCGGGCTGGGAGGGGTGTGACTCTTGATTTCGGTTCAGGTCATGATCTCGAGGTTCATGGATCGAGCCCTGCATCAGGTGTGGAGCCTGCTTGGGATTCTGTCTCTCCTTCTCTCTCTGCCCCTCCCCCCCCCCAAAATAAATAAACTTCAAAAAATTTTTAAATGTTTCTGAGTTTTATGTTTTTTAATATTTTTAAATGTTTATTTATTTTTCAGAGAGAGGCAGAGTGCACGCTAGGGAGGAGCAGAGAGAGAGGGAGACACAATCTGAAGCAGGCTCCAGGCTCTGAGCTGTCAGCACAGAGCCCAACGCGGGGCTTGAACTCATGAATCGCGAGATCATGACCCGAGCCAGAGTTGGACACTCAACTTCCTGAGCCACCCAGGCGCCCCTAAATGCTTCCGAATTTTGAAACACTTGATTTAAAAATCTCCAAGTTTGTTGGCTTGAAAAGCTTGTCACCATTATACATTATACATTATACATGTGCAAAGCAGGCCAGTTTAGAATTTTTTCTATCGTCCATATGTGTATTGCAGAAGGGCAGAGGAGCTTAGATAAAGAAAAGCAAGGTTGTAAAACCCACTTTACCAAATCCTGGGTCTAGGATGGTTTGCTGTGGGGGCAGGATTGAAGGAATCTGCAGAAACTAGAGACATTTTTGCAAATAATTACGAGCCTTTTGCCTTCTGGCTTGACTTGAAGTCGCGTCTGACCCAAACCGGATTTTAGAGCTGACCACGTATCTTACACCTGGGTGTGGGTGGCCAGTGGGAGTTTGGATGTCAGGAATTCCTCAGGGACAGGAGCCCCTCAAGAGGACGGAGCTGGATGGAAGGGGCGGACGTCTGCTGTGCACCCCGAGCCTCCCCTTTGCCTCCTGCATCACGTTGGGGAGGTTCCAGCCTTCGGGACGCTGCACGTGAGCTCCCGGGTGACCCGTCCAAGGGTGATGGCAGGCAGTTCTACACAGTGGCTCGCGGCTGATTGACTGTTCCTCGTCTGAGAAAGAGCAAATGAAATAAAAATCCCGGGGACATCGTGTGAGGCATCTAATTCCACCTCCTGGATTTATGGCCCTCACTTTTTTATTTTTATTTTTTTAAGTAGACATGAATGGCCAGCGGGGCCGTGAGTTCAGCCACACAAAGCATTGCTCTCCTCCCACTGCCTTCCAACCTGCAAGTGCCTTAGGTGGAAGCTGTCCTTGAATCTGAGCCTTTGGGGCAGTTCTTCAGAGGTTTCACTGCGCGGAACTTTTGTTCTACACCTGCCACGTGCATTCCTTCGGTGTTAGCGGAATAAAGAAACCCCCGAGGGGAGCGGGGCGATGTCACCCCTCCCCAGAGTCTGAGCAGCCCCAGCTTCACACTCCCAAGGCCGCAGGGATGGCTGGAACCCGGATTCCCGGATTTCAGGGTGCAGGCAGCAGGTTTCCGTGCTCATCTTTAGTAACTTAGTGCTGACATCACACCCGAGGCCTTGGGTCGGGGCCGAGCTGCTTCTGTGCTCGCTGCTGTTCCAAGCCCAGAGCAGCAGTGGCTTGGGTCCCCTATGCGAGTTGCTCTGTAGAGAGTCACGGATGGAAACCCGTCCTGGGCAAGCGGCAGGCTCGCCCCTTGCGGGGGGCAGATACATGGGTTTCCTCTGTTCCTAACGGGCAAGGGCGTCACTTGTCCCCTCCCATCGCTAGAGCATTCCTGGGGACATTGTGGGGGCTCTCCCACGTGGATGCCAGGGCACTGGGACGGGGGGGATGTTGCATGGGGCTCACCCCATGGAGGCGAAGGAGCACAGTGGGGGGGGGGCACTGCAGAGGGATTTGTGCACAGGCGACAACATGGAACGTTCAGCGCTAAGATTCCTTTTTTAAAAAAATTTTTAGGGGCGCCTGGGTGGCGCAGTCGGTTAAGCGTCTGACTTCAGCCAGGTCACGATCTCGCGGTCCGTGAGTTCGAGCCCCGCGTCGGGCTCTGGGCTGATGGCTCGGAGCCTGGAGCCTGTTTCCGATTCTGTGTCTCCCTCTCTCTCTGCACCTCCCCCGTTCATGCTCTGTCTCTCTCTGTCCCAAAAATAAATAAACGTCGAAAAAAAAATTTTTTTTTAATGTTTTATTTATTTTTGAGAGAGAGAGAGACAGTGTGTGAGCTGGGCAGGGGCAGAGAGAGAGGGAGACACAGAATGCAAAGCAGGCTCCGGGCTCCGAGCTGGCAGCACAGAGCCTGACCCAGGCCTTGAACCCACCAACCGTGAGATCGTGACCTGAGCCGAAGTCCGACGCCTAACTGACTGAGCTGAGCCACCCAGGCACCCCCGATGACGCCAAGATTCTATGCTCTCCTAATCTTTTCCTGATGTCTCTCAAGATCTAACTGCTGGTCCTTTTGAACACATTTTAATCAGCAATGAACAGCCCATGCTTTCCTTTGAAATGGCTGGTTGACCTTCATCGTGAGGGTGGACGTTCTAGTGTGGCTCCTGAAGCTGTCCTCGTAGACAGGAGCAGCGGAAAGTGGGGTAAAAACCACGTCTGCACACGGGTGTCTGTCAATCCTTTTTCCGTTTTGTGGAATGTTCTAACCATACTGCTGGCCTACTCGGGGCTATTTTGTTTTCCAGTGAGACGCGTCTGCTCAGAGTCATTTACTCCAAATCCAGACGGATCGTGCTAATGGCATGGAAGCTCCCAGAAGGGCTCCAGATTAGAGCCAGCCGCTCTGGGTAAACCTCCTCTCAGGCTCTCCCACCTCTCCCCTCGCCACCCCCAGCTTCTCACTCCACCTTGCTTTACTTTTTCTCCTGTTCCAGACTGATCTGTCTGCTTTTGCTGAGCCCTTGGTAAATACAGCCGCACCAGACGTCCCAAACTTAAATATCCTCAATTAAAATGATCCGCGTGTACAGAGCAGCATCCTTCACTTCCAGCTCCCAGGTGTTGGAGATAGGATGTGGCTGGCCCCGTTTGGGACCAGGTCTCCTTTCGCCCCCCCCCCCCACACACCCCCACAGGCTGACACAGGATTAAGTAACAGACACACAGCCACCCTATGGGTGTAAGAATACATACCAAGAGATTAAAAATAGAGAGAAAACAGAGCCAACATACCAAAAGTATTTACTACAATTATCTAATTCCACTCTGTCTCCTACTTTATTTTTTTTTTTTGGGTGGGGGGGGGGAATTGGTAGCAATATCAACTGAAAAATATTAAGAGTCCTTATCTCTCAGACAGAACGAAAATTAACCATCATTTCATATCTATGGTCCTCACGGATGGTTAATTAGAAAGCTCACCCTTTTCACGGACTTTAGAATTTAAATAAATAAACAAATGTGTCTGGGGTTAGTGTACAAATAGCAGGTGATCCATTGGCCCAGTCAAGTGAGGGAGGCCATGGCAGGGTCACTGTAACCCCTGTCCTTCCACCATGTGGTCAGCAAATCCAACACACTGGCTTTTTGAAGGCAAACCTTCAAGGTTCCCTTTTCCACCCTCGGTCTTCTCTTTGACGTAATTCGGCGAAGGTTTTGTCAACGCAGCCTTCCAAAAATTAATGGGGAAAAAAAAAAGAATAAAATCTAAAGCCTAGATAGAAACTTCATCTTTTGAGATTCAGCACTAGATTCACAACCCGTACCCACCAGATGATTTACATGTGGACAGTCAGCCGCAAGATCGTTATTTCCCTGGAAGGGAAAAGTGGTATCGTTTCAAAGGAAATAAAGTAAATAAACGTGTGCTGCTGTGGAGGAGGAAGCAAAGGCACCCGACTGCAGGGAGCCCGGTGGCCACGGGAGCTCTCCACGGGGATTTCTGCTCTTATCCCGGACCTTGTGGGGTCTGGAATCCCAGAGCGAACAATGGAAGCAATAATAAACCCAGGGCTGAAGACAGACACAAATTGCTTTGAAGATCTGGTGTTTTGTGTCCACGGAGACAAGTAAAGAAACAGTCCTTCTCAGATCACTTTCATCATTGAGACCATGTGACCACAACATCCTCTGAGGCATTAAAAATGGAACGGGAGAAAGCCAGCTTTTGTATGCAAGGCGTTGGTAGCTGCATGGATAAAATGCTCCAAGTTTAGTTTAGGCTGAAACTAAAGGCTAACAGTCAATAACAGGAGACGTTTTAAGGAAAAGCAAAATAGGGGATAATGAAATACATACACATGGCAAAACTTGGTAGCAGGTTGACAGTGGACCGATTTATCTGGAGAAAATCACGAAAACCTATAGGTCATCGTTGATGCTAAGAATTTATTAAACAGGTTATAAAGCAATTACGTTTTTCCATTCTGAAGACTCTGTTTGATATCGCCCTAAGCTTAATTTACTCTCCTGTTTGGTTCTTTCATTTCTTTGTGTTGGAAGTAACTTTCAAGAGAAATAATGTCATTTGGAATCAATGTTTCTTTTTCCTGAAATTGATAACAAGTGTCAGGTCACCATAAAAACGGTCCTGAATTTCCCAAGACCGGATACATCAACGAACACAGCCAGGGCTATCTTGGGTGTGGATGACAGAGGCAATTCAAACCTGTTGTAGCAGGAGAGGCACCTTGGCTTTATGTAATCAAGATGTTCAAGAGCAGGCTTCAGGTCCAGCTGTATCCAAGGTACCAACAATATCTTGGATCAGGTCTTACCCTCTCCATTCCTGCCTTCCTCGGATTAGCGGCATTTTCTTCTGTTTTCTGCAGTAACTCTTCCCTTGTTTTCTGCATGTGTTGGTATCTCTTATTTACCTGCTCATGTTTGGGAGCTGCCATGACCGGGAGCTGGTGTGTACCTCCTGAGCCCAGGTGAAAACCCTCTTCCCTGGAAGCGAGTGTGGTTTGGATAGCAGGAGCCTGGCATGGGTGATATGTGGAGAGCGCAGGCTGAGGGGCTCTCCTCCAGGATGGGGGAGCCCGTGACTCAGGTACCATCCTGCTCTAACCTGCGTTACCTTCCTGTGCAGTGCCCATCTCGCTCCCACTCCTCAAAGGCAAAGCGGCGTGAAGGATTCTTCAATTCCCCATCTCCCCCCCCCCCCCCCAGCCTTGTTGTTGCCATTCCTAGTAGATCCCAGGCACCACTGTACCTGACCTCTCAGCAGCAGGGGACAATTGTGACAGCTCACACCTCCTTATCGCCAGCTCAGTGCCACCGTATCTTCCTGCTTTCCTTCCTGCCTCCCAGAATGTCCCAACTCCCTCTGACTACTGAGCATGCGAGTCCTGCAGAACTCAGTCCTGGGCGTTCCCCTCTCCTACTCTCCATCCACACCTTTGCCTGCTTCCCTCATCTATGTAAGAAGACACGATACACACGGTCATTCAGTATGTGTGCTGATGAATGAATGAATGAATGAATGAGCTGCCAGGGTGGAGTGAGCACGCCAGCACTCTAAGTAACTCCTTCCAAGCCTGGCTGGCATTGACCTCTGCAGGACCACTCAGGACACCCCCACCAGGGAGCTCCCCAGGGCATGGCTTTGCCGCAGCTGGCCAGGACCGCCTCCCAATCCTTTCTGAACCTGAACATCGTTGCAGAGGTGGGATGGTGAAGGCGGGCTCGTCCCCTGGAATTCTGTGTTTCCTGGGTACTTGCAGAGAACCGTTCTCCCCGCCATGTTCCTTTATCCACCCACTGATGGTGCAAATGTCCCGGTTTGGAAAACGATCCTTTCCCGTGTAATTATCACAGCTTTGCGAGCTGGCCCCAGACAGGTGTCATAGCAATGACGCCAGTGGTCCCCACAATTGGGGAAGCCAGGCACCCAAAGCTTATTCCCTATTCTGAGAAACAGCACCTGAGAACCTGATTTGGTCGACTACTTTAATATGCTATAAGTGAAATAAGTACATTGAATTTCCACGGACAAATCACAGACGACAATGCTTTCTTTAAAAATTGGGGCGCCTGGGTGGCTCAGTCGGCTAAGCGTCCGACTTCAGCTCAGGTCATGATCTCATCAGGTTCATGAGTTCGAGCCCCCCCATCGGGCTTGCTACTGTCCGCCTGTCAGCCCAGAGCCCACTTCAGATCCTCTGTCCCCCTCACTTTGCCCCTCCCCCACTTGCACGCTCCCCAAAACAAATATTTTAAATAAATAAAAATAAACAAATAAAAACAAGCACCACAAAAATGTGTTTGATTTTGGGGGGTGTTTAAAAATAAAAGCACGAGTACATGGTGACAAAGTCCATTGAAAGCAAAGGCCTTTTGAGTTTTGTCTCACGGCGGAATAACAAACATGACAGAACCCTCAAAAGCCATTTTGACATGTAATTTTATCTTTCCTGACAAAAGTGATCAATTTTGTCATCAGCAATTGTCCAGACATAAAAAAAAAAATTAAACTTTATTGCTACTATTTCAGCAGCTGGGAAAAAGAGGGAAAAATCAAACGTTCTTTTGCAGCAAAATGCTTTCGCCTATAAATAATACAGTAGAGTTATGTATGTACGTGTCTATGCATAGATGTGTGTGTGCTCTTCGATTTTAGATAGCACTTCATTCTCCTGTTAATATGCTACACATGAATTTGAAACTAAAAATATTAAGCATTGATATAGAAAAGGAACAATAAACCCTTAAAAAAGAAAAAAATGAATAATAACACTACCGGGATAATTTATGTTTGTAATTTTTGTCTTGACTGTTTGGGTCATATTTACTGCTTTGAAACTTTAATGTGGACATACTCAAAAGTGCCCACTTCTGCAGAATTCCCATTTGATTTTACGTTTAAAAAGTACCAGTCTCTAAAAACAGATAGGGAGGCAAACCGTAAGACACGGTTAAGTACAAACGGAGGGTGCTGGCAGGGTGTTGAGTGGGGGGTGGGCACGAAGGAGGGCACTTTTTGGGATGAGCACTGGGTGTTATATGTAAGTGATGAATCACTAAACTCTACCCCTGAAACCATTATCTCACTGCACGTTGACTAACTTGGATTTAACTACATTTTAAAAAACGAAGTCTCATCAGAACCTGGGTCTGCTCTACACTGGGCAACACCTCCACCTAGTGACCTTATGGCTTCATTACACAGCAGCCAAAAAAAATTCACCGCATTCAAGAGAAATCTTTTTTTAATTTTATTTATTTTATTTTATTTTATTTTCATTTATTTTTATTTATTTCATTTCGAGAATCATATTTATTTACGTATTTACTTAGAGAAAGTCTTTTTTCAAATAGTAACAACCGTTAAAAACGATTAAATGTATACATTTATACAACCCATAAGCAAAGACACCAGACCAGGATATTTACACACGCAGCACACATCAAATACATCTCAACGTTTTGTAAGCTGAGAATCATTACCTGTCTGAACAACCTAAAATGTTCCACTTCCTGGGGTTAAATTCCCGAAGATATATATATATTTTTTTTTAATTTTTTTTTTCAACGTTTATTTTTGGGACAGAGAGAGACAGAGCATGAACGGGGGAGGGGCAGAGAGAGAGGGAGACACAGAATCGGAAACAGGCTCCAGGCTCTGAGCCATCAGCCCAGAGCCCGACGCGGGGCTCGAACTCACGGACCGCGAGATCGTGACCTGGCTGAAGTCGGACGCTTAACCGACTGCACCACCCAGGCGCCCCCCCGAAGATATTTTAAAGAACGTTAATTAAGTTACACAGGAAAGTATGAGCTATCTGTTAACCACCCAGACCAGGGCTGGCAAAAAGCCAAAATGAGATTCATTCAGTCAACAAATTCGTGCCGAGTTCCAGCCAAATGCCAGGCACTGTGTGGTTGATACACATGAATGAGACGATCCCTGCCCTTAAGCAGCTTGGGGTCAATGCTTGTCTTCTCTAAAGTGACTCTACCGTAATTAACCCCAAGCCATCAGAGATAAAAGGAGCACCGACATGTAACAAAAGAAATGTAAGCTCCCCGTTTACCTGTGCAAAGTAATATTACTCAGTGATTTATGACCTTCTTACTGTGTGTGCCTAAACTGCCATGAAACACGGCAGGTACTCTGCACACGTTTTTCCATTCCAAATTTAACGTTGCTGAAAACACAGTGAATGCAGGCTTTACTGTTTCATATCCACGTGAGGGGATGGTCTCCCGCAAATTTAAAGATAGCCAGAGCGGCCACCCCTGCTCTTCCTTCAAGTGCAGGCAATAAAAACACATTTGAGTAACACTCAAGAAAATAATATCTAAGAGTAGATCTTAAAAGCTAAAATATTATGTCCAAGATGATGTTATTAGACCAAAAATGGTCACTGCCTCATATGCCTTGGCTGACACTCTTCATATGCATTAGCGTTTCAAAAAGCTGTGTTTACAATTATCATCTGGTCCACTTGAGACCGACACTCTGAGGTCCTGCATGAGGTCCCAGCAAGTCCACATTGGTAGCAGACATGATCTCGGGTTTGGGAATCTCTGGGTCCGGCTGCAGGGCCAACTAAACAAACACACTGTCGCGCTGAATAGCGCATGAATAGCAATCTTTTGAAAACACGGCTGAGCTGGAAAGACGCCAAAGGGAGACGTCCCACCCACACAGCAGAAGATGGTTAGCACGTGACCACACAAACTTTTGCTGAGCACAAAATTCTTGCCAGCAGGGACACAGAAAAGCAAACGAGTAAAGCACATAGCACGTTGGTGGTAAGTTCTATGGAGGAAAAAAGCCGGGGAGGGGCAGTGCAGGGGAGATGGTGAGAGCACTGGAAGTCAAGATAGAAAGGTCAGGAAAGGTTGCTGAAAAACAGACATCTGGGCAAAAGTCCTAGGCGATGGGGCTCCTGGGTGGCGCAGTCGGTTAAGCGTCCGACTTCAGCCAGGTCACGATCTCGCGGTCCGGGAGTTCGAGCCCCGCGTCAGGCTCTGGGCTGATGGCTCAGAGCCTGGAGCCTGTTTCCGATTCTGTGTCTCCCTCTCTCTCTGCCCCTCCCCCGTTCAAGCTCTGTCTCTCTCTGTCCCAAAAATAAATAAAACGTTGAAAAAAAAATTAAAAAAAAAAAAAAGTCCTAGGCGAGTAAGGAAAAAGAGTGAAGTCCAGGGAAGGGATGTGCCAGGCAGAGGTCAGCACTGGAATAAAGCCTCACAGCAGGGTTCTCAGGAATAGGAAGTTGGCCTGGAGGCTGAGGGCTGAGTGGGGGTAGGAGGAAGGGCATTGAATTGGGGGGGTGGGGGATGGTGAGCAGGCCATGTGCAACCTCGTAGAACCCAGCGAGGAAGTTGGCTGTTCTCCCCTAATTTAACTTAAAAAAAAAAAAGCAGTTCACCCATTTCCCTGGCCTCTGACAACCACCCACCCAATCTGTTCTCCACTAAAAAAGAGCCCTTCTCTGTTATGGTGGTGGTTTGCGGGGCATTCAGGGAGGGGTTAGATCCCACATATGAGTGAAATCATATGGTATTTGTCTTTCCCCATCTGACTTATTGCATTTAGCATAATACTCTCTAGGTCCATCTCTGTTGTCACAAATGGCAAGAGTTTGTGGCTGGATTTGTTTATGGCTGAATAATATTTTAATTTTTCAGTGTGTGTGTGTGAGACATTTCTTTTTTCATTCATGTGTTGATGGATACTTAGGCTGTTTCCACATCTTGGCGATTATAAATAACGATGCAACCAACGTGAGAGTGCAGGTATCTTTTCAAGTTAGTGCTCTTGTCTTCTTCTCATAAAATGTACAGCAGTGAAATTGCTGGATCATACGGTAGATCTATTTTTTTATATTTTGAGGAACCTCCACGGTGGCTTTTCCGTATGTTCTGCACACATGGGCTGCACCAGGTTACATTCTCACCAACAGCGTACGACGTTTCCCTTTTCTCCACATCCTTGCCAACACTCGTTATTTCTTGTCTTTTAGATAATAGCCAGTCTGACAGGTGTGCAGTGACATTTCATTGCATTTCCCTGATGATGAGTGATGTTGAGCATTTTCTCATGGACCTGGTGGCCATCTGGATGTCTTCTTCGGAAAAATGTCTAGTCGAATCTTCTGCCCATTGGTTAATAGCAGAGTCGTGGGAGTTCCTTGTCACAGCCTGAGATGGCTTCCTGATGTGGCAAACACCATCATCGTCTGGTCCACTCTGGCCAGGAAGATCAAGAATTGCTTATGACCATTCAAATCTAGACCCTTCTCTCCCTGTTCTTCTCTCTCTGCTCTGCAGCTCTGATGAGAAGCAGAGGAGTGTTTGCTCCCTGCAGGTAGGATTTCTATGCCAGGGGCCCCTACCTAGCTCCCAAGAATTGCTTCGTTCCAGGAATGTTGGGACCAGGTCCTGCAAAACAAATTCATCTCAGTTGGAACCTTCATCCATGACCCACACCTGACTTCCCTGCAATTTCCTAGGGTAGTAGGCTGTGCCATCTGTGGAAAGTCTGGAAACCACACAAGGAACCAGGAGTCTCCGTGTTAAGAGATTAGAGATTCCAGAACGCGAGAAATAGATTTACCACAGGGTGGGATCCACTCCATGCTGCCTTCATCATCACATCCCCAAGTACGCACCTACGGCTGTAAACGCTGCAATGCTGAGTGGTAGAAAGGATTTCAGAAGGTGCAGAAGACTGGGAGGAAACCAAATCTGCCTCTGAACGTGAACTCCCTCACCAAAAAGCTTGTGACACCGAGTATATCCCATCACCTCTCTGAGATGGTATATCAACCATTTCAATGGTTGCTGCTGTTGCTGGTGTGTGTGTGTGTGTGTGTGTGTGTGTGTGTGTGTGTGTGTTTTAAGGTAGAATCGAATACAAAGGAGAGTGAATGGTCTTCTGAATCCAGAAGGGTACACTTAACCAGTGCTTATCGCTTGGCATGTGGCTCATTCTTCACAGGTGGCATCTTATTTGATGGTCGGAATAAGCAGCCGTCGCTGTCCATGCCCACGGGCAGAGGGGGACACTGAGTCTCCGTAGCCTCTCACCCCGCCCCTGGTGACTCAGCGGCAGCTAGAATCTGCCCTGGGCCCTGCGGCTGCCAGCCTCCCCTGCACACCCACGGCCCGAGTTTTCCTGTCCCCGCGCCCACCCGACTCCACAGAGACGCGCAAGCACCTACCAGCCCCCTCCGCAGCCGAGTCGACTTCCGGGGGCGGCTCCCCGCGGCCGGAGGCGGGGCTGCGCATGCGCACAAGGCACAGCGGGGGGTGGGGGGGAAGGGGGGTTCATTCCCAAGGTGCTGTGCGGTAAGCTCCCACGAGGCTCCACGCGGCCGTAGTCGACGCCACGGTGGGGACGTGTGGAAGTGACGGTGTCTGTCGCGGGAGGTCCCCGGAGGGTTGTGGGGCGGCGATGGGTCAGCTTCTCCCCGCGTGCGGCCCCGCTCTGGGCCAGGCCGCGCTCGCTCCGGGAGACCCTCCGGCCGGCCAGGCGCCGCCTGCCGGGATCCTCCCGAACTCCTGATGAGCGGGTAGGGTCCCGATTGCTTGGCAGGGTGATGGGGAGTGAGAACACGGTGCAGGGGGCCTTCCTAGGGCACCGCTGCCCCGTGGGAGGGGACACGAGTTGTCTGGTAGAGAATAACGAACACTGACCTAATCAACGTGAGAGCCGTCTCCACCAACCCCTCCAAGAGTGCGATATGGTTTTGCCCCGGCCTTCTCCCCCGGCGCTCGCTCCTCCGCCCGTAACCCTCCGGCTTCTGCCCCGCCGGCGCTTCGGAGATTTCTGAGCTTCTTAGGGGACATGTTTCGGGCCTTCACTTAAGGTACAGGCCGTCTGCGGCAGCATTGGAACGTCTGTTGAGATTTCCGCCATTCGTTTCCGTGATGGTAGTCGTCCGTGATGGTAGTCGTGCTTCCTTTCCCGTGTGTGGGTTTCCTTCTCGGATCAGACCCTTCTCCGGGGTTCCTGTCCTCTGCGTTCCTTCAACCGTTAACCTCAGCCATCGCCTAAATGCTTCAATTCCTTGAGGACACAGCTCCCTCCCGAGCACCGGGCCACCTGCTTCGCGGACACGGCCCCTCGCAAGCCCTGCAGGGATCTCAGACTCCACACCTTCCACCACAAGGTTGCACCTTCCTCCTGTGCTCCTGACCTCACCGAAGGATAACGTTCACCCAGCTGTCAGGCCCCAAACCTAGGGGTCCTGCTTCAGTTCGTCCTCTTCGCGTTCCTAGGAGGTTGTTAAGTCATTTATCTTCTCCGCATCGCATCCCTAAATTACGGCAGCTGCCCCATTGCACTGCAATCCGTCTGTATCACTACCGGGGCCATCTTTTCAAACCGTGAGTGTTATTGATGTTAATTCCTCAGTTAATAATTCGGTTTTCTGTCCCGCAGGATGAAATCCAAACCTTGTTGTGCTGTCCTTAGGACCCTGGTCTGTTTGACCCCTTGCCCTCCATT
The DNA here is from genome assembly GCF_018350155.1 of Leopardus geoffroyi. NCBI lineage: Eukaryota > Metazoa > Chordata > Mammalia > Carnivora > Felidae > Leopardus > Leopardus geoffroyi. The sequence continues at coordinate 5,020,429 of NC_059342.1, read as the reverse complement.
TCTCCTTGGATCGGACTCTCTCACCAATATCGCACACTTCATTCTTTTTTTTTTTAATTTTTTTTTTCAACGTTTATTTATTTTTGGGACAGAGAGACAGAGCATGAACGGGGGAGGGGCAGAGAGAGGGAGACACAGAATCGGAAACAGGCTCCAGGCTCTGAGCCGTCAGCCCAGAGCCCGACGCGGGGCTCGAACTCACGGACCGCGAGATCGTGACCTGGCTGAAGTCGGACGCTTAACCGACTGCGCCACCCAGGCGCCCCTCGCACACTTCATTCTAACCCCACAAAAACAGAGTCTTCTGCACTAGCGACAGGGCTCCGGGCGTCACCATCAGTGTTTCTCAACCTCCACGCTATTTACGTCTTGGACCAGATAGTTCTTTGTTGTAGGGGACTGACCCGTGCGGTGGACGCTCTTTCGCCCCCGCACTTGGCCTCTACCCATTAGATGCCAGCAGCACACCCACCCTACCTAGATTTTATCAAAAGTCCCCTGAAAAATAGCCCCCAGCTGGTATATGCGTTTACAGATGCTGTTCGTTTCGCCTATGTACAGTAGACGTCCGGTAGGTCATCCCAATTTGAAAATATTTAGTTGAAGGAATGACAATAAAAAGAAAACAAACCCAGAGAGTGGGGCATGTTACATGACAACTGATCGTATCTCTTCACAAAATCAATGTCAGTCACCATATAGAACAAATCATTAAAAACGAAGAGTGCCGAAAGTGGTAGATAGATATGTGGATAAGTATACATTTTTTTACCTTTTTAGAATAAATTCTTGGGGCGCCTGGGTGGCTCAGTCAGTTGGGCGTCTGATTTCAGCTCAGGTCATGATCTCGCAGTTCATGACTTCAAGCCCCATGTCAGGCTCTGTGCTGACAGCTCCGAGCCTGGAGCCTGGTTCGGATTCTGTGTCTCCCTCTCTCTCTGCCCCTCCCCTGCACATGCTCTGTCTCTCTTGCTCTCAAAAAGAAACATAAAAAATAAGTAAATAAATTCTTGATAATTTACTGTTTAAGCAAAAATAATACCCAAGTACAACGGTATCATAAAAAATATAACAGAAACAAAATGTATGATAATAGCACAAAAGATTGGAGCATTAAATGGAAATATATTATGAGGATTTTATGATATAGGTGAATTGGTACCATTATTTCAGGGTAAATAGCAATAAGTTAAAGATGCATAATTGTGATACTGTAATTTATAATAAATACGTATTCGGTCTTCATTACATTTCTGACACAGACCTTCTAAAACCCTTGGAATTTCCTAAGGGATGAGAGTAATAAAGATGTCTTTTGTTATGTTAAATCAGGTGACTTTGGAAAGCACCAGGAATGGGGCCTGGTCTCCAGGGAACCCAACCACGTGATTAAAATGTGATTGGAAAGTTGGAACTTTCAGTCCCACTCTCTTCAACCTCTGGAGAGGGGAAAGGGGCTGGAGGTTGAATCCATTACTAATGGCCACTTGATGTAATCAGTCATGCCCATGTCATGAAGCCTCCATAAACACCCAGAAGGACAAGGTTCAGAGAGCTTCCAGCTTGGTGAATACAGGTTCAAGGAGATGGTGGGCTAGAAGAGGGCATGGAAACCTATGTCCTTTCCCTAGAACTTGTCCAGTGCATTTCTCCCATCTAGCTGTTTCCGAGTTCCTTTTAGAATAGACCAGTAATAAGTAAAATGTCTCTCTGAGCTCTGTGAGCAACTTTGGCAAGTTAATTGAACCCAAGGAGAGAGTTGTTGGAGTCTCTGATCTACACCCTGTAGGTCAGAAGCACAGGTGACAGCCTGGGCTTGCATCGCAACTCATGTCTGAAGTGGAGGGGAGTGGGCAGTCTTGTGGGGCTGAGTGACTGTGTGATCTGGCAGTGTCTCCATGTAGATTGTGTCATGATTGACTTGCGTTGTAGGACACCGCCCTAGTGTCAGAGAATTGCTTGGTGGTGTTGGAAAACTCACACATCTTAATTGGAATTAGAATTGTAATAATATAAATTGGAGAGCAACCACTGAAAATGAAAGTGGTACAAATGAAAACGACATCAGAGAAAAATGGGATCGTAAAATACAAAATTAATCCAAAAGAATACAGGAACAAAGAAGAAAGAAAAAGAAGGAGAGATACGACAAATAAGAAAGATGATATATTTAAAGCCAAACATGCCACTATATTTATATTACTTGTAAATGTTCTAAATACTCCCAATTAAAACATGGACATTCTGAAACTTAATGAAAACCAAGACTTAATCATATGCTATATATAAGAAATGCTTTTTAAATCCAAAGACACACGTAGGTTAAGAGTGAAGGATGGGGAAAAAAGGTAAACTGTGCAAATTCTAAAGTAAGATCTGCTAGAGTGGCTCTATGAATATTGGACCAAGGAGATTCCTGGATAAGGAACACTACTAATGAGAAAGATGAAATTTTCATAATGATAAGATCAATTCTCTAACATAACTATCCTAAATGCATGTGAATCCAATAAGAAAGCTTCAAAAATATACGAAGCCAAAATTGTTGGATGTGAAAGGAAAAAATAGAGAAATACACAATTCTAATTGAAGATTTTAACAGTTCTCTTCTTTCAAAAAGACTTGAAAATTTGGAACTTGAAAAACTTCAAAGTTTTGGTAGAAATCATTACCTTCACAGCCACAGACATCAGAGAAGCACTGCCATTAGATATGTTTCATATGATTATGCCTCTTTTCAAAGAATTTGCACCACTTCAGCAATGTTTTTGTTTGTTATCCAAAGGAGATCAGCCTATTTTTCTCTGCCTATTCAGTTATAGACATTATTACCAAGTAATGGCTCATTACTGAAGGTTATCCTAAAGACAAAGCAAAACGCGTCCAGAGTCAGAGAGTAATCAATCCACGTGCACACACAGTATAATTTATTTGTTCACAAAATGGTTATGGGACATACATTATGACATGTGTACACGTCTGTTCTGTATTTGTGACATGGAGACTTACATGCTGAATTCCAATTCCACATTCACAGAGATATGAGTTGACTTTACACTTCCATTTGTACTTACCACAGAAAGGTTTTCTTTGAAGTTGCACAGAGAAATAAACATAACACTGATGTGAACAGAGGTTTCTGCCCGAGTTTCAGAGATTTATTTCTTTTTCTTCCAAATTACATCAAATAACACATGCTTCTGGAGTGGTCCTTCTGGCCCACACGTGAGGGTCGGTGATCACAGCCCTGTGGGCGGCTTCCCCTTCCATTTGGGAGCTCCGAAGGAACAGCGACACTTGCTGTGGCGGTGTCGGACCATTTGCTTCTGATGATTATCTGATGTTTCAGGAAATACTAGCTCATCTCCATCTATACGTGTTTTTAAACAAATAAGACAATAGCATCCTTTAAACTGTTAAAATGCCTCCTCATCCATTAATTTCACATTAATCTCACAATAAAGGAACTGCACAAATACCATACTGCTCCAGTTTTTAAAAGTTAAAACTTTATGCTGATGGCATCCATTATCCATTGTCAAGAATAGGAATGGAGCATTCATGAACAGAATTTAATGTTCAATTTAGGCAGTACTTGAACAATAAATCTGTGCTGACTTAAATCTACAAAACAACATCCTTTCTTGAGAAGGAGAGAGCAGTCGCATTGGTGTCTTTCCCCTTTGTTTGGCCCTCATATGTCTATACTGCTTTTCTCCTACCAGCTTTTTGTGGCATAAGGGCATTAGAATATTTTGTTGATGCGGCAGGGAAAAATGTGAAGGGTGAGTCTTTCTATAAATAAAACAATTACAATTATTGTAACAAAGCACAGCATTTCTGAGGCCCACTATAGGAGAAAGAGGTGCAGAGGTGGGGTAGAGTGACCCCTCCCCAACTCCCCTCTTTTAGAGGAAAGAATCAGCCTGTATTCTCTGCTGCTTCTGATCTTAGAGGAGGATGCAACTCTTCTTTAGACCCCTAGGAGTCCCGACGCCCACTCTATTTTAAACCGTCACCCAGAAACCCTCAAAACTGTCTTAGACTTTAAAAAGGAAATAAGTGGGGCGCCTGGGTGGCGCAGTCGGTTGAGCGTCCGACTTCAGCCAGGTCACGATCTCGTGGTCCGTGAGTTCGAGCCCCGCGTCAGGCTCTGGGCTGATGGCTCAGAGCCTGGAGCCTGTTTCCGATTCTGTGTCTCCCTCTCTCTCTGCCCCTCCCCTGTTCATGCTCTGTCTCTCTCTGTCCCAAAAATAAATAAACGTTGGAAAAAAAAAAAGAAAAAAAAAAAAGGAAATAAGAAGGCTTGTTACAGGTTGAGTTGTGTCTCCTCCTAAAAGATACCGATGTCCTAACCTCCAGTACCTGTGAATGTGACCTTATTTGGAAGTAGGGTTTTTATAGATGATCAAGTTAAGATGAAGTCATTGGGGCTTGTGTCTCACAGCCTTCAAAAGGAGCAAACTGAGACCCTGATCTCAGACTTGTAGCCTCCAAGACTGCGGGGCAGTAGGTTTCTGTGGTGTAAACCCCCTAGTCTGTGGTACTTTGTCCTGGCGGCTCTCACAGATCAATACTTAGCTACACTATGCATTCCGTCCTATCAAATAAAATAAGAAAAAAAGAGAAATGAGTCCATGTGGCTTTTTCATACCCCAAATCTGCTAGAGTCTAAAAATAGAGGTGGGGGAAGTTGAATTAGGGCTGGGGGACTGCCTCTGCTGTCAGCACCTTCTAGACCCTCCGCGTGCTGGCAAGGGAATGCGTCTTCACAGTGAACCTTGTACATGGTGATTTGTGTCTACAGGTGCTCATGTCCAACCACGCCTGGATCAGTGCTGCTGAAAAATAACTGGAGAGTGCCAGAAACAAGTGTTTTATCTATACAGATAGGCAAGGGTGAAGGAGAGCCACTCTTGGCCACCAGCGCGTTGAATCAACGTCACATCCTCCACTCGCTCACTCTGTGACGTCGGGCAGTCAGCTAGAGACATGGTCTCTTAGAAGTAGTTCTAAGAAGTTGTTTCTTACTTGCCATTTTATTTTTGAAATATATTAATCTAAACTGTCTCCGCAAGTAAAATATTTAGGGACCCTTCACTGTTCAAGGGTCAAACTTAAAATAATAAAAAGTAAGATTACCATTTCAACGAATACTTTTAAAAATTAAGTTATAAGCCTATTTGCTTATATATAAAGTATTAATTATTAAAATCTTCCATCTAAGCTCCTCCCTCAAAATACTAGAGTCTCAAAAAAACAAAACAAAACAAAACAAAAACAGCACACCACAGAAAGATACCAAAGGGAATGGCTGGTGTTACAAAGTCACGTGAATAAAATTTCGGAAACATGAATATCATAGGTTAAAGAAACCTGAGAATTGCTAACAAATAGAAATACATTCAGTTTTTAAATTAACCTTTTAAAAAGTTACTAGAAAGAAAAGGTTAATTTCAGAAGATTCATCTGCCTCATAAATCCGTTTTGTCAAACAGTTAATGTTACTGATTCACATTTAGAATGCTGGAAGATTTTCATGTTTTATGTAGTCGGGCAGCCCTTGCAAAAGCTTTTCCAGCTGCTGATATTGTTTAAAGTTGGGCAAAATGTCACATAATGGTGACTACTTTCTTCATCCTATTCCTGTATAAACTTTTTTTGATATACAGTTCATACTATATATAAACATCCCCAAATTTAATCATTCTTGAATCTTTTTAAAAAAGACCTTTTCTGGGGTGCCTGGGTGGCGCAGTCGGTTGAGCGTCCGACTTCAGCCAGGTCACGATCTCGCGGTCCGTGAGTTCGAGCCCCACGTCAGGCTCTGGGCTGATGGCTCAGAGCCTGGAGCCTGTTTCCGATTCTGTGTCTCCCTCTCTCTCTGCCCCTCCCCCGTTCATGCTCTGTCTCTCTCTGTCCCCAAAAATATAAATAAACGTTGAAAAAAAAAAAAAAGACCTTTTCTTACAAAATGGCAGTTTTTCACTTCCAAATTTTTATCTATGTTTAAAATTATTTGTAGTAGAGATACAAAATTTTTGTTTTATTGTGACTCTGTAGAACCCTAATTGAGAATCTTAAACACAGCTTTGGTTATTTACTTTTTTTTTTTCAAGCCTGTAAATTTTTTCATGGGATGCAGTAATACTAAGTGAAAATTAGTAACAAACAAAAGTAACTTGAAAGTGGGACATTATATTACGTTTATAAATACATATAAGTGCCCTATTTATTTATGTCATGACAGCCCTATTTTATATAATGCAAAAATGTATCACAAAATAGCTTTTGTACTTCTAATAAAATTAACCAATTTGGGTTTGGTGTGGATTTTTTTTACTCTAGTTTAGGCTCCAAATTAGTACATGCACATTGGCAAGTACAGTAAATGCATAAGTGAATATTCCTGTTTCCGCTTTCTGTCAGTAATTCATTAGTCACATGATCTCAATGTCAGATCACCTTCATGAGGGGGACAGTCTGGATCCATTCCCTGGAGTTCACGTCAAAGACATCCACTGCATTTTCACTGTACACGGAGAGATATGGGGCATTGTAACCTGGGAGATGGGGAGGAGGTGGCAGCAAGTTGGGCTTTAGGATTCATTTTTTAACTGGAATTTTTATTAAAGTAATTATAAATTCACATGCAGTTTTGATAAATAATACAGACAGATCTCTTGCATACTCTGCCCAGTTGCATTCAATGTAAGAGTTTGCAAAATTGGGACACTGACATAGATCAACTCAACCCACCCATCTTAGGCAGATTTCCCCAGCTTACTAGTGTGTGTGTGTGTGTGTGTGTGTGTGTGTGTGTGTGTGTTGGCCTGTACAGTGTTATCGCCTGTATAGGTTCATGTATCCACCACCACAGTCAAAATACAGAATATTTATGCCACCACAAGGATCCCTCAGGGGTCCCTTTTACAATCCCACCCACTTCCCCCTCCTTCCCTAACTCCTGGGAATCAATAATATGTCCTCCATTTCTAAAATTTTGTCATTTCAAAAATGTGTGTAAATGGAATCACACAGAATTATGATAAATTGTAGTTGCTAAGCCCTGATCCATTAAAAAAAAAAAAAACAAAAAAACTTCCGATTAGAAGCCCAAGAGAACCCAGTTACAGTATTGTGATTATATAGTTGCTGCCTCGGATATTTTTTTTATCATGGTTAAAAAATAAATAAATGATGTACATCGGTCACATTTCAGGTACAACACAAACAGTAAAAGTCTAACAAAAAGCTTTCTAACGTTTTCATCTAATAGCAGCTTTAAGTAATTGCACAACATTTCAAAATCTGGCTCCTAAACTAATTCAGTTCACAGCAGAGTAGAGCAGAAGATTAGAAAAGTGTATGTGGAGAGTGAAACTAACAAAGCAGTGAAAACTTGCAGCCAGTCACATTTCTGGAACTCTCCACTTTGCTAATAACAATTTAGAGTTCTCACCTCTCAACATGAATGTCTTCCCATTAAAACAACAGCAATATAACCAACAACCCTTCCTATGCTACTGTTTTGCCATCCTCCCTTTCCTTACAGCCAAGCCCTTAAGAGTGCCATCCACCTTGATTGCCCCCCCCCCCCCCCACTGCTCAGCCTACTCACATCTCAGTCCAGGCACACCTTGTGCCTCAAGTCCTTCATTAAAACTGCTCTCGCTACAAGTCTTCAACCACCAATTGTTGCTGAAACCAACAGGCACATGTCAGCCTGTCTTATTTGCTCCGTGACCCTCGACTCCCAGAATTCTCCTTTGTGGGCTTCTCGCCCCTTGACCGTCCTTCTAATATTGGTGTTTCTTGGCTCTCTGACCTGTGTCCTCTTTTCTATTTACTCTCCCGCTGGCAGTACAAACCCAACAAGTCCAAGGAATCAGGCTGACAACATCAGAAACTTGTAATCCATTTTAGCGTTGCCACAAGTAGATGACTAGACATCATGTGCCCAGTGTGCTTCAGTATGACGTACACAGCATTATTCATGATGTATTCTTTGGTAAAAGTCTTTAGAGCTCGTTCTCAGTTACAGAAAATTTAGGATATAAAGGAAGAAGCTAAAAAGCACCAGGAGGAAACAGATCCAGCTTGTGGAACCTCCTGTAGGACAACAAATCAGCGGCATGGAAGACCATTCAAGATTAGATGATATTTATGATCTAAGAATAATATGCAACATGTGGGCCTTCTTCACATTTTGATTCCAAGAAATACATTGTCAAAAGAGGCATCTTTGTGATAATCAGGAATATTTAAATATGGACTGTGTACTGGATGGTAAAAATCATTGGTAACTTCTCCAGGGGTGATAAATGGCAATGTGGTTTTATGAGAAAATGTCCATATTTTTAGATACGGTGTAACATGTATTCAGGTGGAACAACAATGACTTCTAGGATTTGATTTAAAATATTTCAACAACACGACCAAAAAGTAAGAAGTTAAATGATGACATCCTTCATCCCTTGGGCAAGCCCACCCTACCTTGTGTTTTATCAGTAAATATCAGTGGCATCCACACATGTGCTCCCGTTGGACATCCAAGAATCATTAGGGATTCTCTGTATCTCAGCTTCCACTTGCAATCAAATGTAAAGTTTTGTCAGTTATATCTCTTCAATATTCCTCAGATTCTTTCCTCTCCACCCAAACTCCTTCTACCTCACACAGTTTTAATCCAGTTTCCACAGTGACTTCCAAGTAGGTATCTTGGCCTCCAGTCTCGCCTTGCATAGTCTTTCACCTAACCATTGGAACCTAGGGATTTTTCTGAAATGCAAATCTAACCATGTCAGTGCCTACAAAACACCTTCTGCAGTCTGGCTCATGGGCACCCTCCAGCCCCATCTCTTGACCTGTCATCTTGAAGTCCACGCCTGAAACACTGAACCTTATTATAGTTCCTCACAGAGGGCAGTATGGATGGCCTGTTCCAGTTAGGACAGAGCAGCTGATACTGGGCATGCCCTGCCACCATCAATAAGTATAAAACCTGGAAAAAAATGTATGACGTAACTATTTTTAGGTATTAGTATACAGTGCAGGACTGTCATCCCTAAAAAAGGAGAAAGACGTGAGGTAGACCCCACACAGAGCCCCAGCAGACAGTGAAAGTTTTTCTGGGTACAGGAAACATGCTAATGTGTCTGGAATTTGCAAGGCAGAGTACACAGAGGGAAGAGCCCCCAAAAATATGTCCCGGACATCTGCACACCAGTTCCCTCAAAGTCCCTGACCAAAGCTGCTCATGGACAGAGCAAAACTCCATGAGACTTGCTCAGAGCACTGAGTGGTGAACACAATTTCATGGGTATTATGGTGCCGGAAAGATACTAGATTTCTGACCCAGACAGACGTTGGTGAAAACCCTGAGCATTGAGCTGAGACCCCAGAAAGGCCATTCTTGAAGAACAAGGACTAAAAGAAAAGCTAAAATAGGCCCACCCTAGCAAAGTCTAAAGCCATGCCTCCACAAAACCATGACGGTCCATCAGTAGATTGACTGCTTGTCAGAACAAAACATACCACACTCTCTAGAGAAATACATAATATAGTCCAGAGTCCCTATGTCATAGCATTCATAATGTCGAACAGAGGATGACAAAATAATAAGATGTAAAAAAGCAGGAAAATATCATCCTTAATCCAGAAAAAAATCAATAGAAATAGACCTACAGACGAGCCATATATTGGAATAATTATAAATAATTATTATAAATAGTTTAGGACTTTGTGAAAAATATAAACATATTGGGAGGACATTTCACTAAATAATTGGAAATTTCAAAAAATGAAATTATAAATGGAAGCATACAGTATCTGAAATACTTAATTCCTGGATAAACCAGGGGAAAAAAGATCAGAGAAATTGAAGATGGGGTCCATAGAAATTATCCAAACTGAAGGTGGGGGGGGGGAGGATTTAAAAAAATTAAAAAAACAACCCTCAATGACCTGTGGAACAGAATCAAGAGGTCCAATAAACATGTAATTTGATCCCCAGAAAAGAGAAAATAGGGTTGGAAAAACTTGTGAAAATATCCCTAAAATTTTTCCAAAATTAGATTATCAATCTTCAGATCCAAAAAATTTTGAAAACCCCAAGCAGAATACATACAAAGGAAACTACCTGTAAGCCCATCATAGTCAAATTGCTGAAACCAAAACTAATGAGAAGATCTTAAAAGAGGCTAAATAGAGGGGCGCCTGGGTGGCTCAGTCGGTTGAGCGTCCGACTTCAGCTCAGGTCACGATCTCACGGTCCGTGAGTTCGAGCCCCGCGTCGGGCTCTGGGCTGATGGCTCAGAGCCTGGAGCCTGCTTCCGATTCTGTGTCTCCCTCTCTCTCTGCCCCTCCCCCATTCGTGCTCTGTCTCTCTCTGTCTCAAAAATAAATGTTAAAAAAAAAAAGGGGGGGCTAAATAGAAAAGACACAGATTTCTCATCATAAACAATGGAAGTCAGAAACAATATAATGACGTTTTTAAATATGGGTTCAAAGACAAAAACACTTCTCATTCTTTAGCTGACCTTCCCTGACCCACTGGTTTAGATTAAGCATCCTTCCTGTGTCTTCCTGTGGAAAATGGTGCTCCCCCTATCATAGTACTTGCTTAATTGTTGGTCTTATCTCATGATTATAACCTCCATATGGACACAGACTAGTCTTATGTTTAATATTGTGACTCAACCCTTGGCAGAGTAAGTTGTTCATATTAAGCGCTCAATACTATTCTCTAAGTGAATAAAAAAAGGCCGTATTTAATTTATGAAATGATGGCCTGCATCAATAAAATATGAGCTAAAGTTACTTAGGAACATTATATGTATACTTTACATAAACTAAGCCTAAAAGGCAATATGTATATATATATATAGTAACTAAACTAAGCCTAAAAGGCAATATGTATATATATATATATATATATATATATATATATATATATATAGTAACTATTTCTTATAGTTAATTAATGTGTATGTGATTTTCAGTGACCAGGAAGAAAACCTATTTAGGAGCCTACAAAAAGCAACAATTTGGATTGAGGGTATATTCAAGGTAAATTTCTCTTATGAATATAGTAAAAGTTAAAGGCTAAGTTATCACATGTGTGACTTAGATATAACTCCATTACAGCTATTCTACTTAAAAAGACAGAAAAATCAGGGAAAATCGTCAGTGATGCTGTTTCCAAAAATAAAGCCTGTCTTTAACAGTAAAGGATATAGAAATGTAATTGTAAAAGGCGGGAAAGAGACAGAAAGAGAAGGGAACAAATCGTAAGGTCGCCTTACGGCAATAGGTTGGCATTGCCGGCCACATCAGCTCAACTGGCCTGGACCGGAGGCCCCTGCTGTCAGTGTAAATTCTAATGCTCTTAAAACACAGCAGACATTCAACACTGGAGATCTCAGTTGCGCAGAGAGCATCCTCTGGTTGGTGTGCAATAAATGACAGTGTAGGGTCATGTGAGTGAAGCATCGTGTATGGAATTCCTTCTCTCCTCAAGGGGTGTCTCAGGAATCCTGCCTGGAATCCCACGCAAAGCTGCTCACGGAAGATGGCCATCCACTGGACCTTGGTTGGGATTTGGAGCTCTTTAAATTTTCTGTAAGATAGTTTCTTGCTCTGGAACAGCTCATAACAAAAGACTTGGCTTTTCCTTGCTACAGAGAGGCATGTATGGGCCCCTTGGCACACTGTTCCAGAAGTCATTGTTTGGCACCCTTTGGTTTCTGCCAGCTTGTGAATGTCAGTCTTCCGTCCATCCAAAGCTGACATGGGGAACAGTTGCGCACGGTGACTTCTCCCAGGGATCACTGCAACCATCTGGCCTTGGGGAATGAGTTCAAGCTGATGAATCTTCTTCACGTCACCAACACGAATAATTTCTACACAAATAAATATAAGTCATTTTTAAATTCAAAATAATCTCTCTGTTTTGAATGTTCTCTCAATTTTCCCCGAAAGCGGTTGAAAAAGAGCCAATAAAAGTGATCTCAGAAATCTCAATGTCATTAGCTTGAATAAATTCTTTACAAATAAAATGGCCAGTCACCTTCAAATTAGCAATGCCTTCTTTAAAGATTTTTGTAAATGAGGTATCGTTGAGGTATGCCATTATCTTAATTTCAGGTGCACAACAGGATTCAATATGCGTATATACTGCAAAAGGCTCACCACAATAAGCCTACTTAGCATCCAGCACCATATATAGTTAACAAAATTTTTGTTCTTATGAAGAGAATTTTTAAGATCTACTCTCCTACCTTCTTGGCATCTTCCAAATTTGCAATACAGTATTATTAACTATGGTTACCGTGCTGTACATTATACCCCCAAGACTCATTTTTCTTACTTTAACTGGAAGTTTGTGCCTTCTGACCTCATTCATCCATTTTGCACCCTCCCTCCCCCACCTCTGGCTAACACCTTTCTGTTCTGTTTTCTATGAGCCTGTTGTGTGTGTGTGTGTGTGTGTGTGTGTGTGTGTGGTTTCCTGGGTGGTTTTTGCTTGTTTTTTTTGTTTGTTTGTTTAGATTCTACATGTAAGTGCCATCATACAGTATTTGTCTCTGTCTGATTTATTTCACTTAGCATAGAACCCTCAAGATCCATCCATGTTCACAAATGGTTGCATATCTTGGTTATTCTAAATAATTCTGCAGTGAACATAGGGGTGCAGATATCTTTTCTAATTAGTGTTTTTGTTTTCTTTGGATAAATGGCTGGAACTGGAATTGCTAGGTCATGTGATAGTTCTATTTTTAATTTTTTTGAGGAACTTCCATTCTGTTCTCCATAGTGGCTGAACCAAATAACATTCCAGGCAACAGTGTACAACAGTTCTCTCTTCTCCACATCTTGCCATCGCTTGTTACTCCTCGTCTTTCTGATGACAGGCCTCCTAATATTTAGGAAGTGATATCTCAGTGTAGTTTTTATTTGCATTTCCCTGATGATTAGGGATGCTAAGCACCATTTCATGTTCCTGTTGGCCATCTCTATGTCTTTTCTGGGGAAAAATGTCTATTCAAATTCTCTGACCATTTTTGAATCAGATTGGAGGTCTTTGTGCTATTGAGATGTATGATTTTTTACATACTTTAAATATTAACCCCTAACCAGATACGACTTTGCAAATATTTTTTCTTATTCACTAAGTTGCCTTTTAATTTTCTTGAAAATGAAACCATTTGAAAAATGGTTTCCTTCACCATGAGAAGAATTTCTTTTTTTTTTTTTAATGTTTTTATTTATTTTTGAGAGAGAGAGAGAGTGTAAGAGACCACGAGCAAGCAGGGGAGGGGCAGAGAGAGAGGGAGACACAGAATCCGAAGCAGGCTCCAGGCTCAGAGCCGTCAGCACAGAGCCCGATGTGGGCCTTGAACCCACGAACTGTGAGATCATAACCTGTACTGAAGTCGGATGCTTAACCCACTGAGCCACTCAGGTGCCCCAAGATTGTTTTCTTATTTTCCAACTCTTTCCCAATTACTACTCCAATGGATCTAAGTCAGGTTCTAGTAAAATCACAGTAATAATCTCAGGGTGGGTGGGTTTGTGAGGGAGGAGAGGACGGAAAGGATAAGAGATCAAAAATCATTTAGGTAAAAAAGAAAGTAATTATTCCAAAAGCAATATAATTACCTGAATAATAAAATTAACGTATTAAGCATAATAAATGTAAATAAGTTAAATTGTTATGTATTTACTTATTTTATTAAATAAGTTAACAAACCCAAGATTCTAGGCAGCAGGGCAAATAACCGCTCAATGTCCAACAAATGGAAACATGCTACTTTCTCAGGGGAAAAAAGATCCTTTTTCCCAGCATTCAGTTGATCCTTCATTACACAAATCCGAGTTGAGTGGCTACTGTGTGCCAGGCACTGTTTAAGTGCGTGGAGCGTGGTGCCACACACAGAGACGAGTTCCTGCTCTCATGCTGGACACCTGGCAGGTACTTCTTGGGCCTCCTCAGCAGGGCTGTGTCACCCACACAGCGCGGGAGGCCTTCGGTTCGGAGCACAGCTGATGGACATGTGGGTTCTCCTTCGGCTAAGCCACGATTCAGGTGCCAGACATTCGCGAGGACGGCAGTGGGGAACAGCTTTGTCTGACTTCCTCTGGTCCCCCACTTCTCCCTTCAGCAACCGCGAGCACCCAAACAAAACAAAGAACTCTGCCACCTTCTCCAGGAAATACTCAATTTTATGTTATTACTCATTGTGCTGCCCATGTAATAGTGGGGGGGGGGGAAGGGGAACCAAGCAGAATATACTGTGTTTTCTTTCGTGTTCCGATCTGAAGACAGTAAACTGAGTTCTTACGGTGGACTTATTATATAAAATCACCTGTGATGATATTTAGACTCTGGGGGATTATGGATCTCTGGATATTAGAAGAGTCATCGTTTGACTTAAAATCACATCAAACCAGGGGCGCCCAGGGGGCTCAGTCGGTTAAGTGTCTGACTTTGGCTCAGGTCATGATGTCACGGCTTGTGAGTTCGAGCCCCACATCAGTCTCTGTGCTGACAGCTCAGAGCCTGGATCCTGATTTGGTTTCTGTGTCTCCCTCTCTCTGCCCCTCCCCTGCTTGTGTTCTGTCTCTCTCTCAAAAATAAATAAACATTAAAAAAAATCCTTTGAAAACACATCAAACCAGATCTGGAACATTTATTTTACAGAAAGAAGAGAATAAATCTGATATTGTTATTATTATTAGAGTTATAGCAGAACAGTAAAAGTTCTCCTTACCATCTATAGTAACGTGCACAACAAATAAACCTTCTTCATTTCCCAGGGCAATTCTTTTGTGATCTATATTTGAGGCACAAATATAAACATCAAGGATTTTGAGGGGTGAACATTAAGTAAAGCTATTAAAATAAACTGGACAAATTTATCAATATTGAAAAGTTTAAAAGTCAAATTAGATACATATTCAGCATACATAAAAATGAAAAGAAACATGATAAGAATAATTAATTTGCATTATTTTCCTTTCAGATTATAGAAGTAAAAATAAAACGACTTTTTCTCAGTAGAAAGATCACTGTAATGTTTATGAATACTTGCATAAAGGATAATATTTAAGTAATGATACATTTTATAACTCGCTACAAGTAATTGTCTCATGCATGGAAAATTTTTGTAATTGAATTTGTTGGTGTTCTTGGCCGGAACCGGGGTCTAAGTAAGAACACAGCCAGCACTCAAACCCCTAGTGCAAAGATAGCACTGGGAGCGAATGCCTTGAATACAAAGCACAGAACTTGGCATATATTAGCTCACCTGATACTCTTCGGAACTGAAAAGCAGGCATTATCTGCATTTAACGCGAGTACAGTAGTAACGGGTTCCACGTTACGCAGCACTAAATAGCCAAGTGGCTCTAGTTCACAAGAAATGATATTTGGGAAACGAAAGCATTCTTGTTTATTGAGTATTGATCTTGGCAGTTCATTCATTGATTCACTTATTTTTCATTTATTTATTGAGTACTGGGAATACAGATATGAAAGACGGTCTCTGCCCTCGAGGGAGGCAGTTCGCGGCTGCTACCCAGGGCCACGCTGCTAGTATGATACCCTTGGAGCCAGATGGGTTTGGGAACTCAGAACCGATCAGACTCGAGAAAGATGTCCCTGTATATTAAAGAAACATCATTTTACACAGGACCTGGGGAACCATCGTACAACCAAGTGTACTAATGCACTTGCAGAGTCGTATTGGGCAGGTGGGTTGGGGGAAAGGCCTCCAGCAGCCTCAGTCAGTCAGGTTTTGCCGACCAGTGGGCCATGAATAAAGTTGTGGTTTCGGGTCGCCCTCTGGAGATGGTGGTGGGGCGTGCGGACGCTCGGCAAGAACACCGTAAACCCATACCTATGCGTGCAGCTGTCTGGGCGGTTTTGGCCGGGGGCAGCCCGCTGTCCTAAGCCTCCTTCAGAACGTAGACTGAGTGACTTCTTCTGAGCGTCCTGTGCAAGTCACCCAACACTCCCGCCCACTCACACTTGTCACACCCGCTGCCCGCTGGGGTTGGCACGGAGTACCTACTGCTGGGCGCCGACAGCTGAGAAGCTGTGACCCGCAATGATTCGAGGGATGTCTCAGTTATGAGGAAGCAGAACTCCGGACGCCAGCTGTTGAGCATCTTTCATCAAACTCGCCACTGGTGATGACACTTCCGCTACCGTTACCCTCTTCCTGGTTAGTGGAATAAATGTTGTGAGCATCAGCACCCAGGCCGACAGCGAAATGTCAGAATCACTGCTATTGTGATCCTCCTAAAAATACTCAGTAATCCGTCTGAATCATACTGGGCTTCAGCAGTGAAAATAGTTACCATTTACTGAGTGTTGATTCTGTACCAGGAACTGCTCGAAGAAATGGACATATGTTAATTGATTTAATCCCCACGGAAAACTCAGCAGGTGGACACCACGCTTCTGTCCATTTCACAGGTGAGAAGACGGGCCCAGCAGGGGAAATTGCGGGCAGTCTGCTGCCAGAACCCCGGCTCTGAGCCTCTCTGCTTCTTCGATTCTAGACACAGCTTTGCACCTTTTGATAAGTGTCTTAATTGCAATCAGGCAACGGGTCTTAATTGCAGTCATCATAATCAATGTTGACATTATGCAGCATTCAGGGATCCTTTGTTGTTAAGTCACAAATACTCAGAAGTACTTTGCTTTCCTGGCTGCTATGTGCCCATGACTTACATACATCATTACTAGCAAATGGCAAGGAAAATTTAAATTTAAAAATGGATACTTAGCCTAGCAGAACTCAAAACTTATAGGTAGAATTTCTTTTGTAAGCATTAATTAAGCAGCAGTGGCGTAATTCCCACATCATAGGTCAGTGCCCAACTGTCAGGTGTTTGTAGGGTTTCCGGGTGGCTGGGTAGAGTCTAGATGGATTTCTACCCCCCGACGAAGGAACTAGGAACATCTTTGTGCAGCCTTTGTTAACTACAAGAGTCACGGGCTGACTGTAACCACTGGGGTCACAAGGGGACAGCAGGCCTTTGCTTCCGCTGTCACTTTATAGGTAAAGAATCACTTCCAGAATCCCTTGAATTTTTTATGTGACTTTTAAGCAGCGGGGTGTTTATTTTTTAAGAGATTGCAAAAACGCATTCCTCCTTGATTTTTTAAATTTTGTACTCTTGGTTTGAATTTGAATTGACTTCAAAAGGTTGCCTCAGAGGAAACTATCTTACAAAGTGCCTCTGGTTTCAGAAGCCATGCATTCATGCTACTGCACGATGAACTGTTGTTGGTCACGATGACCTTGAAGGTCAAGGTCACCCTTCTTTCTCTGTCACTATTCTTTCCCTCTTCGCTCACACTCTCAATACCACCCTGCTTTGTAAGCTTCTCCTGTTTTCAGCTATAAACCTGACATCTGTCCTGTTACCTTCCAATAGAATGAATGGGCCCCTCGGGAACATTTGCGTTTTAAGGCACAGATTTAACTGTAGGATGAAAAGACTGTGGCTTGTGTAAAAAGCTCTTTACATTAGCCCCAAATAGAAATAGGGGGATAGGTTTATTGTGGCAAGTGGAAGGTAGGAAAGGGGCCGTGGTTCCCCGGCACTTCTGAAATCCCAGCCTCCAGTGACCTTGAGCAGCACAAGGAGGTTTGCCCCCTATAGACAACAGGCAAGAAGGGAGTGAAACCAAACGCACAGTCAAGAGATCCGATGGCAGCATGCGTGTTTACTTTAACGATGCGGGGCATTTCCTTTCTCCTTACAGGAATAAAATCGGAAGGCCAGACAGAACTGACAGAAAACACTCCATCCCTGAAAGAAAAGCAGGACGCTGAAAGTGAATAGACTCTCCTGAAAGTGAGTAAGACAATATATAAACATAATCATCAATTGTAATTTCATCGATTTTCTATATTCTTTTCTGTAGTAACAGAGTAATCGGAATATTGTATCAGCAGGGCTTGGCCAGCAGCATATTATTAAAAAACCCAAGTAAACTGCAGGCTGACCCCAGTTCAGGCAGTCCTCATGGACTAGAGTGGGAGTGCCTGACTGATTCCAAAGCCACAGCCTAGAATAAGGGCCACGTGTCCTCGGATCAGCTATCATCTATCATATGATAGATTTGTTAAATGTTACTAAGGTACACTTGACATAGAATAAACGGCACATATTTAAAACGGACATATTAGAAAAGTTTTGATCTACGTCTACACCCGTGAAACCATCACAATGGACATAATGAACGTGTCCATCACCCAAAAATGTTTCCTGGGACTGCTTTGTAATCAATCCCTCCCCTTCCCCAAGTAACCACATTAGATGAGTTCGAATTTCCTAGCATTTTGTACAAATGGAAACATACGATATGTATTTTTTTCTGTCTGGTTGCTTTTTCTCAGCATCATTATCTTGAGATTCATTCGTGTTGTTGCATAGATAAATACATTTCTTTTCATTGGTGGATAATATTCCATTGTGTGGATATGCCACAGTGTATCCATTCACCCAGTAATGGATGAATTTGGGTTGTTTCAAGTTGGGGCTATTTTACCTAAAGCTGCTATGTATGTGTATGTATATCTTTCATGGATGTATGATTTCCGTTGGGGAAACACCTGGCAACAAAGAAACTGGAAGATACAGTAAGTGTGCATTTAATTTCCAAGGAACTGCCAAACTCTTTTCCAAAGTGGTTACTCGATTTACAAAGCAGCTTATGAACGTTCCACATCCTCACATCCTCCCAACACTGGAAATGGGAATTTTAGCCTTTCTTGTGGCTGTGTAGTGATATCTCATGGTTGTTTCATTTGGATTTCCCTATCTATTAATGGTGTTGAGCATCTGTTCACGTGCTTACTTGTCATACGTGTATCTTCCTTGTTGAAGGACCTTCTCCGATCTTTTGCCCATCTTTTGGAAATGGAGCTATTTGTTCTCTTCTTATTGGGTTTTAAGAATTCTTTCTACATTTTAGATTAAGTCCCAGTCTGGTATTTGATTTGCCCCCACTCGGCAGCTTCTGTGACGCTCTTAACAATGTATTTCAGGGAGCTACAGCTTTGAATTTTGATAAAGTCCAGTTTATCAATTGTTTTCTTGTTGTGCTTTGGTGTCATATCCAAGAATTCTTTGTCTTATCCAAGATCAGAAGGGTTTTCTCCTGTGTTGGCTTCTGGTACTTGATAGTTTTAAGTGTTACACTTGGCTCTATGATCTATTTTGAGTTAACTTTTGTATATGGTAAAACATACGGACTGAGGTTGATTTTTTTGCATACAAATATCTAAAATTCCAGTACCACGGACTGGACTAGGACCACCTGACTGACTCCAAAGCCACTGCTAGAATAAAGGCCGGGTGCCCTCAAATCAGCTCATTTGATAGATTTTTTTAAATGTTACTAAGGTATACTTGACGTATAATAAACTGCACGTATTTAATTTTTTATGTTTTTATTTTTGAGAGAGAGAAAGAGAGAGAGAGAGAGACAGAGTGTGAGCAGGGGAGGGGCAGAGAGAGAGGGAGACACAGAATCTGAAGCAGGCTCCAGACTCTGAGCCATCAGAACAGAGCCTGATGCGGGGCTCGAACCCACGAACCACAAGATCGTGACCTGAGTTCAAGTCGGACACTCAACCGACTGAGCCACCCAAAGCACTCCTAAACTGTACATATTTAAAGTGGACAATTACAACTTGTACAAAATGTTGTATATAGTTGACCCTTGAACAATGTGGGGATTGGGGCACTGACCATCCCTCTGCAGTCAGAGGTCCATGTGTAACTTTTGGGGTGCCTGGGTGGCTCAGTCGGTTAAGTGTCCGACTTCAGCTCAGGTCACGATTTCACGGTCCATGAGTTCGAGCCCCACGTCGGGCTCTGGGCTGATGGCTCAGAGCCTGGAGCCTGCTTCTGATTCTGTGTCTCCCTCTCTCTCTGCCCCTCCCCCGTTCATGCTCTGTCTCTCTCTGTCTCAAAAATAAATAAACTTAAAAAAAAAAAGAAATCCATGTGTAACTTTTAACTTCCTCAGAACTTAATTATGAGTCGCCTGCTGTTGATTGGAAGCCTTAACTGATAACTTAAACAGTAGATTAATACATATTTTGTATTTTACATGTATTATATACTATACTTGTACAGTAAAATAAGCCAGAGAAAAGAAAATGTTGTTAAGAAAATCATGAGGAAAAGAAAATACATTTATAGTATACTGTACTGTGTTCATCAAAAAAAATTTGCCTATGAGTGGACCTGTGCAGTTCAAACCCATGTTGTTATGAGATCAGTTGTCTGTTAATAGATTAGAAAATCCAGAAATATATACACAAATCTATTACGTATATATGTGTACATACTTTTTGTGTATTTGCAAATATATTTTGTACAGATGTTATAAATATTTT